>NC_083406.1:47717019-48318597 GCF_020745735.1 Hemiscyllium ocellatum | reverse complement strand
TAAGATTTTCCTACCATTCCAGGCAACATCCTGGTAAACCTCCTCTGCACTCGTTCCAATGCCTCCACATCCTTCCTATAGTATGGCGACCAAAACTGCACACAATACTCCAGATGAGGCCGCACCAGAGTCTTATACAGTTGCAACATGACCTCAGGACTCCGGAACTCAATTCCTCTACCAATAAAGCCCAGTACACCATATGCCTTCCTCACAGCACTATTTACCTGGGTGGCAACTTTCAGAGATCTGTGTACATGGACACCAAGATCCCTCTGCTCATCCACACTACCAAGTAGCCTACCATTAGCCCAGTAATCCATCCTCTTGTTACTCCTACCAAAGTGAATGACTTCACACTTAGCTACATTGAATTCCAATTGCCACCTTTCTGCCCAGCTCTGCAACTTATCTATATCCCGCTGTAACCTACCACTTCCTTCCTCACTATCCACAACTCCACCGACTTTTGTGTCATCCGCAAACTTGCTTACCCAGCTTTCAAGCCCTTCCTCTAGATCATTTATAAAGATAACAAAAAGCAATGGTCCCAAAACAGATCCTTGTGGTACACCGCTAGTAACTGCACTCCAAGATGAACATAGTCCATCAACTACTACCCTCTGTCTCCTTCCAGACAGCCAATTCCTAATCCAAACCTCTAATGTATCCTCAATGCCATACATCCGTAGTTTTAGCATTAGCCTACCATGGGGAACCTTATCGAACGCCTTACTAAAATCCATATACACAACATCTACTGCTTTACCCTCATCCACTTCCTTGGTCACCTTCTCAAAGAACTTGAGGTTGATCTTGAAAATGTTCCATGTGGTCATAGTTGTCTTGGGAGATATGAAGGTTGTTCTGTTGTCCTTGTCTAAGATCTGAATAATTTAGAATGTGTAATGCATACATTCTAATCCTTGTTCACATTTTCTTTTAAGGAATAGGAACCCCTTATACTATACCTGATAGATTTCAACCTCAGTTTCTAGTGACTATGGCCTTGTTTCCTAGTGGTAGGAGTTTGTCAAGTATTTAAATGGCCTAGTAGTGGAGTGGTTGGAAAAGACTGGAATGGGGTGATCAATTTGGTACCCAAAACCTTTTTTTGGTACAATGAAGTATTAGCAATATAATGAGGCAAATTCAGTAACAGATTGTATCTAGTGAATGATATGGGGAAACTGTAGGTTGGATGGCAACCTGTAGGAAAGTCCCTTTAAAGAGACTAAGTGATGTCTGGAAGTAAACAGGCAATTGTCTGAACCAGATGCAAATGATCTTTGATCTGTGGACTACTGTGATAACCAGGTTAATCCAATCGAAATTACAACATGAGTTGGTCCGACTGAACCTATAGAGAGATATGAATTGCATGTGAGTGCAGACCATCAGAAACAGTTGCACCTCGCCTTGGGTGGCTGTCAGGAACCATTTCATCATCTGGATTAATAACTTAGTACATTCATTAAATAAGAACCCAGCAGAGACTCATCAGTCCTGAATCCTCTGTCTCTATGGGCCTGGCAATACAGATCCACCAGGTTCCCATATTCATGTTCTGGCATTCTCCCTTAGTGGTGAAACTCTGAATGCTAAACATTTCTACCTGACGGTTTGGTTCAGTCTGTCTTTTCTTTGTCTGCACTAGTCTCTTTGTATTGTTCTGTTACCATGTTGCATATATGCCTTCTAAGGTCTGAATTATAAGGACTTGGGGTCTATTGATTTCCTTGTCTATCAGGGAGTTAATTGATTTCATCCTGGCCTTAAAGCTGTCAAAAACAATTTCTACTATTTCTTTCCTTGCATCCTCGAATTCTTTATGAATCTTTTTAAATTCTTGCTTAGTTCCTAGCAATTGTCCCAGACAGCAAACTATTAGTATGGGGTTGTCAAGTTTGGAAAACCACTTCCCTTGAATTTTCCTCAAATCCTTCCAATATTTTTGTCCTATGAATCCTCAATCCTGTTCATCATTACAGCAAAATTCTCCACATATGGGCCACTTTTTCTTACTGATATATTGACTTGGCTTCTTTTCCCATAGGGGAAAATCTTCTACTCGAGCACCTTTCTCTGCCATTCTTAATAAACTAAGGGGTGTAAGGGGTATATCAAACTGAGGGAAAAGCTTTCACTATGTTCCGGTCCTAATCCCATTGGGTCTCTACCAACTTTCAGTGTTTTACCTTACCTATTCCACTAAGGATCACACAAACACAAACACAAACACAAACACAAAATTGTTGTTTACCTGATTAGGAGTAAACATCTGTTGGCTTTATCCTTTAAACAACAGTCCAATGTAGATCTATCTCTCAGTTTCTTTCAATTTACTTTAATTGCTGGCCAACATTTGGGACATCATCCTCTTAATTCAGGCTCAGGCAAAATTTTAGGTAATATTAAGTATCATAGGAGCAATAAAGTCACTTCTTATCGGGTTCCACCAGATTCACTAATTTGTTGCACCTGCCACAGTGTTTTGACCCCTATATTCAGCAAAGAACTGCAAGTGGATTCTTAACAGTAAAAAGAAATGATCTTTATATATTTCAACACAATTAATACTATAATAACAAATATACTACAAACTAACAATAAATGCTATAAATCTAATTAATTACCTTATACTTTAACTTAACTTTGAATAATCAGATTCTTCTCCTGGTGGTCCCAGGATCATCTCCTCTTCATGGTTGTTGATCGCAGGTGTCCGCTTCTGAGGGTGGCATTGTGGCGATTCTCACATCTGGAAGCTTTTGTGCCCTTTTGGAAGGGTCTTCAATTCCGACTAATGGATTGATCAGGGCTTGATCATCTTGATCATTTGGGCCCAATCAAGCATTAATGTGTTGATGGTGGGGTTGTTATTGGGCCTCCATTCCTGAAGTTGTTAGGGGCACATAGGTCAAGTAGCCTTTCCCAAATAAGGGTGTGAGCCACTCCTTGGTTTTGGAAAACAACTCAATGTTTCCTATTGTCCTGGGAATGGACTGGGTCAATTGTAGATTAGATTCCCTACAGTGTGGAAACAGGCCCTTTGGCCCAACAAGTCCACACCAACCCTCCGAAGAGTAACCCACCCAGACCTACTTCCCTCTGACTAATGCACCTAACACTATGGGCAATTTACCATGGTCAATTCACCTAACCTGTGCATCTTTGGACTGTGGAGGAAACCGGAGCACCTGGAGGAAACCCATGCAGACATGAGGAGAATGTGCAAACTCTACACAGACAGTCACCTGAGGGTGGAATCCAACCCGAGTCCCTGGTGCTCTGAGGCTGTAGTGCTAACCACTGAGCCACTGTGCCGCCCCAAATAATGTATAATATGCTGTCTGCAACTGCAGGCAGTCTGGGTCTGTAGTTTGTTTATTTCAGTGTTTTTAGCCCAGATAATTTTGGTCAATGCTTGGCTCATGTTCCCAGCATGCTTTATTTATTATCTAGTTTTTTTAGTAAGTCTGCCATTTTGAGTGGCCCGTCTGGAGTCTCTTGGAAAACTATAATATGATTGGACAGAGTAAATTCTTTTTATGAAAGAGGAATCATACTTGCCAAATAAGCAACTTAGGAGCATCGGATTTAAAAGCAGGAGTAAGTCATTCAGCCCTTGTTCATGTTCCATCACTTGATGACAGTGTGACTGATCTGACTGTGTTCTCAAATGCACTTTCCTGTCTGCCTCTGTAATTCTTGACTCCCCCATCCAATGGAAACATGTCTGTTTCAGCCTTGAATAACTTCAATGATCAATCTTCACTAATATCTGGCATTATTGATTACTACTTTTGAATGCAGAATTAACATGATATTTAAAGGGTCAAGGGTGGCTCAGTTATTAACACTGCTGCCTCACACTGCCAGGGACCCAGGTGCGATTCCACACCTGGGTGCCTCTCTGTGTGGAGTTTGCACAATTTCCTCGTGTCTGGTGGGTTTCCTCAAAGTTATCTGGTTTCCTCCCACAGTCCAAAGATGTGTAGGTTAGTTGGATTGGCCATGCTAACTTGCTCATAGTGTCCAGGGATGTGTAGGTTAGGTGGATTAGCCATGAGAAATGTAGGGTCACATGATAAGATAGGGTAGGGAGGTGGGTCTAGTTTGGATGCTCTGTGGAGGGTTGGTGTGGACTCAATGGGCCAAATTGCCTGCTTCCATACTGTAGATATTCTATAAATCATCACCTTCTCGAGGGCAACCAGGGGCAGTCAATAAATACCGGTCTTCCAGTGATGCCCATGTCTCATGAATAATTAAAAATAGGAGGCCACTCTGCCCATTCAATGAGATCATAGCTTACCCGATAATCCTCAACTCCACTTTCCTGCCTTTTCCCCATAACCCTTGATTTTCTTACTGTTTAAAACATCTGTTTATCTCAGTTATGAATGCATTTAGTGACCCAGCTTTGACAGCCCTCTGGGCTAAAGAATTCCACTGAGACACTACCGTCTGGGAGAAGAAATGCCTCCTCATCTCTGTCCAAACCAGGTAACCTCTAACTCTGAGATTATACCCTCTGTCCTATCAGGGAAAGCAAATGTACTGCATTTATCCTGTGAAGTCCCCAAGGAAGCTTGAATATTTCAAGAGGTCACTTCTCATTTTTTTAAACTTCAAGTCGATAGGCCCAAACTCTCAATGCTTCTCATAAGACAATCCCTTCAAACCTGGTCATCAACTTTCTAAACCTTTTCCACACTGCCTACAATGTCAGTGAATCTTTCCTTAGATAAGGGGACAAAACTGTTTACAGTATTCCAAGTGTGAATTATAGAATCCCTACAATGTGAAAGCAGGCCATTCAGCCCATCAAGTCCATGCCAAAACTCTGAACAGCATCCCACCCAGAACAACAGAACCCTGTATTCCCGTACTCCTGCATATTCTATGTATCATCCGCTTAATTTACACATTCCTAGGCACTATGAGAAATTTAGCATAACCAATCCATCTTTGGACCTGCACATCTTTGGACTGTGGGAGAAAATTGGAGCACCCAGAGCAAACCCATGCAGACATGCAGAGAATGTGCAAACTCCATACAATCACTGAGGGTGGAATTAAACCCAGTCCCTGGAACTTGAGGTAGTAGTACTAACCATTGAGCCATCTTATTGCCCAGTGTGGCCTCAATAGTGTCTTGTAAAGCTTTAGCAAAACCTCCTTATAATCTACATCCTTTGAAATAAAGACCAAGAGCCCAGTTTCCTTTCCTATTTTCTGCTGAACATGGGTGTTAGTCTTCTGCAGTCTTTCTCCATTTAAGTAAGACTCTGCTGCTCTGTTCTTCCTGTCAAAATGTATAAGAATCATAAAACCATACAGCACGGAAATAGACACTTTGATCCAACTCAGCCATGCTGATCAGGATTCTCAAATGGAACTTGGAACCATTTACTTGTGTTTTGCTCATATCCCTCTAAATGTTTCCTATTCATGTGGTGTAATCTCTAGCACTTCCATAGATAGTTCGTTTGATATACACACAACTTGATATGAGAAGTTTGTCCCTCCAGATTCCTTTTAAACCTTCCTTCCCCCCAAACTTATGTATCCTTGCTAGTATGTTCATTCCTCCTCCTTGAGCTTATATGCTATGTCCTCCAAATTGAGGCAAATGCATATGATCTTGTAGCCATTGCAGAGAGATGGCTGTGAGAAAATCAAATCTGGAAACTTAACATTCAGGGATATTTCAGAAAGAAAGGAGGGTAAGTAAAAGTGGCAGGGTAGCATTGTTAACAAGAATTGAAACAAGGACAATTGTGAGAGATGATCGAGACTCAGACAATGTAGAGTGCATTTGGATGCAGGTAAGAAACAGCAAGTGAAGGAAGACATTAGTCGGAGTAATATATAAACACCAAAACAGTAGCCACACTGTAGAAAAGGCAACGTAAAAATAATAGAGCAATAATCATGGGACAATAATTCGTGCTGACTGGATTTATCAACTTGGCAAATGTACCTGGATGTGTAATGAGACAAGTTAAATAGATTACCTCAGAATAAAAGATATCCTAAGAAGTAGTGATCAGAGTATGGTAGAATTTAATATTCAGTTAGAGGGGGAGAAACTTAGGTTGGAAATAACTGTGGAGATTATATTACCTACCGTGTGTAAACAGGCCCTTTGGCCCAACAATTCCACACCAACCTTCTGAAGAGTAACCCACCCAGACCCATTTCCCTCTGACTAATGCACCTGACACTATGGGCAATTCAGCATGACCAATTCACCTGACTTGCATATCTTTGGACTGTGGGAGGGAACCCATGTAGACACAGGGAGAACATGCAAACTCCACACAGTCACCCAAGGCTGCAATCAAACCTGGGTACTTGGCACTATGAGGTAGCAGTGCTAACCACTGAGCTACCATGCCAACTACAAATGCTGGAGGGTCAGAGTGAACACAACAGTTTGAATAGCATCAGAGCAGGAGGAAGTTGACGTTCAAGCTAGAACCTTATGCAAACTGGTGGAAGAACACCTCATCTTTCACCTCAGGAGCTTGCAACCATACAGCCTTAACATGGAATTCACCAGCTTCTAAATCTCCCCATCCCCCACCTCATCCCAGGCCCAGCCCTCCCTCTCCATCCCCTTTACCTGACCCTATCTGTCCATCTTCCTTCCCACTTCTCTGCTCCACCCCTTCCATTGACCAATCACAGCCTTCTACCATCTGCATCCACTATCACCAACCCACCCACCTTTCCCCAGCCCCACACCCCCTCCTATTTATTTCGCAGCCCCTTTCCCCTCTACCAGTCCTGATGAAAGGTTTCGACCTGAAACATTGACTCCCCTCGTCCTCCTCCTCCCCCTCTGGTGCTCTCAACCTGCTGTACTTTTATCAGCTCAACTCTCTATCCACTTGGAGATAAGCATGTTTAACTTAAATAAAGAAAATTACAAAGAGGATAAAGATAGCTAAAATAGACTGGACAGATAAATTAGCAGGAAAGACATTAACCAAGCAGTGACAGATATTTAAGGAGGTATTCATGACTCTCAGCAAAGACATATCCCATTAAGGAAGAAAAATTCCAGAAGAGAGATAAACTAACCATGGATAAGGAAAGACGTTAAGGAGAGCATTAAGTTGAAAGAAGGCAAAAGTTAGTGATAGCCTGAAGACTGGGATAAATTCAGAATCCAGCGTGGGTGGACTAAAAAGGTAATGAAGAGATTGAAAATAAACTAGAGAGGAATATAAAAACTGATAATAAGAGTGCGTATCCTTATGTTCCCGCACATTATCTTTTATCTGTAATGTTTTTGTTCAATCACTTCTGCAGATTCTTTGCGTCACCCTCATCATTACTATCCCAGTTTTGTATCATCTGCAAATTTGACAGTAATACTTGTACTTTCTTCATCCAAGCCATTTATAATGTAAGTAATTGTGGCCCAACACTGATTACTGTGGCACTCCACAGTTTGCCATCCTGAAAATGTCCCCTTTATTCCAATTCACTGTTTTCTATTAATTAGCAAATCCTCTAACCATGCTACTATACCACCTCCAAAATCATGGGCTCTTACCTCATTAAGTAGACTTTCATATGGCTTCTCATCAACCATGTATCAAAATTCAGATTGATCACATCCACTGCTTCCCTTTTATCTATCCTGTTTATTATCGTCTCAAAGAATTCTAGTAAATATGCCAAGATGCCATGCCGAAAAGACTCAAATCTTTTCCCAATCAATTACATTTCAGCAGCGGGAGTCAAGAGTGTGAGCCAGGGGCAATCAGGAGGCTAATTTTGAATATTAAATACCTATCTCTTGAATCGGTGGACTGAAGGCTGAACATGAGCAGAAGCAGACATGGGGACTGCTGGGTAAGTGAATTAATATATTTGGGCAGTGACTAACCTGAAACACTACACCTGTCGTATCTCCCACCTGTTTCCTTCCTCTGACGAAACAAAAAAATGACTGTGTGGAGAGTTGGTGAAGTAAGATTTTTAAAAATCTCTTTTGGCAATTTCGAGCAGAGGGAATGGGAAGTTGCATGCTCCTCTTGCAGGATGTGGGAGGTAAGGTTCACCACTAGTGTCCCTGCTGACTTCATCTGTGAGAAGTGCACACACCTCCAGCTCCTCACAGAATGTGTTACGGAACTGGAGCTGGAGCTGGATGAACTTCAGATCACTGGGGAGGCTGAGGGGGTGATAGAGAGGAGTTATAGGGAGGTAGTCACATCTAAGTTACAGGATAAAGGTAGCTGGGTGACATCAGGAGAGGGAAAGGGAATAGGCAGTCAGCGCAGGGATCCCCTGTGGCTGTTCCCCTCAATAATAAATATACCGCTTTGCATATGGTTGAGGGGGATGGCCTGCCAGCAGAAAGCCATAGCGGCCAGGTCTCTGGCACTGAGTCTGGCTTTGTGGCTCAGAAGGGAAGTGAGGAGAATAGGAGAGCGATAGTAATAGGAAATTCAATGGTTAGATGAACAGACAGGTTGTGGTTGCGAACGAGAATCCCGGATGGTATGTTGCCTCCCGGGTACAGGGTCAGAGATGTCTCGGATCAAATCTGCAGGATTCTTAAAGGGGAGGGTGAGCAGCCAGCAGTCGTGGTATACATCAGTACCAAAGACATAGCTCGGAAAAGGGACGAGGACCTGAAAAGTGAATACAATGAATTAGGTTGGAAGCTAAAAGGCAGGGCAAACAGAGTAGTAATCTCAGGATTGCTACTGGTGCCATGGACTAGAGAGGTGAAGAACATAGAGTGACAGCAGCTGAACACATGGCTGCAGAGCTGGTGTAGGAGGGACGGCTTCAGATATGTGGTCATTGGAATACTTTCTCTGGAAAATGGGACCTGTACAAGGAGAACGGGTAGCACCTGAACTGGAGGGGCACTAATATCCTGGTAGGAGGTTTCCTAGAGCTCTTCAGGACAGTTTAAACTAGTTTGGCAGGAGGATAGGAACCGGAGCTACAGATCAGAGGATGGGGTAGCTGACGAACAGGCAGATATAGCGTGCAGAGAGGAAGGATAGACAGTTGATAGGAGAAAGTTGCAGTCGGTGTGATGCGTTGAAGTCTGTCTATTTTAACGCAAGAAGTGTCAGGCATAAGGGAGATGAACTTAGAACATGGATCAGTATGTGTAACTAGGATATTGTGGCCATGATAGAGACTCGGATCTCACAGGGGCAGGAATGGTTGTTGGATGTTTCGAGGTTTCGATGTTTCAAAAATAATAGGGAGGGAGATGAAAGAGGTGGGGGGAGTGGCATTGATAATCAGGCTGCAGTATTGAGTATCACAGCTGCAGGAAGGGAGGTCATTGAGGAGTGTTTATTCATAGTCATAGAGTCATAGTCAGAGAGATGTACATCATGGAAACAGACCCTTCAGTCCAACCCGTCCATGCCGACTAGATATCCCAACCCAATCTAGTCCCACCTGCCAAAACGCGGCCCATATCCCTCCAAACTCTTCCTATCAAATGCCTTTTACATGTTGTAATTGTACTGACCTCCACCACATTCTCTGGCAGCTCATTCCATGCACGTGCCACCCTTTGCATGAAAAAGTTGTCCCTTAGGTCCCTTTTATATCTTTCCCCTCTAGTCTGGACTCCCCGACCAAGGGAAAAGGCTGCCTATTTACCCTATCCATGTCTCTCATAATTTTGTAAATCTCTATAAGGTCACCCAGCCTACGATGCTCCAAGGAAAATAGACCCAAACTGTTCAGCCTCTCCCTATAGTTCAAATCCTCCAACCCTGGCAACATCCTTCTAAATCTTTTCTGAACCCTTTTCCAACAGTGGCCTAACCAATGTCCTATACAGCTGCAACATGACCTCCCAACTCCTGTACTCAATACTCTGACCAATAAAGGGAAGCATACCAAACACCTTTTTCACTATCCTATTTACCAATGACTCCACTTTCAAGGAACTATGAACTTGCACTCCAAGGTCTCTTTGTTCAGCAATACTCCCTAGGACCTTTCTATTAAGTGTATTAGTCCAGCTAAGATTTGCTTTCCCAAAATGCAGCACCTCGCATTTGTCTACTGAATCATTACTGGTGGAAGTCAGAAACAGGAAAGGAGTAGTCACTTTATTAGGAGTTTTCTACTGATCCACCCCCCCCCCCCCACAACTGTAACAGGAATATGGAGGAGTGGATTGGGAGGCAGATTTTGGAAAGGTGCAAAACTAACAGGGTTGTTGTCATGGGTGACTTTAAATTTCCTAATATTGATTGGAATCTCCTTGGTGCAAATAGTTTGGATGGAGCAGATTTTGTCAGGTGCATCTAGAAAGGATTCCTGACTCAATATGTAGATAGGCTGACAAGAGGGAGGTCATTTTCGATTTGGTGCTTTGCAATGAACCAGGTTAGGTGTCAGCTCTCTTGGTGGGAAAGCATTTCGGTGGTAGTGATCACAACTCCCTGACCTTTACTATAGTCATGGAGAGGAATAGGAGCAGATGGTATGGGAAAGTATTTAATTGGGGAAGGGGGAATTACAATGCCATCAGGCAGGAACTAATAAATTGGGAGCAGATGTTCTCAGGGAAATGCACAACAGAAATGTGGAGGTTGCTTAGGGAGCACTTGCGAGTGCTGGATAGGTCTGTCCCACTGATGCAAGGAAGGGATGGTAGGATGAAGGAACCTTGGGTGGCAAGAGGCGTAGAACATCTAGTTAAGAGGAAGAAGGAAGCTTCCTTAAGGCTCAGGAAGCAAGGATCAGATAGGGCTTGAGAAGGTGACAAGGTAGACAGTAAGGAACTGAAGAATGGATTTAGGAGAGCAAGAAGTTATTGGGCTAGTATAGGTTAGGTAGGATTCGGTCGGTGCAACATCGAGGGCCGAAGGGCCTGTACTGCGCTGTATCCTTCTATGTTCTATGTTCTATGTAAGGGGGCATGAAAACGCCTTGGTGGATATGTTTAAGGAAAATCCCAAGACATTCCACACTTATGTGAGAACAAGAGCATGGCTAGAGTGAGGGGGGGGCAGAGGGCATTTGGGCCTGGGATCGGAGGAGGTAAGGGAGGTACTTAATGAATACTTTGCTTCAATATTCATTGGTGAGAGGGACCTTGTCATTTGCCCGGACAGCATAGAACAGGTTATATGCTTGAACAGGTTGATATTAAGGAGGAGGATGTGCTGGAAATTGTGATAAACATGAGGACAGATAAGTGTCCCGGGACAGACAGGATATACCCATGGTTGTATGCACCTTCTCGAGAAGGTGCAAAACTTAACTACTCTTTGAAAATAAGGCAGGGCAGATTACTGAGATGTCAGTGGGGGAGCACTTTGGGGCCATCGACCGTAATTCTATCAGATTTAAAATAATGATGGAAAAGGATAGACCAGATATAAAAGTTAAAATTCTAAGTTGGAGAAAGGCCAATTTTGACAGTATTAGGCAAGAACTTTCAAAAGCTGATTGGGGGCAGATGTTCGCAAGTAAAGGGATGGCTGGAAAATGGGAAGCCTTCAGAAATGAGGTAACGAGAATCCAGAGAAAGTATATTCCTGTTAGGGTGAAAGGGAAGACTGGTAGGTATAGAGAATGCTGGATGACGAAAGAAATTGAGAGTTGAAAATGTGTTGCTGGAAAAGCGCAGCAGGTCAGGCAGCATCCAAGGAGCAGGAGAATCAACGTTTCGGGTATGAGCCCTTCTTCAGGAATCCTGACCTGCCTGACATGCTGCGCTTTTCCAGCAACACATTTTCAGCTCTGATCTCCAGCATCTGATGTCCTCACTTTCTCCTGAAAGAAATTGAGAGTTTGGTTAAGAAAAAGAAAGAAGCATATCTCAGGTATAGACTGGATAGATTGAGTGAATCCTTAGAAGAGTATAAAGACATTTGGAGTATATTTAAGAGGGAAATCAAGAGGGCAAAAAGGGGACATGAGATAGCTTTGGCAAATTGAATTAAGGAGAATTCAAAGGGTTTTTACAAATACATTAAGGACAGAAGGGTAATTAGGGAGAGATTAGGCCCCCTCAAAGATCAACATGGTGGCCTTTGTGTGGAGACGCAGAAAATGGGGGAAATACTAATTAAGTATTTTGCATCAGTATTTACTGTGGAAAAGGATATGGAAGATATAGAATAAAGGAAAATAGATGGTGACACCTTGCAAAATGTCCCTATTACAGAGGAGGAAGTGCTGGATGTCTTGAAATGTGTAAAGGTGGATAAATCCCCAGGACCTGATCAGGTGTACCCTAGAACTCTGTGGGAAGCTAGAGAAGTGATTGTTGGGCCTCTAGCTGAGATATTTGTATCGTCGATAGTCACAGGTGAGGTGCCTGAAGATTTGAGGTTGGCTAACGTGGTGCCACTGTTTAAGAAGGGTGGTAAGGACAAGCCAGGGAACTATAGACCAGTGAGCCTGACGTGGGCAAGTTGTTGGAGGGAATCGTCAGGGACGGGATGTACATGTATTTGGAAAGGCAAGGACTTATTAAGGATAGTCAAAATGGCTTTGTGTGAGGGAAATCATGTCTCACAAACTTGATTGAGTTTTTTGAAGAAATAACAAAGAGGATTGATGAAGGCAGAGCAGTGGATGTGATCTATATGGACCTCAGTAAGGCATTTGACAAGGTTCCCCATGGGAGACTGATTAGCAAGGTTAGATCTCATGGAATATAGGGAGAACTAGCAATTTGAATACAAAACTGGCTCAAAGGTAGAAGACAGAGCGTGGTAGTGGAGGGTTGTTTTTCAGACTGGAGGCCATGAAATGTGGAGTGCCACAAGGATCGATGCTCGGTCCTCTACTTTTTGACATTTACATAAATGATTTAGATGCGAGCATAACAGGTACAGTTAGTAAGTTTGCAGATGACACTAAAATTGGAGGTGTAGTGGACAGCGAAGAAGGTTACCTCAGATTACAACAGGATCTTGACCAGATGGGCCAATGGGCTGAGAAGTGGCAGATAGAGTTTAATACAGATAAATGCAAGGTGCTACATTTTGGGAAAGCAAATCTTAGCAGGACTTATACACTTAATGGTAAATTCCTAGGGAGTGTTGCTGAACAAAAAGACTTTTTTTTATTTTCCAAAATATATTTTATTCGTAAAATAATTTGATGGTCTATACATTTGGTCATGCCATACATATGTAAACATTTACATACAGAGATCAGAATTTATCATTTTTATATACAAGTCTGTACATTTTTCAATCATATACCCATATATTTAGCTGAGGTGTCAGCAGAGCCTAAATGACTGCGTGAGCCTCCTGTTCTTCTTTAGGCAGGCAGATGTTACACAGTCTTTCCCCACTGCGCCTTAGCGGCAGTTGCCCCAAGCTTCAGTGCGTCCCTCAACACGTAGTCCTGGATCTTGGAATGTGCCAGTCTGCAACACTCAGTCGGGGTCAACTCCTTCAGCTGGAAGATCAACAGGTTTTGGACTGCCCAGAGAGTGTCCTTCACCGATTTGATGATCCTCCGGGCACAGTTGATGTTCGTCCCCGTGTGCATCCCAGGGAACAGGCCATCGAGCACGGAGTCCCGAGTCACGGCACTACTCAGGACGAACCCTCTCCAGACTTCTTCTGCATAGGCACATTCAACCTTGGAGTGCAGGTTCATAACTCCTTGAAAGTGGAGTCGCAGGTAGATAGGATAGTGAAGGAGGCATTTGGTATGCTTTCCTTTATTGGTCAGGGTATTGAGTACAGGAGTTCATATCTGGGAGGTCATGTTGCAGCTGTGCAGGACATTGGTGAGGGCAGTTTTGGAATATTGCATGCAATTCTGGTCTCCTTGCTATCGAAAAGATGTTGTGAAACTTGAAAGGGTTCAGAAAAGATTTACAAGGATGTTGCCAGGATTGGAGGATTTGAGCTATAGGAAGAGGCTCACAGGCTGGGGCTGTTTTCCCTGGAGCATCGGAGGCTGAGGGGTGACCTTATAGAGGTTTACAAAATTATGAGGGACATGGATAGGATAAATAGACAGTCTTTTCCCTGGGGTCAGGGATTCCAGAATTAGAGGGCATAGGTTTAGGGTGAGAGGGGGAAGATATAAAAGAAACCTAAGTGGCAACGTCTTCACACAGAGTGTGGTACGTGTGTGGAATTAGCTGCCAATGGAAGTGGTGGAGGTTGGTACAATTGCAACATTTAAAAGGCATTTGGATGGCTATATGAATAGGAAGGGTTTGGAGGGATATGGGCCGGGTGCTGGCAGGTGGGACTAGATTGGGTTGGGATATCTGGTTGGCATTGACGGGTTGGTCCAAAGGTTCTTTTTCCATGCTGTACACCTCTATGACACTCTGAGTCTATGCTATAGGAAGCGAAGAAAGAGATTGCTGTGCCTTTGGCAATGATTTTTTGCATCCTCATTGTCCACTGGAGTAGTACCAGATGATTGGAGGATGGCAAATGTTATTCTGTTGTTCAAGAAAAGGAATAGAGATAACCCTGTGAATGACAGGCCAGTTAGTCTTACATTGGTGGTGGGCAAATTTAGGAGAGGATTCTGAGAGAGAGGATATATGATTATATGGAAAAGCATAGCTTGATTAGAGATATTCAGCATGGCTTTGTGAGGGGCAGGTCATGCATCACTAGCCTTATTGAATTCTTTGGGGATGTGACAAAACACATTGATGAAGGTTGAGCAGCGGATGTGGTGAATTTCAACAAGGTGTTTGATAAGGTTCCCCATGGTAGGCTCATTCAGAAAGTAAGGAGACATAGGATACCGGGAAATTTGGTTGTTTGATACTGAATTGGCTGGCCCATAGAAGACAGAAGATAGTTGATGGAATTTATAAGGCCTAGAGATCAGTGACCAGTGATGTTCCGCAGGGATCTGTTCTGGGACCTCTGCTCTTTGTGATTTTTCTAAGTGACTTGGATGAGGAAGTGGAACAGTGTGTTAGTAGATGACATGAAGGTTGGTGAAGTTGTGGATAGTGTGGAGGGCTGTTGTAGGTTGCATTGGGATACTGACAGAGGCAGAACTGGGCTAAGAAGTGGTGGATGGTGTTTAACCTGGAAAAGTGTGAAGTCATTCTTTTTGGAAGGTTGAATTTGAATGCGGATTACAGGGTTACAGGATTCTTGGCAGTGTCGAGGAACAGAGGGATCTTGGGGTCCATGTCCATAGATTCCTCAAAGTTGCCACCCAAGTTGATAGGGTTGTTAAGAAGGCATATGGCGTGCTGCCTTTCATTACCAGGAGGACTGGGTGTCAGAGCTGGGATGTTATTCTGCAGCTCTGTAAAGCCCAGGTTAGACTACACTTGATATATCATGTTCAGTTCTGCTCACCTCATTATAGGAAGGATCTTTGGAGAGGGTGTAGAGGGGATTTACCAGGATGCTGCCTGGACTGGAGGGCATATGTTATGTAGAAAGGTTGAGGGAGTGAGGGCTTTTTTTGTTGGAGCGAAGTAGGATGAGAGGTGACTTGACAGAGGTGTACAAGATGATGAGAGGCATAGATTTCCCAGGGAGGGAATGTCTGTCTTGAGGGTGCATAATTTTAAGCTGATTGGAGGAACGTTTTGGGGAGATGTCAGAGATTGGTTCTTTACACAGAGCTTGGTGGGTGCATTGAATGCACTGTTAGCAGTGGTAGTAGAGTCAGATACATTAGGGACATTTTAGTGACTCTTGGATAGGCATATGGATGCTAGTGAAATGTAGGGTATGTAGGTTAGCTTGATCTTAGAGTAGGATAAAGCTTCGGCACAACAATGTACTGTGCTGTACTGTTTGATGTTCTATGTTCCATTAGTATGCAGAAGGATATGGTGGTCATTTTACAATAAACTCAAGTATTTATTATGCGGTGAGCAATTAGCAAGGGAAATAGAAATGTTAGCTTTCATTTCAAGAAATGGGTGTAAATTAGTGTGAAAGTGAGGAAATGTTTCTGCAATGTCATTGGACTTCAGTGAAACCAGACCGATAGTACACTGTACAGCTTTATCTCCACATCTAAGGAAATCTACACTACCCCTATCAGTGTAAAATTTGATCCAAGAGAGTCAGTGAGAGAAAAACCAAGAAATTTCTTTTATTGGTAGAGTTTATCAACTATTCAGTCTTTTTCTTAACAAAAGGACACTATTAAATCACTCTGTTTAAAAATGAAATGAACAATATTACAAGCATGGTGTACAGCACGGAAACAGACCCTTCAGTCCAACTTGTCTATACTGACCAGATACCCTATTTAATCCAGTTTCATTTGCCAGCATTTGGCCCATAATCCTCTAAACCCTTCCTATTCATGTGCCCATCCAGATGCCTTCACCACTTCCACTGACCTATCACTCCATACAAGCAACCACCTTCTGTGTGAAAAAGTTCCTCCTTAGGTCCTTTTTAAATCTTTCCCTTCTCGCCTTAAGCCTATGCCCTTCATCCTGGGGAAATGAATTTAGATATTCACCCCAGCCATGTCCCTCATTTTATCAACCTCAATATGTCCTTCGATGCTTCAGGAAAAACAGCCCCAGCCTATTCAGCTTCTTCCTTTAGATTAAACCCTCCAACCCTGGCCACATCTTTGCAAATCTTTTCTGAACCCTTTCAAGTTCCACTACACCTTTCCTATAACAGGGAGACCAGAATTGATTGCAGTATTCCAAAAGTGGCCTAAGCAATGTCCTATACAACTGCAACATGACCTCCCAACTCCTATACTCAGTGCACAATAAAGGCAAGCATACCAAACATCTTCTTCACTATGCTGTCTACCCTGTGACTCTATTTTAAAGGAATTATGAACCTGCATTCCAAGGTCTTTTTATTCAGCAATGTTCTCCAGAACCTTCCATTAAGTGTATAAGGCCTGCCCTGATTTACTTTTCCAAAATGCAGCACCTTACATTTAACGAAATTAAACTCCAACTGCCACTGCTCAGCTCATTGGCCCATCTGATTAACGTTCTGTTGCAGTCTGAAGTAACCTTCTTCGCTGTCCACTATACCACCAATTTTGGTGTCATCTGCAAGCTTAGTAACCATCCTCCAATGTTCAAATCCAAATCTATTATATCAATGACAAAAAGCCGTGGACCCAGCACTTGAGAATAATATTCAAGGACAGGTAAGAAGAGAGGGAGGTAATAAATCAAAGTGGAGTTGGAGGGGAAATAATCATCCATATGTAACCTATTTTTCTGATCAACCAGTTCAGAGATGTCATTACACACTGGAGCTGGGACTTGAACCTGGGCCTCCTGATCTAGGGACAGGGACACTATCATCACACCTCAAGAGGGCCCTCACTGAGGTCTTATCACTCCTTTCACATCCCAGTCCTACCTGTTTCCCCCTTTATATCCATCAGTTCAATTGATTAGTCAATTAATCCCTGATTTCTGTTTGCTTTATTAACAAGAAGGACAGCAACAAAAGGTCAATAGACTGGGAGAACAGGAGAGATCAAGTACAAAAAAAGAAATCTACAGCATAGAAACAGGTCGCATGGCCAATAATCATCTACATTTGGCTATGGTACAGAGCAATTCAAGTTCCTGTTTCTGAAATGGCCTGAGGTGGAAGGTTTGCTCGAGTTGTTCAGGAGGGTTTAAACTCGTATGGCAGGGGGGTGGGAACCTGAGCTATATACTGGAGGTGAGGGTTAATGGTGATGAGGCAATAGGAAGAGGTAGCACAGCCCGTTGGAAGAAATTTCCTGGGGAAGAACCAAGGGAGCGGTTAAAGTGTGTTTGCTTTAATGCAAGGAGTATCAGGAATAAAAGTGATGAGATTAGAGCATGGATCAGTACCTGGTGCTATGATGTTGTGGCCATAAGAGAGACATGGGTTTCTCAGGGGCAGGAATGGTTGCTGGATGTTCCAGGGTTTTGAACTTTTAAAAAGAATAGAGAGGGGGGAAAAGAGGAGGAGGTGTAGCACTGCTAATCAGAGAGGGTATCACAGCTACAGTAGTTACCATTATCGAGGAGGGTCTGCCTACTGAGTCAGTATGGGTAGAAATTAGGAACAGTAAAGGAGCAGTCACCTTGTTAGAGGTTTACTACAGGCCCCCCAATAGCAGCAGGGAGATTGAAGAAAGCATAGGTCGGCATATTTTGGATAAGTGTGAAAGTAGTAGGGTAGTTGTAATGGGTGACTTTAACTTTCCCAATTTTGATTGGAACCTCCTTCAAGCAGATGTTTTGGAAGGAGCTGTTTTTGTAAGGTGTGTTCAGGAGGGTTTCCTAACTCAGTACATTGACAGGCCGATGAGGGGAGAGGCCATTTTCGATTTTCTGCTCGGCAATGAGCCGGGGCAGGTGTCAGATCTTGCAGTGGGAGAGCATTTTGGTGATAGTGACCACAACTGCCTCACATTCTACATAGCTATGGAGAGGGAGAGAAGCAGACAAAATGAGAGGATATTTAATTGAGGAAAAGGAAACTATGGTACTATCAGACGTGCGTTGGGAAGCATGGACTGAGAGCAGTTGTTCCATGGAAAGGGCACTATAGACATATGGAGACTGTTTAAGGAACAGTTGTTGCGAGTGATGCACGAATGTGTTCCTCTGAAACAGGTAAGAAGGGGTAAAATAAAGGAACCTTGGATGACGAGAGCTGAGAAGCTTTTCATTAAAAGAAAGAAGGAAGCTTACGTAAGGTAGAGGAAGCAAGGGTCTTGCTCAGCTCTAGAGTATTACAGGCAGGTGAGGAAGGAGCACAAAAATGGTCTGAGGAGAGCCAGGAGGGGGCACGATAAAGGCTTGTCAGGAAGGATTAGGGCGAATCCAAAGGCATTTTACACGTATGTGAGGAATAAGAGAATGATCAAAGAAAGAGTAGGGCCGATCAGGGATAGCATAGGGAACTTGTGTATAGTCTGAGGAGGTAGGGGAAGCCCTAAATGAGTTTTTGTTTCTGTTTTTACTAAAGAAATGGACCTTGTAGTGAATGAAACCATTGAGGGGCAGGTAAGCATGCTGGAACAGATAGAGATTGAGGAAGTTGATGTGTTGAAAATTTTGACAAACATTAAGATTGACAAGTAGCCAGGGCCAGACCAGATTTGTCCTCGGCTGCTTTGGGAAGCGAAAAACGTGATTGCTTTGCTGCTTGTGAAAATCTTTGCATCTTCGCTCTCCACTGGAGTCGTACATGAGGACTGGAGGGAAGCAAATGTAGTTCCTCTCTTCAGGAAAGGAAATAGGGAAATCCCCAGCAATTACAGACCAGTCAGTCTCACGTCTGTCGTCTGCAAGGTGTTAGAAAGGATTCTGAGGGATAGAATTTATGACCATCTAGAAGAGCATGGCTTGATTAAAGGCAGTCAGCACAGCTTTGTGAGGGGCAGGTGATGCCTCACAAATCTTATTGAGTCCTTTGACGATGTTACTAGACAAGTTGATGAGGGTCGAGCAGTGGATGTTGTGTAAATGAACTTCAATAAGGCATTTGATAAGGTTCCCCATGGTAGGCTCGTTCAGAAGGTCAGGTGGAATGGGATACAGGGAAATTTAGATGTCTGGATACAGAATTGGCTGGTCGACAGAAGACAGTGAGTGGTAGTGGAAGGAAAATATCCTGCTGGAAGTCAGTGGTAAGTGGTGTTCCACAGGGCTCTGTTCTTGGGCCTCTACTATTTGTAATTTTTATTAATGACTTGGATGAGGAGTTTGAAGGATGGGTCAGCAAGTTTGCAGATGACACAAAGGTTGGAGGTGTCGTTGACAGTATAGAGGGCTGTTGTAGGCTGCAGCGTGACATTGACAGGATGCAAAGATGGGCTGAGAGGTGGCAGATGGAGTTCAACCTGGATAAATGCGAGGTGATGCATTTTGGAATGTCGAACTTGAAAGTTGAGTACAGGATTAAAGACAGGATTCTTGTCAGTGTGGAGGAACAGCAGGATCTTGGTGTGCAGGTACATAGATCCCTTAAAATGGCCACCCAAGTGAACAGGATTGTTAAGAAAGCATATGGTGTTTTGGCTTTCATTAACAAGGGGATTGAGTTTAAGAGCCATGAGATCTTGTTGCAGCTCTATAAAACTTTGGTTAGACCGCACTTGGAATACTGTGTCCAGTTCTGGTCGCCCTATTATAGGAAAGATGTGGAAGCTTTGGAGAGGGTTCAGAGGAGGTTTACCAGGATGCTGCCTGGAATGGAGGGCTTATCTTATGAAGAGAGGTTGACTGAGCTCAGACTTTTTTTCATTGGAAAAAAGAAGGAAGAGAGGAGACCTAATTGAGTTGTACAAGATAATGAGAGGCATAAGCCAGAAACTTTTTCCCAGGACAGAAATTGTTAGCACAAGGGGTCATAGTTTTAAGCTATTTGGCGGAAAGTATAGAGGGGATGTTAGAGGCAGAGAGTTGTGACAGCATGGAATGCGTTGCCGGCAGCAGTTGTGGAAGCGAGGTCATTGGGGATATTTAAGACACTGCTGGACATACATATGGTTGCAGAAATTTGAGAGTTCGTACATTAGGTTTACCTCACATGAGGATCAATGGTCGGCACAATATTGTGGGCTGAAGGGACTGTTCTGTGCTGTACTGTTCTAGGTTCTGTGTTTCTGCCTTTATCACTTTTTCAGGCAATGAGATCCAGGTAACCACTGACCCTCTGTGTTAAAATATTGCTCTTCTATTCTGTCTATCTGACTAGGAGAAAGTGAGGATTGCAGATACTGGATATCAGAGTCGAAAAATGCGGCACTGGGAAAGCACAGCAGGTCAGGCAGCATCTGCAAAGCAGGAGAGTTAACGTTTCAGGCACAAGCCTTGATGAAGGGCTTACGCCTGAAAGATCGACTCTCCTGCTCCGTGAATGCTGCCTGACCAGCTGTGCTTTTCCAGTGCCACACTTTTTGACATTGCCCATCTGACTACACCATTGATATATTGCTGCAGTCCACAGCTTTCTTCTTCGTTGTCAACAACATGCCCAAGTTATGTATCATCTGAAAACTTCTTAATCAGCCCCTTCTATTAAAATACAAATCATTGAGATTAAAATACAAGGTGCCTTATACTTAGTTTTGTGGAACTTCACAGGAAACAACCTTCCAGTCACAAAAACTCCCACCAGTCATTACTGTTTATTTCCTGATTCTGATTCAACTTTTAAGTCAACTTGCCACTTTGCCATGGAGCTGATGAGCTTTTAATTTTGGGAACAGTTTGCAGCGTGGGACCTTATCAAACGTCCTTCTAAAAATCCATCCAGACAACAACAAATTCATAGTACACTCACTGACATTCTTTTTTAACTCATCAAATGAATAGCCTTATCTAAAGTTTAGAGAATGAGTAGTGATTTGATTGAAACATGCAATCCTGAAAGAGCTTCTTCCAGCTAGAGAGTCTAGAACAGAGGTTGATAAGTTTGAGCATTATGAACTCAAATAACAAGACTTTTTTTAATGAGAAGTTTGTGAATCGTTATTATTCACTGTGTCATCATATCATGACTGCTTGGTCAAAGAGTAGATTCAAGGCTGGGATTGGTCATTTTTTTGCACCTGACAGAACCAAAGGACTTCAGAAAGAAGGCAGTGTTGACATTGAAGCTCACAAACATATGAACATCAGAATTAGCAGCAGGAATAAGCCTTAAGATTCCTTGAGTCTGTTCTGCCAGTCACAGGAGGTGGCTCAGTGGTTAGCACTGCTGCCTCACTGTACCAGGAACCCAGGTCTGTGTGGAGTTTGCATATTCTCTCCATGTGTGTGTAAATTTCGTCAGGGTGCTCCTCTTTTCTCCCACAGTCCAAAGATGTGCAGGCTAGGTGGCTTGGCCATGCTAAATTACCCATTGTGTCCAGGCTTGTATAGGTTAGGCAGATTAGCCATGGAAAGTGCAGATTGAGTCTGAGTGGGATGCTCTTTGGAGAGTTGGTGTGGACTCTTTGGGCTGAATGGCCTGTTTCAACACTGTAGTGATTTCATGATAAGACCCGTGGCTGATTGTGTCTCAAATTTCATGTTTCTACTTCCTTGCCTAACAAAGATCAATCTATCTCTGCCTAAAATGTTCAATGACCCCGTCTGGGATCTTGCATGTTAAATAATAACATCAACTGGGATCATGATATTGTGTCAATGACAAATTGTGAAATTCTCGCAAGGTTTGTGAAGGTTTGTAGCTCAGATTGAGGTTTAGGGTGTAGGCTTGCTCACTGAGCTGTAGGTTTGATATCCAGACGTTTCATTACCTGGCTAGGTAACATCATCAGTGGTGACCTCCAAGTGAAGCGAAGCTGTTGTCTCCTGCTTTCTATTTATATCTTTCTCCTGGATGGAGTTCCTGGGGTTTGTGGTGATGTAATTTCCTGTTCGTTTTCTGAGGGGTTGATAGATGGCTTCTAGATCTATGTGCTTGTTTATGGCACTTGGTTGGAGTGCCAGGCCTCTAGGAATTCTCTGGCATGTCTTTGCTTAGCCTGTCCCAAGATAGATGTGTTGTCCCCGTAGAAATGGTGCTTTTTTTTCATCCGTGTGTAGGGCTATGAGAGAGAGAGGGTCGTGTCTTTTTGTGGCTAGCTGGTGTTCATGTATCCTGGTAGCTAACTTTCTTCCTATTTGTCCTACATAGTGTTTGTGGCAGTCCTTGCATGGAATTTTATAGATGACGTTGGTTTTGTCCATGGGTTGTACTGGGTCTTTTAAGTTTGTTAGTTTTTGTTTGAGAGTGTTGGCGGGTTTGTGTGCTACTAGGATTCCGAGGGGTCTCAGTCGTCTGGCTGTCATTTCTGAAACTTCTTTGATATATGGTAAGGTGGTTAGGGTTTCTGGCTGTGTTCTGTCTGCTTGTTGTGGTTTGTTCTTGAGGAATCTGCGCACTGTGTTTTTTGAGTATCCGTTCTTCTTGAATAGGTCGTATAGGTGGTTCTCCTCTGTTTTTCGAAGTTCGTCTGTGCTGCAGTGTGAGGTCGCTCGTTGGAATAGTGTTCTGATACAGCTTCATTTGTGTGTGTTGGGATGGTTGCTGGTGTAGTTGAGTATTTGGTCAGTGTGAAATTCTGTGAAATGTGATGAGTTTTCATCAAATGTCTGTTCCGAATTTCAGCACGGACCTTTGTCATCCTTTTTAAAGAAAGGCAGGAAAATGTTGAATTCCTTTGACAACTTGAAATTTATACTGGCCACTGCACCAGTGTAAGCAGCCCACATTATGCTAAGCCATTTTAACTGGCAATTTATACTAGTAATATGTTATTCAGAAATTTGAGATGGGGATTGATTGACCCACAGAATATTTTCCTGCATAATAGATGTATGTCAACAGAAATATTCAAAGAGATACTGAGCTATTCAATATTTTGAAGTTTACATATCCAACAACTCTCCAGAGACCATTATCTATACAGACCATAATCCTTTAGTGTTTTATTAAAATTTCATAATAACACTTTGAGACTATTTAAATGGAGTTTAATGCTACAATCATATAAATTAAAAATAATCAACAATACATCTTTTCTCATAGATTTGTTTGCCCTTCTTTTTCCCTTTGTGGAAATGTACCTTCTTTGTACCCAAATGAATACGTAATGAATACTTCTCTTCGGTCTGCATTCTGGAAAATGAGAATGTAGGTATGGAACACAGGAAAAGAGACTGTGAGGAACTTTCACAGTTTGACACAGGAAGTGGGGTGGAATTGGAGACTCTTCAGTCTTAAAATGGCCACATCCCTCGGCCTGGCTGATTTACATGCCGAGCTGCTTTGGGAGGTGTGGCAGGAAATTGCAGGGGCTCTGACACAAATTTTTAATTCTTTTCTGGCCAAGAGGCAAGTGACAGAGGACTGGAGAATGGCTAATGTGGTTCCATTTTTCAAGAAGGGTGGTAGAGATGCATCAGCAAATTACAGACGATCACATCAGTGATAGGAATACTATTGGAGAAAATTCTGAATGAGTGTACATTCATATAATTAATCTATTCATAATGATATAACTTAGAAATATATGGGTTAAATAAGGATAGTCAGCATGCCTTTGTCAGAGGGAGGTCATGTCTAACAAATTTGTTAGAATTTTTAACAATGTGATCAAAAGTGTGGATAAGGGAAGTTCAGTTAATGTAGTTTATATAGATTTTAGCGAAGCTTCTGATGAGGTCCCACATGGGAAGGTTGAGAAAGTTAAAGCAGGTGGAATTGAAGGAAACTTCGCAGATCAGAAACTGGCTTAGTAATAGAGTAGTGGTAGAAGGCTGTTCGAGTGACTGGATGCCAGTGTCTAGCAGTTTACCACATTGATCAATACTGGGACCCTTATTGCTAGTTATATATACAAATGATAGAGATGAAAACATGGGAGGATTTTAGTAAATTTTAAGAAAACACCAAGATTGGTTAATAGCAAAGAAGATGATTGTAGGTTACAAGAAGATACAGATGGATTGGTCAGTGGGCAAACCAGTGGCAGATGATATTTAAACTTGATAAGTGTGCGGTGATGCACTTTGGAAGAAGTGACAAGATGAGGTTGTATTTATTGAATGGCAGGACACTGGGTTGCGTAGAGGAACAGCTGGACCATGAGTAATTATTCACAGATCCCTGAAGTTGGCAGACCATGTGAATAGGATAATTAAGAAGGCCAATGGGACACTTGTTTTCATCAGTTGCAGCATAGGGTATAAGAGCAAGGATGTAATGTTGGAGGTGTATAGAACATTAGTTAAGCTCCTTTCTGGTTGGACTGGAGATGTTTTGATATAAGGTTATCATTTGAAGTGTTGTCCAGAATTTATCTGAGTTGTGGGGACTCTGCAAACTGTTAAAAATAGCTGGTGGGATCCAAATTCAGAAGTCTTGCCCTTATTTTTGCTAGATCCTCCATTTTTGCTGGTAGGTGAAAGAGTATGAGGGAAACCGGAACTCAGAAGGGACATTTGAACTCAGTGCAGAGTTGACCTTATCAATCAATGAAGGTGAATGGGGATCATGGGTTGATAGGAAGGCTACGAGGGGCCTTTGAAAGCAAGTTTATTGGCATGAGGTGTGTGAGGGATCATGGGGTTGCTTTCATCACAGATTGGCATGGAACAAATAAGGGGCCACTACAATAGGGGAGAGGGCATGGGTTGACATGCATGCTATTTGAGACCATTGAGGATGGATGCAATGGGGAGTTTCTTTGGCGTGATGTTATGAGGAGCTGTTGTGGATGGTGGGGTTGGCATGAGTTGGCATGAATCAGGCATTGGGAATGGTGTAAGGGTGAGCACCATGTTGTAAGGAGTAAGGACAAGTAGAACTAAGGAATAAGAAAAGGCTGGGAAAACCAAGATAGGTATTTTAAACAACAACAGCCTTTTTTCATTGTATGCAGATTTATTTTTGGTACTATTCACAAGAAATATTTTTCCTTTTGACATTGTTGGTACAATAGGGCCTTATATTTAAAAAGTAGCATTAGAAGAATAATTCCTCGTGGGACTTCCCCTTACTTCGGACATAATCAGCATAAATGCATGTCGATGTAGGCCCCATGTGAGAAGAGGGGGATGGGCTGGAAACTGAAAGAACTTTGTGAGGCTAGCTTTTGTGTATAGTTTTGATGGCTACAAGTTGACAGTTTACTGTTTTAAATCCCTGTCTCTTTATTTTACCTATGAGACAGCTTGTTGTCTGCATGTTGTCCTCAACTCCACATGGTATCATTTCTTGAAACAAAGGACTTTGAGGATTTGGAAATTAATGTATCAAATTAACTTACCTTTCAGGTT
This sequence comes from Hemiscyllium ocellatum, assembly GCF_020745735.1. Taxonomy (NCBI): domain Eukaryota; kingdom Metazoa; phylum Chordata; class Chondrichthyes; order Orectolobiformes; family Hemiscylliidae; genus Hemiscyllium; species Hemiscyllium ocellatum. The sequence continues at coordinate 48,292,856 of NC_083406.1, read as the reverse complement.
TGCTTCTATAGTTGTGCATTATTTGAACAGTACTGATATGAACTAAACAGAAGAGATCAGAGATGTAATGCTACGGATTGTTTTCAATACTTTGTGGAGTAACTAATTCGGATTTATTAAACTTGGATAACGCGAATGATAGTGGAAATGTTTCCTCTGAAGGGATGTGGATCCCATCCCCCACAAGCAGCACATTAGCAGTTTATTTTTCTAGCCGGGAGAGCCTCTCCAAGTTTGTTATGTGGAGCTGCTGAAATTCCTGAACCTTTCTTAATTTCCCTTTCTGCTCAACCTGGCAATAATCCACACACTGGCACAACAGTGGTTTTCCACATGCTAGACAGTGTTCATTCATGGTATAACTGGCACCCTCTTGTCTTCTGGAAGGGAGTAGAGTGTCATGAGGGGAATTAACAGTGAAAGGAAATCTCACATTGAATTGTTCTTTTTTCCCCAAGTTAGTACAGCCGACAGTGTCCTTAATCTGATTCTTATCTGAGGCCTTTTAGATTTTTTAAGTTGTCCTTTCATTTTAATATCCACTTATATATTTCCCCTTATCAAGCAATGATAGTGTTTCAATGAAAAGCTGAGCACTGAAGAGTCTTTCAAGATTTTTACCTGATCATTTGATTTAGCTGTTTTTGTACATGCTGTTAATTCAATTTAGAAAATAGCGGTCTGATCTGCAGATTTCTTGCATCGGAAGAGAACCCCTGTCATTATAGGCTTTCAAATTATTCCTTGCTTTTACTTATTTTTCCCTTCAGCTTCTCCTCAAATAGTCCCTATTGACAGTCCTGAGGTCCAAACTGACTGGATGAACAGATTTGCCCCTCCCCCTCAGACACAATGTAGTGCAGGCTGGATAGTAGTCAAGCAGCCTGGAACCTGATTGAAGAGCTCGGCTTGCTGTCAGCTCGGAGTTTGCATTCTGCAGAGGCTGTCTTGTTTGTGGCTTGTCAGCAATTGCTTGCGACAAGGTTCTTTGCCATGTGTGAAAGCAACTTGGCATGAATGCAGGGCTGTACCATGTCTCACACCCTGATGGGGGTGGGGGGGAAGGAAAGGATCAGTCCAGAACAGATAATAGGCCACAAAGTGTTCCCCCAAAATTGCTTTGATATTGCCCCAGTGTCTTAATGTTAAGGGGGCCAGAGTTTGTGAGAAAGGGGTCTTGGTGTTCATTTTCTCAGCTGCACTGAACCTGAAGTAATCATTGAAACAGAAGGTAAGTGTCCTGAGTCTCCATTCTGTAGCAATGCTTTAGTGAATTGTCTGCTGTTTCTGCACTGATTAGCTTTATATGTAGTCTGCTGTTTGCACCATCAAATACTCACCCTTAAACAACATATCACTGCAGTCAGTATGCTGCTCAATCTCCTACAGGGTGCCTAAGTCTAAGACGGCCTCTTTCAGCTGGGACTCTGCTGTAAAGTCTGGCTCGGTCAATTTGCTGCAACACAATGGCCCCTTGCAGGCCTCAGAATACTGTACAATTCTTTCAGTGAAGGGTGTTGACTGCTTGAGTGGTAGCAGTGATTACATTGCATTGGAGTCACACAGGCCTAATTCGTGAGAGTACCAGCATAGCTTTTCTTGTCAGGAATACATTGTTTCATTTTTCATTCTGTGATATAGCGTGATATTAGCCATTTGACGAGTGTGAGTCTAAGTTTCAGTTTTGCGTTTGTATTTTTGAGACACAGAATACCTGGCTTTTTAAAATTGGAATTGTAGCTAGCATGATCCTGAAGTTTTTATTTAAGCTGTCTGATGAAAAGATGTATTGTTGCACATGGATCAACTACTCACCCACCAAATCCTTTGTTGAATTGTAATTTATGAACAAAATGCAAAACTTCTAGTAAGGATAGCTTGCCTGTTGCCCCACGAGGCTTTGACTTGAGGTTTTAATTTGTAACAGTTTAAAACAGACTTCAACCTGATTTGCAAAGGAATCAATATATATTTAGTCCAACTGTATTTCAATGATACATTTCTAACATCATCCTAATATGCAGTAATATATAGAATAGCCATATCTCTTAAGACATATCTAAATATGTAATGTGAAATACAAAGCAGGTAAGGATGGGAATTCAGCATCTGTGTTTCTGACTGCATTTAGCAAAAAATTATTTTTGCCACTAACTGATGAAAACCATAAGGTGGATGTAATTGTTTTTAACATTTAATAATCGTTTCTGTGTATTGGTCAAGCTCTAAACCAATCCCGAGTCAGGTAATTAAACAACAGAGTTTAAAATGCTCTTTCTTTATTAGCAGAGATTGGATTTACAGTAAAATTTGACCTTCATCTTTGTGAGTGGGAAATTGACATTTCTATCGATGCGACCCACCTCCAATGATATTTAGACACCCAATTGCATTGCCATTATAAGTTGTCAGAGAATGTTTGCCTTTCGGGTTAATGTCTGATGCATTTCTTATTTTCTCTATTGCATTCCCCTTATCTTTCTTGCATCTGTAAATCCTGTATCACCTGATTAATGCCCGATAAATTAAAAGTGCTTGTCATATGCTAACATACCTTTGCATGCAAACTGTGACAGACACACATAGTCATATTATTTATATCAGACATGAGTGCCTCAGAGATGCTCAGCATTATATGCCAGACAGCTCTCCAGATACAATTGCAACATGTGGATTGAAGCACCTCACCGCTCTGTACACTGATTTCAACTTATTGGCTGACAAGTAATTGGGTGTAAAAGAATATTAAGAGGAATAATGTACAAAGGTACATTACTATATTCTTGAAGAAAATACACATTTATACTCTCTCCAACCCTTTTTCTTAAAAGTGCGAGTATATTAATTCATCACTCTGATTAGGACATATGTTGTGGTTATGCTGTTAACCAGGGTCTGGGTTACAGGGGAACTACTGATCTAATGAGTTTAGAATCCTATCTTAGTAAGCTTTGTAATTGTGCTTGAAAGTTCCTTAAAATTACAAATAAAGTTAAAATTTCTGTTAATTCCCAAACGCTGCAAATTGCTGACATTAACAGAACTTGGTAGTCTGATCTGCCAATGAGGCAACAGCCACTTCCAAACTTTAAGAGAGTTTCATTCTGAATTGGGAAAACTGGTGATGAGCAGAGAAAGAAAAGAACCAGCTGCAAGTGCTCAGGAACACGTATGGCATATATCTAGGTGAAAGGATAATTTTACTTGTGCCATGTAGGTTCACTTCAAACTAATTTCATCGAGTTTCTCTATTTGGTAAAATATCAGTAAAAGCATTTTGATAGAATGATACAGCCTAGTGAATAGCTATTTAGCGTGATATTTGGGCCTCCTTAGATATTCAAACAGTCCATGTCCAAATGCAGCAACACCTGCACAATATCCATACTTGGTCTGACAACTGGCAAGTAACATTTATACTACACAAATGCCAAGCAAAAAGTATCTACAACAGAGAGAATCAAACCATCTTCCCTTGGTACTTAATGACATCACCATCACTGAAGTCACATTATCAGTATCCTAAGGATTATCATTAACCAGGAATGGAATTGGACAAACCGTATAAATATACTGGCCCCAAAAACAGGGTAGAGGTTAGGAGTCCTGCAGCCAGCTATCATCAACAAGGCACAAATCACTGATGAAGTAATCATCACTTGCCTGGATGAGTGCAGCTCCAGCAACACTCAAAAAGCTCAATGTCAACCAGAATAAAGCAGCCCACTTGATTGAGACCCCAACCATCATTTTTAAACGTTCATTCCCTTCACTCCTGATGCAACATGTTATGACTGTGTGCCAGCCACAATCTCCAGTGTTGTAACTTGTCAAAGGCGCCATTAACAACATCATTCAAACATTCTCTAAGGACACAAGCAGCAGTTGCTTTGGAGCACCACTTGCCACAAGTTCCCCTCCAAACCATAAAGTATCATAACTTGGAAAATATAGAACTGTAGCCGTTGAAGAAAGTGGCTTAAGGATTATTAGGGATGAGCCATAAATGTTGCTCTTGCCAACAATCCTTGCATTAAAAAAAGAATAAAAGCAACTGTCTCTACTTCCCTGCAACTTTCCATGAGTGGCATTACCCTGTTCCTTCCCCATGATCTCGGTGTGTTACCTCCTTCAAACCTTTAATCTGTCCTCTTGAAGAAGTTATTATGAAATCTACTAATGCAACAACCTTCTCAGTTAGTGTTCCCAGATCCATATAATTCACTGAATTTATACTGAAGTTTTTCATTTCAGATGTGGTTGTTTTGAAGATTGTTATATTTGTGCCCATGGATTCCTGACTCTTCTGTCAATAGAAATAGAGTAAATAAGCAAGGTTTTTCAATACCACTCAGAATTTTTAAGGCCTTTATTAAATTTGCTTTTAACATCAAGTGAATTATCGCATCTGCTTAAGCCTCTCGTTTCAAATTCCTAAGGCACCCTTTCCAAACCTGCACATCTTCCTTGAAGGATGAAATATTAAAAAAACAGACATTAAAAGCTTCAGTAAGTATAAAAAAGTGAGATATAAAGTAAACATTGTATCGTCAGATGATGAGACAAAGAAATTTGTTTGTTGTTTATATAAATGATTTGGATGAGAATTTAGGAGATGTGGTTAGTAAGTTTGCTGATGATTCCCAAATTGATGGTATGGTAGACAGTAAAAACGGCTATCAGTTGGGCTAATGGGCAGAGAAGTGGCAGTTGGAGTTTAATCTAGATACATGTGAGGTATTGCATTTTGGTAAGACAAACCAGGGCGGGACTTAGTCAATGATAGGGCCCTGGTGAGTGTTGTTGAACACAGGGACCTAGGGGTGCAGGTTCATAGTTCTTTGAAAGTAGTGCCACAAATAGACAGGCTGGTAAAGAAGGTGTTGGTATGCTCCCTTTCAGAGCATTGAGTATAAGAGTTAGAATGTCATGTTGCGGCTGTACAGACATGTGTGAGGCCATTGCGTACAATTCTGATCTTCTTGTTATAGGACGGGTATTGTTAAACTAGAAAGGATGCAGAAAACATTTACCAGAATGTTGCTGGGACTGGAGGGTTTGAGTTGTAAGAAGGGTTGAATAGGTTGGGATTTCTTTCGCTGGAGCATTGGAAGCTGAAGGGTGATCTTATAACGGTTTCTCAAATCGTGAGGGGTATAGATAAGGTGAATAGCCAATGTCTTTTTCCAAGGGTAGGGGACTCCAAAACTAGAGGGCATATGTTTCAGGTGAAGTGGAAAAATTTAAAAGGGACCTGAGGGCAACCTTTTCACACAGAGGGTGGTACTTGGAAAATAATGAGTAGCGAGAGGTAGGGACAATGATAATATTTGGACAGGTACATGAGTGGGAACAGTTTAGTGGGATAGTGATCAAATGCATGCAAATGGGACTAGTTCAGTTTGACATTCTTGATCGGCATGGAAGAGTTAAACTAAAGGGTATGTTTCCTATGACTGTATAATTAATAATAAGAAATGAGGAAATTGCAGACACATTGAATATCTATCTTCATTTTAGAATGCACAACAAAACAATAGTAATAAAGCAAATCAAAGAACAAAGGGAGTGTACAACTTAAAAATGATAATTATCATGAGGGTAGCTTGTGACCTGATGCTTGTACAAACCATGTTGCCTCTAATGAATTCATGAATTCATGTAAGGAGTAGGTGACCTAGCACAAGTTTCTCAACTTGACACGTTCGACCTAACTAATTTGTCTAAGGATAAGGGGAAGTCCTGATTCTCTACCAGGGCAGGAGAGGAGCAGGAGAGACATCCCTCAATGTACATACCTGGTCATATTTGTTATCAACAGGGCAACTGTCGTTTCAGCAAGGCTCTTCTAACTTATTGTCTGGGGACAAATCTGACACTGGATTTGGGTGAAACTTCAGTACACCTGCAAACTAGTCACACACAGCAACAGAAGAGTAGTGACAATGGCAAAGGGTCCTGAAGATGCAAAAGCTATTAGCCGGAGACAACATGAAGCTGGGAAAGAAGGGCCAGAGATATCCAGAGTACCATCTATATGGCAGCAGGTTACATGCAGGAGGAATATCTACAGAGGCAAAAACATCTGTGCTTTTCTCAAGGACAACTTGACAACTTGCCACTGAGATACAGCCGTTGTGCCATAGCCGTTGTGCCATATATTGCAGTGACTGACATTTTCTTCACAGCTACTGACCTCTGCTAGCTAGCCCATTCATTTGTGCATCTCAGAAGTTGACTGAGACCTATGCATGACTGAGGCCCATTTTCTAAAGTTCAATGTCAAGTGATCTTGCAAACGTAGAGAACAACCGCATTCAGAGCCAGCAGTATAGCATCAGCACCTCTCGCTTTGTTCAAAGTAAACGAGTCAACATCTTTGCTAAACTCCTCCACTGTGAGTTCAATATTCAACTCTATTCTGTCACATAATCTTTCAATGAAGTCTATGGTATTTCTATGGAGTATGTTCCTTGGTCACAGTTTACTCTCTAAAGTACAACTTGAGATGGTGCTTTACTCTTCTCTTGATTGTTTATTGCAGTTGGTAATGATTCCCTTTCCGTTGTTTTCAGTGGAACTGTTATTGCTGATGGATCTGTTGTCTTTTTTATCTTTTCATACAATGCCGTAGGGCATCTGGATTATCTGGCACTGTCGTTGACATTAGTCATTGGTGCACTGCCTAGCAGTCTGTTGGACTTTATTTTGAGTGGGTCTTAGTGTAGTCAGAATTGTCTCTCTTGTAATTAATCAGATTAGATCATTTGACTTCAGTGACAATGACATGGTGATGCTAGTTTTGAATTAGTATTTCAACATAGAGCCAATAGAGTCTTACGCATGGATACAGACCCTTTGGTCTAACCAGACCATGTTGAACATATGAATCACCCTCTGTATAAAAACATTTTTTAAAATCTCTCTCCTCTCACCTTAAAAATGTACCTCCTGGTCTTGAAATGCTCCATCCTAGGGAAAAGACAACTCCCATTAGCTCTGTATATACTCCTAATTATTTTTAAAACTTTTATAAGGTTGCCTCTCAACCTCCCACGCTGCAGTGAAAAATGTCCTCGCCTATCTAGCCTTTCTTCATAACTCAAACCTTCCATATCTGGCAACATCCTGGTAATCTGAAGCCTCTTCAGCTTAATAATGTGCTTCCTTTAACTGGGTGACCAGAACTGGACACAGTATTTCAGAAGAGGCCTCACCAATGTCCTGTACAACCTCAACATGACTTCCCAACTCCTTTATTCAAAGGACCGAGCAATGAAGCCAAGCATGCCAAAAGACATTTTAAGTACCCTCTCTATATATGATGCAAACTTCAAAGACTTCTGTATCTGAACCCCTAGGTCCCTCTGTTTTACAATACTATACAATACTCTACCATTAACTGTGTAAGCCCTATCCTTGTTTGTTGTACCACAACACAATACCTTGCAACTATACAGATTGAACTCCAGCTGCCATTTTGAAGCCCTATTTGATCGAGGTCCCTTCATAATCTTAGAAAACCTTAACTATCTACTATGCTGCTGGTTTTGGTGTCATCCACAAACTTACTAGCTATGCCTTCTTATATTCTCATCCAAATTATTTATATAAATGTAAAACAAAAGAGGATCCAGAACTGATCCCTATGGTACACTGCTGGTGACCGGTCTCCAGTCCGAAAAACAACCCTCCACCACCACTCTTTGTCTTCTGCTGTTTAGCCAATTATGTATACAGTTGGAAAACTCACTCTGAATCCCATGTGACCTAATTTCATGAATTAGTCTACTATGCAGAATAAAATTTGCTGCTTTATCCTCATCAAACTTTTTGTTAACTTCCTTAATAATTTAATCAAGTTTGTGAGACATGCATTTACTCCCACAAAACCACGCTGACCATCCATAATCAGTTTTTGCCTCTCTAAATGTCCATAACTCCCATCTTTTAGAATCACCTCCAATAATTTACCCACAACCCAAGTCAAACTCAGGTCCATAGTTCCCCAGTTTCTCCTTACAACTTTTCATCAACAAAGATACAACATTAGCCACCCTCAAGTTGTACTTATCAGACTGCAAACTTATTGCCTGAAACTTTCTTAACATCTAAATCGTATTTAGTTATTCATTTGTGTTGCCATTTTTGCTCGGGCTAAAGGCTAAGATTTGGAAAATGGAATTATGAGACAAGAGATTTTTGTTGACTGACATGAACATCATTGACTGAATGGTTGCTTTCTTTAAGTGTCAATGAGGTTTTGGCTGAATGTATCCGTCCAAATTGTAGTGTATTTTCAGAATCACAAGCCTGCTGTATGTGTAGTAGCGGTCTTAATCAGCAACTAATGTAGTGCCACTTACCTCCCTTTTCACAGAGCACTGTCCTTTCTTCCTTTACCGGTATTAATTTGATTCCCTACTGAAAGTCTTGGTTGAACCTAGCCCCCATCACACTCTCAGGAAGTGTATTCCCAATTTTTCTTTAGATTAGAGTCCCTACAGTATGGAAATAGACCCTTCAGGCAAGATCCTAACCACTCATTGTGAAAGGTTTCTCCTCATTTCACCATTGAATCTTTTCTATCAGTTCCTTTAAATCTATGCCCTATCATTTTCTGTCCTTCAGTCAATGAGAGCATTTCTCATTGTCTAATCTGTCCAGCCCCCTCGTGATTCTATCAAATTTCCTCTCAGCCTTCTCTTCCATAAGAAAAACAAGCCCCACTTTTCCAATATATGCACAAGACTTGCTTTTGATTTTTTTTCCTGCACTCTCCCTAATGCTTTCTTATCTGCTTTAAAGTGATTGACCTTTATCTGATCTTTACCCACACCATACAGCAACCTGTCAAATCCATTTAAAGAGTTATGCTATCCTCCTTATAATATTTCCAAGTCATTTTAATCTGCAGTTATTGAAATTGACTCCTATACCTCAAGGTCCAGGCCATGAGAAAAAATAATAAGGTCCCAACACTGACTTCTGGCAGCTCAAACTTTCCTCCAGCCTGAAAAATACCCATTGACGATTATCCTACTTCCCATCCTTCAGTCAATTCCATATCCACGTTTTTGTATGAGTTCCAACTTTGATCATTTGTACTATTGGAAATTTGGTGGTGTTCATGTCTTGTTGCATTTGGACATGAACTGTTTTAGTATCTTGAGTATTTGTGAATGCGCAATGTTCAGCGCCAATTATCACTGAACATCCCTACTTCTGACCTTACTCTGCAGGGAAGGTCATTAATAAAGCAGCTGAAGACGGTTGGGACTAGGACATGAACTGAGAGATCTGAAGCTAAGACCTGCAGCAAAGATATCCATCTTTCTTTTCACCAGGTATGACTCTAACCAGTGAAAAGATGTTTTCCCCTGATTCACAACAACTCAATTTTTTAATAAGGTTTCTTGATACTACATTTAATCAAATGCCACCATGATATTGTTTTCACCATTTTCATAATGGAGGTTAGCAACTTAGCTGAGTGGTGGAACCTAAAATACGTGTTAGAGAGCAGGTCGTTTCTGAACATGTGCCTCTAATAGAGCTGTTCTAGTCCCTTTCCATTGCTTTGTTTATGATAAAAAATAGATGGATGGGGCTTTACTTGTCTGGATTAAATTTGTCTTGTCCTTGTGGATCTTAAAAATCTAGATAATGTGGCACATTTGTTGCCATTGTCAATAATCATCTATTGTCAGGATGTTCTGGGGTTGTCTAGATCCGTATTGAAGTATTCAAATGGTCCTGTGTTGTAGCTTCAACAAGTTAACACCTCATTTTTAGGTATACCTGGTACTCCTGGAATGTCTTTCAGCGCTGTTAGAGTCATAGAAATGTGCAGCATGGAAACACACCCTTCAGTCCAACCCGTCCATGCCGACCAGATATCCCAACTCAATCTAGTGCCACCTGCCAGCACCTGGTCCATATCCCTCCAAACCCTTCCTATTCATATACACATCCAGCTGTCTTTTAGATGTTACAGTTGTACCAGCCTCCACCACTTCTCTGGCAGCTCATTCCATACACATACCACCCTCTCCATGAAAGAGTTGCCACTTGGGTCTCTTATATCTTTCCCCTCTCACCTAAACCTCGTCTAATTCTGGACTCCCCCACCCCAGGGAAAAGACTTTGTCTATTTATCCTATCCATGTCCCTCATAATTTTGTAAACCTCTATAAGGTCATCCCTCAGCCTCCAACACTCCAGGGAAAACAGCCCCAGCCTGTTCAGTTTCTCGCTATAGCTCAAATCCTCCGACCCTGACAACGTCTTTGTAAATAAAGTTTCACAACAGCTTTCTGAAAAGAAGGAGAATTGCACGCAATACTCCAAAAGTGGCCTAACCAATATCCTGTACAGTGGTAACATGACCTCCCAACTCCTGTACTCAATACTCTGACCAATAAAGGAAAACATACCAAATGCCTTCTTCACTATCCTATCTATCTGCAACTCCACTTTCAAGGAGCTATGAACCTGCACTCCAACGTCACTTTGTTCAGCAACACTCCCTAGGACGTTACCATTAAGTTTATAAGTCCTGCTAAGATTTGCTTTCCCAAAATGCAGCACCTCGCATTTATCTAAATTAAACTCTATTTGCCACTTCTCAGCCCATTGGCCCATCTGATCAAGATCCTGTTGTAATCTGAGGTAACCTTCTTCACTGTCCACTGCATCTTCAATTTTGGTGTCATCTGCAAACTTACTAACTCGACCTCTAATGCTCATGTCCAAATCATTTATATAAATGATGAAAAGCAGTGGACCCAGCAACGATCCTTGTGGCACTCCACTGGTCACAGGCCTCCAGTCTAAAAAAACAACCCTCCACCAACACCCTCTGTCCTCTACCTTTGAGCCAGTTGTGTATTGTCTTAGAGAGAATTGTGAGGGATAGGATTTATGAACATCTGGATAGGAATAATGTGATCAAGGATAGTCAGCATGGTTTTGTGAAGGGCAGGTCGTGCCTCACAAACCTTATTGAGTTCTTTGAGAAGGTGACCAAGGAAGTGGACGAGGGTAAAGCAGTAGATGTGATGTATATGGATTTTAGCAAGGCGTTCGATAAGGTACCTCATGGCAGGCTAATGCAAAAACTACGGAGGTATGGCATTGAGGGTGCATTAGAGGTTTGGATTAGGAATTGGCTGGCTGGAAGGAGACAGAGGGTAGTAGTTGATGGTATAGGTTCATCGTGGAGTGCAGTTACTAGCGGTGTTCCACAAGGATCTGTGTTGGGACCATTGCTGTTTGTCATTTTTATAAATGACCTAGAGGAGGGGCTTGAAGGCTGGGTGAGCAAGTTTGCGGATGACACGAAAGTCGGTGGAGTTGCGGACAGCGAAGAAGGATGTGGCAGGTTACAGTGGGATATAGATAAGTTGCAGAGCTGGGCAGAAAGGTGGCAAATGGAGTTCAGTGTAGCTAAGTGTGAAGTCATTCACTTTGGTAGGAGTAACAAGAAGATGGATTACTGGGCTAATGGTAGGCTACTTGGTAGTGTGGATGAGAAGAGGGATCTTGGTGTCCATGTACACAGATCTCTGAAAGTTGCCACCCAGGTAAACAGTGCTGTGAAGAAGGCATATGGTGTACTGGGCTTTATTGGTAGAGGAATTGAGTTCCAGAGTCCTGAGGTCATGTTGCAGTTGTATAAGACTCTGGTGCGGCCTCATCTGGAGTATTGTGTGCAGTTTTGGTCGCCAAATTAGGAAGGATGTGGAGGCATTGGAACGAGTGCAGAGGAGGTTTACCAGGATGTTGCCTGGCATGGTAGAAAGATCGTATGAGGAAAGGCTGAGGCACTTGGGGCTGTTCTCATTGGAGAAAAGAAGGTTTAGGGGAGATTTGATAGAGGTGTACAAGATGATTAGGGGTTTAGATAGGGTTGACAATGAGAACCTTTTTCCGCTAATGGAGTCAGCTGTTACTCGTGGACACAGCTTTAAATTAAGGGGTGGTAGGTATAGGACAGATGTTAGGGGTAGATTCTTTACTCAGCGGGTTGTGAGTTCATGGAATACCCTGCCAGTAGCAGTGGTGGACTCTACCTCTTTATGGTCAGTTAAGTGGGCATTGGATAAGCATATGGAGGTTATTGGGCTAGTGTAGGTTAGGTAGGTTTCGGTTGGCGCAACATCGAGGGCCGAAGGGCCTGTACTGCGCTGTATTTTTCTATGTTTTCTATGTTCTATGTATCCAAATGGCTAGTTCTCCCTGTATTCAGTAAGATCAAACCTTGCTAACTAGTCTCCCATGGGGAACCTTGTTGAACACCTTACTGAAGTCCATATAGATCACATCAACTGCACTGCCCTCATAAATCCTCTTTGTTCCTTCTTCAAAAAGCTTAGTCAAGTTTGTGAGACATGATGTCCCACGCACAAAACCATTTTGACTATCCCTAATCAGTCCTTGCCTTTCCAAATACATGTCCATCCTGTCCTTTAGGATTTCCAACAACTTGCCCACCACCGATGTCAGGTTCACTGGTCTATAGTTCCCTGGCTTACCACCCTTTTTAAACAGTGGCACCATGTTTGCCAACCTCCAGTTTTCTGGCACCTCACCTGTGACTATCGATGATACAAATATCTCAGTAAGAGGCCCAGAAATCACTTCCCTAGTTTCACCATAGAGTTCCAGGGTACACCTGATCAGATCCTGGGGATTTATCCAGCTTTATGCTTTTTAAGACATCGAGCACTTCTTCCTCTGTAAAATGGACATTTTTCAAGATGTCATCATCTATTTCCTTTTATTCTATATCTTCCATATCCTTTTCCACAGTAAATACTGATGCAAAATACTTGTTTCGTATCGCCCCAATTTTCTGCGGCTCCACACAAAGGCTGCCTTGCTGATCTTTGAGGGGCTCTATTCTCTCCCTAGTTACCCTTTTGTATTTGTAAAAACCCTTTGGATTCTCCTTAATTCTATTTGCCAACACCACCTCATGTCCCATTTTTGCCGTCCTGATTTCCTTCTTAAGTATACTTCTACAGCCTTTATATTCTTCTAAAGATTCACTCGATCTATCCTGTCTATACCTGACATATGCTTCCTTCTTTTTCTTAACCAAACTCTCAATTTCTTTAGTCATCCAGCATTCCCTATACCACTCCCCTCCCCCCCACCCACCCCATTACCATGGCCCAGGTACACTGGTAGGATGAAGTCATCCTCTGAGATAATGTGAATGTAAATGTCCTAATTCTGGGGAATCGTTATGCAAACAAATTCCTGACTCTGTGATTCCCCAAGACAATGTAGATGCGATATGCTTCAGTATTGGGGGATGATCACACAAACTAATTTAGATTTAGATTAGACTTACAGTGTGGAAACAGGCCCTTCGGCCCAACAAGTCCACACCGACCCGCCGAAGCGCAACCCACCCATACCCCTACATTTACCCCTTACCTAACACTACGGGCAATTTAGCTTGGCCAATTCACCTGACCCGCACATCTTTGTGACTGTGGGAGGAAACCGGAGCACCCGGAGGAAACCCACGCAGACACGGGGAGAACGTGCAAACTCCACACAGTCAGTCGCCTGAGTCGGGAATTGAACCCGGGTCTACAGGCGCTGTGAGGCAGCAGTGCTAACCACTGTGCCACCGTGCCGCCCACACGGCTGATTGGCTGAGGATGGCTGAGGATGGCAATGAAAGCATTTCTGAATGGAAAGGACTGAATGAAAGTTTAATTTGATAACAGCAGGAGAGTAGTAGTAAATGGCTGCCCAAATGAAGTGTGAATCTTCCACATTCCTGCATGATTGTCCCCCTCATCCTCTTCCAGAATGTTCAGCTTCTTGGATAATGACAGTACAATTTAACCCTTTAACAATACATCAATGTCCAAAGAGTTGGTACAATTTAATCTTTTAACATTATAAGTTGATACAGTTCAGGGTCAATCACATTGTCGGGGTCTCGAATGACATGCAGGCCACACCAGGGAAGGATGGTAAATTACCTTCCTTAAAAAGGATATTAGTAAACCAGATGGGCTTTGGTGATCATTTTGTGAATTCATTGTTAAATCTAGCTTTTACACTACAATTACTGCAAATCTGAAAGTATTAATTGGACATTAATTTGTATTAACAAATTAATTCCATCAGCTGCTATAGTGGGAATGGAACCCCTGTCTCCAGGGTGTTAGTATGGGCCCCTGAATTAGACATTTAGTGAAATTACCATTGTGCCAATCCCACATTGATGGTCAGTCAAAGCATCCTGACATTCACAGATTTTTTAAAGTTGGACTTTTGTTTCCTTGCTGAGCACAAACAGTATCTAATTCTTCACCTCAACTACAGTAGCTTCAGTCGTTGTAAAGTTTTAATCACATTCATTAACACTATTCCTCATCAACAACTGTATCCCATTTGATTTCTTTTGTATGTTTTGAATTCAACCAGTTCCATTGGACTAAAATACTGTGAATGCTGGTATTCTGAAACAAACTAAGAATGCTAGAGAAAGAGCAGCAATCGTTTCTGAAGAGGACGCATATTCTGATTCAAAAGGTAACTGCTTTCACTCCGTAGATGTTGCCAGACCTGCTGAGTTTCTCCAGCAATTTCTATTTTTGTTTTGCTGAACTGGTCTGACATCACTGGCAGTGGCAGAACTTCATTTCCCACCAAATAATTTTCTGGTGTATCATCAACACTGTTAACAGACAACTTTAACACAATTCACATGACAAAGTACTAGAAATGAAGTTAACTTGATGCAATGGAGCTGTTATACCTTCCCATTGATACCATTAATCAATACGCACTTAAGTAGCAAATTTTTGAAAGAGATTTTCCCTTTACCAACAGCAATTGGTCAGGCTCTATAAGAATATTATTTTTGTTTTCTTGCTGTACAGGGCAGAAACAAAGAGACTTTACAATTGGGACACAAAATTCTTATCATCCTCTCATTTTTCATCTTTTCTGATCGTAAATACATTGGAAGATACTTTTCACACTCCTCAGAGTAATGAGAGAAACAGTATCTGTCTCTTCATTTGTGCTTTTTCCCTCACTGTAATTGGGGAGATACAGGATCAGAGAATTCAGGTCAGAACAAAAAAAAAGGAACTGCGATTGCTGGAAATCAGAAAACCAAAACAGAAATGGCTGGAAAAACTCAGTAAGTCTGACACCATCTGTGGAGAGAAGGTAGAGTTTACACTTTGGGTCCAGTGATCCTTTTTCAGAATTGATTGTGCCATTGAACTGAAGCTGCCAGACCTGCTGAGTTTTTCCAACAACTTCTGTTTTTCTTTGTGTTTAAAATCTGATCATTCATGGTCTCATCGAATGGCAGAGCAGGTCCAATTGACCAACTGACCTTCTCTGGCTCCTTGTCCATCTGTTCACATTCTGTTCATATCAAATCTCTTCCTTCTCCAAGTCTTGTGTAGTTTTGCTATCCATCGTCCACTGCTTCCAAAATGTTTGTGAGACAACCAATTGTCATGAGTAACAACTGCAGTAGCACTTCAAACCTTTAGGTCATGACCTTATTCCCAAGAAGGCGGTATTTTTAAACTCCACAAAAGTCTGATTCTGCCTCTTTCTCTGATTTTCAAACTTTTGTCTGTATCTGGTATTGTGATGAGAAGCCTTCACAGGATTCTAATCTTGAGTCTTGTTGAAAATGATGCATTTAGTTGAAGCTTTTTATGTTGGATTCATCAAGGCAATTTGCAAGAATACCAAATCAAGCATAAGCAACTGTATTAGAGGAGAGTACTGATTGTTTGGCAGGTATACCCTCATTGGTAAAGGTTTTACCATGGCAAATGAAATGTTAGTGATGACTCACAATTAGCTACCTTATTTTGGTTAAATTTTAATCTGGGCAGATTGACGCTGATTGGTCAGGGTATTTCACTAAGAAATGAAACAGACAACGGCTGACATCTGCTTTGCTGAGTTGGAACAGATTTAGTGTGCGCACATGTTCATTATGTCTGCCAAGAAAAGGACATTTGTACATATTGGAGGCTGCATTTATTAATACACGGCTTGCTTTCTGTCTCTGTGAAGTTTGCACATCTCCCCGTGTCTGCTTGGGATCCCCTCAGCCCAAAGATGTGCAGAATAGGTGGATTAACCATGGGAAATGAAGGATTACAGGGATAGGATGGGGAGATGGGATGCTTTTCTGAGGGTCAATGTGGACTCACTGGGCCTGATGATCTGCTTCTACATTGTCAGGATTCTATGATGCCACTGTGTGGCATTGTTCAATATCACCAACATATCAGCAGCATGTGTCAGCAATTTACATGACCAACATTTTGCATGCAAACAGAAATGTCTGAACTTCAAAGGGGAACAATTTCTGGTGTGGTTAGGTGAACTACAGTTAGTCAGGGATATCATCACAGTCAGTCAGGTGGCTGGCTTGGATGATTCCTCCACAAGGGGTAGGTTATAAGAAGTCAAGCTCTAGATTAGAGTGGTGCTGGAAAAGCACAGCAGGTCAGGCAAATCCGAGGTGCAGAAAAATCTGAAGGGCTTTTGCCCGAAACATCGATTTTCCTGCTCCTTGGATGCTGCCTGACCTGCTGTGCTTTTCCAGCACCACTCTAATCTAGACTCTTGATTTCCAGCATCTGCAGTCCTTACTTTTACCAATAATCAGTCAAGCGTTGGAATCAGGGATCTGTGTCCTAGCAGTGTGGGGATTTGGGCAGGTCAGTCCATAAGGTCAACTTGAACCAATCTGGGGACCACAGCTCGATCAGAGAGTGGTAGAGACACCAATCTATGGGTAGGCCAAAATTCCCTGCAATGAGAAAAAGGGAGGAATTGAATCTGATGGAAGTGGAAAGGACAGGTGTTAGTGATGATGTGGGGCCAGGAGAGGTGGTGAGGTAACCTCAAGTAAGCAGAAAATGCAGAAGGGTTACTAATTTGGGAGGTTGAGGTGGGTGAAAGCTGTTGAGTGGACAAACTACAGCAACAATGAGAGTTGTTGCCAATGAGCCTTGGTGAAGCATGTGCAATAGCAGAAGTCAAGTGAAGGTGAAGGAGGAGAGAGAAGACTGTGGCACATAGCCTTGCATGCATCAAAAATTTCCTTCCAGCTCTACTGAGTGCCCCACTTACCGGGACACTGTGCTGACTTGGGCTGCGGTTTGGGTCCAGACTGACTGTTTCTGGTAATGTAGCTTTGTGTGACATTCCACAGGAAAAAGAAAGGCCTTCCTCTCCACCAAGACGTCTGGGCCCCTACTACCAAAGTGAAGAGCTAATTTTCCTTTCTTCTGAGCCACGAATGTAGAAGATCAAGCACCACAATTTGAGAGTCTGTTTGGCGGTGTCTGAAATGGGCTGCGTTTCTGGGCTTTAAATATGGTGCAGGCTGCATGATTGCCAGAAAGCCCCAGCAGTGGCTAGTACTTCTGCATCTCTGGCTGCAGCATTCTTTGAGCAGGTTGGGTATGTTTTGGTGCTGCCTTTTTGGCACCGATCATTTGGCCCCACAGTTTTGGCTCTAAACTGTTTTGGCGCTCATTATTTTGGCACTGAGCTGTTTTGGAGCCAATTCAGAATAAAAATAAGTCTTGTTTGGTTCAGGAAGAGAGGATGACTAATGACCCAATGTAATTTTCTCAACTAGCAAGACTTGATAGTCAAAGCTGTAATGACCCGCTGTAGATTCAAATCTCGTTTTGTAATCATTTTCTCATTTAACAATTGTTAATAGTCATCTACTGCCTTGGTGATACTTAGGCCCCTCTGTCTTCACATTGGAAAGCTGTAACACAATTTTTTTTCTATTTTCTTGTACAACCCACACCAGAAATGGCTGAAAACATTCTAAGCAAGAGAGACCAAACCAAAATGTTCATACAATGGTTATCTATATGTGTTTGATAAATGTAGCAAAATGTAGAAATTCGATTTTATAATGAATAGGTTAAAAATAATGAATAAAAAAGAATTAGATTTATTTCTTACAATGCAATAAAAACGAATTTCTTACAGGCTCTACAAGACTTTTTTAAAATTCTGAATTGGCTCCAAAATAGCTCAGCGACAAAGTAATGAGCACCAAAACAGTTTAGAGCCAAAATGGCGGGGCCAAATGATCGGCGCCAAAAGGGCGGGGCCAAATAGTCCCATTCTGTCTTTGAGCAAGGTGCTCAAAACTCTGATTGCATAATTAATAAAGTGAAGAGTGGAAGATTGTGTGAGGAAAGTAGATCTGAGCCATGGTTGACTCAGTAGCAAGAGCCTCCCTTGAGAAAACACTTTTTAAAAATGATAATGGGAAAATTTCATCCAACGTCATGTTTTTACCTCGTACAATTGAAGCTCCTTTCCCTGTGGACAGCAAGTTTCCTTATTGTTTTTTCTTTCTGTATTTCAAGATTTTCCCTTTCTCCTCTTTGAAATAAAGTTATCAAGTTTTTCATTTTGCCTTACGTCAGAATTAGGACCTTTGCCTTTCTCTATTTCTTTCTTTTCCTAATTCCTGTTATTTTACTAGAACTGAGTCCTCGTTCACTCAAACTTTCTACTATCTGGATTACTTTTTCTACTATCTGGATTACTGTTTCTCATGGATCAGATGTTGACACAATACATCAGCAACTCTGCGATTTGAGTTCATACATTTAACTTTATTTCTGTGTTATCTGCCACTGCTTTCAAATTAATCTTACCACTGTTGCAAAGCCTTTCACACACAGGTTCACTCTTTTAAAAAATGTGCTATAACTATGCCAACTTTTAAGTGAATACGGCAGAAAGAGCTGTGAAATATCATGTCACAGTTCCTCAGGGTAGTATCCTAGGTCTAAACACCTTCAGCTGTTTCATTAATGAACTGCCCTTCACCATAAAGTTCAGAAGTGGGGACATTCTCTGATGACTGTATAATGTTCAGCACCATTCACAAATCCTCAGATACTGAAGCAGACCATGTCTAATGCAACATGTCCAAGATGATATTCAGGTTTTGGCTGAAAAAGGACAAGTAACCCAAGTTGCAGGCAATGCCCATCTCTAAAGAGAGAATTGAATATTTGTCCCTTGGGGTTCGATAAGAGACAAAAAAACCCTGCAGATTCTGGAATCCAAGTCAGGCAAGCAGGGGTCTGGGAGAACACAGCAAGCCAGGCAACATCAGGAGGTAGAGAAGTCAATGTTTTGGGTGTAAACCTTTTTCAGGACTAGGGGTGGGTGTAAAGGGAGCTGTAAATAAAGGGGATGGAGGAAGCAGGGTGGTGAGGTGGAGATTGGTGGAGACAGGTAGAGGGTACAACCTGGTTGGTCGATGGGAAGGGTGAATCCGGTAGGTGGCTGAGAGGAATGGAAGAGAGAGGGAGTTGGGAGATGGGAAGGGAGGTGATTTGAAATTGGAGAACTCGATGTTGAATCCGCCAGGCTGTAGGCTGCCCTGGTGGAAGAGGAGGTGTTGTTCCTCCAATTTGCAGTTTGATTCATTGTGGCAATGGAGGCCAAGGATTATCATGTCAGAAGGGAGTGGGGAGGGGAATTAAAATGGGCGGTGACTGGGAGGTCTGGTTGGCCTCTGTGGGCCCAGCTGAGATGCTGGGCGAAACATTCACTTAGTTTATGTTTGGCATTTGATGGCATTAGCATCATAAAAGCCCCCACTTTTGACATTCTTGGGGTTACCATTGACCAGAAATTGAACTGGGCTAGCTACATAAATTATGTGCCTACAAGAGCAGGTCAGAGGCTAGAAATCCTGTAGTGAATAATTCACCTCCTGATTCTCAAAGATGCAGTACTGCCTGCTTGCCTAGATGAATGCAGCTGCCTCAGCACACAGGATGCTTGACATCATCCAAGGTAATGGAAAGCAGACCACTTGGTTGGCAGCACATCCAAACATCCACTCCCTCCAACACTGATACTCAGTAGCTGCATTGTGTACCATCTACAAAATGCACTGCAGAAATTCCAATCCAATCGCAGCACATTCCAGTCCCACCACCACTTCCACCTGGAAGGGCAAGGGCAGCAGATACATGCAAACACTACCATCTACAACTTCTCCTCCAAGTCATTCACCATTCTGACTTGGAAATATGTTTTATTCACTATGTTTGGTCAAAGCCTGGAATTGCCTCTCTAATGATATTATGCATCCACCTACATCAGTTCAAGAAGGCAGCTCACTGCCACTTTCACAAAGGCAACTTGGGATGTGCAATAAATGCTGGCCAGCTCGGGATGCCCACGTCCCATGAATAAATAATAAGTAAAAATTCTTTGTTTAAACTCTGGTAAATTCCGGTCGAATCAATCCTATCCTTTGGATGAGTGTCTAATTTGTTACGATCCCTGATGAGACTGATAAATTTTCAAAATATGTTTGAATTCCTGGTGATTGGATTAAAGTAATTGCAAGACAAGATTTCAAGTCTTATGACATTGACTGCAAACTGAACTCAACATTTCTTTGTTGCAATTAATACTACTGAAAATATAACTCATTACCATCATAGCATGATTGATCACCCTACAACATGTAATTATATAAACATAAATGCTTTCCTCACAGGTTCACAATTTAAAGGTCATTCCTTCCAGCTTCAAATGGGCTTATGTGCATCCATTTCACTGAGTCCATTAAAAGCTAATTCCCATTTTTATAAAGAATGCCTGAATCGGTTACTAGCAATAAAGCCCACTCCAGTGATTTAAACTCTCTGCCTTACTAGGATAAATATTTCTGCGTGTAGTACCAGGTATAGTACCTTTCTGACTAAAGACTGTTCTCTCTCCTACACCATGCCTCATAATTCACAATGAGGTAGTACACTCACTGCTGACTATACTAGCTGCAGACTTTTATCTGTCTGAGTACTTTGTCTTGTGTTCTGAGTAGAAACTTTCTGAGACAGAATCTATGTCCACAGATCACCAGCTGCTTCATGTGAAAATTTTACACCTTGCTCTCAGTGAGTCTCATGTCCTCATGCCCCTAGTTTGTGAGACAGAATTTACATTGGATTACTTGGTTGTCTTTGTTTCTCCATTTGAGCTTGCATTAAAGAGATGGTGCCAAAACAACATATAAAACCATAAGTTAGGCATTTCAAAGCACATTGTACACATCCTGCCAAATAATTTATTATACTCAATAGAGATAAGATTCTCTTGTCGCATTGATCTATTTTATCATAGAATCCCTATTGTGTGGAAGCAGGGCATTCAGCCCATCAAGTCCACACTAACTCTCTGAAGAGCATCCCACCCAGACCCATCTCTCCCCCATCCTATCCCTGCAGTTCCCATGGCTAACCTACCTATCCTGCATAGCTTTGGACAGTGGGAGGAAACTGGAATACCCAGAGAGAAACTCCATGCATATAGTCGCCTGAGGGTGGAATTGAGCCTCGTCCCTTGTGCTGTGACACAGCATTGTTCACAATTGCACCACTTTGCCACCCATATTCTTTTTTAGTAAAAATATAAGGCGTAGCCTGTAATAATAATAATATGTGGTGATCCACATTTTAACTCCATCTTTCAAGTGCTCCTGCAGACAAGAGTTTATTTTATTATTTATTGATTCACTTACTTTCAATCACTGCTAAAATCTCCTTTTTTTTATTTTTTGTAGTCTTTTCCCTTTCCTTGGTTATGCATCTCTCATGTTGCTTTTAGGTTATGTCCTGAATTAGACATAGCCTAGACCCTAGCTAGTATTCATGATGGGCTGAACTGTCTTACAGTTTGTTTTGGTCTATATCATGACCATCTACCAGCATTTTCTCTGAGTAGATTTAAGAATTCATATAAATTTCATATGAATCACTGGGGAAGTGTGCTGGAGATTAGCCCCCAACATTCCTGGAGTCATCAAACATGTGGAAAGATTTAATCAAACTCTTTAAAGTCTGGCATTGACTTGACTGACAAACTCAGGTTAAAAGAAGACATTCAACAGTACTTAACAATAAAATAATTTTTTACCACAAACACATTGTCTTTAACCTGTGGCCGTTAGAAAGATGAATTGTCAATCTACAACTCTAAATTCCTCCATGCACAAACAGATACGCAAAGATAGTCAAGATGTGGACATTAAGGAAAGGAAAAACAAAATGAGAAAAATAATTGTTGATATCTTTAGTCTGGAGCACAAGATTCAACACTTTGTTTTGCTTACTTTGAACTTTGGCTGCTGACATAAGGTTGTTTGCACGCCAATGTTTAGTCTTCCAGGGACTGGTTGAAAATTCATTCTTTCAAAGCCTCTGAATGCGTTTTATGCCATTTACACAGGGTATTTGCAACCAAAGGTCAATGCAAGACAGCACTGCTCACCTTTAATTGTTCAGAAAGTTTTTTTTAGATTACTTACAGTGTGGAAACAGGCCCTTCGGCCCAACAAGTCCACACCGACCCGCCGAAGCGCAACCCACCCATACCCCTACATTTACCCCTTACCTAACACTACGGGCAATTTAGCATAGCCAATTCACCTGACCCGCACATCTTTGGACTGTGGGAGGAAACCCACGCAGACACGGGGAGAACGTGCAAACTCCACACAGTCGGGAATTGAACCCGGGTCTCAGGCGCTGTGAGACAGCAGTGCTAACCACTGTGCCACCGTGCCGCCCACTTTGAACAACTACGGTTGTTCAAAGTCAACCATATTGGTGTGGGTCTGGAGTCAGATTAGCTCAGATCAGTTAAGGACAACAGCTTCCTTCCCTAAAGGACATCAGTGAACCAGATAGTGTTTTCCTGACAATCAGCAATGGTTTCATGGTCATTATTAGATTCTTAATTCTAGAATTTTATTGAATTCAAACTTCACCATCTGTTACAGTGGGATTTGAACCCAGAACATTATCTTGTGTCACTAAATTAAGTTTTGCGATAATATCACCAGGCAACATCTTAATGCTTTAACCATGCAATTCATCCTCTGCATTCACTTAACACTTGCTGCTTTTCTTTTTCTGATACCCTTAAACTGTTAATACATTCATAAGATCATACTGCACAGGAGCAGCAGTAAACAATTCAGGCCGTTATGTCTGCTGGTTTATTGCACAAGTATTGCTGAAAGGTACTTAAATTAAAAATGTTGTAATGTCATTAAATAGAGTTCAGGGAGCAAGATTTAAAGTAAGGATAAAAGGATATGAAAGTGAAAATGAGATCAGTCTCTTATATTACTGCAGGTCTGGCTTGTTTGTGGATTCTCTTTCCAAAGTAAAAGGGCTGTGTATGTGAAGTCTGATTTAGCAAGTACGATGACTTCTATAGTTGACTGATTGGAGGTTGGTCCCACAGATTTGGGGAGTAAGTGAGGGCTGTTTTGTTTAACTTTTACAGCACTGCAGGTTGTAGCTCTGGCCGACTGGCTCAGTACAACAGACTTTTGCTCTGTATACCTTCCTTGTGCTCTCTGTAAGAATGAATTGCTGTTCCCAGATCTCTCTCTCTCATGATTTATAGATGGTTCTCCTCTAAATGTCTGTCCTCAGTCGGCTTTTATCACAATTAAACTAATGTCTGCAAAGATAAACTTTGTGAATCATTGCTTCACAAAGCAAAGAATTTGAATTTCTTGTTATGTCCTTGTTTCTGTCTCCTGCTCAGCACTATATAGCCTCAAGTTTTCACCCTTTTTGATGGTTCAATGGACAGTTCTGGAATTATTTAATGATTCCTTTTGATAGACATGTAAGATATCAAAGTCTGATTGTCTACATTTGGCTGCAATTGAATCCACAAGAGAAGTCGTGCAGTTACTGAGAGTCATTTTATAAGATTATTTGTGCCCATTTAAAATATAGTTTAATTTTTCTTTAGAAAATATATAATGGCATAAATCACATCTGGTCAACTTGGGCAATATTACTGATTGCTATCAGGGCATCTAGCTTTTGGATATTCATTGCTTTGAATCAAAATCCAAGGAGAAATCCCATGTCATAATGCTTCTTATCCTGAATTCAAAACTGTCTCTTGTTATTCCTCAAAGCCAGACACCATACTGTAATCCCATCACGATTTTCTCTCTTTAAAGCTGTACCTGGACCTCTGGGTTTTAACTCCAAATTACCAATTCATCAGGCTTTCCATGTTTTTTACTTTCAAGTCTGTGAAGAAAGTTTCCACCAGCCAAATATCTCTTCTGTCAATCAGAATAATTGCATTCAACTTATCCTGTGTAAATTAAGGATCAGTTTTAATTAAAGATTCTTTCACTGACTTAACATTTCTGTTTCCATTTCCAGGAGATACAGTTCTGCCATTTTGTGTAAGCAGTTCATTTTTCTGTGAAGTAAATCCTCTTTAGTTGCTTTGAGAACTTGATTAGTGCTGTGGAGATGTTTATGTAAGAAAGTCTAATAGCAAAAACAAAATCCTGCAGACGCTGGAAATCTGAAACACACGTAGGAAGTGCTGGATAAAACTCAGCAGGCCTATAGAAGAGCTATACTGGACTATGAAATGTTAACCGTGTTTCTCTATACAACTGCTACCAGAGCTGCTGAGTTTCCATAGCATTTTTTGTGTTTATTAGTCGCATAGTCCTTTATAATCACTGCACAATTTTCCTCAGAATTGGGTATCATTGACACTCTGGTTGGAATTTTCTAGGGGCAAAGGCAGTAAGAGCTATTGCAAGATATGTGGCAGAATTTGTGACAAGTCCAACAAAGGACTTGAATATGAAAGCAGGAATGTACTTCTAAGGCTCTGGTCAGACCACATTTGGAGTATTGTGTGCAGTTTTGGGTTCCATATCTCAGGAAAGATGTACTGGCCCTGGAGCGTGCTCAGAGGAGGTTCACAAGAATGATCCCAGGAATGAAAAGCTTAACATTTGAGCAATGCTTGAAGACTCTGAGTCTAAACTCTATGGAGTTTAGAAGGATGGGAAGAATCTAATTGAAAAATACAGAATGCTGAAATGTCTGGACAGAGTAGATCTTGGGAAAATGTTTCCATTGTTAGGAGAGACTAGGATCCAAGGATGCAGCCTTAAGGTAAAAGGAAGACCTTTTAGAATCAAGATAAGGAGAAACACCTTCAGCCAGAGAGTGATGAATCTATGGAATTTATTGCTACAGATAATTGATTATAAATAAGACTAATACAGAATAGGTTCTTGAGTATCAAGAGAATCAAGGGTTGAAAGGAGAAAGCAGGAGAAAAGGGTTGAGAAACTAATCAACCATGATTGAATGGGCTGAATGTCCTAATTTCTGCTCCTATGTTTTACAGTCTTACGGTCTAAAGCCTATCTTGACATTGAACTCATCTTGTTCCATCTTTTATGCTTTTCACAAGCAGTGTGGGGGATTCTCACTAGACACTGGCGAGATATCAATTCTAACGTATCACTAATTGTCAAACTCCTTGTTAACAATCCAAAGCACCTCATTAATATTCACACTCCCATCTTACAAAACTTGCCAAACAAACCAACATTGGGAAAACACAGGAATCCGGAGCATGTAGCTAGTGGATTCAGCTCATTGCTTACTCTCTACCACCTCCATAGTGCCTATGACAAGATTGCAGTTCAGGGCAAAATTCACACGTACTAGGTGTACCCTCTATTCCTCCATTAATATTTGCATATGACATTTAATGCCAACTCAACCATCTTGGAACTTCTACTGATAGTTCATGTTGGAAGCATAGACACATATTATAGAATTATAGAATCCCTACAGCTTGGAAGCAGGTCATTCAGCCCAGTCAGTCAAATTGGCCTTCCGAAGAGCATAGCACCTCGACCTACTTCTTACTTATCCCCACAACCGTTCGTTTACCATGGTTAATCCAGCTAGGTTGCACATCCATAGACACTGTGGGCAATTTAGCATGGCCAAACCACCTAACCTGGACATCTTTGGACTGTGGGAGGAAAGTGGAGCACCTGGAGGAAACCCACACAAACATGTGGAGACTCCACACAAACAGTCACCTGAGGATGGAATTGAACCTGGGTCCCTGGCACTGTGAGGCAGAAACATAGAAAATGGGAGGAGTAGACCATTCAGCCCTAAGCTCACATTTATCCGCATTATACATCATCGACCATGCATTTTCCCACTTATTCAACTTTTCCGAATAACACTGATGCTCCTCACAGCTGACCCTCCCATCAGCTTTCTGTCATCAGCAAATTTTGAGATATTTCATTTAGTTTTCTCATCTAAATTATTAATAAATTGTGTTACTAACAATAGTTACTGTCTGCCATTCAGAAAAAGACCTGTTTATTCCTACTCTTCGGTTCCTGTCTGCCAATTAGTTCTCTCTCCAGGTCATTACACTACACTCAGTCCTATGTGCTTTAATTTTACATGCTAATTTCTTATGTGGACTTTGTTAAAAGTCTTCTGAAGTTTCAAGTAAACCATATTCACTGGGTCTCCCTTACCAAACTTTATGAGTTACATACTTGAAGAATTTCAATAGATCCGTCAAGCATGATTTTGTAAATCCATACTACCTCTGTCTGATCCCGCCACTGTTTTCCAAATGCTCAGCATTCCATAACAGTTCTTACCAACTACCTGCAGTGAAAAGTTACAATTAGGACATTGCACACAGCGACAGGTGCCCACCTCACACACTGGATATTCCCTCTAACTTTTCCTGCTGCTGTACAGTTCTCTGAAGTTTGTGTGTGGCAGCATAGAGGGAACATTACACTGGACCATGTGGGAGATCAGAAATGCCTGCTTGATCTATAGTGCTCACTCATTTAGTGCCTACCTGATACTATCCATATCTTGCCTCGCTGTGCTAACTAGGACGATCACACAACCAGACAACTTACCTTGCTGCTTAGCTGTCCTCAGACAAGAGGTGTAATTCTTTCTGTACAACAGTGTGCTACTTCAATCTCACAACTTCACCATGTGGTTGTGCAACAAACACCTGGCTTGTGCGGCAAGCAGGCAGCTATATCTGAAAGTCTTTGGGAATAGTTCTCACTGACGTCCCTGAGATCGTGGCGGACCTGATAAGCCTCAACTCCAGTTTTTTGCTGATACCCTTTTATTCCCTTACTCAGTATAAATCTTGTCTATCTCAGCCTCAAACATAATTAATGACCTGGCCTCAAGTTATAAAGCATTCCACAAATTCATTACCCTCGGAGAGAAGAAATGCTTCCTCAGCTCTGTCTTAAATATGTGACTGGGCGAAAGATGCTGGAGATCAGAGTCAAGATTAGAGTGGTGCTGGAAAAGCACAACAGGTCAGGCAGCATCCGAGGAGCAGGAAAATCAACGTTTCGAGCAGGAGCTCTTCATCAGGAATCCCGAAACGTCAATTTTCCTGCTCCTCAGATGCTGCCTGACCTGCTGTGCTTTTACAGCACCACTCTAATCTTGACTTAAATATGTGACCCCTTATTCTGTGATATTGCTCTGTAGTCCTAAACTCTTCCATGAGGAAACAGCCTTTCAGCATCTAGTCTGTCAAATTCCCTATGAATCTTATATGCATCATGAGTCGGCCATTGTCAGTCTATTGGATTCATCCTCAGAAATTAAGGGGTTGGGGAATGGGTTGAAAAGATGGCTGTAGGCAATAACAGCTGTAGCATTAAACTGGGGTACTTTAGCTTTTGCAACTGGGGAAGTAGTCTTTGAGCAAGGGTAAAACGGAAGTTTAAAGGTTGATACTGTATAGCATGTTTGTAATGGGGAGAGGGGGTGGTTTACCCTATCAGTAGCACCCTAGCCTCAAGGAGGTGGATGAAAATTACCACATGAGGCATGTCACCCCATAGTCCACTGTCTGGTTGGGAAGGGTAGCAAACAGAGCTGGATTGAGTTGGAATGTTGAGAATCATAACCATAGAGTCAGAGACATTTGCAGCATAGAAGAAAGGTCTTTCAGCCCATTGTGTTTACAATGGTCAAGACCAACCATATAACTATTTGAATCCAATTTTCTGATACTTGGCACACAACTTTGTATGCCTTGGCATTGTGTATATCTAAATAATTTTTAAATATTATAAGTGTTTCTGCCTTTACTACTTTTGCAGGCAATGAACTCCAGATTCCTGCCACCCTCACATCTCCTCTAAACCTTTTGCCCCTCACCTTAAATCTATGCCATCTGGTCATTGATCTTCCCACCAAGAGGAAAAGTGTCTTCCTCGCTATCATTTATATCGTTGATAATTTTATGCATCTCAATTATACCCATCATTTGGCCCATCAAGTCATCTGCGCCATTCGATCATGGCCTGTATGCTTCTCACCCCCACTTTCTTGCCTTCTCTCCATCACTGTTCAACCCATTACCAATTAAAACTCCTCCTTAAATTTACTCACTGTCCCAGCATCCACCACACTGTGGAGCAGCAAATTCCACAGATTCCACAGTTTTAAATTTGCTATCCTTTGTCCTAAGAGTATGACCACTTGTCCTAGAATGCACCACAAGAGGAAGCATCCACTCCACATTTATTTTATCCATACCTTTTATCATCTTGAATACCTCAATTTGATCTCCCCTCATTCTTCTAAATTCCAGAGGGTATAGGCCTAGACTGTTCAATTTCTCTTCATATGACATCATCTTTGGGATCAGTCTAGTGAACCTCCTCTGAACTGCCTCCAAAGCCACTACATCTTTCCTCAAATAAGGGGCCAAAAACTGTGCACAATACTCCAGGTTGGTCTCACCAATGCCTTGTATAATTGCAACAATTCTTCCTTCCCTTTACATTCCATTCCTTTAGCTTTCAAAGCCAACATCACATTCACTTTATTTTTTTTATCTGCTGTACCAGCATGCTAGTTTTCTGTGACTTATGAATTAGTACACCTAGATCCCTCTGCATGGAAGCACTCTGATAACTTTCCCCATTAAGATATGAGGTTTTCTTCCCATTTTTTCAAATGCATGACCTTGCACCTATCCATATTAAACTCCATCTCCCACATTTTGGCCTACTATCTCTATCCATTTGTAAGGTTCTTATTCCCTCATTGAAATTTATTGTTCTGCCTATTTTTGTGCTGTCTGCAAATTTCCTTCTATCCCTGTATCCAAGTTGTTAATGTAGATTAAAAAGTGAGGTCTGCAGATGCTGGAGATCAGAGCTGAAAATGTGTTGCTGGTTAAAGCGCAGCAGGTCAGGCAGCATCCAAGGAACAGGAAATGTTGAATTTTCTGTTAATGTAGATTGTAAATAGCTGGGATCAAAGGACCAAACCCTCGTGGCACCCCACTAGTTACTTCTTGCAATTCAGAAAAAAATCCATTTATCCTGACTCTCTGACTTCTGTCCATCAGCCTGTCAACTATCCAAACTACTAAATTATCTCTAATCCCATTGGACTTAAACCTTGTGAATTAACCTTTTGTGCAGCACCTTATCAAATGCCATCCAGAAGTCCAGACATCTTCAGGATCCCCATTATCCACTTTGCTTGTTACATCTTTGAAGAACTCTAGCAAATTAGGTAAAAGCCTGCGGGATTCAAGGCAATATGGCAAACTGGATCCAAAATTGGCTTACAAATAGGAGGCAAAAGGAGATGGTAGAAGCATGTTTTTGAGATTGTAAGCTTGTAACATAGGGATCAGTGCTGGGAGCCTTGCTGTTTATTATGTACCTTGATAACTTGGATGTGAATGTAGAAAATATGAATAAGTTTGCCGATGACATTAAGAATTGGTGGTGTTAGTAGTGAGAAGGATGGTGATGAATTGGGAAGAACAATGGCACGTGGAATTTAATTCTAATAAGTACGAGGTGATGCACTTTGGGATGTCTGATAAGGGAAGGATTTACACAATGAATGGTGGGTCCATAGGCAGTACTGAGGGGACTTTGGTGTGCAAATCCAGAGGTCCCTGAAGATGTCAGCACAGGTAGACAGTTGATGAAGGAGGTATACAGAATGCTTGCCTTCATTTGGCAGGACAAAGAATTTAGGAGCAAATAAGCCTTGTTGCAACTATAGAGGGCATTGGTTTGGCCACACATGGAATACTGTGTGCAGTTTTGGTCACTGCACTATTGGAGGGATGTGATTGCACTGCAGAGGGTGCAGTGGAGATTCACCAGGATGTTGCTTGGGTTGAAAAGTCTTAGTTACTAAGTGGGACTGGATAGGCTGGGTTTGTTTCTCTTGGAGCAAAGGAGGCTGAGGTGATCTGATTGAAGTGTACAAAATTCTGAGAGGCATTGACAGGCTAGATCATGAGAATCTTTTCCTCATGGCAGAAATACCTAAGAACAGATGGCAAAGTTTAAGGTGAAGAGTAAGTCATTTCGAGGAGCTGTGGGGGAAAAAAAAAGTATTTTCACCCAGAGAGTGGTGGAAATATGCAATGTGCTGCCTGTATAAGATGGTGGAGGCAGGAACCCTTGCAACATTTATGAAGCAATTGGATGTGAATTTACATGCCACAAAATAGTAGGCAATGGACCAAGTACAGGAATATGGGATTAGTTTAGTTTGGTTTTATTGGTCAACACAGATATGCTGGGCTGAAGGACCTGTTTCCATGTTGTATGACTTTGACACTCAATGATCCTTTCCAATCTTTCTTTATTACAAAAGCTCTCTGATCCAGGCAACATCCTGGCAAATCTAAAAACAACAAATAACTACTATTGCTAGAAATCTGAAGCAAAAACAGAAATGGCTGGAGAAACTCAGCAGGTCTGGCAGCACCTGTGGAGAGCAAGCACTGGTAAATCTTCTGTGTATGCTGTCCAGTACTGTCATATCCCCCTTGTAATATGAATTCCAGAACACTCTTATTTGGCCTATCCAATGCTTTATACTGTTTCAGCATAATCTCTCTGCTCTTAAACTCTATGCTTCAGCTAATAGAACAAAGTACCCCATTTGCCTTAATCACTTTATCCACTTGTTTTGATACCTTAAGGGCCTGGTGTACCTGTCACCAAGGTCCCTTTGATGCTTAGGGCCCTACAATCCAACATGTATTCCCTTGCCTTGTCTAAATGCATGACCTCATAATTACCTGGAATGAAATCCATTTGCCACTGATCAGCCTTTCTATATCCTCCTGTAATCTGAGGCTATCCTCCTTGCTATATACCACTCCACCAATTTTCGTACCACCTGCGAACTTACTGATCAACCCCTTTAAATTCAAGTCTAAATCATTTATATAAACTACAAACAAGAAGGGCCCCAAGACTGACCCCAGTGGGACACTGGGTAGACTTTCAGTCACAAACACCACCTCTCACTCATCACCTTCTGCAGCCTATAATTCCTAATTGTGGATCCAATTTGTCAAATTTTCTTAGTTTCTATGTTCACATTTACGATCAGTCTCCTATGTGGGACCTTATTCATAAGAATTGGCCAAGTCAAAACAGACTACATCAAAAGCATTGCACTCAACCATACACCTGGTCACTCCTTCGAAAAACTCAGTCAAATTGGTCAGAAATGACCTCCCCCTAGCAAAAAACCATGCTAATTATTCTTGATTGATCCCTGTCTCTCCAATAGAGATTAATTCTGTCCATGAGAATTCACTACATCACCGAAGTTAGACTGAGTAGCCTATACTTTCCTGGTTTATTTCTTGCTGTCTTGTTGAATAATGGTACCACGTTAGCTGTCCTCCAATCCTTCAGCATGTTGCCTGTGTCTAGAGAGGAATTGGAAAGTGTGAATTCTTTGGGTTTAATGGGATGGGCCACAAGGAAATAGATGGGAACATGAAACTCTACATTGGAAAGAAATTGCATATGGCCATTCTCTGTGTGCAAGGAAGGAGGGAAGGGACTACAGCACATACTGCTCAGCAGGCTTTTAATGGGGAACAAAATGGTCACCACTCTCTTAGCACACAGGTCTGTAGACTGCTATGCCCAGGATGTTCTACAACATTGACCCTCTCTGAAGGTAGTACCTCCCTGGCACAGCTACAGCTAGACAACTTTGACAGATACACATGTATGCACAGAGACATCCAAACGTTAGGGATCTTCATGCAGGAGGGCTAAATGTGTCACGGCACTCAAATAACATGTGTACACTTTGTTCCTCCTTTGTGTAATATACGCTCAGTGCAAACTTCAATACATTGCTGGACATGAATTGCTGCTGGATGGTATGACAATGTGTTGAGCATCTAAAGGCAGATTCAAAAGCAGATGCCTGACATTTACAAGGTTTAAATAACAAGATAGCTATCCTCATTTGTGCCATCAAAGTACCTCAATTTGTTTTCTTTCTCCTCTCCTTTCCACCATGTCTCAGTGTACTCCCTGGTTCCACAGTTGTGCAGATGTCGAAGGTATTGGCATTGGAGGTTTGTAGAATAATCCTTGGGTTTTTGTCAAGACAACAGATGATATCAGTAGACACCAGACGTACTGATGGTGTTCTTGTCACAGGTAGACTTGCTCCTCCACACCACCCCCACCCCACTCGATTAAATTTCTAAGGGGTGGAGGGGAGCAAGCACGGTAGAGGTGAAGGGCCTGTCCAGAATAAAAATAGCTGAGGCACTTGTGTGTAGTTCCTCCTTTGGCTAGGTGCTTCATTGCACCTACCTATCTCCTTGTGAAGAGAGACATTTGGACTAGGTCCATAGTAAAGATTCCCTGTTGCCATACTTTGATCTTTGGGTCCAGCGTCTGGCCAAATGCAGTACAGGTATTTGTGCCTTTCCAGCAGATTCAGCGTTAGGAACTCCATGGCAGCTGCCAGCCCGTTCATGGAGATAGTTGGCAGTCACATGAGTCGCTCCATTGCTACAGCCTCTGGGCAATACGGGCCACTGCCTCCCACATATCTGTGTGCCACTGCTGTTCCTCTTGTGCCTGTGGATGAAGTCCCTGATTATTGACACCACAAAGTCCTATCCTGTCTACGCTGAGCAGACGTCTGGTCTCAAACAGTCCTCTGAATGCCAGAGTCCTGAGAGTGATTCTTCCTTGGCCAATTGCAGAGCTGTTGCAGTGAGATATTCACCAGATTGTGGACCACACTTTCTCAGCTCAACGTTCCCATCAGTATCAGGATTGCTGGAGTGCAGGAGGCAACCTTGCCAATGCTTCCTCTGAGACCTTGGTATGCTGCATGGGCAAAATAAAAAGGTGGCTTGCAAAATCTCCAAGATAAAAGGAAGATGAGGTGATGCATCCAATGGTTTGGCATGGTGTGCAATGATTGAGAGTCACAGCAGAGTTATCCTATAAGTTGCAGTGGAATGAAAAGTGGTGTTTACTTGTTTGATAGAACACAGATGCTTCTGCATCACTGCAGGAGTGATCCCAAACTTCTGTGAAGGACAAAATTCTCTCCTCATACAGATTGGGGTGCCTGATGTTGGCACAGGTTCCCAGGTTCTTCCAGCGCTGTTATTCTCCTGTAAATATAAAAAGGATGGGGATGAATGAAATGAAAGAACATAGATCAGTTCAGTACAGAAACAGGCCCTTCGGTCCACAATGTTATGCTGAATATGATGCCAAAATAACTAATTCCTTCAGCCTGCCCTTGGTCTATATCCCTTCATTCGTTGCATAATTCATTATCTAAAAGTCCCTTAATGCCAATATTGTATCTGCCTCCACCATCACCAATGTGTTCCAGATTCCTACCACTGTCTGTATAAAAAAGTTACTTCTCACATCCCCTTTGAACTATTTCTTTCTCACCTTAAATGCATGCCCACTAGTATTAGACATTTCAACTCTGAGAAAACAATTCTGACTGTCATCCCTATCTATACATCTCATAATTTTATGGACTTCTATCAAGTCTCGCCTCAGCCTCTGCTGCTCCAGAGAAAACAGCCCAAGCTTTTCTAGCCTATCCTTATAACTCCGACCCTCCACTCCAGGCAGCATCCTGGTAACCTCTTGTGCACTCTCTCCAAAACCCTCGCATCCTATTGTAATGTGGTGACCAGAATTGAACGCAGTACAGTTAGTTCTTCTATAATGGGATGTTTGTGTTCTTCTGCAACCCTGCATTATATAAAAATTATGCTTTAGATACAGTGCTTAAAGTGGTGGCGATGTAATCACGTTACAGCTAACACATGTTTTAAAAGTTCGTGCTTTAGAAACAATGTCCCCAGTTCGGCAATTCTGTTACAGCGAATTTGCTTTAACGAAACACGCATTAGAGCAGAACACCATGTACTCAGGTGTGGCTGAGCCAATGTATTATAAAGCTGCAACTTTACAGCCTGACTCTTGTGTTCAGTTCCCTGACCAATAAGTTAAGCATGCCAGATGCCTTCATTATCATTCTATCTACTTGTGTAGCCACTTACAGGGAGCTATGGACTTTGAACACCATGATCCCACTGTATATCAATGCTGTTCAAGATCTTGCCATTAACTGCAATCACTCTGATAAGATTGCAATATTGAATGGGACCCCCTTACAGCAAGATAATTAGATGGCGCTGAATTTGTTAGGTGCATCCTAGAGGATTTTTTGAAAGAGCATTTTGGATCGTTCAACTACAGGAGGGGCCATACTGGACCTTGTACTGGCTAATGAGCCTGGCCAGGTAAGTCTCTCCTTTCAGTGGGAGAGCATTTTGGAAACAGTGATCATAACTCCTTAAGTTATAGCAATGAATAAGGATACGTCAGGACCTTGTGGGAAGGTATTCAATTGGGGGTGGGCAAATTACGCCAGTATTATGCTTGTGCTAGTGAGTGATAATTAGGAGGAGCTGCAATTGGGCATGTCCACATTTGACATGTGGTAATTGTTTAAAGACCTGCTGATGAGAGTTCAAGACCGGCATGTTCCAGTAAGGAGGAAGGACAAGGATGACAAGGTAAGGGACCCTTGGATAACAAGCAAGATTGTGAGTTTAGTCAAGAGGATAAAAGAAACATATGGAAGGTTTAGGAAGGTAAAATCAGACAGGTCCCTTGAGGAATCTAAAGAAAGCAGAAAAGAACTCAAACAGGGAATTAGGAGAGCAAGAAGGGGCCATGAAATAATCTTGGCAAGTAGGGTAAAAGAGAATCCCAAGGCATTCTATTGATACATTAAAAACAAAAGGATAACCAGTGGGAGAGAGTGGGACCACTCAAGAATAAAGAAGGGAACTTGTGCTTGGAGGTAGAGGATGTGGGCAAGATCCTAAATGAGCGCTTTGCATTGGTGTTCATCCAGGAGAAGGATATGGAAGATAATGAGATTTGTGTGGTGCATGCTAATATGCTGTGGAATTTTAAGATGAAGAATAAGTGCATTGAGTCTTTTGAAGAGAACTAAGATGGATAAGTCCCTTTGGCCTGATGGTATCTACCCCAGGTTATTGAGAGAGGCAAGAGAGGAGATTGCTGGGGCCGTGACCAAGATCTTTGTATCCTCATAAGCCTTTGGAGAAGTCCTGAAGGATTGGCAAGTAGCTAAACCTT
Organism: Hemiscyllium ocellatum; assembly: GCF_020745735.1. Classification (NCBI taxonomy): domain Eukaryota; kingdom Metazoa; phylum Chordata; class Chondrichthyes; order Orectolobiformes; family Hemiscylliidae; genus Hemiscyllium; species Hemiscyllium ocellatum. Next base: position 48,257,425 of record NC_083406.1, on the reverse strand, counting down.
ATCTTATGTTCAAGAAGGAAAAAGGGATAATCCAGGAAACTATAAACTGTTGAATCTTGCTTTGGTGGTTGGGAAATCATTGGAAAAAATCTTTAGGGATAGGATTTATGCACATTTGGAAAAGCATGGGCAAATTTGGGATAGTCAGCATGACTTTGTGCAGGGCAGGTCATGTCTTACTAACTTGATTGAACTTTTTGAGGTGATGAAGAAGGTGATTGATGAGGGTTCATGTGTTTCAGGAAAGACAGATTAGAATTAGAATTGGAATTAGAATGTGTATTTATCATCACGTACTTAAGTACAGGGCTACGTGAATACAGTGAAACGTGTACAAAGTCACCATTTCTAGAGCCGTGAAAGGTACTAAGGTGCTTAGGTACAGAATCTTAGGTTTAAGTCAGAAAAATAAAGAAATACAGTTAAAAGTTCAGCATTACAATCTTCTAAAGTAGAGGAAGAGAGGGAAAGAAGCAGATGGAATAGACGATTCTGCATTGGGCTTCAACTTGGGCCCACACTGGGTTTCACCGCACTGAGTTTCACCTCAAGGCCAGCAGTCTACGCTGGGCTTCACCTTGAGAGTGGGAGCCCACGATGGGCTTCATCTTGAGGCAGCAAATCAGTTCTAGGCTTCATGTTGAGACTCAGAGTCATCCCTCGCCTTCAACCTGAGGTCAGGAGCCAACGCTATGCTTCACCTCTAGGCCGGATTATCCCAAAATCGTTAAAGCATCAGCACAAAGAGATGCTACTCATCCCATTGTCTATATGTTAGCTCTGCTGAGGAGCAGTTCACGTATTGACCCCTGCCTTCTCCCCACATCTCAGTTTGATTTGTGAGTTGGATGGGGGAAACAGTAGGGGGGCATTCAGCATCTTAATCTGATACACCATCATAGATAATGACTAACCATCCATCTCAATGCCATATTTCCAAGATATTGTCCTTACCGTTGAAGTCATTAATATCTAAAAATCTTTGTCTTGAACATTAACGTAGTATTGATGTGACTATTAAAAAAAATTAAATGAAACATTTCTACACTGAAATTATTGTGTTATTTCACATCCAGACTATCTGTGTCATAACATTTCCATTAAGAACTTCTCCATTAATAGCTAAATCTTAACCCATTTGTATAAGTTGTGCACAGAAAGCTAGGTGAAACCTATCTCTTTCTTAATGTTCATGTTGCTCATTCTAGTGCTGTTGTTGATAAAAATGTAACATTTTGGATTCCCACAAGATAGGATAACTATCATTCCAACATTTGATCAAGAGCAGCTAACCAGTCAGATCCCGTCTTCTACTTCTTGATCTGTAAGTCTGTAATTTACAGCACCTCAAATGCACAGCCAAAAGTGTTTTAAATGCAAAAGAGTTTCTGCCTAAATTATCACTTTAAATGTGTTTTTGGGCCAGACTACCACAGTTTAAAAAAAAAACTCCTCAATTCCCCTTCATTCTCCTAAACTTGTGTCCCTGGTTATTGAGCTTACTGCTAATGGAAAGAAAACCTTCCTATCTAGTCTATTTAAACTCCTCATAGTTTTATACACATCTCAGTTGAATTTCTCTCAACCTCCTCTGTCATGCGATTCCTATCCTTAAATTCTGCATTCTGGGCAACAGCCTTGTAAATCTCCTCCCTGCTCTCTCAATTACAATCACAAACTTCCTGTAGTGCAGTGGCCAGAATTGTTATGGTGCAATAAAGTAGCCATTCAGCCCATCATTTCTCCACCATGTAAGATGTCAGTAATCTGTAGTCTACCTAGTGCCCCCTGTATCAGTTGAGGTTACCATAAATGTCCCACCTTCTCAACCTGACCCTTCACCTGAAGTGTGATGACTCTCAGATTAAACCACCACCAGTCATCTCTCAATAATGAGAGAGCAGCCCTATGATCCTTTGGGAATGTGGTAACATTACTTTTACCGTCTAATGCTTTATACAGTTCCAGCATACTCTCAGTGTACTTGTATTTTGCCAATGTTGGAATACATCCTCCTGTTCTCCTCAAGACTCTGTGGACATGCAGAGCAAGGTCTTTCTATTTCTCAAAATGTCTCAGAGTCCTATTATTGAGAATGTATGTTCTTTCCTTGCTTGTCCTTTCTAGACAACCTACCTCATACTTCTCCAGATGGGCAGAAAAGTGGCAAATGAAATTCTATTGAGCCAATCCACTGATATATTTTTGTCTTACCAACAACAATATGGCCAATTTTTAAATCATCTCCAAACTTCTCAACACATTGCCTTGCATTTAATCATTGACGTAGATCATTGATCCAGTACAGACTCCCATGAAGCTCTTGGAAATAGCCCCTCAGTCATAAATATCTGTGTTTATCGCTCAGTCGCATCCCTAAAATTGGTTACCTAATGTGCAGTAGTGGGCTTGAACAGTTGGAATGGTTACCACCTTCTCACCAAAATGTCTAGGGAACTTGTCTGCCGCTGTGCTTTGAGAATATTTAATTGGCTGGACATGGACCTTCCAAGCCTATTTAAGGAGCAAGTGCTGCCCCTGGATTCGCTGATAGCTCTTTGGGCCCAGCAGCGCCCGTGGGAGTGATGGTCACTGCTGGGATTGACTTCAGTCTCAGAAAAGAAAGAGCTGGGGAGACTCAAGGTATGGCCAAGGCGGTGGGTCCTAGTTGGGTGTGGAGACTTATGGGGAAGGGTATGGGTAGTGAATGAGAGAATGCAAAGCTGCATTTTTGGAAAGCAAATCTTAGCAGGACTTAATGGTAAGGTCCTAGGGAGTGTTGCTGAACAAAGAGTCCTTGGAATGCAGGTTCATAGCTCCTTGAAGTTGGAGTTGCAGGTAGAAAGGATGGTGAAGAAAGCATTTGGTATGCTTTCTTTTATTGGTCAGAGTATTGAGTACAGGAATTGGGAGGTCATTTTGCGGCTCTACAGGTCATTGGTTAGGCCTCGTTGGAATATTGCGTGCAATTCTGGTCTCCTTTTATTGGAAAGATGTTATGAAACTTGAAAGGGTTCAGAAGAGATTTACAAGGATGTTGCTAGGGTTGAAGGATTTGAGGTATAGGGAGAGGCTGAACAGGCTGGGACTGTTTTCCCTGGAGCGTTGGAGGCTGAGGGGTGACCTTACAGAGGTTTACAAAATCATGAGGGGCGTGGATAGGATAAATAGATAAAGTCTTTTCCCTGGGGTGGGAGAGTTCAGAACTAGAGGGCATAGGTTTAGAGTGAGAGGGGAAAGATATAAAAGAGACCTAAGGGGCAACCTTTTCACACAGAGGGTGGTACGTGTATGGAATGAGCTGTCAGAGGAAGTGATGGAGGCTGATGCAATTGCAACATTTAAAAGGTATTTGGATGGGTATAAGAATAGAAAGAGTTTGGAAGGATATGGGCCGGGTGCTGGCAGGTGGGACTAGATTGGGTTGGCTTATCTGGTCTGCATGGACGGGTTGGACCGAAAAGTCTGTTTCCATGCTGTACATCTCTATGACTCTATGACTAGGGAAACAGTTAACATCTGCATGAGGGATGAGAGGAGATGTGGGTGTGTTCACTTGACTGAACAGGACACCATAAAGGAGACATTTCTTCTTCTCCTGCCTCAGGATCGAGTGGGCTAATTAGTCAGACTTCTACCTCTTCCCTGCTGCCCTCTAAGATTACAATGAGATTGGAGAAAGGCAGAATTTTACTGACCTCCCTCATCAGTATACCCATCCACGAAACCCCTAATGGTCTGCCAATGTAAGTGGATTCTTTGTGGGATGTTTTGCTGTGTTCAAATTGGCAGCAATGATGACCTACAGTGATCTGAATGTAGTAGAATGGTTGTGAGTGGGTTTGGGATGTCCTGATGGGAGTAAATTTGTTGAATAAACATAAACGTATTTGTTTATTTTCAGTAGACTGTTGGATCACTAGGGAACACTTTCAGAGACTCTTACACAGGCATTGTATGAATACAAATGTAAGTGAAGAGCTGGATTGTGTTGTAGTGTTTCAAGCACCAAAGTGACAGGAAATCATTGGCTTTTGTTATTTTGTGAGATCTGACTTAAGAAAATAAAACATTGACTATGCTAGGGTAAGTTTTCTACTTGGCTATTCCAGGTATAGATTAACATGCAATTTGAGCACATATTTAAGTGCAACATTTCTACAAATGTGTTCTGTCCCTGTTCGATTTAATCACTTGTATTGTATATGGACCACAAGCTCTCTGCAATCAATGGCCTGTCAGTAACTTCTTGTTCTTCTGAACTCCAGGCACACAATAGACTGAATTTGCTCACACTCTCCTCATACGACAACAGTGTACCTCCATTTGTCCCATGTCTCTAAACGCCATCCCCAACCCACACACTTGTCAGCCTTCAGTACCAGAGCCATTGTCAGGTCTGGGTGGTAATTAGGTAATTAGAGATGGCCAATAAGTACTAGTTAGCCAATGACAACCATGATTTATGAATAAATAAAAAAAATTGACAATAGTCTCAATGGCAAAAGGTTTTACTTGGTTTCACATAGTGTTGAGTGAAATTAAGACTTAACTAGCAGTCACAGTGGGATTCAAAGTTGTGTTTAATTCACTTATAATATGTGGCAGTTGCTAGCTGGCCAGCATTTATTGCCTGTCCTACATTGCATTCGAGAGCACAGTATTAAGCTGTTTTCTTGGACATTACAGTGGCTCAGTGGTTAGCACAGCTGCCTTACAACGCCAGTGACCCAGGGTTTGATTCTAGCTTTGGGTGACTATCTGCGCATTCTTTCTGCATCTGTGTGGATTTCCTCCAGTTGCTCTGGTTTCCTCCCACAGACCAAAAATTTGCAAGTAAGGTGAATTGGCAATGCTAAATTGCCCTGGCAAGTGATGGAGGGAATGCATACTTGTGGATGTGGTGTCAATTAAGTGGGTGCTTTGTCCTGGATTGTGTCAAGCCTCTCGATTGTTGTTGGAGCTGTACCCATCAAGGCAAGTGGGGAATATTCCATTGTTTTCCTGGCTTGAGCCTTGTAGATGGTGGACTGGGAGTTAGGAGGTGAGTTACTTGCCACAGTATTCCTAGCCTCTGACCTATTCTTGAAGACATTATTTGGTATGTCCTGTTGTGATTCTGGTCAATGGTAATGCCAAGAATGTCATTAGTGGAGTATTCAGTGATGATGATACCATTGAATCTCAAAGAGATGGTGGTTAGGTTGTCTGTTTTTAGAGATGGTTATTGCCTGGCATTTGTATGGTGCGCATGTTATTTGCTATTTGTCAATCCAAGCCTGGATATTGTCGAGATCTTGTTGCATTTGAGTGTGGACTGCTTCAGTATCTGAGGAGTCATAAATGGTGCTAACATTGTGCAAACATCCCCACTTCTGACCTGATGATGTAAGGAAGCTCATTAGTGAAACATTTGAAAATGGTTGGGCCTATGACACTGCCTTGAGGAACTCCTGCAGAGATGTCCTGGAACTGAGATGACTGACCTCCAATAACCTCAACCATCTTCCAGGTATGACTCCAACCAGTGGAGATCTTGTCCCCTGATTCCCACTGATTCCAATTTTACTAGGGCTCCTTGATGCCACAATTGATTGAATGTGGTCTTGATGTCAAGAGCTCACCTTTCTCTCACCTCACCTCTGGAATTCATGGAATTGTCTCCATGGTATCGACCTACATCCCTGGATTAATAGCCTAGTGACATTTCCACTATGCCAACATCTGTCAGTCTAGGTATTAGGCTTTAAGTTGTTCTCGATGATTTTAATGCATTGTTTAGGCTGTATCTGGTTTAATTCAGCAATAGCTCTTCTATGTTTAGAGTCAGATGGCTTGGTATTCCAGACCACTCCAGGATTCGACTATACTCTCTATAGACAATAAGTCAGGACACTATCTGCTCTGACAGGTAGCTGAAAAGGCTACCATTGCCTTGCCTAGCAAAAAGTAGGAAACTCTGGTGCCCTCAACAACTAATTTATCTCTAAAGTTATAAATTCCTTAACTGAGAACTCTGGTGGCGTGAGCAGGTTCCTGCTGCAAATAGTAGTGTGGGTTTCAGCCTGAAATGGGTTCAGGGAAAGAAAATGCAGAGAGGCAACTAGGAACATCACAGATATTTGCTGTTCTCCTTGTGTTTTATAGTTACAGTTGCTTTTCTTGCAATGCATTTACTCCATGAGCAGTAATCAGCAACTCATTTTTATTTGCCAAATTTGTGGCTTTGGCAAGGCACAGAGCAACATTGACTGTGTAGATAACATAGCTACCCGAATGGGAATGTTACTGGATCATGATTTCGCCAATATGACTCTTTACTGATGTGCTTTCTGAGGGTCATCAATATGAAAATGAGACATAGTCATTTGATGAAGGAATGAATCGCAGAGTAGATAAGATGCAGAATGAGACTGTTCAGTCCATCGTGTCCCTACCTTTGAATAAGCATCATAAATTAACACTATTTTCTGCCTTTTCCTGTAAATCTGCATAAAGTTAGTTTTAAATGATTATTTAAATACACTCTCTCATGCCTTAATTGAACCTGCCCCCACATAATCCCAAGCAGTGCATTCCAAATCTGAAACACGCTTGAAAAAGCTTTTTTTCACTTTCCATGCACTTCTTTTGCAAATTATTTTATATCTGTGAGATGTCATTCTCAAGTCAATTACAAATGGCAACAGTCTTTCTCTATCCACTCTATCTAGCCCTCTCATGATTTTGAAAATCTTTATCAGGTGTTACATCTTTCTGCTCTCCAAGGAAAGCAATCCCAACATCTCCAATCTATAGCACAGATGACACAGCACGTGGTAAAGTGACCAGATCAGATCAAGCAAAAGATGATCGACAGTAAACTTTGTGTCTAATCTTTATACATGAGGGGCCACAATTCCATTCTTTTTTCACTTAAGAGCTGATGATCAAGCTTTGGAAATATAAGGATAGCCATGACATTAAACTTCCAAAAGCAAAACAAGATGTGAAGAAAATTATGTTTTAAAAAATAAATAATAAACATGACCATAAAAAAAGGGCAGAGCATCAGAAATAACATATAAAACATCTTCTGTCTTTTAATAAAGGAGCAGAGTGAAAGAGGCGGATTGAGATAGTGGGAATTGAAACTGGGCTGAGACTTTTAGTATGGGGTTTTTCTGTTCAGATAAACTCAGACAGATCTCTAGATATTTCTTTAAATGTTTTTGTTCATACTGTATCGATGAGCATAATGTAGCAGATTTATCTGTCCTAAGCTACTCTAATTTCATCATTCTAGACATATCTGCCATGAAGAAAAGATTCTTACAATCTACAATATTTATGCTCTTATAATTTTGTATAGCTAAGATCCCCTCTTAGCTTCCTCTCCTCTAGGGAAAACAAATCCAATCTATCCAGTCTCTCCTCATAACTGAGATTTTCTATCCTAGGCAACATTCTTGGAAAACTCCGATAGTGCAGCAACCAGAACTGCACACAGTATTCCATCTGTGGCCAAACCAATGCTCTCTAAAGTTGCACAAAGCTTATTTACTCTTAAATGCTATGTCCTAGTGATTGAAGGCAAGCATCCTGTATATCTCCTTCACCAACCTGTCTATCTGTGCTAACACTTTCAGGGATCTCTGAATTTGTGCACTAAAGCCCCCTTGTTCCTCAGTACTGCCTATGGACTCCACCATTTATTGTGTAAATCCTTCCCCTCTTAAACGTCCCAAAATGAATCACTTCATACTTATCAGGATTATCCTATGTGCCATTGCCCTATTCAATGTACCCATCATATCACATCCTATTTGCAACCAAAATTTGAATCCAGTTTGCCAAATTGCCTTGGATCCCATGAACGCTGACTTTGTAGACCAGCCTTTGATGTGGGATCTTGACAAAGGACTTAGTGCTTACACATTCATAGGTGTCATCCTGTAGCACCTTTCCACAATACCTTCTGCTACAAAGTTTAATTGTCAACAAAACACAGCTAAATGGTGAAGCTGTACCATTGAGTAAGAATTGCTAGTTATCACCGTTTCTCTTCATCACCAGTACAATGACACTTCCAGCTTTGTTTAGATGTGTTGTCATGTTTAGGCCAAGGACATGACTGAATCAGATGGGAGAATACAGAACTTCGGTTTAATTCTCCTAACTACCTCTAGAAGGACTGTGAAATATGAATGAATATCTTTGCAGTCTTTGTTCCTCGCACTGAAAAATCTGTTGTTAACACCATCCCAATCACAGTTGTTGGTGCTATGAAGCATTCTCCACAAGAAACGTTTTATGAGATGGACTTTATCAAAATGACCATCTTCTACAGGTTAGGGAATTGATGGTTCCATAATGTATTCAGTACCTTCATGTGATGAATCTTCAATAGAGTTGTCTGTCCCATTAGCTCATATATCAGTTGAATGAAACAAATCTGTTCACTCTGGTCTGGAGGAGTATCTGAGGAATCCTAATGTGCAGCATCAGTGACTGGGAAACTAGGTACCACAGGGTTTTCTTCTTCAAACGTTGAAACTAGGCTTGACTGTGCTAAGTTCCCTGGCTCACCCACTGAGTTTGCCTACTTTGTAGGAGCTTCTAAAGAGATAGGGTCATCCTTACCATGCATGTCAAATGAGAAATATCATGAAGCTGATCAAATATGTGGAAAAGTTGAGATGCTCCTTGAAGATCATCCAATCTTCTTAGTATGAAGACTCAGTTGCTGGGAAAAAAATGAGTTTCAACTAAGGAAAATATTTTCCAATCTTCTGGCTACGAATGCTGATTTCCCTGAAATATAGTCATCAATTGGACTTTGAGAGCCTTGTGTATATTATTCTTCCCAGACTGCATTTCATTACATGAATTTAAATTTCACCACTGCACACTTGGATTTGAGTTCAGGCACTTAGTCTTCAACCTGGCTCCGTGGACTGTTAACCCAGTAATATAACCACTACCATCAATGCTTTAAGATTTAGGGCATATTTAGCTGTGTTAAGCTATTCTCAAAGGTTGTAATTTGAGTCAGAGTGATTTAGAATTATAATTGTTGAGACATAGAAATCTGCAGCACAGACAAAAAGGTTGTTCAGTACATCATGTCTACCCCAGTCAGAAACAATTCTAATCTAATTTTCCAGTACTTGGCCCACAACCTTGTCTGCCTTGGGATCTCACGTGCACATTAGATTAGATTACCTACAGTGTGGAAACAAGCCTTTTGGCCCAACAAATCCACACCGACTCTCCGAAGAGCAACCCAGCCAGACCCATTCCAACCCCTGACTAATGCACCTAGCACTACAGGCAATTTAGCATGGCCAATTCACCTGACCTGCACATCTTTGGACTGTGGGAGGAAACCGGAGCACCTGCAGGAAACCCACGCAGACACGGGGAGAATGTGCAAACTCCACACAGACAGTGCCCAAGGCGGGAAACGAACCTGGGTCCCTGGTGCTGTGAGGCAACAGTGTTAACCACTGAACCACCATGCCACGTGACGTTTATGATGGTTTCTGCCTCTACCACCACAGGGAATGAGTTCCAGGTTCCCACCACCCTGTGCGTAAAAATGTTTTTCCTTACATATCCTCTAAGCCTTCTATCCCTTACCTTAAATACATGCCCCTGGTAATTGATTCCTCCATCAAGGAGGAGTTTCTTCTGTCTACTCTTTTTATGCACCTCATAATCTTATACATTTCACTCATATCCCCTGTCAATCTCCTGTTCTGTAAGGAAAACAACTATCAGTCTATCCAATCTCTCTTCATAACTGGAATTCTCCAGCCAAGCCAACATCCTAATAAATTTCCTCTACACCCTTGCCAGTGTTACCCCATGCTTCCTAAAATGTGGATTCCAGAACTGCACCCGGTACTCTTTTGGGGCTTATCCATCATTTTATACAGCTCCAGCATAACCTCCCTGCTCTTAAACCCTATGCCATCACTAATATGGGTAAGTATATCGTATGTTTTCTTAATCACCTGTCCTGAAACCTGAAGGGACCAGTGTTCATACACATCAATATTACGCTGAGCCTTGATGATTCCCAGGATTTAGAGCCCAATGCTGTATATGGTTTCAACACAACCCTGTGTTTAGGATCAGATGGTTGGGGTCCAAGCTCACCCCAGGATTTGGTCATACAGTCTTTGACTGAGGCCGCCTAAAAATGTAATTTAAACATAGTTAGGAAATGTTTTTAAATATGAGCTAAAGTATTGTGACTAGTGCTGGGCAACACTTAAGGAAGGATGGCAAGGTTTTAAAGAGGATGTAGAATATTTTTATTAGAACGGTTTTAGGGATGAGAGTTTCCAGTTGTCAACAAACTGGAACACATAGGATTGTTCTATTTAAAAGCAGTTATGGCCAGTAGGGGATAAGATAAAAGTGTTTAAAAGCATGAACGATATGGATGGATAAATGAAGAGAAACTCTTGGCAATGCAATGATAATGAACAGGCATTAATTGAAGAAAAACCAGAGACATAGCATGAGGAGAAAAATTACAATTTTAAATGAATTTTATGATAGGACAATTGTGTATTTATGCCAATATGTTGGACTGTCACTTTGAGTGATAACATTATCGGTCATTTTGAAAAGAAATATTTAATCTAGCTCGCTGTCTTGTAGGGAGAACACCTTTCTAATAAAAATTCCTGTTGTTTTCAATACTGTATCCCTAGTCCTCCTTGAAGCATAACACAAGAAAAAAGCTTGTGATGAGAATACAAACTACAGGTACAATCAACATGCATGAGAAAAGGAATCCCTTCCAAGGAAGAGGCGAACAGTGCTGAACAAGCTTATCATGTGCTCCATCCGGAAGGAATGCTGTGGGTAACGAGTGTCCGAAACAGATGGAAATGTTTTGAGCTCGTGTGCAGACTCAAAAAAGAAATCAGGCTGCCTCAGGAATAATTTTGTTTTAAATGGGTGAATGTGAGGTTGTGCTAAAATTTTCACACTACGTAGATCTTTTCCGTCATAAAAAGAAATTTTAAAAAGTTGGAAACTTTAGTGTTGTTGGACCATATGGTAAAACTCCAGGAAAACCCACACAAAATCTATTGTCCAGCTAACAAACTTGAAGCAGACATAATCAGCCCTCTGTTCCTGAGTATTATGGGGAAAAACGTTTAACCTCCTGAAGGAGTCTGGTGTAGCAAGAGAAGCTGAATTCCAAACCTTATGAAGGAATAGCAGGAATCCCATTAAACCATTTATCACCACCAAGACTATTGGTGATTGCTTAAACGGTCAGATTCCACAAATACAACTGCCTTGACAGTGAAGCTGTCTCTCGGTTTGTCGCAATTTTAATGAAGTTTAATGAAGTAAATATGGTTTAAGGGAAAGCGACAGACGAGTGGTATTATTGCTGCACTGTTACACTAGAAACCCAAATAATATTCTGGGGACTTTGGTTTAAATCCCTTCAAGGCAGATTTAATTAAAAAAAATTCTGGAATTAAAATTTAATGATGACAATGAATCTGCAGTTGCTGATTGCTGAAAATGCCCATCTTGGATGGAAGGAAGCTGACATCCATATGTCTGGCCTACATATGCCTCCAGACCCATAGCAATGTGGTTGACTCTTAACTGCAAGTTGAGATAGGCAATAAATGCCGGCCTAGCCAGCAATGCCCATATCCCTTGAACGAATTTTTTAAAAAGATGACGCAATCCAGAAGTCATGATGACAGAAAGGAATTTAGACTTAAAGAAAGCAAATGTTGGAATCACTGGGTACTGCAAAAGCTATGGGCTGCAACAACATTTGGCAATAGAACTGAAGACTTGTGTTCCCGAATATGCCTGTCCCTGAGCCATGTTGTTCAAGTAGCTTCAACAAGGCATATCAGTTGTTATAGGGAAAGGCAGGAAAATGGGCACAAGGCCTGTCAGATCCACCATAATCCTATTGAATGGCAGACTAGGCTTGAGAGGCTGAATAGCCTACTGTTTTCCTTTTTTATGGTCTTCTTATGCAAGTGGTGCCTTTTGAGTGACCATATCAACGTTAATGTTCAGTTATATAGTCGATCTGAAGATTTGTCCTTTTACATCGTCAAACAAAAGTTTAATTGGTGAAGAAAATTGCTTAAATTGCTTTGCATATTCTGAGACTGACCTCTCTCAAATTCAAATGAAACATGCAATAGTTTTCAGTGAGGATCTGGGAATTAAGGAAAATTCTCTGTCAAATTTAAAGTTAAAGAAGAGAATCAAGCCAATTTTTACATGGCTAGTTCAGTGCATTATGTGATCAGACCAAAAGCTGAGGCAGAATTAGAGAGTGTCTTTAATAGGGGAGTTCTTGAACCTGTAAATGTGAGTGATTGGGTCATGCCTATCACAGCTGAAAAATGTGTTGCTGGAAAAGCGCAGCAGGTCATTCCTGAAGAAGGGCTTATGCCCGAAATGTCGATTCTCCTGCTCCTTGGATGCTGCCTGACCTTTTTCAGCTCTGATCTCTAGCATCTGCAGTCCTCACTTTCTCCTAGTTGATTCATGCCTATCATAACACTGATAGAACATAGAACAGTACTGCACAGGAACAGGCCATTCAGCCCATGATGTTGTGCCAAACATGACGCAAAATTAAACTAATCACTTCTGCTCACGGTCCATGTTCCTCCATTCCTTGTTTATTCATGTGTTTATTAAAAGCCTCTTAAACACCCCTATCATACCTCCCTCCATTACTATCCCTGGCAGCGCGTTCCAGGCTCTCTGCAAAAAAGCTTGCCCGTCACATCTCATTTGAACTTTTCCGTCTTACCTTAAATGCATGCCCTCTGGTATTTCAACTCTGAGTAAAAAGATTCAGAATGTCAACCATATCTATGCCTCTCATAATTTTATAAACATGTATCAGGTCTCCCCTCAGGGTCCGCCACTCCAGAGAAAACAACCCCAGTCTGTTCAGCCTCTCTTTATAGCTCATACCCTCTAATCTAGGCAGCATCCTGGTAAACCTCTTCTGCGCCCTGTCCAAAGCCTCCACATCCTTCCTGCAATGTGGTGACCAGAATTGAACGCAGTACTCTAAATGTGACCTAACAATAGTTTCATAGAGCTGTAATATGACATCTTAACTCTTGTACTCAAAGTCTGGACCAATAAAAGCAAGTATGCCCTATGCTTTCTTTACCATCCTATCTATATGTGTGGCCACTTTTAGGGAGCTATGGACTTGGACCCCAGGGTCCCTCTAAAGATCAATGCTGTTAAGCGTCTTGCCATCAAATGTTAAGAAAAAGTATACAGTTAATTTCCTCAAGTGGAACAACTCACACTTGTCCAGATTAAACTCCATCTGCCATTTGTCCGCCCATATCTGCAACTCGTCTATATCTGCAACTCATCTATATCTTGCTATATCCTTTGATAACCTACTACACTGCTCAAAAGAAAGTTGCATCATTATGCATCTGTAGTGATTTTAAGGTCACTATTAATTGTTTACTTTTAATTGATGACCTATTTGCTGGACTAGTTGGACATCAGCTTTTCAATAAAATTGACCTTAGACAACCCTATCTCCTGATGAATGTAGATCCTGAGTTACAGAAATACTTGATAACTGAAACACAAAGAACCATTCAAATACAGGTGACTTATATTTCGAATTGCATCTACATCTATGTTATTCCAATGTGCCATGGATCATATTTTAAGTGGATTGGAAGCAGTCCAGTGTTATCTGGATGATACTTTAGCCATGGGGAGAAATGCAAATGACCATTCCCACAACTGAGATGCTATCTGTTGTAAGGCTTTAAGATTATGGCCTAAGAATGAGGAAAGACAAATGTGAATTTGTTAGATCTTCCATCAAATAGTTAGGCTATGTCATCGATGCTAAGGAACTGTATAAGCCATCTTTAAAAGTAAAAGGTATAACTGAAGCACCAGCATCTAAAAATGTTGGCCAACTCTGATCCTTTTCGGGCTTGCTGAACTACTATGGCTAGTTTATCCAAAACCTTGCTCAATTTAGCATGCCAAAACAAGAATTAGAAATGGGGAGATCAGTGCAAAAGAGCCTTTACATCTGCCAAATAGAAAACGTCAGAAGACATGACTCATTCTGATCCAAAGTTACTGTTGCAAATAGCATGCCATACACCACTATATGGAGTGGGAACAGTTGTTTCTTGCACACCACCCAATGTTGAAGGGAAACCAATAGCTTTTGCATCAAGGTCATTAAACCAATCAGAAATGAACTATGCATATATGAAGAAAGTTTGAATGAGCAGCAAAAAGTCTGGTAACGGTAGGACAAGTTAGGAAATGCAGTAGAAATGATCACTAAGTTCAAAAATGATTGATATGGTACTTTGTTGCAAGATCAACCCCAGAATGAAGCCACATGTTACATTGGAGCTAAAATGATCTATATATGCAGAATGCCTCCTCTGGGGAAGGAGGTCATCATTCCACTACAGATAAGGAAATGAGTATTAATCAACAATACAAAGATTACTGCAGCATTTCAGAATTAAGGCAATAGCTACAGCTATAGTGGTCAGGACTTGACTGAAATTGAAGTGAAGGTGAGAATATGTGCACCTTGCACAAGTATTTACAACCTAACTCCATTAGTGCCATTACACCTATGAATAGGCCAGAAAGGACATATCAAATAATTTACATTGAATATGCTGGATATTTTGATGTTTTTCACATGGTCAATATAAATTTTAAATAACCTGAAATTGCTATCAAGAAATTGCCAGCACTTGAGAGAAGGCCATTAAAAGATTCGGGAGATTTTTGCCAGATTTGGTCATCTTGAAGAACTTTGGTAATAATTGTCCACAGTTTTTATCAAAGTTTACAAAATGCCGAAAGCAGAATGGAATTCAATGTGTCTGATCACCCCTTTAATCATCCAGATGCAGATGGTTTGGTAGAAAGGTTAGTTCAGCCAATGAAACATTTCTTGAGGGTAATTGAAGAGAAAGGATCGCTGTTCAAAAGACTGAGCTGAATTTTTTTTAACATACGGGGACACAACCCACTGGATAACTCAAAATTCTCTGGCATTGCTCATAGTAAGGTTTTGGTATGCACAACAGTAGATTTGCTGAAACCATTCGTGACACAAGACAGGAAACAACAGAATCAGGTTTTCCGAATGACAGAACAAGGTCCAATGCATTTTCCAAAAAGGTCAACAAGTGTTGGTGAGGAATTGGAGAGAGAAGTGGGTACCACCTGTCATTGTAGCACAGACTGGATTGGTTTCCAATAATGTACAGATAGCAGACAACGCAATATGACAATTTGTGCAGATCTACCGATCTGATTTAGAGCATCTGCAGTTCTTTCAGTTTTCATGCACACCTACTCTTGGCAACCAGAATGAATGTACCAGGAACAATAATGATAGAGCGTGGATATACCTAAGAACAAAAAAGTAACTGGACCGTCAGAAGAACATAGTAACATAGTAGAGAATATCACAACGTTGTGCAAACCTTGGAACATTCAGTTATCTCAGGAAAAGGCAATGACAGATGATGTCCCAAGCACACCTTAAACATCAGAGATTAAAGCTGAGGAAAATAAACAGATGCTGGAAGTGCATTGTCAGCTACAGAGGCATTGATATCCTCCAGAATGTCTCACCTACTGACTGTTGTAATTATGATTGTAAATATTGTGACTTTTTTTATTCCAAAAAACTAGGATGTAAAGGGTGCGGGATGTTGTGTATTTGGACGTTTATTGGACTGTCACTTGAAGAATCCAATCACGTGACACTCTGATGACTTCACATGCAGTTTTGAGGGAAACCGCTCAGTCTAACCTTGCTGCCTTGTAGAGTAAACATCTCCTTATAAAAGCTCTTTTTGTTTGAAACACCACAACCTTCTAGTTCATGAAATGTAAGTGATACATACAGAATATAAATGTTCGAGGTGATACTTTTAGCAAATTTGCAAGACACAGTAGAGACAGTATCTGACATTCAGTTACAAACAGCAGAATTGTGGCATTCACCATTGTTACTCTACAGAAACTGACAAAATCTTTGGTGGTTCAAAAAGGCAGAGTAGAAATCCAGAACTACTTATCATTTATTGTCGTCTATAAATCCATCTCTCAATTTGATGCATGCTGTTGAGGCTTTTACAACTGGAGGTCCATTTGAAATAATTAATTAAGTATTTTTCCACTTTAAAGCTGTTAGGTTTCCAAAGTTACTCTTTGTGATTAAAGTGTGACTGGGTTTGTAATGACTCAAGAACTTTTAGAATTTCAACTAAGCATCCTTGAAAAGCTCACTATATTATTGTACAGTGTCAAATTTCTTCACAGTGATTAAAAACTGAATATTATTTTATAAAACATGATTATTTTTATTTTGCTAAGGTTCCATTATCTTTATTGTAACTTCTACCTTAGGAGCTAAGCATTTGTCTTGCTGTCTGTGAATTAAAATTCAACGCGAGTGATTCTGGTTTTTACTATAAGTGATCACAATTTGATTCTGAAGAAGGGTCACTAGACTTGAAACATTAACTCCATTTCTCTCTCCATAGATGGTGCCAACCTGCTGAGTTTGTCCACTACTTGCTGTTTTAGTTTATTACAGTTACACTGGTTGTTTAGCTCCTTGCTGATAGAGATGCCAATGGATTCTCTTGAATTTGTCATTGATTTTAAACAGTTGTGCAGGAAGAAGGAAGCGTTCACATAATACAGCTGACAAACTCTTTATGAACACCATTCTTTAAGATGAGCAATGGGTGCCTTCAGAATCTGAGTCATTCTCTCAGTTTATCTCTGTTGAGACCATACATCAGTGATGAAGCGATTAAATAAATGAGGACAGGCGATAGTGATCAGTCTTTTCTCCTGCCACTTTGATATAGGGCAGCATTATACCCTTCTACACCAACACATTGGTCTGTCCAATGCCTCGCTGCCTGCTCCCAATCCCACCGCAGTTATACCAATGACTGGATAGAATGACAGAGTGCCAATTGAAGCTGTGAAGTGGACAATGAGTAGAGGCCTTATCTCATTCGTATAGTTTTTTGATGGACAGTGGGAGTGTCACACAGTGAAAGACCAGCTTAGTAGCTTTTCTTGTGCATATGGCTAGTGATCAGGTAGACGATTTGGGCTACAAAGAGATCCCCACCTTCCCCATCCCTAAGCATTGACCACCTTATCCTCCGGCTGTCCCATTCATAGTCGCTCAGATTCCAGTCTCCTACCATTTAATTGGCCATTACCACCACTTCATTGGAAAGACACCAATCATATTGAAAGGAACCAACACCTCCGATTGTCTAGTATATTTGAGGCAGGAGCACCTGATCCAGAAGGTTGGAATCACAACCTCCAGCCAACTAATAGCTGGTTCCTGGGGATGTTGGTCTTTATTTTTTCTGGTTCTCCAGCCCTTGACATTTTTATGCTCAATGGAGTCAGGAAATGCGATGCTTTGTATAATTTTGTCCAAATTTTGAGAGTATCCTAACAAATCTTACACTGACATTTGATGTAAAAATCTCTGACAAATCTGAAAATCAACCCTGGCCTTCAAAACTCTCTGAATGTTTGGTACTGGAGATGCATGATTGTAAGCCTGACTGGAATTGATGGGAGTATAATCCAATAATGTTGTACATATGGAGGTATAAATACATTGCTCAAAAACGCTATTTCATTGTTCTTCAGTAATTGAAATAGTGTATAAGATTGGAAGGTGGCTAATTATGAAGTCTGCCCTTCCCAGCATCCCATCTCCAGTCTTTGTGTTCCATTCGATTTCCATCAGTGGTTTTCAATAAAGTATTTGTGAGCTTTGTTATCGTTAACCAGTTGACCAATAATGTTGCGCTGAGGTGAAATAATCAAAGAGAGCTTTTTATATTTACAACGAGTCATCTAGTTCTATTAATTTTCTTTGGATGGTTTTGAATCATTTAACCCACGGAAAGTACATCAGAAGTGCCACTAAATACAAGAGGAGCTGGAATATTCTTGTGCAGACAGTTGCCCTTTTGTTTTATTCCATTGTTTTCCAGTTTATACTTTATATTTTCTTTCCATGAATCAAGACAGTTGAGCCTTGGTTTGTGAAGGAAGGGCAGTCTTTTCAAACTTCGAACATAGAACATGACAACGCAGTACAGGTCCTTTGACCCTTGATGTTACAACGACATGTGGAACCAATCTGAAACCTATCTATCCTACACTATTCCATTTTCACCCATATGCTTATCCAAAGACCATTTAAATGACATTAAAGTTAGCGAGTCGACTCCTGTTGCAGGCAGTGCATTCCAAGCCCCTACTACTCTCGAACAACGGGACAACATTTGCTATCCTCCAGTCTGCTGGCATTATTCCTGTAGACAATGATGACATAAAGATCAAAGTCAAAGGCTCTGCAATCTCCTCCCTGGCTTCCCAGAGAATCCTAGGATAAATCCCCACCGGCCCAGCGGATTTATCTATTTTCACACTTTGCAGAA
Organism: Hemiscyllium ocellatum; assembly: GCF_020745735.1. Lineage (NCBI taxonomy): Eukaryota > Metazoa > Chordata > Chondrichthyes > Orectolobiformes > Hemiscylliidae > Hemiscyllium > Hemiscyllium ocellatum. The sequence goes on along the minus strand of NC_083406.1, from coordinate 48,238,895 downwards.
TTGGTAGCACCTCCTTGTGAAGCTCAATCCCGTCTAGTCTAGTAGCCTTTATCTCAATATTCTCTTTGATAACATTGTCTTTTTACAGTGTGAATACTGATGAAAAATATTCATTTAGCGCTTTCCCTATTTCCTCCGACTCCATGCACAACTTTCCACTACTATCCTTGATTGCTCGTAATCTTACTCTAGTCATTCTTTTATTCCTGATGTACCTATAGAAAGGATTAGGGTTTTCCTTGATCCTCTCTGCCAATGACCTCTCATGTGCCCTCCTGGCTCTTCTTAGCTTTCTCTTTAGGTCTTTCCTGGCTAACTTGTAACTCTGAAGTGCTCTGACTGAGTCTTCACATCTCATCCTAACATAAGCCTTCTTCTTCCTCTTGACGAGACGTTCAACTTCCTTAGTCAACCATGGCTCCCTCTCTTGACCACTTCCTCCAGGTACATACTGATCAAGAACATGTAGAGCTGTTCCTTGAGCCCATATTTCAATTATGCCTATCTCCTGCGATTTTCTTCCCATCCTTTGCATCCTAAATCTTGCCTCATCGCATCACAATTGCCTTTCCCCGAGCAATAACTCTTGCCCTGCATTATATACCTATCCCTTTCCATCACTAAAGTAAACATAACTGAATTGTGGTCACTATCACCAAAGTGCTCACCTACCTCCAAATTTAACACCTGTCCAGGTTCGTTACCCATTACCAATCCAATGTAGCCAAGCCCCTTGTTGGCTTGTCTACATACTGTGTCAGGAAAGCATTCTGCACACATTGGACAAAAACTGATCCATCTAAAGTACTTCAACTATAGTATTTCCAGTCAATTTTTGGAAAGTTAAAGTCCCCCATAACAACTACCCTGTTACTCTTGCTCCTATACAGAATTATCTTTGCTATCCTTTCTTCTACATCTCTGGAAGTATTTGGAGGCCTATAGAAAACTCCCAACAGGATGACCTATCCGTTTCTGTTTCTAATCTCACCCCATACTACCTCAGTAGATGAGTCCTCAAATGTCCTTTCTGCTACCGTAATACAGTGATACTGTGCTTGAATAACAATGCCACCCCCCCCACTTTGGTATCTTCTCTGTTCTCACTAAAACATCTAAATCCAGAAGCCTGCAAACAACCATTCCTGTCCCTTGTTGTGAAGGTGTAAGGGCCACTGTACCTATTAAGAGAGTTGAAGGGCTTAGCAAGCACACAGAATCCTGGAGAATTTACAATGTAACATTTGGTCCACCACCTAGAGTAACTGGGTTGCTATGAGACAAAAACAAATTCAAAATTAGCCAATCAGTTTAAATTATGCCCCAAAATACCAAACTCCAATCATGTTCGAATTTCATATTTTGACAATATTAAGACCAATGAAATGATCCGATGGTTTGGGGCATAAAACTAAAAAATAAATTTGCCAAAAGACCAACTGATGTAGGCTGCTAGTCAGAACTCTCTGAGAGGTACCTGTCTGGAAGAGTTTGCACAGTGAAACATCAACACATACCTGGAAAGCATATCTACAGAGGAAGATACAAAGAGAATATTCAAAGCTGACTGGTTTTGAAATTTAAATTTTTCTGTAAATATTATTTGGGGTTTTTATCGAACTAGTATTGTAGAGGGGAAGGTAAGAGCTAGGTAGAGGAATGAGTTGTAAACAGTTATCCTCTGTTAGATTTTAAAAAATAAAGTTGTTAATTTTTCCCTTAAATAATCACTTTTGGGAATAATTCTTTGTCTCTCAAATTTCAACAGATTACAGCAAGGGTTATATCTCTTTTCTGTGTTGCAGGTTTAAGTCAACATGGGGGTTTACCCTGTGTTGTAAAACCCTGCTCTATCCAAACTAAACTGGCAGTCACAAAATACCTTTTATAGTAATGTCTTTTGCTGTCAGTACAGGTCCTGAAGCGCCCACCATCCAGCAACTATTACTCTGCCAACTGGTTGCCCTGTTGAAAGCAGCTGTGCCATGCTCTGTGGCCAGCTTGCTTTTTTGCATATGGAAACATCTGTGTATAATTATGCTCGTGTGACTAATTACAATTTTTTTTTGCCATCCATAATTGAACAATAGTAATAAATTACTATTTCCTGAATGCAGAATAATTTATCCCTCCCATCTACATAAGTTATCTTTGTGCTTAATTTATATTTTGCAACATAAGTGTCAGTCTTGGGTGACTGCCAGTCTTTGCATCAGATAGATGCTCATTCCTCCGAGCCCAGTCTGCAGTGTTTTAACCTCCCCCTGATCTCTTGTGGAGATGATAAGCAGCGGTGACGGATTTTGGAGTTTTGTTCAAAGTTAGATAACTTGACTGTTTAATCTCTGTTCCTATACAACCCGTGGTGTAGGTAGACTGATACTAACTAAAACAACCTAATGGGCGCTGAATCCATCAGGCTGGAGTGCCAAGTCCCAGAAGGAAGCTACAGTTCTCCGATTCCTGGAGAGCTACAGCATCACTTATACTTGGTGACTTCTTTTTCCACTTTTCACTCCTTTGCTGGTTCCTTTCAGCTGTTTTTGAAGTATTGAGTTGTGTATAAATGAGTTATGATCGTTTGGAGTGCACTGTGCTGCTATCTATAAACCCAAAGACCTCAAATGTTTATTTAACAGCTTAAAAGTCTAACTGCAAATTTCAAAAACAGGATTTGCAAACCAAATAAAAACCAAAAAAACTGTAGATGCTGTAAAATTTAAAAATAAGTGAAGGAAGAGTCACCAAACCTGAAACGTTAACTTTGATTTCTCTTCACAGGTGCTGCCAGACCTGCTTTGCTTTTCCAACAGCTTCTGTTTTTGTTGTTGTTTATGATTTGCAAACCAGTATGTAATTGTTTGCAAATAAACCTGAAAATAAGGTGGCAAAAACCTTCTCACAGTGAAATCTGTCCAGGTCTGTGGGTCTGTGCAGATCTGTTTAATAACCCAAGATTAGTTACAACATAATAAATTGTGCGTGACCTTTCTCATACAATTTCATGAAAAGTGTAACTTGTGAAATCCATTTATATTTGCAGATTTATCATTCCTGCTCAACAAAATGCTTGCAGTTTCAAATTAAAAACGTGAAGAATTACCTGTGAAACACGCTGGGATGTCCCAAGGATGTGAAAAACACGATAAAAATGTAAGTTGTTTTTGTATTTAAATTCACACTGCATCTAACCGTATCTCCATTGCATTAGTGGCATATTTAGAAATTGCCAAAATTGAATCACAAACAGAAAAGAGTTTGAAAATATTTACCCTGTGTGGTATGAGTTTCAGACCTTTGATTTTAGTATATTCTTGTAAATGGTCCTATTATCTCCTGGTAAATGAACAGAAGGGACTTGGAAATGGGATTTCTATAGAGTTGCAATTTGAAGGTAGGCACATGCTGTCATCTTAACATGTATCATTGTGGTGAGAGTCTCATTGAGACCTTTGATCTTTCCCATTGGTCATTTGAGCACCAAATAATAATGACATGGAGAATGTTAAATAGATGTTGCCCAGTGGAAATCTGTTCAATAAAGATGTGATTGTATGTGCACACTTTCACTATAACTGCACCAGAAACCGTGCAGAGAAGGACATTTGACTTTTTCCTGGAATGAAGGACTTATGAAAAATGGTTGAATAGGTTGGGTCCACACCTAATTGAGTTTAGAAGAATAAGAGATGACTTTACTGAACCTTGTAAGGTCCTGACAGGACTTGATAAAACTGACAAGACGTTACTTTTTGTGGTAGCAACTAAAACCTTTCAAAAACATGAAGTCTCCTTTTTAGGATAGAGATGGGGAGAGATGTTTTACTCTTTGAGGATTGTTCCTCTGTAGAATTCTCTTCTGTAGAAAGCAGGGGAGGTTGGGTGGTTGAAATTTTTGGGGCTAGCTTAGATAGATTTCTGTTAGATAAAGGAATTAGGGTTTATGGGAGAGACAATCAATAAAATGGGTCTGAGAACACAACTAGATCAACCATGATCTGTTGAATGGTGGGAACAAACTGGAGGGGCTTTATGGTCTGCTCTCCCTCTTATGCCTTATGTTCCAACAATATATCAAACAAAAATACTGTCGATTTGCAGTTCAAGGTTTAATATATCAGATGCTGTAATGAGCATTCTAACATTATTTTGGAGAGTTGCTCTGCTTGCACACTGTTACTTCTGCAGACTTCATGGATAATTTCCTTGACACAAATTTTCAGGAAGCAGCCTTGCCATCAGGAAAGAAATAATGAGAATTTTACATGAGTGGGGCATTGCATAAGACATTTCCAGCTGTAAGGTCAAAAATGTGAGTGTATCCAATATTTCTGACATACACTTTTGACAACCACTTCCAGATGGGCTGAATGGCTTACTTCTGCTTCTGTGTGGATGAGACAGCTCATTGTATGTGGAATCAGTAAAATACTACTTGTTGTGCCCTATAATGCCTTTCATCCAGCATCTGTGTGTGTTATTTTGAGTTGACAGTTTAATTCCGTTGGATCTGTGCTCTTGTGGCTCACATCTTTTAAACACTATTTCTTGTCAGGATGTAGGCACTACAAATAAGATGTTATTTTGTTGTCTGTACTTAGTTAACCTAAGAATAGGAAAAGTCAGCTGAGCCCTCCTGTTTACAAGTTGCAGATCCACGTGGATGAGGTACTGCTGTAATGCTATCAGGTGGAGAGTTATACAATTTTGATTGAGTGACAACAAAAAATCTGATTTGTTGTATTTATTCCCACAGTTAATACTTGTGATCCGTGGGTGTGGGTAGCCTCGTTTCATTATGTGGATTGTGGAAGTCCATAAAAAGGACTACCTGTGCGCAAGCACATTATCAGTGGTTAGAAAGTTTGGAGAAGCCCAGTGGCTCAGTATGTATAATGTGGTCTTTATCATATTGGCAAGAAGTCATGAGTGGTATGCCAAAGGGATCAGTGCTAGGGTCTCAACTATTTGCAATTTATATAAATTACTTGGATAAAGGGATGGAAGTTATGAAAACCTTATTTGTTGTTGACACAATGATGGATAGGAAAGAAAGTTATCAAGGGGACATTATGAACCTAAAAAGTTATATAGTTAGGTTAAATGACTGAGCAAAGATCTGGTAAATGGTATATTGTCCATTTTGGCAGGAAGAGCAAAAAAGAAGTATTTTATCTAAATGGTAAGAGATTGTAGAGCTCTGTGATGCAGAGAGATCTGGGTGTCCTTGTGCATGAATTATGTAAGGTTAGTATGCAGATATAGCAGGCTATGTTAGAAAAGCTAATAAAATTTATTGTGAGGGGAATTGAATATCAACATTATGCCTCAACTACACAGACTACTGGTGAGATCACATCTGGACTACTGTGCAGAATATTGATCATCTTATCTGAGGAAGGATGTAAATGAATTGGAAGCAGTTCAGAGAAGGTTTACCTAGAATTGATAGATTATCTTTATAATGAAAGATTAGAAAGGTTAGGCTTGTATCTTTTTCAGTTTAGAAGAGTAAGAAGCAACTTGATTGAAGTATAGAAGATGCTGAGAAGTATTGATGTGGAGTAGATGTTTCCGTGCTCATGGAGAGAATCTAAAACTAGTAGTCACTGTTCAAAAGTCAATGGTCACTCATTTAAAACAGAGATGAGGTAAAATCTTTTCTCACAGAGAGTCATGTGTCTCTTCCTGAAAAAGAATGGAAGAAATGTCTCTGAATTCTTTAAGGTGGAAGTATATAGATTCTTGATAAGCAAGGAGGTGAAAGATTATTGGAAGTTAGGTAAAAATATGGAGTAATCAGGTCAGCTGTGATCTCATTCAATGGTTGATCAGGCTCAAGGGCTGAGTGTTCGATACCTGATCTGGCTTGTTACATTTATGTATCAATGTAAACTGTCATGTCAGGATGCTGCAAATTTCCTAGTACTTCACTCTAATTTCTAAAGGATGAAGATAAGAAAACAACAACTTATTTTACAAACAATGTTTTGCCATTTGTGCCTCCAATGTGTATAAATTATATATTTGAGTAATACGCTTACTTGGATTTATGAACATTTGGATATCATGTGGACACTGAGGATAGCAGGGTTTGTCGGAGCCAAGGAAAAATAATTCACAATTTCACTTGTTAGGAGCTAACTCCTCCAAAAAGGCACTAAAGAAAGGATCAACATGATCATTGATATGTCATCCACTACATCACTAGGAATTTATAGAATCATACAGTACAGAAGTGGACCTTTGGCCCTTCAAGTCTATACCACCAAATTGCATTACTACCTACATTAGTCCCATTTACCTGCACAAGCCCATAGTCTGGAGTGTTATGATACTTTATGTGTTCATCCAAGTACTTTGTAAAGGTTCCTGCCTCAATTACCTTCCCAAGCAGTGCATTCCAGAACTCCACCAGCTTTTGGGAGAAGAAGTTTTTCCTCAAAACCTTTCTAGACCTTTTACCTTTCACGTCAAAATTATGCATTCTTGTTATTGACTGGGGGGAGCTGCTGCTTTATTCACCTGTACATGTTCCTCATAATCTTACATAGCTCTATCAGATCTCTTTCGACCTCCTCTGCTCCAAAGAAAATAAACTGAGCTTATCCAGTCTCATTATTGCTTATGCCAGCTGGACAGAGGTGGCATCGACATCAACTTCCTCATCTTCAGGAAGGCAGAACATTATCACAAAATATTCCATATCCTTAGCAGGGTAACATGTTTTGGTAATATGCACACTATTACATAATCAGATAACTACTCCTCCCTAGTCATTCTGCAGCACTCTGAGTAGCGAAGTCCAGTACAAGTTAGAAGAATAATATTTCACAGCCTTCAAACATAAGATTAAGTTCATAAACTCCAGACCATGCGCTCTGACTTCTATATCGATGACAGTGCCTTCCATTCACCCACTCTCCCCTAGTGTATTATTTATATAAATTTGCTCTTAGCAAAGCTGGCCTATTATGTGCTATTCATACTGACTATTACATGTATTTTGAATCCATATTGCTCTTTGAAGACCATGAACACTCCTTTGTCTTTTGTTCTGGGCACCCTCACCATCTGTTGCACTTGCTTTTTCTCTCACTTTTGTCAACAGCATTAAAAAACACCATTTCATTTTCTGTTGTGAAGAAGTGTCATACTGAACTCAAAATGTTAACTCTGTTTCTCTCTCCATTGTTGTGACTAGACCTGCTCAGTTTCTTCAGCACTTTCAGCTTTCAGTTCAGAATATCCCTTCTTCCATTTGAATGGTCTCATTCCACATGTTTCTTACTTCATTTCTGCCTTGGACTTGGTACATTCCATAACTGCTTGCCCTATCCTCATTTACTGCATATTGTTGCAGAAGAAGTTTGTGGACATTGGCAATCTCAAGCAGCTCATCTGCTTTAAGGTGAGGAACATTGAGCTTGTGTGGAGGCATGGAGTACTAGTTGCATGGTATTGTTATCTCTCAGGACAGTGCTATTTACCAGGCTCAGCCATCGCTACATATCCTTACACCATTGGCACATGGGGAGCACTGACAGATTTATGTGGGTAACAATTACTAAATAGGTGAAACCAAACGAAATGCACCATCTCTTATATGTGTCCAACTCTGTTTTTGTCTTAAGCTACTAATGAATGTAATGTATTTATAAACTGCCTTTGTAATAGATTATTCCATATATCGACTCTCACAATGAACTGCTTTCTTCTATATGTTCTATACAATCCAAATAATGGATGATTTACCTTCACAGTTAGATAATGTCTTATTCCACATATACATTTAGTGAGTTTTCGGAAGATTTGTAGCTCAGGTTAAGGCTCAGAATGTAGGTTTGTACGCTGGGCTAGAAGGTTCATTTTCAGATGTTTCGTCACCACACTCGGTAATATCTTCAGTGAACCTCTGGATGAAGCACTGCTGGTGTTTCCTGCTTTCTATTTATATGTTTGGGTTTCCTTGGGTTCGTGATGTTTCCTGTGGTGATGTCATTTCCTGTACTTTTTCTCAGGGGTGGTAAATAGGACCTAAGTCAATGTGTTTGTTGATAGAGTTCTGGTTGGAATGCCATGCTTCTAGGAATTCTTGTGCATGTCTCTGTTTGGCTTGGATGGATGTGTTATCCCAGTCAAAGTGGTGTCCTTCCTTATCTGTCTGTAAGGATACTAGTAAGAGAGGGTCTTGTCATTTTGTGGCTAGATGATGTTCATGTATCCTGGTGGCTAGATTTCTGCCTGTTTGTCGAATGTAGTGTTTGTTACAGTTCTTTGCAAGGTATTTTATAAATTACATTAGTTTTGATTGTTGTCTGTATAGAGTCTTTCAAGTTCATTACTTGCTGTTTTAGTGTGTTGGTGAGTTTGTGGGCTACCATGATACCAAGGGGTCTGAGTAATCTGGCAGTCATTTCTGAAATGTCTTTGATGTAGGGGAGAGGGGCTAGGGTTTCTGGATGCATTTTGTCTGCTTGTTTGTTGCTGAAAATTGGTGGACTGTGTTCATTGGGTACCCATTCTTTTTGAATACAATACAGAGGTCAACATATGTAGTTTATCAATAATAGATAGTAAATTTAGCCTTGGTTCGAACATGGATAAAGAAGCTGAACTCCAAAGATATGAAAGTGACTTGCCTTGACATCAAAGCAGTATTTGACCAAATGGAGCATCTAGATAGCTGAGCAGAACTGGAGTCAGGGAGAAATCTCGCCACTAGTTGAAGCCATGTGTGGCACAAAGGAAGATAGTTGCAGTTGTTAGAGATCTGTCATCTGAGCTCCCAGCTGTCTCTGCAGGATTTCCTCAGGGTAGATATTTTCAAATCAATCTGTTCAGAAATTCTAATACGCACTTCTACATCTTGAATCCAGGACTTCAGGGTCAGAGATGGGGCACTACCACCTCATCACAAGACCCCTTAGTTCCTCATGGTAGTATCACAGGTCAAACCATTTTAAGCTGATTTCCACCACCATGAGATCAAAAGGGGAGACTTTGGTCCATTGATTGCACAATGTTCAGCACCATTCACCACTCCTCAGATCATCCGAGAATCCTTACAATGTGGAAGCAGGCCATCCACCCCAGTTAGTCTACACCAATCCTCTGAACAGCATCCCATCCAGACCCACTCCAACTTTGTAACCCTGAATTTTCCATGGCTACTGCACCTAAGCCACTACATCCCTGGACGTTATGAGTAACTTAGCACAGCCAATCCACCTAACCTGCAAATCTTTGGACTGTGGGAGGAAACCAGAACACCTGGATGAAACTCATGCAGATATGGGGAGAATGTGCAAACTCCAAACAGTTACCCAAAGGCAAAATTAAACCTGGGTCCTTGATGCTGTGAGGTTGCAGTGCCAGCCACCATGCTGAAAGTGTGTTGCTGGAAAAGCGCAGCAGGTCAGGTAGCATCCAAGAAACAGGAGATTCGACGTTTCAGGCATAAGCCCTTCTTCAGGATTCCTGAAGAAGGGCTTATACCCGAAATGTCAAATCTCCTGTTCCTTGGATGCTGCCTGACCTGCTGCGCTTTTCCAGCAATACATTTTCAGCTCTGATCTCCAGCATCTGCAGACCTCACTTTCTCCCAGCCACCATGCTGACCACAATACCCAAGCAAAACATGTTCAAGTGCACCATGAAGTAGATGACATCCAAGCTTGGGCTAATAAGTAGCAAATAACATTTGTGCTAAGCAAGTGCGAGGCAATGATCACATCCAGAAAGACAGAATTTTAAAAAAAATCACCCCTTGACATTCAATGGCATTATCATCACTGAATTTCACGCAAACAACACACTAAGACTTACAATTGACCAGACATTGGGCAAGCCTGTAGACGTTGTGGTGACCAGACTGGATTGGAGGCTAGGAATCATACAGTGAGCAAGTCATCTCCAGTCCACAATCTAAAAGGCATGAGTCACAGAATCACAGAATTAAGCAGAAGGCAGCCATTTGGTCCAGCATGTCTGCATCTGCTTTGTTATTAAGAGCCAATCTCCTGCCTCCTCCTCATATCCCTCCTCACCTTTTCTACTCACTTTTAATGCTACTTTTAATGTCTCAGTTGAACCTGCCTCCATCAGATTTCCAGGCAGTTCATTCCATACCCTACATACTCGCTCACATCGCCTTGCTTCATTAGCACATCGTTTTATTCCATCTTATTCTTGTTTCTTTTACAAGCCCACTCAATCAGATCTCCTCTCAGCCTTCTTCTCTCCAAGGGAAAGCAGGCTTGACTTTTTATGACCAATTTCTCCACAATTTCTACTCTCGGATCCTTGGATGTATCTCACCTGGGCCCAGTACCTTATTAACTTCAAGTGTCAACAATCTATCCAATCTATGCATGATGGCATAGTGGTTAGAACTGCTGCCTCACAGCACAGGTATGGGGGTTCAACCACATCCTTGGGGATTATCTGTGTGCGGGTTGCACATTCTATGATGGTGTGGATTTCCTCCAGGTGCTCTGGTTTCCTCTCACAGTCTAAAGATAGGTAGGTTAGATGGATTGGCCTTGTTAAAATTTGACAGTGCAGTGTTGGAAAAGCACAGCAGGTCAGACAGCAGCCAAGAAGTGGAGGAACTGATGAAGGGCTTCCTGATCCTGCTGAAGGACATATGCTCGAATGTTGATTCTCCTGCTTCTTGGATGCTTCCTGACCTGCTGTGCTTTTCCAGCCCTACACACGCGACTCTGATCTCCAGCGTCTGCAGTCCTCACTTTCTCCTTGTTAAAATTTGCCCTGTAAAATCCAAGCATGTGCCAGCTAGATGAGTTAGCCATGGGAAAAGTCCCATGCGGAGTTATGTGAGGTTGGGAGGTGGGTCTGCTTAGGATGCTGTTCAGATGGTCAATGCAGACTCAATGTTCTGAGTTGGCTCTTTCTACTCTGTAGAGATTCCATGATTCCACTCCCTTTTGTAATTTCTAATCCTTTTAATGACAGAATTTCCTACTCTGTCACCGTGACCATGGCAGCATATCTTCTTATGTAAAGATAGAAGCAAAGTATTTACTTAATGCTCAGCTCTACCTTGCCTTCACCTGTAAATCCCCCTTTTAAAAATTTTTGATTGGCCTTACTCCTCCTCTAACCACCCTCTTAATGCTTATATGACTGCACAAGTCTTTATAGTCAAGTGTGTGATGGAATACTCACTACTTGTCTGAATGAGTGCAATTCCAACAATGCTCTAGAAACTTGACATAATTTAGGTTAGATTATTTACTGGGTGGAAACAGGCCCTATAGGCCAGCAAGTCCACACCAACCCAGACATTTAGCCCTTCACCTAACACTACAGGCAATTTAGCACGGCCAATTTGTCCATTTTTTGACTGTGGGAGGAAACCAGAGCAAACCCACACAGACACAGGGAGAACATACAAGCTCCACACAGTCAGTCGCCTGAGGAGGAATTGAACCCAGGTTCTCTGGCGCTGTAAAGCAGCAGTGCTAACCACTGTGCTACCGTGCCGTTCACTTCATTGACGTCACATTCACCAAATACAACATCCATCAATGACAGCAATGTATATAAATTGCAAGATGCACTGCAATTACTGTCTAAGGCTTCTTTGACAGCACTTTCCAAACCTGCCTAGAAGGACAATGGTAACATGGGAATGACACTGCCTGCAACTTTCCTTTCAAGCCACATGCAGACTTGGAATTTTATCTTCATTCCATCTCTGTTGCTATATCAAAATCCTGGAACTGTCTTATTGAACTGTGGATATACCTGCAGCAAGTGTACTACAATAGAATAAGAAGATAGCTCACCACCACTTTCCCGGAGATCCATTACAGGAAAGACAGGAGAATTTACAATCGGGAATAGAGAAGTGACAGAGAAAGTAATTTGTGTCTGTCTTGACATGAGAAGGGTACCTGAAATAATTAAAACTCAAATGTCTACTGAGAGTATGAAATTGTAAAAAAGTTGCTATTTACAAAAAAGTGATATTGGAGAAGCTACTGAGATTTTCTGGTCACCTGTTCAAGGAAGGATATGCCCGCTAAGTGGGAATGCAGCAGATGTTCATCAGACTTGGAATGGTGAAACTGTTCAATGAGGAGATGGGCTGTACTTTATGCACTTGAGAAGTGCAGTGGGACGATGAGGGAGATGGGAACCACTCAGTGGTTGTGGTACATGTTGGTACCAATGACATAGGTAAGAAGAGGGATAAGGTCCTGAAGGTTGAATTTAGGGAGTTTGGAGCAAGATTGAAAGCCAGGACCTTAAAGGTAGCAATTTCCAGATTATTACCTGTGCTATGTGTGAGTGAGATAAGGAATTGGCAGATTAGGCAGTTTTTGGTCATCATTTATACAAATGATTTGGATGTGAACATAATGAGTAGATTTGCAGATGACACCAAAATTAGAGGTGTAGTGGACAGCGAAAAAGGCTACCTCCGAGTACAATGGGATCTTGATCAGATGGGCCAATGGGCTAAGGATTTGAGATGAAGTTTAATTTAGATAAATGTGAGGTGCTGTATTTTGGAAAAGTCAATCAGAGCAGGATGTATACACTTGCTGAACAGAGACCTTAGAGTGCAGGTTCATTGCTCCTTGAAAGTGAAGTTGCAGGTATAGAATAGTGAAGTAGGTGTTTCGTATGCTTTCCTTTATTTGTCAGAGCTTTGAGTATAGGAGTTGGGAGGTCATATTGCTGCTGTACAGGACATTGGTTAGGCCAGTTTTGGAATATTATGTGTGATGCTGGTCTCCCTCCTAACAGGAGGATTTTGTGAAACTTGAAAGGGTTCAGGATTGGAGGATTTGAGCTGGAGGGAGAGGCTGAATTGGCTGGCGCTGTTTTCTCTGGAGTCTCGGAGACTGAGGGGTGACCTTCTAGAGGTTTATAAAATCATGAGGGACATAGGTAGAGTAAATAGACAAGATCTTTTTTTCCTGGGGTGGGGAAAATCCAGAACTAGAGGGCATAGGTTTAAGGTGAGAGGGGAAAACTTTAAAAGGGACTTAAGTGGCAACTTTTTCATGCAGAGGGTGTTGCGTGTATTGAATGAGCTGCCAGAGGAAGTGGTGGACGCTGGTACAGTTACAGCATTATAAAAGGCATCTGGATGGGTATATGAATAGAAAGTATTTGGAGGGATATGGGCCAATTGCTGGCAAATGGGACTAGATTAGATTAGAATATCTGTTCGACATGGACAAGTTGGACTGAAGGGTCTGTTTCTGTGCGGTACACCTCTATGACATTATATTATGTGGCTGTGGGAATGGTGTAGGAGGGATGGCTAGAGATTTCTGAATAATTGGGACCATTTCTGGGGAAGGTGGGACCTGTTCAATGGGGACGGTCTTTATCCAAACAGTGACAATATTCTTGCGGGTGGTTTTGCTAGCACTGTTGGGTGGACTTTAAACTAGTTTGGGAGGGGGATGAAGGGGAGGCTCTGAGTTAACTCGCGTGGGTCAAGGTTTAAGGAAAGAGAGTCAATAAAAAGCAAGAAACAGCTGAGCAGTGTAGCACTAAGATGAATGGAAACCAGGTAGTGAAAGAAAAAATGAGAATGTTTAAAAATAAAGGTTATTCTGGTGTGATGTAATGATTCAAAAAGAAGGTATATAAACTAGCATAAAGGCACTTTACCTGAATGCTCGTACCATTTGAAATAAGATAAATGAATTGTTGGCATTAATCATCCCGAACGGTGATGATTTAGTGGCCATTATAGACACGGTTTACAGGATGATCATGGCTGGGAATTAAATATCCAGGGCATCAGACTATTCTGAAGGACAGACAGAAAGGAGAGGGAAGTGGTGTAGGTCTGATATTTAAGGATGACAATAGGGTGGTAGGGAGAGATGATATCGATTCAATGGAGAAAAAGGTTGAACCAATGTGGGTGGAAACTAGAAATAGTAAATGGAAGAAGTCACCAAATGATAACATCACAGTGGGGCAGGCAATAAACAAAGAACTAACTGATGCAAGTCAAAATGATATGGCAATTATCATGGGGAACTTTAATATTGGATGGTCAAACCAAGTTGGTCAAGGCAGTCTTGAGGAGGAATTCATAAAGTATCTGTGATAGTTTCCTTGAATAATATATATTGGAACTTACAAAGGAGCAAGCTTTCCAAGATCTGGTCCTATGTAATAAGGCAAGAATAATTAGTGATTTCATAGTTAGGGATCCTCTCAGAAGGAACGATTACAGTATGGGTTGAATTTAAAATACAGATGTAGTGTGAGAAGGTAAAATTCAATAACGTGTTTTGTGCTTAAACAAAGGAGATTATAATGGGATGAGAGAGGGGTTGACTGAGGTAAACTAGGAGCAAAGACTATACGGTGAGACAATTGAAAAACGGTGGAGGACTTTTCACAGTGTTCAGCAAAAGTGTAAACCAATGAAAAAGAAGAAATGTAGGAAAAGAGGCAATTAACTGTGAATAATGAAGGAAATAAAGGAGGGCAACAAGTTAAAAGCTAATGCATATGAAGTGGCAAAGATTAGTGAAAAATTAGAGGATTAGGAAATATTACAGATCAGCAGAAAGCCTGTAAAAGCTACAAAAATGTAAGAGAGAAATGTAAGAAGTAGATTGTGACAGTAAACTAGCTCAGAATATAAAAACAGAAAGCCAAAGTTAGTACAAATATATAAAGCAACAAAGAGTAGCTAAGGTAAACATTGGTCCTTAAGAGGATGAGAAGGGGCAATTTAAAAATGGGAAATGAGGAAGTGGCTGAGGTATTGAACAGGTATTTTGTATTGGTCTTACTATGGAAGGCATAAATAACATGCCAATAATTGATGATAAGGAGGCTATGGCAGGTGAGGACCTAGAAGCAATCATCAAGAAAGAGGTAGTCTTGGGCAAGCCAATGGGGCTAAAAGTAGACAGCTTTCCTGGCCCTGATGAAATGCATCCCAGAATACTAAAAGAGATGGCAGGGGAAATAGCAAATGCGTTCATGGTAATTTATCAAAATTTGCTGGATTCTGGAGTGGTTCTGGTGGATTGGAAAATCGTAAATGTGTTTAAAAAAAACCACTGTTTAAAAAAGGAGGTAGACAACAGGCAGGTAAAAATGACTTAACTCCCATGGTGGGGAAAACAATTGAATCTATCATTCAGGAAGGAATAACAAGACATTTAAATGGAAATTGTCCCTTTGGGCAGATGCAGAATGGGTTCATGAAAGACTGTCATGTTTAACTAATTTACAGGAATTCTTTGAGGACATTACAAGCATGGTAGACAATGGGGAACTGATGGATGTGGTGTATTGGATTACTATTTTTGGAGCAAAGGAGATTGAGGGGCGATTTGGTAGTAACATACATTATTAAGACAGGCTTTGGTAAGGTAGATAAAGAAAGGTTGTTCCCATTATTTAGTAGTACAAGGACTAGGAGTTTGGTGAAACGTGAGGATGAACCTATTATGCAGAATTCTGTCTCTATGAGAGTGATAGAGGCTGAGATGATGAATAATTTCAAAAGAAAATTGGATAGGCAATTGAATGAAATAAACAAGTTGGGCTATAAGAATATAACAGGTGAATGGAACAGCTTTCTTTGTCCAGAACCAAAAAGGACTTAATGGACAAAATGACATCCTTTTTTGCTGGATGGAGAGCTGCCCTGTGGTTGTGAAAAGGGCTCCAGGAACTAAAATCCAGATGTCTCATTCTGAGCATATTTTTGCAGGGATGGAACAGAGGCAAGCACTAAATAGCAGATCCGTGGTTCAAACAGTCATAGAGATTTACACTACAGCGAAAGCACTTCAACCACTATATCCACGCTAGTCAAAAACAACCACCTAACCATTCTAATCTCATTTTCCAGCACTGTCTTTAACCTTGTATGCCTTGGCATTGCAAGTGCACATCTAAATAATGGTAAATGTTATGAGGGTTTCTGCTTCTATTGCCCATATAGACAATTCCCATCATCTTTTGGCTGAAAACGTTTTTCCTCATATCTCCTCCAATCCTTTTGCCTTAAATCACATGGTCATTGTTCCCTCTGTCGAAATGAAATGTTTCTTCCTGTCTACCCTAACTATGTCCCTCAATTTTGTACATCTCAATCATGCTCCCTCTCAGTCTCTTCTAAAGGGGACAACTCTAGTTTATCCAATCCCTCTTAATAACTAAACTCACCAATACAGGCAACACCCTAATAAATCTCCTCTGATCCCTCTCTAGTGCTATCACATCCCTCCTATAATATGTTTTCTAGAATACAATGCTTCAAGTTGTGGCCTAATCAACATTTTACACAGTTCCAGCATGACCTCCCTGTTCATAAACTCTATGTCTTGACTAATAAAGGCAAGTATTACATATTCTTTATTTAGCACTTTATCCACCAGTTCTGACAACTTAAGGAATCAATGTACTCAAACATTAAGGTCCTTCTGATCCTCACTGATTGGCAAGTTCCCACAGTTCATTGTGTAATCCCTTGTCTTGTTTATCCTTCCCCCAAGTGCATCACCTCACATTTATCCAGATTGAATTCAATTTGTCATGACGAGCTCATCTGACCAGTCTGTCTATGATCACTATTTACTACACCACTAATTTTTGTATTTTCTACAAGCTTACTAAGCAACCCTCCATGTTCAAGTCTAAACCACAACAAGCGTACCAACACTGATCCCTATGGAATCCACTGGACATAGACTTCAAGTTGGAAAAACAGTACTCAATCATCATCAACAGTACTCGATCAATTAAGTTGATCAAAAATGATTTACCATTAATAGTTATGGGTGTAACTTGCCACATTGACAACAATAGCTGCTTCCAGTCTGATCTAACTTTTTTTAGCCAGGAGTGGGCAACTTAATTTGGACAGCTCAGACCTTGTCGGAGCAGGTCTAATCTTTGTGAAGTCTTTTGGAGAAGTCTTAGTGAGTCACAAACTCACTAAGATTAATATCTTAGTTAGGATGTTAAACACAAACCCTTCCAAAACAGCATTGGGAAACAGTTTGAAATCCATCATCAATAACTTCAAAATTTATCAAATCAATTTTTTTCTGCTCCCATATGAGGTCTACGGTACAATATAGCTCGTATTGCTCTTTTCTCTGCATTGATAACAGAGTCACTGCCCTTATTTGTTCAGGTTTTCCATCTAGATCTGTGGCTATCTCATCATTTTGTCATTGTGACTGGAAACAGTTGCAATTTTGCCTTGTATAATCTTTCATTTCTACAGTAGCAGGGACTGGATAATTCAAAGCCATACTCACTCACTGACCTATTAAAAGTTGCAGACTGATTATTATCATGTAGCTTTCAGAATATTTCGCACACACAATTTCAGCTTCACAGTTCTGACACCATGAGTGGAATCTTAGGTTTGAACATCATGATCTATGGGAAATTTGTAACAGAATCGGGCAACGAACCAGTGAGGGCCCTTTCGACATTGGGAACAACACAATCTATCTTTAATGCTTTCCACAAGTGCATGACAAAATTTTTGATAGGTAGTGGAGAGATGGCAGTTGACATGGATTATGCTTATTAAATGCTTTGTTGACAGGTTATCTCACTTCATTAATATTCAGATTCTCATCTTATCAAATTTGCCAACAAGCTTAAGCTTGGGAAGCATTGACAATGAAACCAGAGTGAGAAATGGACCAATTCAGTTCACTACTAGCTCCAAGTGACCTCCATGTTGCAAACTCTCATGGAGTTCATAATCAGAGGGTCATATGACATAGAAACAGATCCTTTGACCCATTATCTTTAGGTCATTAGTTAAAAATCACACAACACCAGGTTATAGTCCAACAGGTTTAATGGGAATTACTAGCTTTCGGAATGCTGTTCCTTCATCAGGTGGTTGTGGTGTACTCCAAACATCTGCACTTAGTTTATAATCTACTTTGCCCTGGTATTTGAAGTGCTGATCTAGATGCTTCAATGTTATGAGAGAATCTGTCTCCATCACCGTCTCAAGCAGCATATTCCATATTTCAATCTGTGGCCTCATAAATGTTTTATAAACTGTAGCAAGATTTCCTTGCTCCAATATTTTATACCCTAGCTAATGAAGGCAAGCATCCAGTATGACTTTTTCACCATTCTGTCTACCTGTGCTGAAACCTTCAGGGATCAATGGACTCTTGCACCAAGGTCCATTTGTTTCTTTGGGACGTATCATTCATCACGCAAATCCTTTCCTTATTAGACGTCACAAAATATATCACCTCATACTTAGAACTGGGCATCAACATCTCAGGGCATGGTCCAAGAGCTCCAGTGATATGCACCCCATGTCCATGGACATTAGTAACCATCATGTCTCAGACTTTAAATACCTCAATGGCACATCTCTGAGCACTTACAGGATGCACCTGCACTTCAATGTTGCACTGGCAATTATCACTGTAATTCTGTAGCAAAGACATTGCACAATCAGGGACAAGCACCTAGTTCATGGACTGAATCAGGCTACAACTCTGGGTTCTTCACCTGCTGTCATAACACTCACTCACTGAATGCACCTGGATGTTCATAGCATTGCTGCATTGATCTGCCTGTTTGAGCTTTGCCATTCAGCCAGAGATAACGGGCTTCCAGTATTGCTGTATGACCATGCCATTTAGTGCAGTCATAAAGACAGGAAATTTGTCATAGTTGTCAGTGGACCTCAGTCACATCAAGGGAGAATAGCCTTTGCTCATAATGTCCCGGTACAGTAAGTCAAAGGCAGTGTCTGAAACTGGAGGTTGTAGTGGGCAAAGGTAAGTGAAAGGTAGAAAGTAGGAGCATTTGATGAAGGAGTTATTGTTTAAGGATAAGGGGTAAATCTTTTAGAACTCAGATGAGGAAAAATTTCTTCACCCAGAGAATGAGGAGCCTGTAGAAGTCACTGCCACAGAAAGTGGTTGAGGTCACAACATTATATGTTTTCAAGGAGATGGTAAATGAAATTCTTATGGCTAAAGGGTTTGGGGAGGTAGTGAGTAGAATTAAGATATTCAGCTCAATGTTCAGCCACAATCATATTGAATGGCAGAGTACGCTCGAGAAGTCGAATGCTCCTACTTTCTACCTTTCACTTACCTTTGCCCACTACAACCTCCAACAATAGTAATCCTACATAACCTCTAAACTGCCTAACTCAATCACTCAGGGCACCTCTCCACCTGTAACAACAATAATGACTGTGCCATTCACTTCCATCTCCTGTAATAGGATTGTATTCACTGAAGTTTTGAAGAATAGGGGGAGATCTCAAAGAAACCTACAAACTTCTAACAGGATTGGGGCAGGTTAGATGAAGGAATACAACCCTAACTGACTCAATCTCTCCTCATGTCAGTCATGCCACCCCAGGAATGAATTTCATAAACCTTCATTCACTCTAGAATTGGAACGTCCTTCCTCAGACAAGGAGAACAAACTGCATACAATAGTCAAGATGAGGCCTCACCAATTGCTTGTATAATTTCAGCAAGAATCCTTGTTCCTGTACTCAAATCCTCTTGCTATGAAGGTCAACAGACCATTTGCTTTCCTTATGCCTGTTCCACTTGCACATTTACTTTCAGCGGCTGGTGAATGAGGACACCCAGGTCTCCTTCTACATTCCCTCTCTCAACTTACAGACATTCAAGTAATAACCTACCTTTGTATTTTTACCAGCAATAACACCACATGTATCCACAATATAGTGCAGCTGCCATGCATATTGTGAGTAGTTGTTACTACCTGTCATTCGGAAAAAAAGACATTTTATTCATATTCTTTGTTTCCTGTCTGCTAGCCAGTTTTCTATCCAAATTAATACATTATCCACAATTCTATCTATTTTAATTTTGCACATTAATATATGCATGGGACTTTACAAAAGCTTTTTGAAAGTGCAAATAATCCACTTCTATTGGGTCCCCTAATCAACTCTGCTGGTTACATCCTTGGAGGATTCCAGTAGATTTGTCAAACATGATTTCCATTTTGTGTATCCAAGTTGATGGTGTTTGATTTTATCACTGTTTTTAAAGTCCTCTGTGGTAAAATCCTCAATAATAGACTCTAGCATGTTCCCCACTACCGATGTCAGACTCACTGGTCTATAAATCTATCTCTCTTTTTAAAAATGGGGCTGCAGTAGCTACCCTCTAATCTGTAGGAACTGTTCCAAAATCCACAGAACCTTCGAAAATGACGACCAATGCCTCTACTATTTCAAGGGTTACTTCCTTTAAATATCTGGGATGTAGATTACTAGGCCCTGGGAATTTATCAGTAAAAAGTGAGGTCTGCAGATGCTGGAGACCACAGCTGAAAATGTGCTGCTGGTTAAAGCACAGCAGGTTAGGCAGCATCCAAGGAACAGGAAATTCGACGTTTCGGGCCAGAGCCCTTCATCAGGAATGTTTCCTTACAGACATTCAAGTAATAACCTACCTTTGTATTTTTACCAGCAATAACACCACATGTATCCACAATATAGTGCAGCTGCCATGCATATTGTGAGTAGTTGTTACTACCTGTCATTCAGAAAAAAAGACATTTTATTCATATTCTTTGTTTCATGTTTCCATTCCTGATGAAGGGCTCTGGCCCGAAACGTCGAATTTCCTGTTCCTTGGATGCTGCCTAACCTGCTGTGCTTTAACCAGCAACACATTTTCACCTGGGAATTTATCAGCCTTCAATGCCATCAATGTCTCCATCATCATTTCTCTACGAATGGAGATTTAGTTCAGTTCCTCCCTCTTACTAATCCCTGGCTGCCTGTCATTTGTAGTACAGTTGGTTCTGATATAATGTGATAGTTATGTTCCCGTGCAGCCCCACGTTATCAGAAAATCACTTAATAGCAGCACCATGTAAACTAATGAGGCCGGAATCATGTTATAGCCAGTGCAGGTGAGGAAAGTGCAAATTCTGCAAAATTGTGCTCTAAATTCTTCAATAGCATTTTGGCCAATTCACATTGAAGCAATGCACATTATCGCAGAGCCGACTTACGCTATTCATGCCCTTATTTGCGAAGACGGAAGTAGAGTATGAATTGAGATCATCAGCTATTTTTTTCTCCATTATAAATTCCCTTGTTTCTGATTTTAAGAGATCTATGTTAGTTTTTATCAATCTTCTTTGCTTTATGTACCTGGATAAACTTTTACAGTCAGTTCTTATGTTCCTTCCAAGCTTACTCTCACATTCTATTTTCCTCTTCTTAATCAATCCCTTCGACCTCCTTTGCTGACTTCTAATGTGTTCCTGATCCTCAGATCCATTTTCCTTGCCAATTTGCATGCTCTAACTTCCCTCATAAGCCATGGTTTGGCCAATGATCTCCATGTAATCCTGCACCAGACAATTTTTATAATTTGCTCTTTGAATGTTTGCTATTGCCTGTCTACTCTCATTCTTGCAGTAACATTTCACAATCCATCATAGTCAATTCACATCTCATACCATTATAGTCCCCTTTATTAAGATTAAGAATCCAAGTCTCAGAATTAACTAGATCACTTTCGTTTTGAAGTAGAACGCTATCAAATTATGGTTGCTCATCCCCAACAGATTTTCCGTTCTCATTGCATCATACCAAGTCTAAGATGGCCTGTCCTTTTGTTGGCTTCTCAGTGTATTGGTCCTGAAAACCATTCCGTATACACTGTAGGAATTCTGCCCCTAAGATATTATGGGAAAGATGTTGCAGGCAATAAAGAGGATGCTAGAGTAAATGTCTCAGTGTGAGAAGAGTACTGTAGCAGAGATTGAATAAGTGTGAGGTAACAAAAAAAAGGTGACATTTATGGAGCTGGAGTAGAGAAGGCTATTTACCATCTTTCTACAGTGCTGAGCATTCCTACATATGACTGAGACCCTTTAACCCAGGTGGCAACTTTGGTTGACATGATCTAGTGTCGTAGCCTCAACTGCTGGTCCTGAAAAATGATGAAGTCCTTTGCCTCCACCATCCCATCCACCAGGACTTTCAAGTTCCTGCCCACAGAGCATGACATCGATTTGCACCTGACTGCCATAGCTGGGAAAAATCAGAGGAACCGTGTATCAGTTCTCGGCTGACATTGCTTGTCTAGATGCACAATGAGTTTTAAATGTGTCAGGGTGCAAGGTTGTATAAATTGTTGTGAATTCTGGGATATGTGCTGATGTCGTGACTTGTTTTGAGAATTGCATATAAAGATAGGGTGGAAATCAGACATGAGGGACACCAAAGGGCAGGGTAAGTAATTATTTAAGAGAATTTACTAAAGTATGGTGCGAGAACTCACAAGGCCTTTTGGCAACAAACCCTCCAAAAATCCCAATACAATTCAGATTTAACCAAAATAATGAAGATACAGCCATGTGTGCCTGTGTGCTGGTATTAGTACCTTCCGGCTCCACGCCTCTGAACAGAAAACAAGCACCTCAGAGGTGACGTGACATTAGCAAATCATGGTGCACAAGCTAAAAACAATTTGTTTCAAAGGTATTCTTCATGAATGTTCTGTTGTTGTCATTGCAGTAGAACTGCTTAACTGACTGTTGGATAGTCAGGACATTACTAGGAATAAGTGGAGAATACTGGAGAAATTCAGTAGGTCTGGCAGCATCTGCGAAGTGAGAAACCGAGCTAATATCTTTGAGTCTGGTATAACTCTTCTTTAGAACTTCTTCAGCACTCTGTTCTGCCTGTTTCTTTCTTCACATCTGCTGCTCAACTTGCAGAGTTTCTCCAGCATTCTGTGTGTTTGTTTCGGATTTCCAGCATCCGCAGTATCTTGCCTTTAATCAAGATATTACCAGGACCTTTGGTTTGTTCAGTGCATTCAACTGATTCTGAAATTCCTGTGATACACGGGTCAGCAGTGCATGCTGAATACGTTGTGATTTACTTGTAAGTATGATTGGAATAAAACAAGAAAATTCTAATATATTTTCTCCTAAAATGCTTCCAGAGTTTTTGGAAGATTTACCTTTAACTTCAGAAAACTGGAAGACCATTCAAGGGGTAGCAGTGCACTGTTAGCAGAGCTGGAAGAAGTGGGGCTTGGAGAGTTGCTGCAGCAGTGCAACCTTGGCAATGTTTCCTATGTCAAATGATATGCACTTATTTAAAGTGATTTGTGAAAAACAATAAATGTGATGTGAGATAAAAGACTGTTCGCATTTACAGGTAGTTATGGTATGAAATGCACTGCCTGAAATTGTGGAGGCAGGTTCAATTGCGGCATTAATGAGGGCTTTGGATGATTATTTGAAGCAACAAATTACAGGATTATGGGGAAAAGGTAGCAGATTGGCATATGTGGAATGTTCATTCAGAAAGCCAATGCAGATGTGATGTGCTGAACAGCCTCCTTCTGTATCTTAACATTTCTGTCTTTCTGTGATTTTGAGATTGTTGAATTTTTGATGTCTCCCTATTAAATCTGTTCTTAGTTGAGTTCATTTCTTACAATCATGCAGACAGAGGAGAGAGCTTTATGTTGTAATTCAAGTAACAATATTACCTACAAGCAGTACCTGGTTTTCCAATCTTTACTTCAAAAACACTCATAATCAAGTATTCTTTTCCTCACTAATAACTACTCAAAATCACATGCTTCAAATCTGTGAATTGTGATCCATATCTGAATTTATGTATACTTTATCTTTAAGAAACTCCCTTATTTGTCATTCATTGCAGCATAAATTAAATATTTTGTGTATTGCATAATGTGCTATTTGCATAATTCCTCATAGAGCATAAATATCCGCATCAACAGATGGGGCTGATTGGCCTGTTTTGTGCTGCAAATTCCATAAAATGGGAATTGGAAGAAGTGTTGTGCTGAACTTGTTGCCAGGCAAAGTACTACCTTCCACAGTTATAGATAGATTGATAGGACCAATACCTTAATGTTATGATAAGCTAATGTCTTCAAATGTGTGTGACATGATCCTTTTTGAAGTTTTTTTTGCCAGAACAATATTCATTTTCTGCCATAATACATAAAGTCATAGAGATGTACAGCTCGGAAACAGATCCTTCCTTCAAACTCGTCCAACCCAATCTAGTCCCATTTGCCAGCATGCTGGCCCATATCCCTCTAAACCCTTCCTATTCATGTACCCATCCAGATGCCTTTTAAATGTTGTAATTGCACCAGCCTCCATCACTTCCTCTGGCAGCTCATTCCATACATGCACCACCCTCTGCATGAAAATGTTGCCCCTTTGGTCTCTTTTATATCTTTCCACTCTCATCCTAAACCTATGCCCTCTAGTTCTAGACTCCCCTACCCCATGGAAAAGATCTTGTCTATTTACCCTTACCATGCCCCTCATGATTTTGTAAACCTCTATAAGGTCACCTCTCAGCCTCTGAGGCTCCAGGGAAAACAGCTGTAGCCAATTCAGCCTCTCCCTATAGCTCAAATCCTCCAACCCTGGCAACATCCTTGTAAATCTTTTCTAAGCCCTTTCAAGTTTCACAAATCTTTTCAATAAGAGGGAGAATTACACACAATATTCCAAAACTGGCCTAACCAATGTACTGAATAGCTGCAACATGACCTCCCAACTCCTATACTCAGTGCTTTGACCAAGAAATGCCTTCTTCACTATTCTTTCTATCTGCAACTCCGTTTTCAAGAAACTATGAAACTGCACTCTAAGGTCTCTTTGTTCATCAACACTCTGCTGGACCTTCCCATTAAGTGTGTAAGTCCTGCTCTGATTTGCTTTCCCAAAATGCAGCACCTCACATTTATCTAAATTAAACTCCATCTGCCACTCCTCGGCCCACTGACCTATCTGATCAAGATTCCATTGTATTCTGAGGTAACCTTCTTCACTGCACCTTCAATTTTTGTGTCATCTGCAAACTTACTAACTATACCTCCTATGTTCATATCCAAATCATTTATATAAATGATGAAAAGTAGTGGACCAGCACCGATCCTTGTGACACACCACTGGTCACAGGCCTCCAGTCTGAAAAGCAACCCTCCACCACCACCCGCTGTCTTCTTTGTTGGAGCCAGTTATGTGTCTAAATGCCTAGTTCTCCCTGTATTCCATGAGAATACCTTGCTAACTAGTCTACAATGAGGAACCTTGTCAAATGCCTTATTGAAGTCCATATAGGTCACGTCCACCACTCTGCCCTCATCGATCCTGTTCGTTACATCTTCAAAAAACTCCATCAAGATAATGTGACGTGATTTCCCTCGCACAAAACCATGTTGACCATTCCTAATCAGTCCTTGCCTTTCCAAATACATGTAAGTCAGGGTTCCCTCCAACAGCTTGCCCACTACTAATGTCAGGCTCAACAGTCTATAGTTCCCTGGCTTTTCCTTACCACCTTTCTTAAATAGTGGCACCACATTAGCCAACCTTCAATCTTCCAATACCTCACCTGTGACTATCGATAATGCAAATATCTTAGCAAGGCACCCAGCAATCACTTCTTTAATGTCCTAAGAGTTCTAGGGTACACCTGATCAGGTCCTGGGGTTTTATTCACTTTTATATGTTTCAAGATGTCCAGCACTTCCTCCTTTGTAACATGGACATTTTTCAAGATGTCACCATCTATTTCCTCACATTCTATATCTTCCATATTCTTCTCCATAGCTGATGCAAAATACTTGTTTAGTGTCTCCCCCATCTCCTGCGGCTCCACACATAGGCTGCCTTGCTGATCTTTGAGGGGCCCTATTCTATCCCTAGTTAACCTTCTGACCTTAATGTATTTATAAAAACCCTTTGGATTCTCCTTAACCTATTTACCACAACTATCTCAAGTCCCCTTTTTGCCCTCTCCATTTCTCTTTTAAGCATGCTCCTGCCTCTGTACCCTTCTAAAGATTCACTCAATCTCTGCTGTCCATACCTGACATATGGTTCCTTCTCTTTCTTAACTAAAGCCTCAATTTCTCTAGTCATCCAGCATTCCATACACCTTCCAGCCTTTCCTTTCACCCTAACACTAAAATATATGATACATTTTAGTTTTGCATTTTACCTTGTTTTTGTGTGATTATATTTCTCCTTAATTAGCTTTAGTTTACTGAGGTATATACTTATGTATGCATAGAGAGGGAGTGAGAATTATAATGTTCTTACAGATCTGTGTTGATAGTTTATTAAGGCACATATATTCATACAAATGCAGAGGGTGAGAGAATGATAGTCCTCTGTCAGATCTATCTTGATAGTTTACTGAATTATATGCAATTTATGCATAGAAACAGAGAGAGAGTTACAGCCCTCTCACAGATCTATGCTGCTGAGGCTTGTGCCACGAACAATATTGGAAAATTTGCCTCATTATCTCAGTGAATTTCATTTGTCTTGTTTTTCCAAATACTGTCTGTTGTGGTGAAGACTACAATCCAGAAAAGGCTGCATGTTTTTTACTGCTTACTCCTCAAAGGAGTAGGAATTATTGTTAATCAGTGATTTTCCCCCGGACTGAAGCAGGAAAAAAAGGGCCACACGTGTGTTTAATCAAATGTACGTGTGACACTGCTATGATGTATGGGGTGGTCGCCTCCTTAAATGGTGTGAGACTGATCCTTATAAGCTTGCCAAGGTGGGTGGAGCATTCGTTTTAAATCGCTCTTGTGTAGATAGCTCTGCCTCAGAAACATAAACAGTAATTTGTCACTGACATCAGCTGTACACATTAATCGAATATTGTCATCGTCTTGATGACATTGTGATTGTGGGGATCCTCTGTACTCAAAAATTCCTTATTTTTACTCTTTAGTATATTTTCTTCCCCAGTACCTCCACCCATCCTGGTAATGTAAGGTTACTCGTGAAGTCTGTATTACACTGTCGAATATTATCATTCTCACCCGAGAGACAGACATGGAGAACGCATCTTCTCCAAAATCAAACTGGTTCAGAATGCAGAGCACTGCATTCCAGCCGTGCCTGTTTATTTAGGGAGCTGGCCTGACTGAGACAGAAAAGCCACTTGCCTGATTTCCAATGTGGCGAAATGCAAAGCAACTCGGGATAGGTAAGCAGATTTATTTTTGGTTTACTCTTCAAATAGTCTCCAGTTTAAAAGAAAACACAACCAAGTGTTGGAATTTTTGTTCTGAATTAAGAAAATTTGAAGTGAGTTCATGAGAAGCTGATTGTTTCATGATTGGTGATTGATTTGCTTATT
This sequence comes from Hemiscyllium ocellatum, assembly GCF_020745735.1. Classification (NCBI taxonomy): domain Eukaryota; kingdom Metazoa; phylum Chordata; class Chondrichthyes; order Orectolobiformes; family Hemiscylliidae; genus Hemiscyllium; species Hemiscyllium ocellatum. The sequence goes on along the minus strand of NC_083406.1, from coordinate 48,211,696 downwards.
GCTTATCTGTGACCGAAACAATCTTTTCCATGTAGTATTTAAGACATAAAAGAAGTACAATTGAGCTGCCCTTATTTTGTTCCACTACCCTCAATTAAAGGTGCTATCTGTCAATTTTCTTTCATTCTGCATTTCAGACTGTGGATTCAATTTTCAACAGTAAGTTATCATTTACCTTCTAAGCAAACATCAGTGGGGTCATGTCCCACCACGTCTATTCCACTAAACATGATTACAAATGTTTCTCTGTGATTCAGACTTGTTCATAGACATTTATTTCCCTACCCTTATGTACTGCCAAAGGCTGCTATTGAGACTTCTTAGCATGTGTACTTTTTAGTGGAAAGTACTGAGTGATAAACTCTGGTTGACACTTGCTATGGCTTGCTTGGAGCCAAAGGTCAAAGTATAGCTTTCCTATTGTTGTCTGCACTAAATTCAGCCAGAAATCAAGATGAATACAAAGAGCAATACAGGATAGGAACAGCTGGCCCTGCAAGCTTGCACTGACACATTTTGCCCTTCCATATTAAAACTGTCTTCACTTACAGGATCTGTATCACTCTATTCCCTTCCTATTCATATACTCCTCCTGGTGCTTCTTGAATGCTGCTATGTTTCGCACCAAAACATCACATGAACGCTGTGTATATGACCTAGTAGGCAGATTCTTCAATTAAATGTATCTGAATGCAAGGAGCATGATGGAGAAGGCATGTGAACTAAGGGCACAGAGTTACACATGATCTAGCTTTTACTGAGCCATGGCCAAGATAGGGGCATGAATAGCTCTTAATGTTCTTTGTTACAGGGTTTCTGGATAAGATAGAAATGAGTCATTAAACAGAGAGGTAAGTTAGCAATAGTCAGGATGGTACGGTGGATGGAGCATTGGATGAGGCAATGTGGGCGGAAGTTCAGTACAAGAAAGAAATCAGATTGCTAGGATTTTATTTCAGACCTCCAATCTATGAAGTACTGCAACTCTGATTGTCTTGAGTGAGAGACCTGGTGCTTCCAAAATCCAGTTGATATCAAGCAAGGCTGTGTTATAGCCAGCATACAATTTATAATCTCCTTGACAGTGACTATTCATCTCAAAAAAATCAGCTGCCCTTTGGTGTAGAATTAAATAGCATCTTGATGAAAAACTCTTAAACCTCAGTTATCTCCATGCCAAAGTTGATGTTAAATGTGGGGAATAGAGTATGGGTCAAGCATCTGCTTTGTCTTGAATGGTCTTAAGTTTCTTGAGCGTTTCTGGACCTGCTCTCATTCAGACACATGAGAAATATTTCATCACACATGTTACAGCCCCATCTATTCTTTCTGACTTTTCCTTCAATAACTAACTTTTAACATTAATATATTTAAAAGATTTATCAGAAAAGACTGGGATTCTGTGTATGGTTCATGATTCAGCCAGCTCCACCTTGGAGAGTCAACCTTGACACAAGTTTAGACTTAGCATCTCATATTTAGAGAGGGGTTAATGAGAGGATCTTAAAGATCACCTCAAGGAAACCCAGAAATATGCAGGGATACCACAGGACAATCATCACCACGTAGTGTGGATGTGGGCAGCACAAATCCAATAAGTAACACCTATAATAGGCTTAATTTGGTAAATCAGGCTAGGATAGCCCAAGAAATTAAATACGTGTTGGGGAATGGACTGATTGAGCCTATCACAGTGACTGGAGCTGTCCTATAGTGCTAGTTCCAAAGCAAATGGGACAGTTTGTCTGTGCATCAACTCCCGAAAAGTAAACATAGTCACAAGAATGGACTCATCTAGAATGGTATAGATGTTGCCGGGGGACTGAGCTTTCTATCCAAGATGTTGACTGATCTCGCTTTGTTCAGTGTCCAGGACTTTTTTTTTGTAACAATATGGAAATAGTCCAACCAGGGGAGGGGACAAACTGCAGTCAAAAAAAGATGGCACTGGAAAGCACAGCAGGTCAGCCAGAATCCAAGGAGGAGGAGAGTTGATGTTTCAGGCATAAGCCCTTCATCAGGAATGTGGTCCTTACTTTATCCTCGGGGACATACTAGACCTGGTATCGGGGCATGAGCCCAGCCAGGTGATCAAAATTTCAGTGGGGGAGTATTTTAGGAACAGTGACCATAATTCTGTAAGTTTTAAGTTACTTATAGATAAGGATAAGACCAGTCCTTGGGTGAAAGCACTAAATTGGGGGAAGGCTAACTAACACAATATTAGTCAGGAACTAGGGAAAATAGACTAGGGGCAGCTTTTTTTTGGTAAATCCACATCTGGCATATGGGAATCTTCTAAAAGACAGTCGATTAGTGTTCAGGACCAGCATGTTCCTGTGAAAATGAAAAAATAAGGATGGCAAGATTTGGGAACCTTAGATACAAGAAAAATTGAGAGTTTAGTCAAAAAGAAAATAAGAGTTAAACATAAGTTTTAGGAAACTGAAGATGGACAGAGCCCTCACAGAGATAACAAAGATACCAGGAAAAAAGTATCAAGGATTTAGGAGGGGTAAAAAGAGCCAGGAAATGTCTTTGCCAAACAAGATTAAGGAAAATCCGAAGATGTTTTATACATATATAAGGAGTAAGATGGTAACAAGGGAAAGGGTATGTCCACTCAAAGACAGAGCAAAGAGTTTATGTGTGGAGCCAGAGATCCTTAATTAACACAGCATTGGTATTCACAAAGGAGAAGGACATGGTAGATGGTGAGTCTCGAGAGGACATGTTGATGTTGATGTTCTGGGGTGTGTCAACATAAAAAGGAGGAGAAATTGGGTATTTTGAAAAGCATTAAGGCAGCCAAATCCCACGGACCTGATTGCATCTATCCCAGAATGCTGAGCAAGGCAGGTTAGGGCCTTGTACAAAATCTGTGCATCCTGTAGTCACAGTGTAGGTTCGTGAGGATTGGAGAATAACCAACATTGTTTCTTTGTTTAAGCAGGGCAACAGAGATATTCTGGGTAATTACAGGCCTTATGTCAGTGGTAGGGAAATATTTGGAGAAGCTTCTTAGGGATAGGACTTACTCATATTTGGAAAAGTATGAATTTATTAGCAATAAGCACCATGTCTTTGGGCAGAGCTGATACATAATTTCAAAAGGCAATTGGATGTGTAATTAAGAGTAAGCTTGCATAATAACAGGAGAGATCTCAGTGAAGGGACAAACTAGATTCCTCTGTAGACAGCTGGCACAATCTCAATGGGATGAACGTTTTCTTTTCTGACTGCAATGACTCTGTAATAACCCATTAATTATTTGTGAAATGCAGTCATTGTTATTATAGAGTCAACCATGGAGGCCACATTTATACACTGCAAAATGCAAAAAATAGCAGTGAAACAGAGAACAGATAATCTATTCCCATTGGCTGAGTAAGGAACAGGTAATAGCAGACATTGTCACAAGTACAGTTCAGGGAAGCATTGAAACAACTGATATTTGGATCTAGTCCATAAGTGTCTCTCCAGTAGGTTCCATTTTGGTTATGGGCAAGCATTTAGTTGATTGAAAGTCTACAAAATCTCATTTGTTTTAGGTACTGTGTAATATATCTAATATTTTCATAATTGTTTGTTGCACAAAGAGGTAAACAAAATTCTGTCTCAGGTTTAGCATTTTCTGCACTAGGCATGAGTGGAGACATCTTCAAGGGTAGCTGACTCTCTGCCCCCATCACTGAGGATATGTGCCAGATCAAGCTCCAATCAGCAGCTTAATAACTATCTGTTGACTTTGGTGGTGAATCCCAAGTATTGATACTGAAGCCGATCTGCAAGAAGATGATAGTTAGAAGTCTGCAGCTTCTAGGTCCTAGAAATCATCCTTGGATGCCTTGGCTCAGGCGATGGCTCTGGACTCCACAGATTTGTACTTTCCTACCCAATCCATTCCATTTTAGCAGTTGCTATTTCACTTTTGAAGGCCATAATACAGTATGTCTTCACCATCCCTTATTGTAAACCTAGTGACCCACATTGACACCAAGTTGCAGAATTCCAACAACCGCTCATCCACCCTCAAGGCCGCCATCATCAATGTCTGCAAAACTTTGATTGGTCACTCAACCAGGAAACACCAAGAGTAGTTTGATGAGAATGATGAGGAAATGAAAGAACTCATAAGGCAAAATCGCATGGCATTTCTGAGTGGAAAACAGTAACCACACTCGGAAAAGAAAGGCAGGCTTACAGGTGATTGAAGACTAAAGTCCAATAATGAACTTACAACCTTAAAAAATAGGTGGTGGGTGGAGAAAACACTGGAGGCTCAATGAATGGCCAACAATCATGATGTTGTCATGAAGTTGAAGGCATGTACTGTACCTTTAAGAGAGAAAGAATGCTGTTCTGAACTGAAAAATTTCAAGCACCTGTGTATATGACTAGATGGCTGTCCCAGAGTGCACTGGAAAATGGAAAATATGTAACATTTGGCTGAGAAATTGGTACCTGAGTTTTGGTTGCTGTTTTAAATTGAACCAATCCATTTAAATTATGCTCCATGATACTAAAACCCAATTGATTTTGGTTCAATGTTAGTAAAACAATAAATTCAATGAGATGATTTGATGTTGGAGATATAAAAATGCAGATATTTTGAGGATTGGAGAGAGAGCAACTGCCATTGAAATAGAAGTGCCTGGAGAGCTAACATTGTGCTCTCTAAGAAATTAGGAAACATTATCTATCAAAGGTACCTTTTTACATGAAGCATGCTCATAGTAAGAAAAAAACGAAGATGACCCAGCAAGATTCTCAGCTGGAAGAAGAATTGCACAGAAGACAACAGCGGCTGTGTGGTTTTGAAATTAAGTTGATGTAATTTTAATAAGTGTCTTACTGGAACAGCATATTAGGTTGGAGTCTGATAATAAGTAGTTAAGAGAAAGGAGGGCTTAGAGTTGTGAATAGTTGCTTAATGTTTCCTTTTGGAGTTAAAAAAAAACTGTTATTGTCTTTAAATAGTAGAATCTTGGAGTTCCCTGTCACTCATATTTTAACAGATTATGAGGCAAGGTGAGCTTTTCTGCTCATTTGGGTTTAATTAACAGAGGGGTTCACCACTGTGTCAGAAAAGAAAGGCAGGCCTACAGTGAACACACAACATTAAAAAGCATGTGGTGTGTGGAGAAAACACTGGTGGCTCAATGAATGGTCGACAATAATGATGTGCAGGTGGTGTCAAGGCCACTTACAGACCAAACACCAAGGCCCAACCCACTGCTTATCAAAGGAAAAGAAGCCATCAAACAATGCTGGTGGGGTGGGGGGGAACCTCACCCAGGGCTCTGTCATCAATCCAAGTGTCCATGAATAGATCCCCCAGCTGTAATATTGTTTTCTCTGATTTTATATTCTCCCTCTCGAATTGTAGAGTAAATTCAACCATATTATGATTACTGCCTCCTGTGGGTTCCTTCATCTTAAGCTCCCTTCTCAAGTCTGCCTCATTGCACAGCACTAAATCCATTTTTGTCTGTTCCCTGGTGGGCTCTATCACAAGATGTTCGAAAAAGCTTAGGAGCAACTCAACACAAAGTACAGAAGACTGTCCATTAGCTTAAGACCAACAAGGCTGCTGGAGCAGACAATATTCCTGCTGAGACATTGAAGTGTGGAGACAAAAAGCTCCTGCTGCAGCAACAAAAAGTTGTCTGCTTTGTCTGGAAGGAGGAGGAAATCACTGGAAAATTCCAAGATGTCACAGTCATGAGCATTTTCAAAAAAAGGGAACAGGTCCAACTGTGGTAACTACAGTGGAATCACCTTGCTGTTAACCATTAGAAAAGTCATTGCCAAGGTCTTCCTGAACTGTGGCTGAGGATCCACTCCAAGAATTTCAGTGTTTCATCCAGCCACAGAGGGACACAACAAACATGATTTTCACTGTGCGTCAGTTGCAGGAGAAATGCAGAGAAAAGAACCTACCCTTGTGCATGGCCTTCTTTGAACTTACAACGACTTTTGACACTGTCAACCAGGAAACATTATAGAGCCACCTTCTCCCCTTTGATGGTGTCATGAAGTGTGTTATCATCTTTCACTTGGCAAGGATAATATGGAAGTTGTGGCAAAGACAGTGATTCCATTGCCTGTTTGGACAGTGTCAAACAGGGCTCCATCATCATCCTAACACTGTTCTCAATCTACCTCACTGCAATGCTTCACCTCATTGCTGACAAGTTGGAGTGGAGTTAACCTACAGAACCAGTGAGAAATTATCCAACTTCTGCCCCCTTCAAGACAAAACCAAAGCCACTTCTACCTAGCTCCTCCCTCATATCTCTATAATTACCTTTATTCAGCTGTAATATTGTTTCCTCTGATTTTATATTCTCCCTCTCGAATTGTAGAGTAAATTCAACTATATTATGATTACTGCCTCCTGTAGGTTCCTTCACCTTAAGCTCCCTTCTCAAGTCTGCCTCATTGCACAGCACTAAATCCATTTTTGTCTGTTCCCTGATGGGCTCTATCACAAGATGTTCGAAATAGCCATCTCATAGATATTCCATAGATTATTTTTCTTGCCAGCCACTATCAACCTGATTTTCCCAGACCACCTGCATGTTAAGACTGTAAGCCTATAAGAGATAGGAGTGGAAATAAAGCCACTCAGCCCATTGAGTCCATTCGGCCATTCAATCATGTCTGATGGGCTTTCAATACCACTTACCCGCACTCTCTCCATATCCTTTAATTTCTTGTGAGATTAAGAATTTATCAATCTCTGCCTCGAAGACATTTAATGTTCGGGCCTCCACTGTGCTCCATGGCACTGAATTCCACAGGCCCATCACGCTCTGGCTGAAGAAATGTCTCCTTATTTCCATTTTAAATTGACCCCCTCCAATTCTAAGGCTGCGCCCATGGGTCCTAGTATTTCCACCTGACAAAAACAATTTCCCAGCATCCACCCTTTCTAAGCTATGCATTAACTTGAAAGTTTCTATTAGATCTCCCCACAAGCTTCTAAACTTCAATGAATACAATCCCGGGATCCTCAGCCATTCATTCCATGTTAGGCCTACCATTCCAGGGATCATTTGGGTGAATCTCCACTAGACACGCTCCAGTGCCAGAATGTCGTTCCTGAGGCTTGGAGCCCAAAACTGGGCACAGTATTCTAAATGGGGCCTAACCAGAGCTTTATAAAGTCTCAGTAGCACATAGCTGCTTTTACATTCCAACCCACTTGAGATAAATGACAACATTACATTTGCTTTCTTAACCACAGTCTCAACCTGCAAGTCAACCTTTACAGAATCCTGGACTCGCACTCTCAGATCCCTTTGCACTTTGGCTTTATGATTTTTCTCACTGTTTAGAAAATAGTCCATGACTGTATTTTGTTTTTCCAAAGCACAAGATCGCATATTTGCTCACATTGAATTTCATCAGCCATTTTTTGGGCCACTCTCCTAAACTGTCTAAATCTTTCTGCAGTCTTCCCAGCTCTTCAGAACTATCTGCCTATCTGCCTAACTTATTATCTTTGGTGAACTTCACCAGAATGCCCCTAGTCCCTTCATCCAGATTATTAATATATAAAGTGAACAGCTGCGGCCCCAACACAGGACCCTGCGGGGACCCCACTTGTCACTAGCTGCCATTCCGAAAAATAACTTTTTAATCCCAACTCTCTGCCTTCTGTCAGAGAGCCAATCCTCAATCCATGCCACCTTGAACACCATGGGCCCTCACCTTACTCAGCAGCCTCTGTGAGGCACCTTATCAAAGACCTTTGGAGGTCAAGATAGATAACAACCACTGGGTTTCCCTGGTCTAACCTACTTGTTACCTCTTCAAAGAATTCTAACAGGTTTGTCAGGCATAACCTCCCCTTACTAAATCCATGCTGACTTGTTCTAATCCAACCCTACACTTCCAATAATTTAGAAATCTCATCCTTAACAATGGATTCTAGAATTTTACCTCTCACCAATGTTTGCCTAATCAACTTATAATTTTTCATCTTTTGTCTTGATCCTTTCTTGAACAAGGGGGATTATAACAGTGATTTTCCAATCATCTGGGACTTACTCTGACTCCTGTGGCTTTTGAAAGATCACAACCAATGTCTTTGCTATTTCTTCAATCACCTCATGAAATTCAATGCAACCCATTGGGGTCAGGAGATTTATCAATTTTTTGACCTTTTAGCTTTTCTAACGCTTTCACTTTTGTAATGACTACAATGCTCAACTTTGCCCCTTGACTCTCCTTAGTTGTTGGGATAGTACCCATGTCTTCCACTGTGAAGACTGACACAAAGTATTTATTAAGTTTTTCAGCTTTTTTTAATCTCCCACCACTAGCCTTCCTTCATCGATTTGGAGCAGCCCAATTTCTACTTTTGCCTCTCGTTTGTTTCTTATATATTGAAAGAAACTTTACTATCATCTCTATTATTACTGGCTAGCTTACCTTCATACTTGATTATTTCCTTTCTTATTTCTCTTTTTGTTATCCTCTGTTTGTTTTTGTAGCCTTGCCAATCTTCTGATTCCCAGTGCTGTTGGCCACTTTATAGGCTCTGTTTTTTTCTATGATACATTTCCTGGCTTCCTTTGTCAGCCATGACTCTCTGACTCCACCCACCCCCCACCCCCGCCGTCAGAGAATCTTTCTTTTCTTTGGGATGAACCTCTGTACTGTGTCCTCAATTACACCCAGAAACTCCTGCCATTGTTGCTCTACTGTCTTATCTGCAAGGCTCTGCTTCCAGTCAATTTTCATCAGTTCCTTTTTCATTGACTTGTAATTATCTTTATTTGACTGTAGCACCATTACGTCAGATTTTGCCTTCTCTCTTTCAAACAGTAGACTGAACGCTACCATATTATGATTATATTGAAATCCCCCTGATCACTGTAACTCGGTCTTTCCACACATCTTTTCTGGGAGACCTTTTTCACTAGAATGTTGGAGATTGAGGAGTGAACTTATAAAGGTTTAAAAAATTATGAGGGATATAGATAAAGTGAATGGCAGATGTCTTCTCCCTAGGGTGGGGGTTTCAAGACTAGGAGGCACATTTTTAAAATGAGAAGGGAAAAGAATTTGAGAAGCAACTTTTATACAGAGAGTGTGGAATGAACTTCCAGAGGAGGAGATGGATTCAGGCAGTTACAACCTTTAAAAGACATTTGGATAAGTACACAAATGAGGAATGTTTGGAGGGATATGGGCCAAGTGCAGACAGGTGGAAATATTTTGATTTTGGATTATGGTAGGCATGGAATGGTTGGACCGAAGAATTTGTTTTTGTGCTGTATGACTCTATAAAACCCCTCATTGTTTTGACCACTCTTACTAAATCGACTTTCCACTTTCTCTGCAGTGAACAACCATCAATTCTTCAGCTTTTCCACAGTGCTTTCTTCCCTAGTACTATTACGTCCCTGGTGCTAGGATGTTATGGCTACTTTCTAACAGTTTAATATCCTTCTTCATGTCAGCTGAAATGTTCCAGCAGAGGTCTAACCACTGATTTGTAAATGTTAACTATTATTTCCTTGCTTTTGTGCTCTCAGGTATGTCTCGTTGCCTTTTTTGAATAGCTTGATTAACTTGACTTGCCACCTCCAAAGATCTTTGTGTTTGCACCTCCCCAAGTCCTCTCTGTCCATGCTAATACTTGAAAACTAACTCATTTAACTTTCACTATTTATTTTCATTTTCCTTTCTAAATGAGTTACTTCACACATCTCTGCATTAACCTTTTAATGGTGCGAGTTTGCCAGAGTTTGTCTATGTCCTCTGGAGTCTGCCACTATCTTTTTCACCATATAGTAACTTTCTAATCTTTGTGTTCTCTGCAAATTTTGACATTATGACCGCCATCCATTACACAACACATATCAACCTATCTCAATAAGGTCCCTAATGATCTACTACAATGGTGTGAGTTTGTTTTCATCAGGGTATTCATACTTGATATGGCAATGATTATGTTAGTTTTCACAAGAGCTAGGTATGAGTAAAATAGTGTTGAAAGATTCAACAGAGGTTTATTATAGCTGCAGATGTAAGTATACATTATGACTTCAGTGACTAGGTTATGTACAGATTGTAATGAGGTTAGCCATGTGGACATCATAGAATATGAGTTCCCTGGTCGGACTAGATTAATAGCCCCAATCAAGGATGCCTGGCTGACAGATATAAACAGAAGCATCAAATGTTTTGTTTACTCAGAGCTGGTTCTGAGGGATCTGGATCAATGTCAAATATTCTCCATGTGTAAGTAAAGGGTGACAGGATACCAACCTCTGTGAAGTTGTTTCAGGCTATTATCAAGCTATTACAAAGAGCAGCGTGCTTCTGACAGTGTGTCATGTATCAAGTAGACTCTGTTAAAATTGGGAGTTTGAGACCTTTGTGACCTAAATGGAAGTGTGATATTGTTGCCATAACAGAAGCATGGTTGAGGGAAGGACAGGATTAGCAACTCAATGTTCAGGACTATAGGATCTTGAGGCGAGAAGAGGAGGATATAAAAAGGTGATGGAGTAGCACTATTAATTGAGGAATCAATTACTGTAATAAGGAAAGATGATAGCTTGGAAGGGTCTTCAGATGAGGCTTTGTGGGTAGAACTTAGTGATAGCGAGCATAACACAACATGTTTCTGTCCTTCCCTCAACCATATTTCTGTGATGGCAATAATATCACACTTGCATTTAGGGTACAAAGGTCTCAAACCCAATCTTAATGAAGTCTACGTGACACATGACACACTATGGGAAGCAAGCTGCTCTTTGTAACAGCTTGACAATAGCCTGAAACACCTTCACAGAGATTGGTACAGACAAGGATTTGGGGAAGGCATATTTTATTAAAATAAAGCAGGACCTACCTAAAATTGACTGGGGCAGCTCCTTGCAGGCAAGTCTACAGCAGAGCATTGGGAGGGGGTGGGCATTCAAAAAGGAGTTGGGAAGAGTACAGGTTCCGCAATGGGTCAGGCAGCATCTATGGAGAGAAAGCAAGCTAAAGTTTAAGTCTAGATGACTCTTCATCAGAGCTGATTTGAACTGTGGAAGGAACAGTAGTTATGCAATAGTGGGGGGGGGAGGGGAGGGAAAGTTAGAGTGCTGGGGGAGAGAAGATGTTCACACTTCAGATTAAGTGATTAGAATGTGACAATTGCAGAATAATGATGTGTCTAACTGCCAGACTGGAAAGAGCAGACAGTCCCAGTAGCATGGGAGGAGGGGAGAAAAGACATGGTGACAGAGAATGTAACACATAATGCTAAAAAAATGGGAAGGAATGGATTCACAATTTGAAGATATGGCTGGATTGGCTGAGCAGAGGGTAATTATCATGAATGACTGATGCCTCTTGAAGAAACATAGAACATAGAACATAGAAAAATACAGCGCAGTACGGGCCCTTGGGCCCTCGATGTTGCACTGACCCAAGCCCACCTAACCTACACTAGCCCACTATCCTTCATATGCCTATCCAATGCCCATTTAAATGCCCATAAAGAGGGAGAGTCCATCACTGCTGCTGGCAGGGTATTCCATGAACTCATGACTCACTGAGTAAAGAATCTACCCTTAACATCTGTCCTATACCTACATCCCCTTAATTTAAAGCCATGCCCCTCATAATAGTTGACTCCATACGTGGAAAAAGGTTCTCATTGTCAACCCTATCTAAACCCCTAATCATCTTGTATACCTCTATCAAGTCACCCCTATACCTTCTTTTCTCCAATGAAAACAGCCCCAAGTGCCTCAGCCTTTCCTCATACGATCTTCCTTCCATACCAGGCAACATCCAGGTCAATCTCCTCTGCAGCCGTTCCAGTGCATCCACATCCTTCCTGTAGTATGGCGACCAAAACTACACACAATACTCCAAATTTGGCCGCATCAGAGTCTTAGACAACTGCAACATGACCTCAGGACTCCGAAACTCAATTCCTCCCCCAATAAAAGCCAGTACGCCTTATGCCTTCTTCACAGCACTATTTACCTGGGTGGCAACTTTCAGAGGTCTGTGTACATGGACAGTAAGATCCCTCTGCTCATCCACACTACCAAGTATCCGACCATTAGCCCAGTACTCCATCTTCATGAAGAAACATAGAACATGGAACTGTACAGCGTAGGAATAGGCCCTTTGATACACAATGTTGTGCCGAACATGACATCAAATGAAACTAATCCCTTCAGCCTGCCATTGGTCTATATCCCTCCATTCCTTGCATACTCATGTGTTTATCTAAAAGTCCCTTAAAAGCCCTTATCGTAACTGCCTCCACCTCATTTTAACTCTGGAAAAAAGATTTTGACGGTCAAACCTCTATGCATCTCATAATTTTATGAGTTTCTATTAAATGGGGTGGCACAGTGGCTCAGTGCTTAGCACTGCTGCCTCACAGTGCCAGGGAGCTGGGTTTGATTCCAGCCTCGGGCGACTGTGTGGAGTTTGCACATTGTCTCTATGTCTGCGTGGGTTTCCTCTGGGTGCTCCAGTTTCCTCCCACAATCCAAAGATGAGCAGGTCACATGAATTGGCCATAGTGTTAGGTACATTAGTCAGGGGGATAGGGGTGTGGGTCTGGATGGGTTACTCTGCGGAGGGTTGGTGTGGATTTGTTGGGCCAAAGGGTCTGTTTTTATACTGTAGGTAATTTAATCTAATCTAAATCTCCTCAGAACCTCTGCAGCTCAAGAGAAAACAACCTGAGTTTTTCTAATCACTCTTTACAGCTAATACCCTGTAATATGAGCAGCATCCTGGTAAATCTCTTCTGCACCACATCCTTCCTGTTATGTGGTGACCAGAATTGAACTGTACTTCTTCAATAAATCTACACCTCTCAAAGCAGCTTCTACCTTTCAAAGAAATTTGCACCTCTCAAAGCTGAATGTGTTTTGTGTGCAGAAGCTGACCTAGGAGAGACAGAAGAATGGTATAACATGGGGTCACTGACAGAAGAGTTCAAAACAAGGGAGATGTTCCACGTGTGCAGTGGTCCAAGACGTCCAATGTATGCATGCTGAGAAGGCTATGGGAGCAACAGTTGTGAAAGTCAATGGAAAGAGTAAGGCACTGAGGATCCAGCTGCTGAATCCAAGAAGTACAAATAAGTAACAGTCATGACCAAAGCCAATGAATGATCAAATGCCAAATCCTACCTACTGCACTGCTCTCCTTAATCACTGTTTAGATCATCACACTCTCATCACCCACTAGCCTGATCTCAATCTATCAGGACACTGTACTCTCACACATTTACTGATGCTCCCAGGTTCTCATAACCGTATCTGGTAGCTTTCACCATTGTTCCCTCTACGTTGTTGAGATGTTTGGTGGCTCTCTGCATGACGATTAGCATGGGGACATATTGACCTCTGGTTGTGGAAAGTACTGCCTCATATGGATCTTGGAGATCTGCCCAGTGGCAGGAAGCATGAGATAGAATGTAATGTTACACACAGTGCCAGCTATTCAACCATAAGAGCTACTTCACCCCAAACTATTGTATGACGTTCTCTGTTGCAGGACATGGTAGCTGAAGAAAAGAGGAACATGTCCACTTTCATGTCCTCACATTCATCATCCTACACTCTCTTCTGATTTATAAATTATACATTGTGAAGGCATGGACCCCTTGCTTTCTCCTCTCACCACAACCTTACCTTTGTCCCTCCCTCTGAAGATTCCAAAGAAGAGCAGCTGGAGTGTGTTACCCTTTGAGTGGCTTGCTATACCTGATCTGCTTTGATCTATCAACCATCACCCACAAACTGCTGCCTCCAGGCTGAAGTCCCCATCTTATCCCTCCTGCCACTCATCTGCAGGCCTTCCCAATTGAAGTCCAGCCAGCCTCTTAGTCTGTCTAGCTTGAGGCCATGAAATGGCGTCAGAAGTTCAAATAAATCCTGCTGTTGAATTCAACAGGGCTTCCACATCAACTTATCAAGCGTACAGTAGTCCTCAGAACCGTGCTGTGTAGTAAAGTGTAGTCAAGTAAAGTTTTAAGATGTTTACTGATGACTTTTTTTTGTAATAATACTTTCATTATAAAAACTATTTTATTATAAACATTTAAACAAATTCTTCAAACATCTAATCTCTTATTTCAGCATTTCATTCACGAGTTTAATCCTGTCTGTAAATAAAACTATATGTATTCATAGCCACATAGTATCATAGACTTCCTAATCATTTTGAGGTCAAACTGTGACCTTACAGAAACACTACTCTGATGATGATGGATTGTGAAATCAGTCATGCAACACAAATCCGATAATGGTAACCCTGATTATTATGTCAACAGACAGTGGGAAATAGCAAGCACTGAATTTCTTTGTATTGCACTATTTTAAAAAAAGACCAGAAGATCTAAATGCCTTTATAACATGATGGCTCCAACTAATTTATTCATTTTTTAAGCGCATTCATTTCTACTTTGAATAACCCCAAGAGATTATAAACAAAATTCTGCATGTTTTTATGGACAGCAGATTCTGTGAACTGTAGATGCATTAACTCCATCACTGCTACTCTGCTCAATCCCTGGTTTGGGGAAAGGACGTTCAGAGTCACGACCCTTCGCTATTTTGGTCAGATTCCTCTCAAACATTGCAAAAATCACGTCATTATGCTCCATAAAGTCACTCTTCAGCTGTTTTTCTCTCTAGAGGAAAGATTTGCAGGCAGATCAATCATTCCTGATTGATATATCCTCACATCTTTAGTATTGTTTTACTGAATCATTTTATTATCTTTCCAGCATAAAATTGTTGATCAATTCCATGAGTTACTTTTGACCCAGTCTGCTGATGGTGATGGCACGGTGGCTCAGTGCTTAGCACTGCAGCCTCACAGCACCAGGGACCTGGGTTCACTTCCAGCCTTGGGTGACTGTCTGTGTGGAGTTTGCACATTCTTCCTGTATCTGTGTGGGTTTGCTTTGGTTTCATCCCACAGGCCAGCTGAATTGGCCATAGTGTTAGGTGCCTTGGTCAGAGGGAAATGGGTCTGGGTAGGTTACTCTTCAGAGGGTCGGTGTGGACTTGTTGGGCTGAAGGGCCTGTTTCCACACTGTAGGGAATCTAGTCTATTGTGACACACAGCAGCATTTAATAGGAATCTTAGTGCTCACCAGAATGAGACACAATACTCCACTTGTACCTGAACCTGAGCCTTATAGATGTTCAGCATGAATTCCCTGTCTTTAAACTTGTGCATGTAATTTTGAAGTTCAATGTCCCATTTGTTTTGTTAATGATCTCTTAATATATTCTCCCATGATCAAAGATCGAGATGCATGCACTCTCATGTCAATATATCCTTGCACACTATGTTCTGTATATTTTTTACAGTATCAAGACCAGAACTATTCACTGTGTTTGATCTGTGGTCCAAGTTATGTTCTGTATATGTTTAAATTCACATCATGATAGTTCAGTTCTACTCATCAAAATATGGATACCAGTGCTAACATCTTCATTTCTTTAACTGACCTTGTTACCCTATCACTTCTTCCTATTTCTTAAAATACATCAACCCACTTTCAAAAGAGTATATGGCATACTTGAATCCCTTGGCATAATATACAAGTGACACCTGTCGATACTGATATCAAATTTGCCAAGTGCACACCCAACTTTCCAAGTTCATTCATATCATGTTTTGTTGCAGTCCTCCTCGATAGTTACTACGCAGCCCCTTTTGCAGTCATCAACAATCTTGAAATCATGTTTCCAGTTCCTGAGTCCTAAACTATTTATATAAATGCTGAATCATAAAGAATATTATTCCCTACCTTTTCCAATTTGAGTTTTAAGCCTACTTTTAATTCCATCTTTCTTTTGTAGCTGACTTGCTAACTATCCTGCTGCTGATCCTCTGATTATGTATGTTCTGACCTCAGTCAGGAACTTATGAGGGTATTTGGAAATCCAAGTACAGCTGTAAAGGACATTGGTTAGGCCACTTTTGGAATATTGCGTGCAATTCTGATCTCCTTCCTATTGGTAGAATGTTGTGAACTTGAAAGTGATCAGAAAAGGTTTTTTTAGATTCCTTACAGTGTGGGAACAGGTCCTTCTGCCCAACAAGTCAACACCAACCCTCCGGAAAGTAACCCACCCAGAGTCATTCTCCTACATTAACTCCTGACTAAAGCACCTAACACTATGGGCAATTTAGCATGGCCGATTCATCTAACCTGCACATCTTTGGACTGTGGGAGGAAACCTCACGCAGACACAGGGAAGAATGTGCAAACTCCAAGCAGACTGTCATTCAAGGCTGAAATTGAACCTGGGACCCTGGTGCTGTGAGGCAACAGTGCTAACCACTGAGCCACTGTGCCATCCCTGTTGTCAGGGTTGGAGGATTTGAGCTATAGGGAGACGTTGAATAGGATGGGGTTGTTTTCCCTCGAGCGTCGGAGACTGAGGGGGTGACCTTATAGAGGTTTGTAAAACCATGAGGAGCATGGATAGGATAAATCGACAAAGTCTCTTCCATGGGTTGGGGGAGTCCAGAACTAGAGGGATTAGAGTGAGTGGGGAAAGATATAAAAGAGAACTAAGGGGCAGCTTTTTTCATGCAGAGGTGTGGCACATGTATGGAATCAGCTGCCAGAGGAAGTGGTGGAGGTTAGGACAATTGCAACATTTAAAAGGCATCTGGATGGGTATATGAACAGGAAGGGTTTGGAAGGATGTGGTTGGGGTGCTGATAGGTGGGACTAGATATTCAAAGTTTGTGAGAAGATTTGTAGCTCGGGTGCTCGTTGTTGTGATTCTGTTCGCCGAGCTGGGAATTTGTGTTGCAAACGTTTCATCCCCTGTCTAGGTGACATCCTCAGTGCTTGGGAGCCTCCTGTGAAGCGCTTCTCTGATCTTTCCTCTGGCATTTGTAGTGGTTTGAATCTGCCGCTTCTGGTTGTCAGTTCCAGCTGTCCGCTGCAGTGGTCAGTATATTGGGTCCAAGCCAATGTGCTTATTGATCAAATCTGTGGATGAGTGCCATGCCTCTAGGAATTCCCTGGCTGTTCTCTGTTTGGCTTGTCTTATAATAGTAGTGTTGTTCCAGTCGAATTCATGTTGCTTGTCATCTGCGTGTGCAAGACCTAAAGTGCACAAACCAGACATCCCACTCAGACCCATAGTATTACGACCAGGGACACCATCACACAAACTGGCTAAAGAACTATAGCAGAAACTGAAACACCTGATCCAGACACTCTATACAATCAACACAGGAATTCTTGGACATCATCAGAAATATACACATAGACAAGGAAGAAACCATGGTCTCATTCGATGTAACGGCACTGTTCACCTCTATCGACAAAACCCTAGCCAGAGAAACAATAGCCAACCTGCTGGACATACAGAACAGAGAACAGGACGTTGAACCTATCATCAAACTACTCAAACTACTGGACCTGTGCTTCACAACACACTTCACATTCAACAACCAAAGATATGAACAAATCAACGGCACACACATGGGCTCACCCATCTCTGGACTCATAGCAGAAGCAGGAATGCAAAGGTTAGAACAAACCGTCTTACCGCAAATTCAACCCAAACTCTGGGTCAGATATGTGGATGATACCTTTGTAATCATTAAGAACACAGAAATAGAGAACACACACCGGATCATCAACGCCACACTCACAGGAATCCGCTTCACTAGAGAGGAAGAAAAGGGCAACCAACTCCCATTCTTAGACGTGATGGTACAGAGAACATCGAATGGAGAATTCACCATAAAGGTATACGGGAAAGCCACACACACAGACCAAGTCCTAAACTACGAAAGCAACCACCCCAACACACACAAAAGAAGTTGCATCAAGACACTATTCAAAAGAGCCACAACACTCTGTACACAGCAGAACTGCAAAAAGAGGAAGAAGAAAACCTATACAATGTATTCGCCAAAAACGGATACCCCTGCAATTTCATCAACAGATGCCTAAGGGAAAGACAACGGAATGAAGACATGCCACAACCCAAAGGACTAGCCACACTACCATACATCAAGAACATTTCCGAACTGGCAGCCAGACTACTGCGACCACTAGGACTCATAACAGCACACAAACCAACAGCCACTCTCAGACAACAACTCACCAGACCGAAGTACCCGATACCCAGCATGAGCAAAACCAATGTAGTGTACAAAATCCCATGCAAGGACTGTACAAAACACTACATAGGACAAACAGGAAGACAGCTAATGATCCGCATCCATGAACACCAACTAGCCACGAAACGAAATGACACGACGAGCTATCCTTAATAGCCACACACGCAGATGACAAGCAACATGAATTTGACTGGAACAACATTACTATTATAGGACAAGCCAAACAGAGAACAGCCAGGGAATTCCTAGAGGCATGGCACTCATCCACAGATTCAATCAATAAGCACATCGATCTGGACCCAATATACCGACCACTGCAACAGACAGCTGGAACTGACAACCGGAAGCGGCAGATTCAAACCACTACAAATGCCAGAGGAAAGATCAGAGAAGCACTTCACAGGAGGCTCCCAAGCACTGAGGATGTCACCTAGACAGGGGACGAAACGTTTGCAATACAAATTCTCAGCTCGGCAAACAGAAACACAACAACAGGTGGGACTAGATTGGGTTGGGATATCTGGTTGGCATGGGCGAGTTGGACCTAAGGGTCTGTTTCTGTGGTGTACCTCTCTATGACTCTAACTCTATATTGCTGATTTATCTAATTTAGTTTTTGTTTAGTTATTTCAAGAAAGTTAGGAACGCTTTTGAAGCATGTCCTTCGCTTTTGGAATCTGTTGATGGTTAAATGTTTAGTTTCTAGAGGGTTTTTCAAATTCCATCTTTGAGTAAGGATTTCATTTTTTTTTAACCATTAACATTGGCTAACCGAGCTCTAGTTCCTTGCATACATTATATCTCCCTTTACATTAGGAATTATACCAGCTGTCCATTAATTCTCTGGCATTATTCCAGTTCTTGTGAATTTTCAAGTTTTATGTCTATTACAAAGCTCCATCCCAGTTGTAAATATCAGGCCATGTATTGCCTCTGGATTGTTAATTCAGACCCACAATCCAGGTACCATAATCTACAATCTAAGTATCAGTAACTATAAATGCTTGTGCAGTAATCCTCACATTGGCTGGAGGTTTAGTTTGTAGGATCATCTGGGTTTCTCCCGTTCCCTGTTATCCAGCACATGGAGTATACTACAGTTTAGGGATGATCTCATGTGAGGCAACCTGAGGATTCTAAATAGTACTGCTCAATTAGGGAAGGCACAGGAGAAGTATATCTAAATTCCACTCTGCTCCACCTGAAAGAGCGGTGGTCCAAAAGCTAGTGCTTCTAATTAAACCTGTTGGACAATAACCTGGTGTTGTGTGATTTTTAACTTTATACACCCCAGTCCAACACTGGCATCTCCAAATCATCTCTGCTTCACATGGTCTTTACCTGATTACATAGGAACAAAGGAGCCCACTTCTTGGTCATAGCTTTGCTATGATAAGTAAAAGTCTGCGAATTGCACCCTTTACATGATCAAGTTGAAATTTCTATCAAGTCTGTGCTTGTAGAGTGTGGGTTTGTGAAAGGAATTCCCCAATTAATTCTCATTACAGCCACTTGCTGTTTCTGCAGATCAGTGGTGGATTGTGTAGTCTGTCAGTCAACAACTGGATCAGATGAAGGGTGTAACCTCTGCCAGATATTGCCAAGCAGGTTACATAGGCAACACTGTGTGGGATATGTTGGTCTGTTTATTTGATGAGGAAATATCACCATTAAGACTTGGGGCTTGAGCAGGTAACAACACATGACAATTAAAATTCCTCCAATTAGACTCAACATTCTCACCTTTCTTTTAGTTTTATTATCATACACAAATTTGCACTTCATAAGAATCAACTTTCAGAGTGTGAATTTCCAGGTTTCCTTGCCCAATGCTATCGCCTGCATATTTAGCTCATCTTCAAGGAACTCTAAATTTCAAAATGTTCAATTTCTGTCCTTTGAACATTTCTGCTTTTTACTATGAACCCATGTGATTTACCCTGGGGTTGAGTTGAAAATGAACATTGTAGACCAAATGAATTCAGGAATCAGCAGGAAATATTCTGAAATTCCTTGGGTGAGGAAAATGCACCTTGTTGGAAATGATGGTGGAATAGTGTGGATTTTCTCTGTGCTAAGGCAAATGGAACGAATTCCACTGGCTCTGCACCTGTATTTTATTGTGATATGTTGATGTGTACGTTCAATGGAAGTATCACCACAAGACTGACGAGCATGAATTGTTTATAGAGGTATTACCTGTGAACTCAATGCACACTCAGAGAATGGATATATGAGGCTCTTTCATGGAAGTAGGAGCAGGGTTAGAGAAGGAAGTAAAAGGAAGCAAAACTATAGAATCTATGTAGCAGTGCTTTTCCCAAGTAGCATATGTAACCAGTCAGCTATCTGAACATAGTTGCAGGAATATGGATGAATATACTGCAGGAAACAAAGGTTTAAGGGAGGCATGTGGTAATCTGTCTCCTGTTCATTATTACCTTCAATATTTATTTCCAGCTGCAAGCTGGCACATCTGAGATACTATGCCAGATACTTTGGATTTTGAACTAAAACAGCAAGTGCTGGAGAAACTCAGCAAATCTGGTAGCAGCTGCAAATGTGTTGCTGGTCAAAGCACAGCAGGCCAGGCAGCATCTCAGGAATAGGGAATGTTTCAAGACTCGTATGACTCTTCCTTTGAACTGATTTGCTTAGGGAATTGAAAGCTTTGGGTAGCAATAAGTTCATAATACCTTTTGCAATGGGATGTTCAAAAAGACTGAGTTATGGATTGGGTAAATGTGGGTTTATAGAATTTAATGAACAGTGATTGTGTATGGCTACATTGAGTTTGTTCAAGAGGCCATAGGTTGCCTGATTAATATAATTTGCATTATTAGTAATGTATTGGCCTCTAATCTCTACAGTCCCAAATGTGTTCAAATGCTTCCTGCCAAACAGATCAATAATTAATTGATCCACATTAAACACATCAGGATTTATTGAATGTTGTGCCCTTTTGTCATGGACAGCTTTTGCTTTAAACACAAGAACAATATGATCCAACTCATGGAACTCCAGAAACTGATTTTCAACTTCTCTAACCAGTTATCAAGATCATTGTGTTCCTACAAAATTCTATTTTTGCATTACACAGCCAACTGTATCAGCAGGGAGGTCAGTGAGGCAAGTTGGCCTCCTTTTGTATTGTAAATCTTCGAAAGTTCTTTGGCATACTGGCTGGTTGTTGGTGCCTGATTAGGTTTTAGGTTGTTGATTTATCAGAACTCAATTAACTATACTTAATTTTCTTTGAATGATGGAATGGCATAGTCAGAATCTCACCACACAATTCACAGAACAAGAGACTACACTAGCTAATAAATGAATCTCAATCAAGTGTTACAAATATCCATGATGAAATATTTAATCTTGGATCTCTTCAATTGAATATTTATATATATACATAAAATTGAAATGCATGTAAATTTAATTCTAATATATAGCTATCATCTGATAACATTCTTGTCATGACTATCTTCCCTTCCTCATTCAGATTCGCACATAGGCCTCCAATCAAGTCCTTCCCACCCATTCTGCTTCAAGAAAGAAAAGGGAATGAGAAACCTTCACAAATGGGCACAGAAAATAAACCTGAGATAAACCGAAATATTAATACACGCAGGTATGTGAGAGGCATATAGAGATGTAGAAGTTAGATGAGAGGACAGCGGGAGCAAGAAATATGGAAACCATTACACAGAAAGACTTATGTAGCCTTAAACTATATTCATGAAGTATATTAAAGATTCTGAATATGTTAATTACTGCTATGATTTGTTTTGTGCCTGTAGGTTTATTCACAGGTTTTTTGATTCTTAAAACACTGTATAAGTCACATGCTTGGAGATCTTTGTTTGTCTTTCATATTAGAAACACCGCACCAATCAGAGGCCAGATCAAATGCAACACCATTCAGTTAATAGAAAGTTATGCAGGGTCAAATTCCTAAACCAAATTCTTGATGTATGCTCCTGTGGATCTACTTTCTCCATTAGCTGCAGTATGTCTGGTGTGTAACTGTGACAAGTACTTCTAATATAACAGTATTTGTGTCAGTGTTTGCATGTGTGAATACATGGTCTATGTATACATGTGCAGACATGTACCAGCGCAGCCTTCAGCTGACTGAGGAAATTAATATTTGAGGACTAGGGTCACAAACCCTGGTTTACTGGGCAGTAGTGATCTACATGGCTCGATATAATTGGATGCCCTATAGCAGACATTTCAAAACACCGGAGAACTGCCACTAGCAGTATCTTCATAAGAATCTCCAAATCTTGTGGCAACGTAGCAGTCTAACAACAACATCTTTTTCCAAGCCAACATGTCCAGCATTGAGCTAATTGCTCAGCACCAGTTCCACTGAGTGGGATATGTATATTTTCCTAACATGAGACTCCAACAGCAAGTGCTCCATTTCCAATTCATTCACAGCAGAAGACTCCCAGCTGAATGGCAGAAACACTTTGGTGATGTCTTCAAAGCGACCTGAAGAGGTCAAATATACTGACCAACTGATGGGAGTCAGTGTGATCAACAAAAAGGGTGCAGGATCATTTAGGAAGAAAACAGTCCTGTGAGATACTTCATTAAAAATGTGCAGTGGTGAAAGTGAGGTGAGAGAAGGAGAACACAAATCTCCATCCCCTCTGACATGGATAAGAAGGACTGTGCTTCTGTGGATGAGGGAGGACAAGGGCAATATCTTCAGAATAAGAGGCAAAGTTCAAAGGAGCAGGATGAAGATGTACCTGAAACCATTGAGGAAGGCGAAGAGGGTAAGTACAACCAATTGCAAAAGAGAAGGGACCAGCGCACCCAAACTTCAGGAATTTGGGAACCATGAGATCATAGAGTTCTATAGCACAATTCAAGCTATCTACTCTATTCTCACTTTCCAGTATTGACTTGTAGTCTTGTGGTTCTTAAAGTTATCATTTAAATGAGGTAACTGATGGGTTCAGTGTCCCCCAGTTCTGGGAATAGAGAAGAGATTACCATTGCCCACCTCTGGGAACCCGGGAACAATAAGGAATTCAGTGTCACCCAGCTCTGGAAATCCAGGAATATATCTAATCAATTCACCACTTTTTCTTTCAGGGATCTGGTTCCTGTCCTCTAAAGACCATGGGTAGTTGTAAGAATGATGGATGTATCGTGACATACAAGGGAAGGTAGGTGTACAGGGATAATCTTTTTATATTTATAAACATCATTAAGATTTGATGGTCCAGATTTGGGATTCCCAAAGCAACAGTTCATTTGTACTGAATTTGTAAAATACAAATAAAATCCAGTAACAATTTAAATGAAGAGGCCTGATTTATAAAAGCCCCTGTTTCCCAAAATCTATTAATGTAAATTAAATACTAGCAACAATTTGTAAAATTCAGGAAACTGGATGCGCAATGCTTAATCCCACATAGTTTCTACAAATCTGTTATCCCAATAATTGCGCTTTAATTGAACTTTCCTGATTGTTTGAACATGCCTTCATTCAAAGGGTGGGGAATAAAACAGAGAAGGACATATGAGTGGTCAGACACTGCTGAAGCTCCTGGACTTGATTATTCCTGCTAGGTGGTCCTGGAACAAGCCCATGCAGTTGCCTGGGTGACACTTGTTACTGACAGATGACCTTTATAGAGCCAGAGGGTCTACCGCATAGAAAACAGCCCATTGGCCCATCGAGTTTACACCTGGCAAAAACAAGCACCTATCAATTCTAATCTCAGTTTCTAGCTTGACCCTTAGCCTCGTATGCCTTGGCATTGTAGGCGTACATCTAAATACTCATTAAATATTATGAACGTTTCTGCCTCTTCCACTGTTACATACAGTGTTTTCCAGATTCCCACCATCCTCTGGATGAAATAACTTTTTGTCACTCCTTCCCCCCAACTCCCTGCCACTTACTTTAAACCTAGGAACTTGAGAGATGATCTTACAGAGGTTGATAAAATCATCAGGGGCATAGATAAGGTGAATAGCAAAGGTCCTTTCCCTAGGGCAGGGGAGTCAAAACTAGAGGGCATATTTTTTAAGATGAGAGGAGAAAGACTTAAAAGAAACCTGAGGGGCAATTTTTTTCACAATAAGGGTGGTTTGTATGTGGAATTGCTGCCAGAGGAAGTTACAACATTTAAAAGACATTTGAATAGGTACAAAAATAGGAAAGGATTAGAGGGATGTGGGCCAAATGCAAACAAGTAGGACTAGTTTAATTTGGGAAAGCAGTCAGTATAAACTAGTCGGACCGAAGAGTCTGTTTCTGTGCTGTATGACTCTATGATTGTGTGATCCCTGTCATTAATCCCTCTGTCAATGGGGAAAGGTTACATTCTGTCTACCCTGTGTATTACCCTCATAATGCTATACATCTCAATTATGTCCCCCTTCAGTATCCTCTGCTCCAAGGAAAACAACCCAGTCTGTCCCATGTCTTTTCATAATTAAAATTCTCTAGCTCAGGCAACTTCCTGGTAAATCTCCTCTACACCAAAGCTATCTCATGTCCTCTTTTTGCCCTCCTGTTTTTTCTCTTAAGTATCCTCCTCCTGCCTTTATATTCTTCAAAGGAGTCACTCGATCCATCCTGTCTATATCTGACATATGCTTCTTCTTTTTTCTTAACCAATCCCTCAATTTCTTTAGTCATCCAGCATTACCTATAGCTGCCAGTCTTCCCTTTCACCCTAACAGGAATATATTTTCTCTGGATTCTCATTATCTCATTTCTGAAGGCTTCACATTTTCCAGCCGTCCCTTTACCTGTGAACATCTGTGCCCAATCAGCTTTCGAAAGTTCTTGCCTAATACCATCAAAATTGGCCTTCGTCCAATTTAGAACTTTAACTTTTAGATCTGGTCTATCCTTTTCCATCACTATTTTACAACTAATAGAATTATGGTCACTGGCCCCAAAGTACTCCCACACTCATAGCTGAGTCACTTGCCCTGCCTTATTTCCCAAAAGTAGGTCAAGTTTTGCACCTTCTCTAGTAGGTACATCCACATACTGAATCAGAAAATTTTCTTGTACACGCTTAACAAATTCCTCTCCATCTAAACCCTTAACACTATGGCAGTCCCAGTCTATGTTTGGAAACTTAAAATCCCCTTCAATAACCACCCTATTATTCTTACAAATAGCTGAGATCTCCTTACAAATTTGTTTCTCAATTTCCCTCTGACTATTAGGGGTTAATAATACAATCCCAATAAGATGATCATACCTTTCTTATTTCTCAGTTCCACCCAAATAACTTTCTGTAATTGCTCTGATATCCCAGTGCCATGATCCTGACCTTACCCTGAGTTCATCTGCCTTCCCTGTGAGGCCTCTTGCATTGAAATAAATGCAGTTTAATTTATCAGTCCTACCTTGTTCTCTGCTTTTTCCCTGCCTGCCCTGACTGTTTGACTCATCTGTGTTCTCAACTGTACCAGTCTCAGATTGAAATCTTTCCTCACTATCTCCCTGGGTCCCACCCCCCACCTTACTAGTTTAAATCCTCCAGAGCAGCTCTAGCAAATCTCCCTGCCAGTATATTAATTCCCTTCCAATTTAGGTGTAATCTGTCCTTCTTGTACAAGTCACTTCTACCCCAAAACAGCTTCCAATGATCCAAAAATGTGTATCCTTCTTCCGTACACAGCTCCTCAGCCATGCATTCATTTGCTCTGTCCTCCTATTCCTGCCCTCAGTAACTCTTAACACCGGAGTCATCTAGATTCTGTTCTTTTGTTCTCTCTTCCAAAATGAACAATTTCGCATTTTCCCATATTATACACCATTTGTCAACTTTTTATCCACATGATTAACCTACCTCTAAGTTGTTTGCATCTATCTCACAACTTGTCTTTCCGCCTATTTTTGTGTCTTCTGCAAATTTGGCTACAGTGCATTCACTTCCTTCCTCCAAATCATTATTATATGTTGTAAACAGTTGTGTTCCACTGATCCCTGTGGAGCCCCACTGGTTACATGTCGCCAACCTTAAAAAGACCCACCTGTCTCCATTAACAGTTTCTTACCCATTAACCAATCCTCTAACCGTACCGTTCCTTGAGGTCTTGCCTTCTATCGGTACAAAATGCAATACATCTACCAGTTCCCATCTATCCAGTCTGGTTGAGACTTCCTTGAAAAGATCTCAGACATACTTTATGAAGCCATCGTAACTCTGCTTGATTAGGTTCTGATTTCCCAAATGTTCTGTTATTACTTCCTTAATTATTGATTCCAATACTTTTCCAACAATAGACGTTTGGCTAATCAGCCTATCGTTAACCATTTCCTGCCTCCCTCCCTTTTGAATAGGGGAGTCACATCATCGGGTCTCCAATTTTTTGGTACTTCTTCAGAATCCACAGAATTTTGGAAAATTACAACCAATGTGTCCACTGTCTCTGTCATTGTCTCTTTTAAGATTGTACGATGAAAACCACCAATGTCAGGGGACTTATTTGCTTTTAGTTTGTCTCATAAAAGCACATCTTTTATGACACATCTTTAATTCCTGCCCATATTCTTTAACGTTAATATTAAAGACAGATGCAAAATACCTGTTTAATTCTTCTGCAATTTCCTTTATCCCCATTACAGTCTCCCAGATTCATTTTCAAAGTGACCTATGTTCTCTTTGACATTTTTCTTTTCTTCTTATATATTTAAAGGAGTTCTTGTTGTCAATTTTATTCCATGTTAAATTACCCTTGTAGTTTATTTTCTCCATTATTGTTGTCTTTTTTATGCTTCTGTGTTGGATTCTGAATTTATCCCAGTCATCAGGACTGTTCCTGACTTTGGCCTCCTTATAAGCTTTTCCTGTGAACTTAATTTGCTCAGTTAGCCATAGTTGGTTTATCTTTCTTAGAATCTTTTCTTCTTGCTAGGATATATTTTTGATGTGAGTCAGTAATTACCTTGTTAAATGTTTGCTGCTGCTTGCTTACTGTCATTCCTACTTATCTATTATCCCCGCTCAATTTAGCTAACTCCATCCTCATTTCACTGTAATTCTGAAACAGAATTATTTCTGACCTAAGCTTCTCACTCTCAAACTGAATATTAAATACTATCATGTTATGATCACTAATTCTGAAGGGATCTTTTATTTTGAGGTCATTTATTAAACCTACCTCATTAACGGTGGCACAGTGGTTAGCACTGCTGCCTCACAGCGCCTGTAGACCCGGGTTCAATTCCCGACTCAGGCGACTGACTGTGTGGAGTTTGCACGTTCTCCCCGTGTCTGCGTGGGTTTCCTCCGGGTGCTCCGGTTTCCTCCCACAGTCACAAAGATGTGCGGGTCAGGTGAATTGGCCAAGCTAAATTGCCCGTAGTGTTAGGTAAGAGGTAAATGTAGGGGCATGGGTGGGTTGCGCTTCGGCGGGTCGGTGTGGACTTGTTGGGCCGAAGGGCCTGTTTCCACACTGTAAGTCTAATCTAAAAAAAAATCGCCAGATTCAAGATAGCCTGCTCCCTGATTGGCTGCATGACATATTACACGAGGAGACTATCCCTAATGCACTTTTTGAATTTGAGGTAAATGAATATGATCTCATAGCCAATAGGAAGAAAGAGGTCAAAGTCAACATAAGTGAATATAAGTTAAACAGATATTTTGCACCAGTCATAGCTAATTTTGAAGATTAAAATTACCCACAATTATTGTTCCTTTTTTTTTACATTATTTGTTAATACACACCCTTCCTACAAAGTGGCTACAGTTTTGTGGTCCTACTACTCCTACTAATGCGTTTTGCTCCTTTCTGTATTCTTGCCTCTGCCAAATGCATTTAACACCATCCGAGCCCAGATTGTACTCACAATTGTTCTTGTTTCATCTCAGCTGTCTCTCCAAATGGCCAAATATACCTGAATGTTAAGTTCCCAGTTTTGATTTCCTTGTAATCATGTTTCTGTAATGGCTATGAGATCATAATCATTTACCTTGATTTATGCTATCAGTTCATCTACCTTATCTCAAATGCCACATGCATTTAGTTCCAAAGCCTTCTAGTTTGACCTATTATTGAATTTCCCTATAATTGTATGGTTACTTGGTGCAATATGACATTCACACATTCTGTTCCTCCTTCTATTTTCTGCTAATAATCAGCCCCAATCCTACCTTCTCCTTTACCTTTGATTTTCTAATTTTCCACCTTGCTGAACCCTGCCCCCACCCATTTATATCATCGATAGTCACAGGTGAGGTGCTGGAAGACTGGAGGTGCCATTATTTAAGAAAGGTGGTAAGGAAAAGCCAGGAAACTGGTGAGCCTGACATTAGTGGTGGGTAAGTTTATGGAGGGAATCCTGAGGGACAGGATTTACATGTGTTTAGAACATAGAGCAGTACAGCACAGTACAAGCCCTTTGGCCGACGATGTTGAGCCGCGCATTTATCTTAATCTAAGATCAACCGAACCTACACAACACCCAATTTATTGCCATCCATGTGCTTGTCCAGCAGTTGCTAAAATGTCCCTAATGTCTCTGACTCTATTACCCCCCGTTGGCTGTAAATTCCACGTTTTTAGATCAGAGTGGTGCTGGAAAAGCACAGCAGGTCAGGCAGCATCTGAAGAGCAGAAATATCAACGTTTCAGGCAAAAGCCCTTCTTCAGGAATGGAAGCCATTCCTGATGAAGGGCTTTTGCCAAAAATGATGATTTTCCTGCTCCTTGGATGCTGCCTGACCTGCTGTGCTTTTCCAGCACCACTCTGATCTAAACTCTGGTTTCCAGCATCTGCAGTCCTCACTTTTGCCTAGTGAATTCCACGTACCCACCATTTTCTGCATAAAGAACCCACCTCTGACATTTCCCCTATACCTTGCTCCAATCATCTTGAAATTATGACCCCTCGTGACAGCCATTTCTGCCCTGGGGAAAAGTCTTTGGCTATCTACTCTATCTAAGCCTCTCATTACCTTGTACACCTCTATCAAGTCACCCTTCTTCCTTTTTCTCTCCAGTGTGAAAAGCCCTAGCTCACTCAACCTCTCTTCATAAGATATGACCTCCAATCCAGGCAGCACCCTGATAAACCTCCGCTGCATCCTCTCTAAAACATCTACATCCTTCCTAAAATGAGGCAACTGGAACTGGACACAATATTCCAAGTATGGCCTAATCAGGGTTTCATAGAATTGCTGCAAGACCTTGTGGCTCTTAAACTCAGTCGCCCTAGTAATGAAACCAAAACACCATATGCCTTCTTAACAATCCTGTTAACATGGGTAGCAACTTTGAGGGATCTATGTACGTGAACCCCAAGATCCTGCTATTCCTCCACACTGCCAAGAATCCTATATTTAACCCTGTACTCAGCATTCAAAGTCGATCTTCCAAAATGAATCACTTCGCATTTATGTATCCAGGTTAAACTCCATCTGTCACTTGTCAGCCCAGCTTTTCATCTTGTCACTGTCTTGCTGTAGCCTGCAACAGCCCTCGGCACTATCTCCAACACCACCGACCTTTATGTCATCGGCAAACTTACTTACCAATCCTTCCACTTCTTCATCCAAGTCATTTATAAAAACTACAAAGATCAGAGGCCGAAGAACAGATTCCTGCAAGATACCACTGGTTACCGACCTTCAGGCGGAATATTATCTATCCATTGGCACTCGCTGTCTTCTTTCGGCCAGCCAATTCTGTATCCAGACAGCCAAATTTCTCTGTATGCCATACCTCCTAACTTTCTGACTGAGCCTACTGTGGGGAACCTTATCAAATGCCTGATTGAAATCCATATGCACCACACCCACTGCTCGACCTTCATCAACTTGCCTTGGCACATCCTCAGACAACTTAATAAGGCCTGTGAGGCATGACCTGCTCCTCACAAAGCCATGATGACTGTCTTTAATCAAACTATATTTTTCCAAATAGTAGAAATCCTATCTCCCAGAATCCTTTCCAGTAATTTGCTTACCTCAGATATAAGACTGACTGGTCTATAATTCCCAGGGATTTTCCTATTCTCTTTCTTGAACAGAGGTACAACATCCGCCTCCCTTTAATCATCCGGTCCTTCTCCCGTGGAGAGTGAGGATGCACAGATCATCGCCAGAGGCGCAGAAATCTCATTCCTCACTTCCTGTAGTAACCTTGGATATATCTGCTCTGGCCCTGTGGACTTATCTATTTTGATGCTTCCCAGAATTTCCAGCACATTCACTTTCTTAATATCAATCTGTTCAAGCCTATTAACCTGGTCCATGGTGTTTTCACTACTAACAAGGTCCCTCGCTCTCGTGAATACTGTATCAAAAAACTCATTTAATGCCTCCCCTACTGCTTCAGACTCTAGGCACAAGTTGCCTACACTATCCCTGATCGGTCCAATCCTCTCTCTGATCATTCTCTTATTCCTCACATTCGTGTAGAATGCCTTTGAGTTTTCCTTAATCTTTCCCGCCAAGGCTTTTTCGTGATCCTCCTAACTCTCCTTCGTCCATTTTTGGGTTCTTTCCTCGCTACTCTATAATCCTATAAAGGTGTGCTAGATCCTTGCTTCCTCACCCTTAAGTGAGTTTCCTTTTACCTCTTGATGGAAAGCTCCTCTTCGCTTGTCATCCAAGGCTCCTTCACCTCACCATTCTTTGCCTGTCTCAGTGGGACAAAGTTAAATATCTTCCCATACTATCTGTTCCTATCCCTTCTCCATGGCTCTCATAAAGATGAGCCAGTTGTGGTCATTGTCACTGAAATGCTCTCCCACAAAGAGATCTGACACCTGGCCTGCTTCGTTGCCTAGCACCAAATCCAATATGGCTTCCCCCTAGTTGGCCTATTTACATATTGAGTCAGGAATCCTTCCTGGACACACCTGACAAAATCGGCTCCATCTCGACCATCTGCACTAAGGAGGTTTCAATCAATATTGGGGAAGTTAAAGTCACCCATAAGAACAACTTTGTAACATCTGCACCTTTCCAGGATCTGCTGTCCAATCTGTTCTTCCATCTCTCTGTTGTTATTGTGGGGTCTATAGAAAACACCCAATAATGTGAGTGCTCCTTTCCTGTCACTGACTTCCACCCATACTGACTCAATAGACAAACTGTCCTCAACA
Organism: Hemiscyllium ocellatum; assembly: GCF_020745735.1. Lineage (NCBI taxonomy): Eukaryota > Metazoa > Chordata > Chondrichthyes > Orectolobiformes > Hemiscylliidae > Hemiscyllium > Hemiscyllium ocellatum. Next base: position 48,180,435 of record NC_083406.1, on the reverse strand, counting down.
ACCTCCTTTTCTGCAGCTGAGATGCACCACTCTCTAATTAACAATGATGCTCCCCCTCCTCTTTTACCACACCCCCCCCACCCCAGTCTTTTTTAAAAGAGCTAAGCCCTGGAACATCCAGCAACCATTCCTGCCCCTGTGAAACCCATGTCTCTGTTATGGCCACAACATCCTAGTTCCAAGTACTGATCCATGCTCTGAGTTCATCACTCTTATTCCTGACACTTCTTACATTGAAAAAAACACATTTTAACACATCCTTTTGCCCTAACAACTGTGTATCCTTCCTGACAGACTCTCTGCATTCTATTTCTGCCTGTTCATTAACTAGCCTCTCCTCTGATCTGTGGCTCTGGTTCCCATCCTCCTGCCAAACTAGTTAAACCTTCCCGAAATGCTCTAGCAAATTATCCGCCCAGGACATTGGTACCCCTCCAGTCTAAGTGCAACCTGTCCTTTATGTACAGGTCCCACCTTCCCCCAGAAGGTACCCCAATGATCTACATATCTGAAGCTCTCCGTCCTCCATGAGCTCTGTAGCCACGTGTTTAACTGCACTCACTCCCTGCTCCTCGCCTCACTAGCATGTGGCACCGGCAGTAATCCTGAGATTACTACTCTGCTCGTCCTGCTTTTTAACTTCCAGCCTAACTCCCTGAAATCATTTTTTAGATCCTCATCCCTTTTCCTGGCTATGTTACTGGTGTTAATGTGCACCTTGACTTCTGGCTGCTCACCCTCCCCCTTCAAAATCTTGTACTTGATCAGAGACATTCCAGACTCTGGTACCTGGAAAGTAAGATACCTCCTGGGAGTCCCGTTTGCAATCACAGAATCTCCTGTCCATTCCTCTAACTATTGATTCATGAAGCTTTTCTATTCTCCACCCTTCCCTTCTGAGCCACAGAGTCAGGTTAAGTGTCAGAGACCTGGCTACCATGGCTTTCCCCAGCTAGGTCCACCCAGCCCAACAGTATCCAAAACGGTATACTTATTATTGAGGGGAGAGGCCACAGGGAATTCCTGCATGATCTGCCTGTTCCCTTTCCGTCCCCTGACTGCAACCCATCTAACTTTTTCCCGTACCTGAGGCAAGACTACTTCCCTGTAACTCCTCTCTATTATCCTATCCACCTCCCGAATGATCCAAAGTACATCTAGCTCCAGCTCCAGTTCCCTAACACGGTTTCCGAGAAGCTGAAGGTTGGTGCACTTCCCTTGGAAAGGCAATGACTGATCAGGGATAGTCAGCAAGGCTTTGTGTATTGGAACAAACTTGATTGAGTTTTTTGAAGAAGTAATAAAGAGGATTGATGAGGTCAGCAATGGACATCAGTAAGGCGTTCGACAAGGCTAGATCTCATGGAATACAGGGAGAACTCACCATTTGGATACAGAACTAGCTCAAAGGTAGAAGACAGGGGGTGGTGGAGGAGGATTGTCTTTCAGACTGGAGGCCTATGACCAATGGTATTCCACAATGATCAGTGCTAGGTCCACTTCTTTTCCTCATTTTTATAAATTACTTGGAGATGTAGATAGTAAGTTCGTAGATGACTCTAAAATTGGAGCTGTAGTGAACAGTGAAGAAGATTACCTCAAAGTACAACAGGGTCTTGATCAGATGGGCCAATGGGCTGAGGAGTGGCAGATGGAGTTTAATTTAAATAAATGTGCGGTGCTGCAATTTGGAAAGGCAAATCAGAGCAGGACTTAGACACTTAATGGTAAGGTCCTGGGGAGTGTTGCTGAACAAAGAGACTTTGGAATGCAGGTTAAATGTTCCTTGAAAGTGGAGTCGCAGGTAGATAGGATCATGAAGAAGGCATTTGGTATGCTTTCCTTTATTGGTCAGAGCTTTGACTATAGGGATTGGGAGGTCATGTTATGGCTATACAGGACATTGGTTAGGCCACTTTTGGAATATTGTGTGCAATTCTGATCTCCCTGCTATAGGAAGGATGTTGTTAAACTTGAAAGGGTCTAGAAGAGATTTACAAGGATGTTACCTCGATTGGAGTATTTAAGCTTTAGGGAGAGACATTTATAGGCTGGAGCTGTTTTCCATGGAGCACCGCAGGCCGAGGGGTCCCCTTATAGAAGTTTATAAAATCATGAGGGACATGGATAGAGTAAATAGACAAGATCTTTTCCCTGGGGTCGGGGAGTCCATAACCAGAGGACATAGGTTTAGGATGAGAGGGAGAAAAATTTAAAGGGGACTTAAGGGGCAAGTGTGCGTATGGAATGAGCTGCCAGAGGAAGTGGTGGCGTCTGGTACAATTACAACATTTGAAAGGCATCTGAATGGATATATAAATAGGAAGGATTTAGAAGGATATGGCCATGTGCTGGCAAATGGGACTATATTAGGTTGGGATATCTGGCTAGCATGGACGTGATGAATCGAAGGGTTTGTTTCCATGCTGTACATCTCTATGACTCGATGATTCTAATTAGTTTAAAGCCTAAGTGATGCAATTTACGAGGACTCTAGTTCAGAATGAGCCCATTGCATTGGAACAGCTCCCACTTTTCCCAGTACTGATGCTAATGTCTCATGAATTTTAACCTGTTTCTCCCACGCCATTCTTTCAGCCATGTGTTTATCTCTTTAAGCATATTAGGTAATTGTTTTTGACTGGTTTGATGCAATGGGCCGAAGGGTTTTTACTGTGCTATCAATCTCTTCGGCTCTAAGAGGCAATGTTAGCACAAAGTTAACGTCATGATTTAAAATGGCCCTGGGGTTAATTGGGGCAAAGGGGACATGGGGTCCATGAGAGATGGTAAACAGGGCATAAGGTCTAGAACGAAGCATAGGTTGGCATAGAAGGCTTAAAATGTCAACCGTGTGAGTACAAGGGGTATATTGATATGGGTTTTTTAAGAGCCATGAAGTTGGTTTGGGATTTAATAGCTAGGCTAGCGGAGGCGTGAAAAGTGAGTGGGAGTAGGAGGATTGTCTTATGTTTCTAATCTTCACTTTCAAATTTTAAAAATGATGCTGGAGTCATCAGGCTGGAGATTTTGGAAAAGCCTGGGAGTCTGCAGGACTTTCTATTCTTCCAAGAACTAAAATAGGAATGGTGAGCTTAGAAAAGCTGGGTTACCACAGCCAGGATTTCTGTAACTGTCCAAAGAACAAAGTTTGGGCCCTTAGATTCCCAAATTGTGTCAATGCTCTGTTAATTGTGCTAATTCCCAGCAATCAGCAATCTAGCCCACCATTCTTTCTTAAAGTGTTTTTTGACTTTTACAGAGAGGTCTAGAGATGCGAGAATTTGTTCAGCAAGAGCAAGTACAAGCACAAGCTCAAAGAATGCTGGAAGTGCAGGAGGGGCACACCCACTTCAACAAGAAAGAACAATCAAAAAAGGAACAGGACGAAGGAAAGGATTGTGAGCAAACACTAACAAATTCCCAGAAACCTCTCACAGCACCGAAGGCCCTCAGCCCACATAAGCACTTAATCTCTTCATCAGGGATTACAACTCCCCCAACGCATTCAAATAATACAAAGATGAAGAACTCACCAACTACAACGGGGCAAAGGTAAGGCTCAATGAAAACGTATTTGTGAATGTTTTCTCATTTAAAAACAAACTTAAGGATAAGATTGCGGTTAAAAACCCAAGAAATACAAAAAGATAAGGCAATTCTACTGACCCCCCAAAGTAAATTTATTCAGTTAGGAGGTGGGTATAAGATAAGAGTGACAGATGTTTTTGGGAAGAGCCTGCAGAGTGTGAAACCTAGATGACTGGGAAACACAACTATCAGCAATGGATGAAGATCGGGAATGGCAGTCAGTGTTTGAGAAACTTGAACCTCAGAAATTGCAGAGCTCAAATTTAGTTGTGTGGGCTCAATGGTCTGTGCAGAACTGTATGACCTGTACATATTGGACTTTCAACCTGTGTCACAATGGGAATATATGACACTGGAAGATACTAGGAAGGTTGGTGGTGAATATGATGGTCTACAATTGACTTGGTTTGTGTGGGAGTATTCTGAGTCTCAGGACAGTGGGCGGGGGTGCAATCGTGGAAGTGCTGGATTGAGCCAGTTGGTCATAGTCTTGGGGAACATACAGCTGGGGGAAGGGAAATGAACCTTAGAATTCATGCATGGAAGGAGGTCAGCGATCTTGAAGTCAGGAATTGTGGTGCAAAATGCATCGTAATATGGATGAATTGGAAACAGCTGCTCTCCTAGAATACCAGTCTTCATAAGGCTGGTTTTCCAGAGTGTAGCCTCAGGGGAAATAAATTAGATTAGATTAGATTAGATTAGATTACTTACAGTGTGGAAACAGGCCCTTTGGCCCAACAAGTCCACACCGACCCGCCGGGAAGCGCAACCCACCCATACCCCTACATTTACCCCTTACCTAACACTACGGGCAATTTAGCATGGCCAATTCACCTGACCCGCACATCTTTGGACTGTGGGAGGAAACCGGAGCACCCGGAGGAAACCCACGCAGACACTGGGAGAACGTGCAAACTCCACACAGTCTGAGTCGGGAATTGAACCCGGGTCTCAGGCGCTGTGAGGCAGCAGTGCTAACCACTGTGCCACCGTGCCATCAAATCTTGTAACAGGGACCTGAAACAGATTTTAGATTCCTTATTGACATATTCTATTAGTCAGTAGGGCATTGGGTGAACTCTGTTTCATCAATTTTCACTTCTGGTTGGATATCTGTTCTCCGTTCTGGCATGCAAGACAGTCCTGGTACAATGATACCTGATTACCAGTGAGACTAGAAAGTTCTGCATTCCCCAAGCAGATTATCGAGATCAGAAAGGGTGAGACACAACATGGTGAGTATTATAAAGTTATAGGACTGGGAGGTAATGTAGATCAGCTGGGAGGTACTGGGAGGTAATGTTAGAATTGTAAGGTGTGTTCGTTGTAAGTTAGGATAGAGGTAGCAGTGATGGATACACCTGAAGTTTACATAATGAGTTAAATCAAGGTTGATGCAAGGAGTATTAGAACAGACAGGCCTGGCAGTGTTGAAGAGAAGCTGTTGTTCTATTCAGTGCTAAGTGGTTTAGGAGAGTGATATTACAGTCAGCCAGATTTAATCTGAGTCAACATTTGGCAAGGGATGAAATCAAAAGCCAGGACATGTAATTTGTAGCTGTCTTGGGAGACAATGGCTTTGATCTTCCCAGGGTTTACCTGGACAAACTGAGGTACATCCAAGGCTAGAATTTGAACAAGTCATTGAACAACACATTGATGGAGAAAAGAGAGGTATTAAATACAATTTTTAAAAATCACCATTTATTTCAAATGACTAAGTCATGTTTTATGAGCCTGATTGAATTTTTGGAGATTAGTAAATGAGAAAAAAAAGTAATGTAGTGGACAGAAACATAGAAATATAGAAAATAAGAGCAGGAGTAGCCCAGCAAGCCCTCCATCATTCAATGAGATCATCGCTGATCATTGTTCAACTTGGTACTTTTTTCCAGCTGTCTTCCAATACTCTTTGATTCCTCTAGCCCTAAGTGCTATATCTATCTCATTCTTCAAAGCATTCAATGTTTGGGCCAGAACTGCTTTCTGTGATAGCACATTCAACAGGCTCATCACTTTCTCCTCATCTCCATCCTAAATGCCTATCCCAGTAGCCTTAGACTGACTATGGTTCTGGACATTCCCGTCATCAGAAACAATCTTTCTGCATTTACTGTCTAGTTGTGTTAGACATTTATAGGTTTGAGATTCTCCCTCAATCTTCTAAACTCCAATAAATATAATCCTAACCAAGTACAGTCAAATAACTGAATATAGAAGTCCTGGAACTAAATAGCCCTAGTGTCTCTTTATACATGAGACCTACCATCCCAGGAATCAGTCTAGTCAACATACTTGGATTTTCAGTTGCATATGCTTCATGATTTAAGTTATAATTTGTAGAGCTGGGACAAATCACTGATAGTTAGAAAACTGACAACAATGTAGAAAATAGGGAGGAGTAAAGAAAGATAATTGTGGTTGGAGGAAGGTAGAAAGTGGTGTTCCAAAAGATCACTGATGATCACACAGTCACTAGGTTAAAGAAAGAATTTGTAAACAATATGAGGCAGGCAGTATAGCTAATACTGAGGAAGAATCCACCATTCTACAAGATACTGGGAAGTGTGTAGAGAGGACAATTAATTGAAAATGAATTTTAAGTTGTATGAATGAGATAAGATGTATAAATGAAATAAATGTGCTTGGAAAAGCAGAAACCACTTTCAATTCTGAGAGTAAGAAACTAAATGAGATAGAGAAACAAAGGAATTGAACAACATAGATGAAGAAATCATTAAAAGCTTTGTAGGCCTGCCCAGCAATTAAAATACAAAGCACTGGGATGTATTTTATGGTGTAAAGAATTCTAGGAGAACTGCAGTTATGTTAAAGTTATGTAAGTCTCTGGTGAGGCTGTACAATGCGCTCTTCCATTCGGCCCCAACAGAGGTAAGTGAAGAGATGGGACGCCCACTTCACACGGTCTCAAGTGGTAGACACAGGTGGCAGGGCAACCTACGCATAAGCCAAGAGGAGGCAACTATTGGCATATGAAGGTGGCAGGGATGAGACCAGATAGAGTCAGAGAGATGTACAGCACAGAAACAGACCTTTCAGTCCAACTCATCCATGCTGACCAGATATCCTATAAGCCCTGGACAGTATGGCCGAAATATCTGTGGTGATATAGTTCAAAGAGGGCTGTCATATTTTATAGAATAATTTGGTTTTTTAGTGCACCATATTTGTGAGGAAGTCAAGGGGAATACTTTCCATGATTAACCTGTGCCAATTTGAAAGTCCTGGAGGGCCCTCAGCTGCCCAATTCACTATGATCTTTTTCTTTGCACAAAAGGAGAGAATGGAAAATAGTTTCCTCCTGTGCACGTCCAGGGAGGGAAAGTCTGATAAGCCCAGGAGAAGAGACACTGGATCCAGTCTAATTTCCGTACCTAAGATCTCTGTCAGGGCATTCGCTACTCTGTCCCAGTACCTATGGATCTTGTGACATGTCCATAGACAGTGCGTGAGAGTGCCCACTTCAATTTTGCATTTAGGACACATTGGGGATGCTCCTACCTTAAATTTTGAGAGTCGTTTAGATGCTATATGACCCCTATGGAGTATCTTTAATTGAATAACTTGAGTTCTATTGCAAATAGAGATTGTTCTGACATTTTCCCAGATGTACTCCCACCTTTCTAAAGAGATTTCTAACCCCAATTCTTGGTTCCATGTTTTAAATAGTCGTTCCGTGTCTTTCGATACTTCATTGTATAAAGATTGAAAAAGAGTACTGACCGAGGGTGGCCCCATTGGCCATAGCACTTTTCTTTCCCTGTCCAATTTGTAGGGACTGCCTGTTAATGTGGTCTTCTTCTGTATATAATCTCGTATTTGGAAATACCGAAAAAGGTCCCTGTTAGACAGTCCAGACTTCTGGTGCAACTGCTCAAAAGACATCATAACCTCACCATCAAACAGGTCCCCCAAGCAATAGATACCTCTGGACCTCCAGGTTTTAAATGTAGCGTCTGTCAGCCCTGGCTGAAAACCCGATGCTCCCACTATAGGAGTATAAAGGGAGGTTTTATGTAGGTTACCCCATCTTGCCACATTAGCCGCCAGGCTTTAATTGTATTTAAAACCAAAAGAGAAAATGCTGGAAAATCTCAGTAGGTCTGGCAGCATCTGTAAGGAGAGAAAAGAGCTGACAAAGCTTTGACAAAGGGTCAGTTAGACTCGAAACGTCAGCTCTTTTCTCTCCTTACAGATGCTACCAGACCTGCTGAGATTTTCCAGCATTTTCTCTTTTGGTTTCAGATTCCAGCATCCACAGTAATTTGCTTTTAATTGTATTTAATACAATCGGGCTTTTGCAATAGTCCATAACAGCTCTGATTTTATCTAAAAATAAAAGATTGAAGAGGGGACATTTTATTTGGGAGGTTACAATGTTGAACCAAATTGATTGTGGGTCACAAGAGACCCAATCAGCTACATAGGATAATAAAGAGCTCAACTGATACCTCCTAAAATTGAAAAATGTGGTGCTGGAAAAACACAACAGGCCAGGCAGCATCCAAGGAGCAGGAGAATCGACGTATCGGGCATAAACCCTTCTTCAGGAATCATTCCTGAAGAAGGCTTATGCCCGAAACGTCGATTCTCCTGCTCCTCGAATGCTGCTTGGCCTGCTGTGTTTTTCCAGCACCACATTTTTCAACTCTGATCTCCAGCATCTGCAGTCCTCACTTTCACCTAGTTGATACCTCCTAAAGTCTGGAAAGTCCAGTCCTCCTCTTGCCTGTGGAAGCTGCAGTTTTTCTAATTTGATATGGGGCCGTCTTTGATTCCAGACAAAGGAACCAAGCCAGCCGTGTAGCTTACGCAACGCAAGTCTCAGCAACATCAGAGGGAGCATTCTCATAGGATATAGGAGACGAGGTAGAATATTCATTTTAACTAGGGCTACTCTGCCTAGTCAGGATATTGGGAGATCTCCCCAACGTTGTAGGCTCTGCCTTATTTTCTCTAATAGGTGCACAAAATTGGCTGACCAAATGCTGGGGTGATAAAAATACCTAAGTAGAGAAACTCTCCAGTGACCACTGGAAGGGAAAACAGGAGATATAAATGGCCTCCGATTTCATAAAATTGATTTTATAACCTGAGAACATACTAAATAGATTGATCAATTAAATTAGGCAGGACACGGATATCCAGGGATTACTTAAGAAAAGGAGGACATCATCTGCATAGAGAGTGATTTTATGTTTACCTGAAGTAACCCTTGGAGCCACTATGTGAGTGTCAGTATGTATAGCTTCCGCTAGTGGTTCGATTACCAGCGTGAAAAGCGATGGTGAGACAGGACATCCCTGACGACAGTCCCTACCAACACTGAAGCTATCCGAACCTAAACCATTGGTGATCACAGCTGCTTTGGGGTCATTGTAAAATATTGAGACCCATTTATAAAATACCTCTCCGACACCAAACCTTTCCAGTGTATAAAACAGATATGACCATTCTACCCAATCAAATGCCTTCTCTGCATCCAAAGAGACAACTAGCCCTGGTATTCTTCCCTGTTGACAGGTGTATATCATATTTAAGACTCTTCCAATATTGTTAGTTGATCTACAGCCCTTGATAAACCCCGTCTGGTCCCCTTTTATGATACATGGTAAGACCCTCTCCAATCTTAATGCCAGCATTTTAGAAAGGATTTTAAAATTCACATTTAGCAAGGATATGGGTCTATATGATGAATAATCTTCTGAGACCTTTCCTTTTTTAAGAATAAGAGAAATATTTGCTTCCCTTAATGAAGGCAGAAGGCAGCCCTGATTATGTGAGTAATTAGGAGAAAGTGAGGACTGCAGATGTTGGAGATCAGAGCTGAAAATGTGTTGCTGGAAAAGCGCAGCAGGTCAGGCAGCATCCAAGGAGCAGGAGAATCGACGTTTCGGGCATGAGCCCTTCTTCAGGAATGAAGAAAGTTGGCCAAGCAGGCTAAGATGAAAGGTAGGGAGGAGGGACTTGTGGGAGGGGCATTGGAAATGCAACAGGTGGAAGGAGGTTAAGGTGAGGGTGATAGGCCGGAGTGGGGGCGGGGACGGAGAGGTCAGGAAGAAGATTGCAGGTTAGGAAGGTGGTGCTGAGTTTGAAGGTTGGGACTAAGACAAGGTGGGGGGAGGGGAAATGAGGAAACTGGAGAAATCTGAGTTCATCCCTCAGATGGCAAGTGTGCTAAATGCCTTCTTAACCACCCAGTCTACCTCTGACACAAATTTCAAAAGATTATATGACTGGGCTCTTAAGTTCCTCTGTTCTGAAACACCACCTTGGGCCCTACCATTAATTGTATAAGTCCTGCCCTTGTTTGTTTTACCAAAATGCAATACCATATATTTATCCAAATTAAACTCCATCTGCCACTCAGCCCACTGACCCAATGACCAAGATTTCTTTGTCATCTTAGATAACCTTCTTCACTGTCCACATACCTCAATTCTGGTGTCATCCACAAGCTTACTAACCATGTCTCCTTTATTCTTATCCAAATCGTTTACATTAATGACAAACAAAAGTGGACCCAGTACAGATCTCTGGAAAATTGCTGGTTACAGGCATCCAGTCTAAAAAACAAACCTTCACCACTGCCCTCTGTCTCCTAGTGCATTCAATTGGCATGCTCACCCTGAATCCCATATTGTGTAGGATTATGATCACTGACTAACCTCCACTGTAAGCTCGTATTATCCAAAAGTCAACACCCTGCCTTTAGAAGTCCTCTCTATTCGAGGAAGAATACCTAAACAGTGCTGAAAGTATAAGGAGGATTACTAAGGGGCTCCATGACTGAAAGATGGCAGCTATTCAGAAAGATGGAGCTGGTTGGAGATTGTTCTTCAGAAATGAGACATCTTGATATAGAGGAATTATAACAGTGAATTGGGCTGGATTGATGTGGTGGGAATATCCCACATGTGGAGCATCTAAAAGAAGTCCTATCCTTGTGTGAAAATGTTGCCCCTTAGGTCTCTTTTAAGCTTTCCCCTCTCACCCCAAACCTATGCCCTCTAATTCTGGGCTCCCCATCCCAAGGAAAAGACCATTTATCCTATCCATGCCCCTCATAATTTTATAAACCTTTATACGGGGACCCCTCAGCCTCTGATGCTCCATGGAAAACAGCTCCAGCCTATACAGCCTCTCCCTACAGCTCAAATTTTCCAATCCTGGCAACATCCTTGTAAATCTTTTCTGAACCCTCTCAAGTTTCATAACATCCTTCCAATAGGAAGGGGACCAGAATTGCATACAATATTCCAAAACTGGCCGAACCAATGTCCTCTACAGCCGCAACATGACCTCCCAACTCTTGTACTCAATAATCTGACCAATAAAGCAAAACATACCAAATGCCTTCTTCACTACCCTATCTCCCCGCAACTCTACTTTCAAGGAGCAATGAACCTGCACTCCAAGGTCTCTTTGTTCAGCAACATTCCCTAGGACCTTACCATTAAGTGTATAAGTTCTGCTAAGATTTGCTTTCCCAAAATGCAGCACCACTCATTTATCTAAATTAACCTCCAGCTGCCACTCCTCAGCCCAACTGCCCATCTGATCAAGATCCCAAGATCTGAGGTAATCTTCTTCGCTGTCCACTACACCTCCAATTTTGGTGTCATCTGCGAACTTACTAACTATACCTCTTACGCTCGCATCCAAATCATTTATATAAATGACAAAAAGTTGTGCACCCAGCACTGATACTTGTGGCACTCCACTGGTCACAGGCCACCAGTCTGATTGAATAATAAACATCAGTGATTAGGCTACATAACCTGTTTCTGCACAGTATTCCATGTTATGTGTAGAATGGTGATATGGACGTGTATGATCCTTGTGTTTCTGTATATAGAGAAGCTAAATGTTAATACTTTATGTACCTCTGTGTAGTGATGAGTTTGAGCTGCATATTCCATGTGTTTATTTGTAGTGTGAGATGAAGCTGTATATTCCATGTATCTGTATATATTTGTGAGACAAAACTGTACATTCCATTTGGTTGTGTAATGTGCTGAGGTCAAGCTCTCTACTACATGTGTCTGTTTGTAGTGGTGAGATGGAGCTGTGCATTCCACGTATCTGTCCATATTGGTGAGATGGAGCTGTATATTCCACATGCGTATGTGTGTGTAGCAGTGAATTATTGATCTGTGCCACCAGAATTTCTGTCTTTTGAGCTAAAAGATGAGCAAAATTTCAATTGTTGCATTCTCCAGGGATGAAAGGTCTGAAGTGGACAGTGAAACCTTATCTGGAAACCCTCTATGTTTGGATAACTCAGAGTCAGTTCAAGCTTGGGCAGTCTTATTCATGTGGAAATGCTGAGGAGATTCCACAATGGTGACAAACATTAGATGTGTGTCGGGGAAAATCTTATCTTAGTTACAGAATGTTTTATATTATGTATACTTTGTAAACTGCTTTGAACTAATTAGCAAGGAAGCATTTGCTGTTTGTAAGTGTTATGGGGGTCTATTGTCATAACCACTCTAGAGAGTTTTCTTACCAGGCAGTATTGCAAGCTATATACTGGTCATAGAACACTGTGTTATGGTAAAGTTTATTGCATGACATTTCAGAGCTGAAAATGTGTTGCTGGAAAAGCGCAGCAGGTCAGGCAGCATCCAAGGAGCAGGAGATGTTTCGGGAATGAGCCCTTCTTCAGGAATCATGCCCGAAATGTCGATTCTCCTGTTCCTTGAATGCTGCCTGACCTGCCGCGCTTTTCCAGCAACACATTTTTTAGCTCTGATCTCCAGCATCTGCAGTCCTCACTTTCTCCTGCATGACATTTCAAACAGCTTTGACTGTTGCTGAACATTTTCTGAAAGTAGAAAGTCTAACAGTGTATCATTTGAAATTTTTGACTAAGGCTAAACTGAGAGCAGATAAATTGATGGTCGAAGTAAAAGCAGGATCATGCAAGGAGGAGATGCTTGGAGTGATTATCTGACATTTAAAATTAGAAAAATGGAAATGTGCAGTTGAAATGCAGCAGCTGGAATAAGCTAAGGTTTAGTAAGAAATGGAAAAAAAATTGAATTAGAGGAAGGAAAATGAAAGGACTTGCGTTCAAAGGAAAAGAGAGAGAAAGAAAATTGAAAAAAAGAAACATGAATGGGAAGAGAAAGAAAATAGAGACTAATTGAAAAGGAGATGGAACATAAAAGGCTTGAAGTCCAAAGACGAAGGTGTATTAAGCAACATGATTTGTGAAAGGAAAACATAAAGAAAGGTAGTTAGGGTAGTAGCTTGAAGGATGGTTCTAATTCCAATGATGAATTTGATTTAACAGAGAATCTGTGTCAAATACCTAAATTTACAGAAGATGGAATTGAATAGTATTTTGTCCATTTGAGAATGTGGCTGAATAGATGCATAAGGTTCATATGTTTAAATCTTAATGTCAAAAGCTGTTTTGACGGGTAAATCAACGACTATATCTGTACATTTGTCAGCAAAACAATCTGCAGATTATGAAACTGTTAATACACCAAAATTCATTATTTAAGAGATTGAGCCTGAAGTGTATCAATTAAAATTTAGGATTATAAGAATTAAGCTTAATCTGACATTTGTAGAATTTATAAAGAAAAAAGAAACATAGTTGTGATCAGTTGTCTTGATCACAAAGTTAGAAAAAATGTTTGAGAATGTATGTGATATTATGATCATGGAAAATTTCAGAAATAGCATTATTGTATTTCCAAAATTATTTAATGAGTGTTAAGTATCGAATATTACAGAGACAATAAATCTGGCAGATATCTGTGATATCCCATCTAGACAATTACAGGTGGGGAAATGTTCCCTGGAAATCCACAAGAAAATTGACAGAAGAGAAAATCTGCAGATGGGGGAGCTATTAGCTTTTGGAACCAAACAAGTGGATGCCAAAGTAATAAAGGAGAAAGGTTCACATCAAAAAGTGACTTAAAAATGCATCCCTTCATTGCGCCGTCCACAATCACCTGATGAAGGAGCGGCGCTCCGAAAGCTAGCGTGCTTCCAATTAAACCTGTTGGACTATAACCTGGTGTTGTGTGATTTTTAACTTTGTACACCCCAGTCCAACACCGACATCTCCAAATCATCCCTTCATTGCAGTAGGCTGGACTTGCCAAAGCTAATTGTTCAATGGTAAAGGAGAGACTGATTGTAGTGGTAGGAATATTTAGAGAATTTTCAGAAAAGCTTGCATCGTGAATATAAATAGGTATTGAAAGTAGGTAGTGGTAAGACAAACAGTATGTTTCCTTAGAGAATACGAAGAATGAAAAATGGCTCAGGACAGTCATGAAAAGTCTTCTTTGAATAATGACAAGGTGAGTCAGACCACAGAAAGGAGAAATACTTCCTTATGCTTCAAATCAAGGACGTAAACAAACAAAGATATTGAGATATACCGGAGCAAATCAATTGCTAATGCTGGTGATGATAATATTTTTCTTTCAGAGGAGTTAATTAAGGAAAACAATATTAATTGGAGGCTTGCATGGAGCTTACAGGTCAGTCCCGTCATGTTGGGTTGGATTGGGTTAAAAAAAGACTCAATAGATGGAGAAGTTGTAATTAGAGTGGTGAAACAAATTCCTTTAGAAGGAATTGATACAATCTTGGGAATGAAAGAAACAGAGGTATTAGAAGAGGAATATCCTGGATTGTTACCTGACGCTGTTGTGACTAGATCTCAAGCCCATAGCATTTGACAGCAAGAAGACGCCTCTATGGAATAGAGAAATTACTTGGAAATTCTGATTTTGGTGCAATTTTAGAAAGCTTCACTCGAAATATGAAGGCAAAGAGAATGAGTCTGATATGTCCAGCTCATCTTTAACAGAAATGAAATAATTTAATCCTGAATTGAAAGAGATCCAAGGTACCAACAGGGAAATTAATTCTGAACCAATTGTGTGTTATTATCTGCAACACAAAGTGCTAATGAGGAAATGAAGATTCCTAATTAAATATTGCTGAAGAATGAGTAGTGGTCCATCTGAAAGTAGTTCCATCTATGTATTCTAATGGAATTTTATGAATGGCTCATAAGGTATTATGAAAACACGGGTTAAAGTGTGAAAATGGTTTTATTGGTCAGAAATGCATAGAGGGTTTGTTCAAGTTTGACACATGAGCTATGCATGTCAGGCAGTGGAAAAATATCAATAATCAATCAAACCTACACTTTTAATTCCAATGTAGGTCATGTACACCATACCGTATAACCTTGAGGCCTACTGTTTTTTGATGGATATTTATGATTTTCAGATACTGTTACCCTATAGGTCTCTTTGGCTCCATTCTGATCCTTTGAAACAGAAATTTGCTTAACCTGAACAGACATAAAAGTGAAGCTTTTTTCCAAAAGACACAAACTCAACCTGTCCACAGTCTGCTACCAAAATGACCTTTGGTTTTAGGCCTTTTTAGTTTTCAGACATGCAGAAAATGGACTCAAACTGTACCAGCTTTTGCTGTTTGGTTTAGCAGGGTCTTAATAGATTGTGTCAGACCTCTACAGGAACAGGATCAGAATCCTTTAATAATTATGGATGTTCCAGTGATACTTCTAAGTTATTATAAAGTGATGGTGTTAGAGAATAGATGGGAAACTGCTTTATCATGTGTTTGAAACCTTCCAAACTGTACTATATTTAGATAGCTTGCTATTATTTGTTTTAGTTTCTATTTATGTTCTGTAATATACTTGTGTTTCATAGTTAAAACCAAATTGTCAGCCTTGTGTGTTTATGTTACAATGAATGAAAGTCTTGTGAAATAACAAAATATAATCTACCTATCTAGGTTTCATTCTGGATTTGCCACGTCCAGTAGTAACAGCAGCTGTGGTCATAACTCGATATATTTCATAGCATCAGTGCTGGGTCCATTGCTTTTAATTATTTGGCCAGTGGTGGAAGGTTACTTTTCAGAATGGAGGGTTATGACTAATAGTGTTCCTCAGGATCAGTGTTGGGACCTTTGCTGTTCGTGGTCTACATAAATGATTTCAAGGAAAACATGGCTCGTCTAATTAATAAGTTTGCAGACCATGCAAAGATTGGAGGAGTTGTGGATAGTGAGAAGGTTTGTCAGAGGAGATCAGTTGTAGGTAAGGGCAGAAAACTGGCAGATGAAGTTTAATCCAGACAAATGTGAGGTAATGCATTTTGGAAGGTGAAGTACAGGTGGAAATTATACAGTGAATGGCAGAACCCTTAGGAGCATTGTTATGCTGAAGGATCTGGGTGTTCAGGTCCTCAGATCACTGAAGGTAGCAGCACAGGCACATAAGGTAGTAAAATAAAACCTTTGGCATGTTTGCCTTCATTGGAAGGGGCACTAAGTATAAGGATAAGCACGTTATACTGTGGCTTTGTGGAACTTTAGTTAGGCCACACTTGGAGTATTGCATACACTTCTGGTCACCACACTACCAGAAAGATGTGGATGCTTTGCAGATGGTACAGAAATGGTTTACCAGGATGTCTGGTATGGGAGGTTTTAGCGATGAAGAAAAGTTGAATAGACCGGATTTGTTTTCACTGGAACACAGGAGGTTGAGGGGCAAGCTGATAGAAATTTATAAGACTGTGAATGGCATGGATAAAGTGGAAAGTATGAGGTATTTTCCCAGAGTAGTGGGGTCAGTTACTATGGGACACAGGTTCAAGGTGCAGGAGGGATGTTTAAAAGAGATGTGTGAGGCAAGTTTTTCACACACAGGTTGGTGAGTGCCTGGAATATGCTGTCAGAGGTGGTGGAAGCAGACACAATAGCAGCATTCAAGAAGCACCTGGACAAATATATGAATAGGAAGGGATTAGAAGGATGCTGATCCTGTAAGTGAACCCAGTTTTAATATGGAAGTGCAAAACATGTTGACACAGACTTCGAGAACTAAAGGGCCTATTCCTATCTTGTGTTTTTCTATACAACTGAATTGCATGTGAATATAGGAAGCAGGGTTTCTAATTTTTGCAGATGATACTAAAATTGGTGGTATTTAGGAAGGATGTTGGTAAACTTCTCTGGGAAGGATGTTGGTAAACTTGAGAGGGTGCAGAAAGATTTACAAGAATATTGCTGGGACTGGCGGATTGGAGTTATAGGGAGTTCTGTGTACCAGACTAGACCCCTCAAAATATTTTAAGAAGGTTGTCTAGATCCTAACTTTTACTTATTTTAAAGATAGATGTGAAGTGTGTGTTCCAGATATGATGCAACTGGTCAAACTACTCAACGTTAAATGCTACAGTTAAAATACAAGCAAAAGAAAGGGGAGTTTAGAATAACTTAATTCTTGGAAACTTAACTGATTAGTAGATGCAGTATCTATTACTAATTAACTGTTCCAATCTACAGAGGAACTCCAATTATCTGGCATTCGATTATCCGGAGTTCGGATTATCCGGCAAGATCGCAAGGTCCCGATGCTTGGATAAACTGCGTTATCTGGCATTTGATTATCCAAACATTTGATTATCCAACAAAATACTCCCCGCTCGAGTCATTCGGATAATTGAAGTTCCTCTTTAGTAACATCCCATAAATACACCCCTTGGCAAAAAGGTGAATTCAGACACCGATTCTCACATGCAGTTCTCCAACCCAGGAAGAAACGGAGAAGTACAAGTACAACATTTAAAGGCATCTGGATGGGTATATGAATAGGAAAGGTTTAGAGGGATATGGGCATAAAACTGGCAAATAGGACTAGGCCAGTGCAGATAGGCTGGACCAAAAGGTTTGTTTTTGTGCTGTATGATTCTATGACAAGGTACTATTAAACCACATAAAATGATATTCAAAAAGACAGCCAAAGTTTGATTGAAAAGGTCAGAACTAAGCAGTGTTTTAAGGAAGAAAGAGGTAAAAAGGAGGGGAGACTTCAGGAAGGAATTTGAGAAAGAGCTCAGAACTGAGGTAACCTACAGTACACATTCCAGTACTGGAGGAATCCGAATCAGGAATGGCGATGAAGCAACAATTTGTTAACACTGTTATCTCAATGTCAAAAACAAAAGTTGCTGGCAAAGCTTAGCAGGTCCAGCAGCACCTATGATGTGAAATCAGAATGAATGTTTCCGGTCGAGGTGACCCTTCCTCAGGACTTACGGTAGTTAGAAAATGTTGGTTTCTATGGGTGGGGGGGAGGGGAGGCGGAATAAACAATAGGTGGGGATAGAGCTCAAGAGAGAGAAGAGCAGTTGGACAGAAAAATTTGGATTTATATATGAAAGAACTGAAACCAACATGGTCATTCTAAAAGAAGAGAGACTTAACAACCAATCAAGTCTTTTTCAATATATAATTTCAGTTACATCACACTGTAAACTTTTGCTATAAATTGTGTGTCTTACAATCTTTTTCCCACGACCACCTGATGAAGGAGCAGTGTTCTGAAAGCTAGTGCTTCAAAATAAACCTGTTGTGTGATTTCTAACTTTGGACAGACAAAGGAATGGATAACAATCTGGCAGGGAGAGTGATAGCTGTTAATGGAGATGGTTAGTGGCTAACAATGGCTAGCGAGTCATTGCAGATTATGTGATTACCAGGCCTGGTGTGTGGTGTTGGGAATAGGGCATAGGAGAGTTCAGGCCCTAAAATGATTGAACTTGATATAGAGGAGTGGACAACAATCTGGCTAGGAGAGTGATAGCTGTTAATGGAGACTGTTAGTGGCTAACAATAGGTAGCGTATAATGTGGGGTTGGGGGCTGGGACATGGGAAAAGTCAGGCTCTAAAATTATTGACCTCGATATTGAGTCTGGAGGACTGCAGGGTCCCCAAGTGGAAAATGAGGTGTTGTTCTTCCAGGTTGCACTGCACTTCGCGGGATACTTCAGCAAGCCCGAGGCAGAGATGTTAAACAGGGAACAATATAGTGTGTTAAAGTGGCAGGCAACTGGAAGCTTGGAGGTAGAATGTAGGTGTTCTGCGAAGCAGTCATCCAGTCTACACTTCATTTCCCTAACGTAGAGGTGACCACATTGTGAGCAGTGAATGCAGTAAACTAGATTGCGTGAAGTGCAGGTAAAGTATTGCTTCACCTGGAAGGTATATTTGTGCCCTTTAATACCAGGGAGGGAAGAGGTAAATGGGCAGATGTTACACCTTCAACAATTGCAGGGGAAGATGCTGTGGGGTTGTGGGGTGGTGCTGGAGTTGAAGGAAAGGTGTCCCAGAAGGAACAGTCCCTGTGGAAGACAGACAAGGGAGGGGAGGGAAATATGTGTCTGCTGGTGGCAAATTACTGGAAGTGGATGAATATTGCATGCAATTCTGGTCTCCCTCTGATAGGAAGGTGTTGTGAAACTTGAAAGAGTTCAGAAAAGGTTTACAAGGATGTTGCCAGGATTGGAGTGTTTGAGCTATAGGGAGAGGCTGAATAGGCTGGGTCTGTTTTCCCTGGAGCACTGGAGGCTGAGGGGTGGCCTTATGGAGGCTTATAACATCATGATGGGCATGAATAGTGTAAATGGACAAGGTATTTTTCCTGGGGCGGGGAAGCACAAAACTAGAGGGCATAGGTTTGGGGTGAGTGGGGAAAAATTTTAAAGGGACCTGTGGGACATCTTTTTCACACAGAGGGTGGTGCATGTATGGAATGAGCTGCCAGAGGAAGTGATGGAAGCTGGTACAATTACAACATTTAAAAGGCATCTGAATGGGTATATAAATAGGAAGGGTTTAGAGGGATATAGGCTAAGTGCTGGCAAATGGGACCAGTTTACCTTAGAATATCTGAGTGACATGGACAAGTTGGACCGAAGGGTCTGTTTCTGTGCTGTACATCTCTATGACTCTATAATGATCCTCTGGATGTGGATGCTGGTGGGATGGTAGGCAAGAACAAGGGGAATCCCAATGCTGTTGCGAGAGGGAAGAGAGGATGTGAGGGTGGAAGTACAGGAGATGAGTCAGACCCAGTTGAGAGCGCTGTCAACAATGGTGCTGGGGAATCCTTGGTTGAGGAAGAAGGTGGATATTTCAGAGGTCCCCTTGTTGAAATTGGCCTCATCGGAGCATATGCAGTAGAGACGGAGGAACTGGGAGAATTGAATGGAGACTTTACAGGAAGCAGGGTGTGAGGATGTATAGTACAGGTAACTATGGGAACTCTTCTTCCGCCAGGTTTGATTAGATTAGATTAGATTCCCTACAGTGTGGAAACAGGCCTTTCGGCCCACCAAGTCCACATTGACCCTCTGAAGAGTAAACCAACCAGACCCATTTCCATCTGACTAATGCACCTATGGAAATTTAGCACGGTCAATTGATCCAACCTGCACATCTTTGGACTGTGGGAGGAAACCAGAGCACCCGGAGGAAACCCACGCAGACACGGGGAGAATGTGCAAACTGCCCGAGGCTAGAATCGAACCTGGGACCCTGTGAGGTGCCCATTTCTTGGACAAGAGTCCTCGTCCTTTCGCACAGACTCCTTTGCCCAGTTACAACACTCTCCCTCTACCTGGACCCTCACTCTGGTCTTTTATGTGCACTCAATCTGTTAATTGAGAACTGTCAATGTGACATTGGTTGCCTCAATCTCTCTGCACTCCTCAGCCAATCCAACCTGTCTCCCTCCGCTGTGCTTCATGTGCTCAGATTTAACCCTGACTTTGTTATTAAGCTTGCCCATAGGTTAATATCGTTGTAGTCTGGCATTGACCTGAACTTTGCAGAGACTGAGTGCAGCTCCCAAATACCTCCTCCTATCTCCCTGGATCATGACCCCCACCATGAACATCAGGCCATTGTATCATCTACAGTCATTGACCTCATCTCATCTGGTGATCACCCCGCTACTGCCTCCAAGCTGACAGTCCCCCAGCTCTGCCCAGCTCACTTCTACCTCCTTCTGAAAATACACAAACAGCACTGTCTGGACAGTCCCATTGTTTCAGCCTGCTTCTGCCTGACAGAACTCATCTCTTCCTACCTTGATTTAGTCATTTCTCCTCTGGGCCAGTCCCTGCCCACTTACATCTATGATTCTTCTGATGATTTATGCCAGTTTTGGAATTTCCAGTTTGTAGTTTCTAGCCTCCTCCTCTTTACCACGAATGTGTAACCCCCTTACACGTCCATCCTCCACCAGGATGGTCTCAGGGCTCTCTGCTTCTTCCTGGAACAAAGGCCTAAACCGTCCCCACCCACTGCCATCCTCTGCCTGGCTGAGATCATCCTCGCCCTGAACAGCTTCTCCTTTAGCTCCTCTCAGTGTCTTCAGGTCAGAGAGATGGCCATGGGTACCCACATGGGCCCTAGTTATGCCTGTTTCTTCATAACCACAACTCTTTCTCCAATATATTGAGGATATCATCGGAACTGCTTCCCTCTCTCATCTGGAATTGGAAAAGTTTATTGATTTTGCTTCCAATTTCCACCAGGTCATCACTTTCATCTGGTCTATCTCTGACTCCTCCCTTCCCTTTCTCAACATCTCTGTTTCTATTTCTGGAGATAAACTGGACACTAATATCCACTATTAACCCACTGACTCCCACAGCTACCTGTACTATACATCCTCATACTCTGCATCCTGTAAAGACTCTATTCCATTCTCCCAGTTCCTCCATCTCCATCACATATGTTCTGATGAGGCCAACTTCGACTAGGGAGCCTCCAAAATATCCATCTTCTTCCTCAACCGAGGATTTCCCAGCACAGCTTTTGACAGGGCCCTCAACCAGGCCCAACCCATCTCCTGCACTTCTATCCTCAACCCCCTTTTACCTCTCGTAACAGTGACTGGATCCTCCTTGTCCTTAACTACCATTCCATCAGCATCCACATGCAGAGGATCATCAGGTACCATTTCCACCACCTCGTGCGAGATGCCCTTCCCTTATCCACCATCTGCAGAGACCGTTTCCTCCAGGACACCCTGGTCCACTCTTCCTTCACTCCCAACACCATCCCACAGTACCACGGCACCTTCCCCTGCAACTGCCAAAGGTGTAATACCTGGCCATTCATCTCTTCCCTCCTCAGTATCCAAGGGCCCAAACATACCTTCCAGGTGAAACACTTTACCTGTACTTCACAAAGGAGAAAGTGAGGACTGCAGATGCTGGAGATCAGAGCTAAAAATGTGTTGCTGGAAAAGCGCAGCAGGTCAGGCAGCATCCAGAGAGCAGGAGAATCGACGTTTCAGGCATGATTCCTGAAGAAGGGCACATGCCCGAAACGTCGATTCTCCTGCTCTTTGGATGCTGCCTGACCTGCTGCGCTTTTCCAGCAACATATTTTCAGCTCTGTACTTCACACAGTTTGGTTTACCACATTCACTTCTCATAATGTGGTCGCCTTCTCATTGGAGAAGTAAAGCATAGAATGGGTGACCACTTCACAGAACACCCACGTTCTGCCTGCAAAGACATCCTGAGCTTCCAGTTGCCTGTCACTTTAGCACACCACTCTGTTACCTGACCAACATCTCGGCCTCAGGCTTGCCGCAGTTTTCCAGTGAAGTTCAGTGTAAGCTGGAAGAACATCATTTTCCACTTGGGGACCCTGCAGCCCTCCAGACTCAATATCGAGGTCAATAATTTTAGAGCCTGACTTTTCCCATGTCCCAGCCCCCAACCCCACATTACACACTACCTATTGTTAGCCACTAACAGTCTCCATTAACAGCTATCACTTTCCTAGCCAGATTATTGTCCACTCCTTAAAGTATGTCCAACAGTTCTCCTCTCTCTTTGAGGTCTATGCCCACCTATCATTTACTCTATGCCCCCTCTCCCCACCCTACCTTCTGCATATAAATGAACATTTTCCTAACTACCATCAGTTCTGAGGAAGGGTCACCTGGACCCGAAATGTTAACTCTGATTTCTCTTCATAGATGCTGCCAGATGTGCTGAGCTTTTCCAGCAACTTCCATTTTTGCTTCTGATTTACAGCATTGGCAGTTCTTTTAATTGTTATCTCAGAGTATTTCTTACTCTCTTGGAGAACATGGGTGTCACTGGCTGGACTATCATTCATTGTCCATTTCTAGTTACTCTTAAGAAAGTAATGCCAAACTGCCTTCTTGAACTGTTACTGTCTGAGTGCTATAGGTAGACCCACAATGCCTTTAGGGAGGGAGTTCCAGGATTTTGACTCAGTGGCAGTGAAGGAACAGCGATATATTTCCAAGTCAGAATGGTAAATGGCTTGGAGGGGAATTTACACGTGGTGGTTTTCCCATGTATCTGCTGCCATTGCAATTATAGATGGAAGTGATTGTAGGTTTGGAAGGTGCTGCCAAAAGGATCTCTGGTGAATTTCTGCAGTGAATTTTGTATATAGTACGGACTGCTGCTACTGATCATCAGTGATCAATATGGGAATGAATGTTATGGATATGGTGCCATCAAACGTGCTACTGTGTCCTGGATGGTATCAAACTTATTGTATGTTGTTGGAGCTGCACATATCTAGGTAAGGAGAGAGTATTCCATCATAATCCTGACAAGTGGATAATCTTTGGGGAAGCAGGAAAGGAGTTACTCACTGCAGTTTTCCTAGCTACTGAGGTGCTTTTGTCACCACAGTGTTTACTTGGCGAGGTCAGTTCAGTTTCTGGTCAATGGTAACCCCCAAGATGTTGATAGTGGAGAATTCAACTTTGGTAAAACCATTGAATGTCAAGAGGTCGTGGTTGGATTGTCTTTTACTGGAGATGGTCATTGTTGGCATTTGTGTGGTGCAAATATTACTTCCACTTCTCAGCCCAAGCCTGGATATTGCCCAGGTCTTGTTGCATTTGAACATGGACTGCTTCAATATCTGAGCTGTGGAACATTGTGCAACCATTGGTGAACATCCCATTTCTGATCTTAGATAGAAGGAAAGTAATTGACAAAGCAGCTGAAAACATTTGGGCCTAGGACACTACCCAGTGGAGTCTCCGCAGAGATACCCTAGAGCTGAGATGACTGCTCTCTGATAATGACAACCATCTTCTTTTATGCCCTATGTGTCTCCAAACTGCAGAGAGTCTTCCCCCTGTTTCCCATTGACTTCACTTTTACTGGGGCTGTTTGATGCCACACTCGGTCAAATGCAGATTTGATGTCAAGGGCTGTCACTCTCACCTCACCTCTGGTATTCAGCTCTTTTGTCCATGGTTGAATCAAGGCTGATGAAGTCAGGAGTTGAGTGACACTGGTGGAACCAAACTGGGTGTCAGTGATGAGGTTATTGTTGAGTGAGTGCTACATGTTAGCATTATTGATAATACCTTCCAACAGTTTACTGATGGATAAGTGTAGACAGATGGGGCTAGGTTGGATTTGTCCTGCTTTTTGTGTACAAATCATACCTGGGCAATTTTCCAACATTGTTGGCTAGAAACCAATGTTATTGCTATACTGAAACAACTTGGCCAGGGCTGTGGCTATTTTTTTGTACAGGTCTTCAGTATTCTTGCCAGAATATTGCCAGCTGATAGCCTTTACATTATTCAACTGATTCTTGCAGTGAATTGAGTTGGCTGAAAACTGCCATCTGTGTTGCAGAGGACCACTGGAGCAGGCCAAGATGTATCATCTGCTTGACACTTCTGGCTGAAAAATGTAGCAAATGCTTCAGCCTTATATTTTGCAGTGATGAACTGGGCTGTTCCATCATTGAGGATGGGGATAATTGTGGAACCTCCTCCTCCAGTGAGTTATTTGATTGTCCACTTTCGAGTAATTCTGTCTGTCATTTGCTGTTTGGCATGCAAGTAGTCCTGTTTTGTAGCTTCACCAAATTGATATTTATTTTTACTATTACCCAGGGCTTCTCCTGGCATGCTGTCCTGCACTGTTCATTGAACCAGGGTTGATCCCCTTACTTGATGGTAATGGAAGTAAGGATGTTGTGTTGTGTCATGAGATTGCAGATTGTGTTAGCATATGATTTTGTAGCTGCTGATGGCTCAGAAGTGCCTCACAGGTGCTGATTCTTGGGTTGTTAGACCTTTTTGAAATTCGTCCCACTTCACAGAGAGATAGTGCCATACAACATATTGGAGGGTAATATCAACATGAAGATAGGACTTCATCTCTGCAATAACTATGCATTGGTCAGTCTTACTGATACAGTCAAGGACAGACACATCTGCAGATTGGTGATGACAAGGTCAAGAATCTTTTTTCCTCTTGTTAATTCCCTCACTACCTGCCATAAACCTGCTCTAGCAGCTATGTCCTTTAGAACCTGACTAGTTTGATTAATAGTGCTGCTGGTGAGATATTCTTGTTGGTGGGTATTGAAGCCCCCTGCCAGGAGTAAATTCTGTGCCCTTGCCACTCTCTGTGCTTTCCCTAAGTGTTGTTCAACATGGAGGAGCACAGTGTCATCAGTTGAGAGAGGGTAACGTGTGGTAGTCAACAGGAGGTGATCTTGACCATCTTTGATCGGATGGCATGAGACTTCATAGTGTCCAGAGTCAATGTTGAGGCCTCCCATGGCAGCTTCCTCTGTGCTGCTACCTCTGCTAGTCCTAAGTTGTGAGACTGGAATAGATTACAAGGATATGGAGGGACACAACCATTGAAATATTTGAAAACAAGGATGAGAATTTTAAAATGAAATGCTACAATTACATGAGGAGGGGTAAATTAATGCCTTTTTTTAATATCCTTGGTCAGCCACCACAAAGACTTTTTTAAAGCATAGCTGTCATGCTTGACTTAAAAAGTAGTGCTGGGCAAAATGAAACAGCCAATTGTAAGGTTTTCTTGAATGGTAAAAAGAAATTTTATTATCTACTAACCTCAAAATGGCACATCCAGTTCACACATAAACACAGATTTAAAAAATTTAAAAAGGACAACATCTAGTAATAAAGCTGCAAAGCGATGTGGCTAGGTTGAGCAAAAATTTGGCAAATGTGTTATAACATGAGAAAATATGATATTGCCTATTTTGGTAGAAAGACTGAAAAGGAAGCCTATTATCAAAATGGCGAGAGATTGCAGAGCTCTAGATGCAGCAGGATCTGAGTATCCTAGTACATGAATCACAAAAGGTCAATATACAGTTACATCTACTATTTAGGAAAACTAACAGAATGCCATTATTTATTGTGAGGGGAATTGAAAGTAAAATTGGCTTGTCTTGGAGGTTGTCTTTCATTTGAGTGAGACAATTTATTATGGGTTTAAACTGAGGGTCACAATTGAGAAGGTAAGGCCTTCATGGCAATCACAGCTGGTAAATAAGTTGAACCCATGCTGTTCAAACCACATCACAAACCAACTGTGTAACCACCTGAGCAAACTAACCCTCATCAAGAGTTTATACAGAGAGACTGTTTCTTAAAAATTATAAACAGTATTGTTCACTATTCTTTTAGGAAAAATGTAAATAGGAAGTATTTCATGGAAAGTCTAATACCTGAAATGAGAGGAGGCTTGTCTTATCAGGAAAGGTTGATCAGGCTAGGCTTTATATGTAGAGATGAGAATAGTAAGAGATGAATTAATTGTAACAAATAAGATCCTGAAGGGTCTTGGCAGAATAGATAGAGGAATTAAATTTCCTCTTGTGAGAAAATCTAGAACTAGCGGTCATTCATTGATAACAGAGATGAGGAGAAATTGTTTTTCACAGAGATTCATGAGTCTTTGGAACTCTTTTTGTCAAAAGATGGTGGAAGCCCAGTCTTTTGAAAATTTTTCAAACAGAAGTAGATATGTTTTTGTTAAGCTTGGTGTTAAAGGTTATTGGAGTCAGTCAAGAATGTGGGGTAATTAGATCAGCTGTGAGGGCTTGCAGCATAATATCATCAGATTGATTTTAGAGTTACATGTTAAGGAATTGTTTGAAGCAAAGTTTTCAAGATATTAAGGAAAACATAGCAGATAAATGGAGAGGAACTCTTTCCATGAATAATGAAACATTGTCTGCCTTTAGCTTTTACACAATCTGCGATGGAGGTTATAAACTCAACACACACACAAGTAAGTTTGTGACTCACCTCCAAACATCAATTGATGCTGAATGAAATGTTAATTATAGAACTTAAATTGATAAGTTAGAGTCTATGTGAATACAGATGAAAGGGGCAATGACTATATGGAGAATGGTTGGGCAGTTCACAGAGAGCAGATATAAGTGGTTGTTTCTCAGACTGGAGGGCATTGCTCTCCCTGAAGGGTGTGTATTGGGACTGCTTCTGTGTTATCATATATATCAGTGATCTAGTTGTGGGTATACAAAGGAATATTTCAACATTCACTGATCAGGCCCATTTTCAACCCATGAATTCTTGGATATTTCAGGCAGAATATGCAATAAGGTGATAGAATCTGGAGTGCAGGATTTGCTTCCTTTTCTTTCCTTCATTGCTACTGCCATAGGCTTTTGAACTCAGAGTATGATACAGCTTTTTTTTGATTTGCTCATGAGACATGGATGTCTGTGGTTAGGTCAGCTTTTATTGCCCATCCTAATTCCCTCAAGGGCAATTAAGAGTCAAGCACATTGCTGTGGTTCTGGATTTCCATATGTGCCAGATCAGCTTAGGTGGCAGATTTCCTTCCCTGAAGGACGTGAGTGAATCAGATGGGTTTTTACAATAATTGACTATATCTCTTTATTTCCAGACTTCTTTTGAGTTCAACTTTTGCCATCTCCCATAGTGGGATTTGAACCCACATCCATATAATATTAACTTAGGCTCTGGATTACTAATCCAGTGATGTTATCATTAATCAAAGGTTATGTTGTCACCGCAAGCTGTTGACAGTCATTAATGTCAATGCTGCCATGATTCAAAGAAAGATTTTGATGCATTTTAGAATTTTCATAAACTCCTGGATCTTGACCACTTGAGAATTGAGAGAACAGGGTTTGGTTAGAGAGACACTTTTCAACCATCGGGATACAGGGGCCAGACTATCCTAATTGATTTTTCAGGAATTTTGCCTGAAAGCATGTGGAATGGTATAAAGTAGTAACCTGCAAAATATATTTCACATTGGGTAGAAGAATGGAGAGAGCCAATACAAAATAAATCACCTAATTTTGAATAAGATACAGGTACAGAGAAGCCACGAAGTATATTCAAGATCAATTACATACTCTAAATTTAGGATTACTAGATTTTTGCTCACCAAATGTGAAAGTCGGACGTGACTCAAAGGTGAGTTTGTGGGTTTGGTCGCAGTCAACCATGACCTCACTGAATATTGTACAAGTTCAAGGGTTGAAATAGCCTACTCCATTTCCAATGGTGCTACAAAGTATGAAATACAACAGTTGTTATATTGTTGTGTAATCATAAATAACCACAAAGAGTGACAAGAAGAGTGCCAAAGGGTGAAATTCTTTTGTCCTTCAGAGTTTACATATATCTGAAAGGATATTCTTGAATAAGTAACAACCAGGAGGGTGAAAAAATATCTATTTGCGAGTATGTTTATGTTTTTTTATTTTTTTTTCTTTGTTTCTAGTCCAAAAGCCAAGGAGGAGGCCACAGTCCGGTCATCTCCCGTGACATCTCCTTTATGTGCATCACAGCTGGACACCAAATTGTCTAATCAAGCGAAGCAGGGTAGCACCAGCCAGCCACAGGCCTCACCTTGTGATTCATTGATCGTGAGTGGGAACCATGGCTCAAAAGCTGCCCAAGGTTCGGGAGGAAATCTGGGACTAAAAAATGGGCAAGGATTGGGGACAAGCAGTGCGATAAAAGGGAAGGGCAAGAGGGAAAGAAGCATGTCTGCTGACTCTTTTGAACAAAGGGATGCTGGCACACCCAACAATGAATCTGAACATAAAGGTATTACTGCAGTTCCTTTCTTGTTTTTTTGTCTGTGAATTGTTGTCCCCTCAAATTTGATTGGTGTTTTCCACAGAATGTATATTTTGTTCAATAATTTTAAACTAATTTGCAGGAGTCTTTAATGATTCAAGTAAAAAGAACTTCTGTCCACAATATTTGCATTGCATAGGATTAAGCAGATTGCATAGCCAAAGAAACAGGCCATTCAGTTCAACCAGTCAATGTCAACACTCTACTTGAGCCTTTCTCATCTAAATCTATTATTGTAACCTTCAATTCTTTTCTCCTCATATAGTAATCTAGCATCCCTTAAATGCATTTATGCTACTTTTATCAATCACTCTCTGATAGCATTTTCCACATTATCACCAGTCTATGGGTAATTAAGTGTCTTCTGAATTCCTTGTTGGATTTCTTGGTGACCATCTTATTATTGATGGCCTCCAGTTATGTTTTTCTGCGCAAGAGAAAACTGTCATTCCATTTCCAATCTATCAAGCCCTTTCAGTATAAAGAGCAACATTTCAAAACTTGCTGGTGATACCAAAGTTGGTGGAGTGGTGAACAGCAAGCCCGACATCAATCGGGTGCAACATGACAAGATGAAGGAAGTGAATGTGCTCAGAAACAAAAATTGAAATTGCTGGAAAATCACAGCAGGTCTGGTAGCTTCTGCAAAGAGAAATCAGAGTTAATGTTTTGGGTACAGTGACCCTTCTTCAGAACTGATGGTAGCTAGGAAAAAGTTTTTTTTATGCAGAAGATAGAATGGGTTGAGGGGTTAAGGAGTAAACGATAGGTGAAGATAGAGCTCAAAGAGTCGGGCCGACAAAGGAGTGGATAATGGTCAGCCTAGGAGAATGAAAGAGGACTATTAGTGGCTAACGATGGGTGGTGGACGATGTGATAATAAGGCCTGATGTGTAAGATTTGGGGTAAGGACATGGGAGTAGGTGCCTTAGCCCTAAAACTGTTGAACTCAATATTGAGTTCAGAAGGCTATAAAGTTCCCTAGTGGAAAATGAAATGCTGTTCTTGTGCTGAGCTTCGCTGGAGCACTACACCAAGCCTGAGTCAGAGATGTTGGCCAGGGAACAAGGGAGTGTGTTGAAGTGGCAGACAGCCGGAAGCTAATGGCTTTTTTTAGGTGTTCTGTGAAGCGAGCACCCAGCTATGCTTTGTTTCCCCAATGTAGAGGAGACCACATTATGAGCAGTGAAGGCAGAAGACTCGATTGAGTGAAGTGCGTTGCTTCACCTGGAAGGTGTGTTTGGGCCCATAAGTACTGAGGAGGGAGTAAATAAACAGCCAAGTGTTACACCTTTTGCAGTTGCAGGGGAAGGTGTCGTAGGGCTATGGAGGTGTATTGGGATCGAAGGAGGAGTGGACCAGGCAATCCCGGAGGGAACTGAATATATTGCCAATAGGAAGACAAGTTACGACAGTGAGAGGTTATGGATATTAAACAGATTGGGAAAACTCTTTGCAGATGGACTATAATATGAGGAAATGTGAGGTTGTATGCTTTAGCTGGAAGAATAAAGGAGCGACATATTATTTAAATTGATAAAGACTATAGAAGGCAACAGAACAGAGGGCTGGGAGGAGAGACCTCAAAGCTGGTGAAGTCAATGTTGAAGCTGTTGAGGTGAAATATAAGGTTTTGATCCTCTAACTTCCATTTGTTTCAGTAACAACAGAGGAAGCTAAGGATGGACATGTCATGGGGGTTTTGAGAGTGGAGATGGGGGAGAGGGGTGGGGGTGTGTTGGGGAGCAGATATTCTGTGAACCAGTCCTTGACTCTGCATTTGGTTTCCCAATATAGAGAGGACTACATCAGGAGCAACACATGCAATAGATCAGGTTAGATGATGTGCAGGTCAGATCTGGAAGGGCTTTGGATGGAGGTGAGAGGGAAGGTGTGGGGGTAGGTGTTTCACCTTTTGCGGTTGCAGGGAAAGTTACTGGGTGTGGTGGGGAGTGTAGAGTTGACGAGGGAGTTACAGAATAAGTGGCCTTTGTTAAAAACAGATGGGAGAGGGAAGGAAATATCTTTTTGATGGTGGGATCTGATTGTAGGTGGTGGAAATGTCGGAGGATGATACAGTAGATTTGGAGGTTGGTGGGGTGGTATTTGAGGACTAAGGACAGTCTATTCTTGTTGGGGGGAGGGGATTTGAGGCAGAAGTATGGGCGATGAAGGAGATGCAGTCGTGGGCATCCTTAATTACTGAAGAGGTAAAACTATGGTCCCTAAAATAGGACGATATCTGGGATGTGCTGGATTGGAACGCCCCATCCTGGGAACAGATGTGATGGACGTGGCAGAATTGGGAATATGGGATAGCATTTTTGCAGGAGGGCGGGTGTAGCAACCTAGATTTTATGGTTTGGAGATGCCGGTGTTGGACTGGGGTGTACAAAGTAAAAAATCACACAACACCAGGTTATAGTCCAACAGGTGTAATTGGAAGCACACTAGCTTTCGGAGCGACACTCCTTCATCAGGTGATAGTGGAGGGCTTGATCATAACACAGACAGTAGGGGTCTCAACTTCTGCCCCACTACCAAAATGGACCCGTTGGTTCTGGCAACAGACACAGAGGAGTTCATCAGACGAATGAGACTCCGGGAATTCTTTCAAGGTGCCGGCAGTGATCCCATTGAGCTCACTGATGAACTAGAACAGTCATCACAGGGATCTGTAGAGGACCGACCAAAGAAGGTGTCAACATGGACCCCACCGGAGGGCCGCTGCCCTGGGCTTGACATATATGCGCAAACTGTCAGGATATATATAAATGCCAGATTTATCAGCTGTACCCACAAGGTAGAGCAAAATATCACCCGTTCACAACGCAATGCCATCCAGGCTCTCAAAACCAATGACAACACTGTCATCAAACCAGCAGATAAAGGAGGAGCCATTGTCATTCAGAATAGAACAGATTACTGCAAGGATGTGTACCGACAACTGAACAACCAGGAACACTACAGTTGATCCGACCAAAGAACACACCCGAGAATTAAACACACTGATCAGAACTTTGGATCCAGTCCTTCAGAGTTCCCTACGCGCCTTCATCCCACATACTTTTCATGTAGGCAACTTCTACTGCCTTCCAAAGGTACACAAAGCCAATACACCGGGACGTCCCATTGTGTCGGGCAATTGGACCCTATGTGAGAATCTCTCCGGCTATGTGGAAGGCATCTTGAAACCTATTGTACAGGGGATCTCCAGCTTCTGTCGCGACACTACAGAAACTCAGCACCCATGGACCAGTCGAACCGGGAACATTCCTCATCGCAATGGACGTTTCCGCACTCTACACCTGCACCCCCACATGGATGGCATCGCGGCAAAAGCCTCAGTACTCAACACCAACAACTGCCAGTTTCCAAACACAATCCTACAACTCATCCACTTTATCCTCGATCATAACGTCTTCACCTTTGACAACCAATTCTTCATCCAGACACACGGAACAGCCATGGGGACCAAATTTGCACCCCAATATGCCAACATTTTTATGCACAGGTTCGATCAAGATTTCTTCTCTATGCAGGATCTCCAATCAACATTGTACACCAGGTACATTGATGACATTTTCTTCCTCTGGACCCATGGCGAGGAGTCACTGATAAAACTACACATTGACATCAACAAGTTTCATCCCACCATCAAACTCACCATGGACTACTCTCGACTATCTGTCTCATTCTTGGACACATGCGCCTCCATCAAGGATGGGCACCTCAGCACCACGCTTTACTGCAAACCCACAGGCAACCTCACAATGCTACACTTCTCCAGCTTCCACCCAAAACATATGAAAACAGCCATTCCCTATGGACAAGCCCTACGTATACACCGGATCTGCTAGAAGAGGAGGAACGTGACGGACACCTGGAAGTACTCAAGGATGCCCTCACAAGAACAGGGTATGATGCTCAACTCATCGACCGCCAGTTCCAACATGCCACAGCAAGGAATCGTAATGACATCCTCAGGAGACAGACACGTGCTGCAATTGACAGGGTACATTTCATTGTTCAGCACTTCCCAGAGGCTGAAAACTTACGCCATGTTCTTCGTGACCTGCAACACATTATCAATGAGGATGAGCACCTAACCAAGACTTTCCCCACACCTCCACTACTTGCCTTTAAACAATCGCCAAACCTCAAACAGATGATTGTTCGTAGCAAGCTGCCCGGCTCTCAGGACAACTCCATACAACTCTGTCACGGTGGACGCTGCAAGACGTGTCAGATTGTGGACATTGATACCACTATTACGTGTGGGAACACCTCCCACCTTGTACATGCAGGTAGTCATGTGACTCAGCCAACGTTGTCCATCTTATACGTTGCAGGCAAAGATGCCCGGAGGCATGGTAGATTGGGGAAACCGAGCAAAGGCTACGACAACGGATGAATGGGCACCACACAACCACCTCCCAGTTGGGGAACACCTCAGTGGTCCAGGACATTCAGCCTCAGACCTTCGGGTGACCATCCTCCAAGGTGGACTTCGGGACAGGCAGCAGAGGAAAGTGGCCGAGCAGAGGCTGATAGCTAAGTTTGGTACCCATAGGGAGGGCCTCAACTGGGACCTTGGGTTCATGTCACATTACAGGTGATCACCATTGCACTACACACACACACACACTCACATACACACGGACACAGGTACACACAGATGCATACACAGACACCCACACACATCCTTATAGACACCCATACTCCCACACTCACACATGCACCCCCTCACAGACTTAAGACACTCTGCACTCACTACACACACACACACACACACACACTTTCTCACACTCACAACCTCCACCCCAGACAGACACACACATACAGACAAAGACCCACACACACACACACATATATTTTGTGGGGTGAATTTGTACTTGCAGAGTTACATTGCACTTTGCTCAAAAACTGCATACATTCATGTAGAACTCTGAGCTCAAAAACTGTGTGAATTTATGTAAAACTCTGTTATCTCACTTTTTAGATTAGAATCAATCTAAACATCACGTCATAGACAGAGAACACAGGGGGCTAACACCTTCAACATATTGTCTAGCTATCACCATTGTTAACAGCTAATCTGAGAATGCAACTTTTAAAAAAAGGTTTTGTGATTTACACATGAAAGAAGTGAAACTATCACTGACAGATGAAAGGCTTAATGGACAATCAATTTTTCAATGTATAATTTCAGTTACATCACACTGCAAATTTTTGCCATAAATTCTGTGTTACGATCGAGCCCTCCACTATCACCTGATGAAGGAGCGTCGCTCCAAAAGCTAGTGTGCTTCCAATTAAACCTGTTGGACTATAACCGAGTGTTGTGTGATTTTTAGATTTTATGGAGCAGTTATAATGAGTGACCAGGGCCAATGAGACTTAGAGATGTATTGGCACTGTCATTGATACCGACAAGACATAGTGTAATTAGTGAAGCACATAGGATCTTCGGCTTTGTTAAAAAGGTATGGAGTACAAATGCAGGGAGGTTGTGCTGAATCTTTAGAAAGTTCTGGTTCAGTCATAGTCAGACCATTGAATTTGGTTCTCATCACCGCACCTGACTGGGGATGAGAAGATGCCAAAGAGATTTCTCAGATGTAGTCAAGGTAGTTGTGGGAGTCAGTGGGTTTGAAATGGATATCAGTGGTGAGTCGGTTTCTGGAGATGGAGACGGAGAAGTCCAGGAAGAGGAAGGAGGTGTCAGAAATGGTCCAGGTGAATTTGAGGGCAGGGTGGATGGTTAATTAATGAACTGTTTGAGTTCCTTGCAGGAGCGCAAGGCAGTATTGATGCAGTCATCGACATAGCGGAGGAAGAGGTGAGAGATGGTTCCCATGCAGTTGCGGAAAAGGGGCTATTCCATGAATCCTACAAGGAGGCAGGTATAGTTTGGGGCCATGCGGGTGTTCATGGCTACTCCTTTAGTTTAAATGAAATGGGAGGAATCAAATGAAAAATTGTTGAGAGTGAGGACCAGTTCTGCCAAGCGAATGAGAGGTGTCAGTGCAAGTGATCTGGCTGGGTCTGTGGGAAAGGAAGAAACAGAAGGCTGTTATGCCCTCCGTGTGGGGGTACAGGTGTTAAGGACCTGTATGTCCATGTGAAGATGAGGTGTTGGCGACCGAGGAATTAAAAATTTTGGAAGAG
Source organism: Hemiscyllium ocellatum (assembly GCF_020745735.1). NCBI lineage: Eukaryota > Metazoa > Chordata > Chondrichthyes > Orectolobiformes > Hemiscylliidae > Hemiscyllium > Hemiscyllium ocellatum. The sequence continues at coordinate 48,145,831 of NC_083406.1, read as the reverse complement.
GTGGAGAGCATGGGTTGTGTCTCAAACAAAGGTAGGGAATTTCTGGACCAAAGGGGAAAGAACAGAGTCAAGGTAGGAGGAGACGAGCTCAGTGGAGCAGGAGCAGGAGAAGGCAGTGATGATGGGTCGACCAGGTCAGTCAGGTTTATGCGTTTTGAGTAGGAGATTGAAATGGGCAGTGCAGGGTTGTGGAACTATCATGTTGGAGGCTGTAGATGGAAGATCTCCTGAAGTGATGAAGTTGTTGATGGTCTGGGAGATGATGGCTTAGTGATCAAAGGTGGAGTCATAGTCAAGGGGATGGTAGGAGGAGGTGTCAGAGAGAAACTTACAGCCCAACAGCCTCAACATCGACTCTATTAGCTTCAAAGTCTCTTCTTCTGCAGCCTTATCCCATGTCTAGCCCCACTCCTCCTCTCCTCCGTGACTTGTTCTAACCTGTTCATTTTCCCACTCATCTATCTGCTCCACCTTTCCCACTGACCAACCACAATAATGCCCTAAATGCATCCACCTACCCTACCCCCAGCTCAACATCCCTCCCTCCATTTGCTTCTGGGTTCCCCTGCCCCTGCCCAGGTCTGATAAAGGGTTTAACCTGACACATTGACCATTCTGCTCATTGGATGCTGTCTGACCTACTGTGCTCTTCCAGCTGTACATCTATTGATTCTGATTTCCAGCACCTGCGATTCTTGCTGTCTCCTAGTCAAGGAACAGAGGGAGTTGGGAATCCTGAAGCATGAATCCAACTTCAGCAAGTAATAGGGAAGGCAAATAGTATATTGGTCTTTTTTTTCCAAAGAAAATGGTGTATGAAAGTAGGAAAACCTTGTTAAAACTATGCAAGGCACAAGTCAGATGACAATTGGAATTGTGTGAACAGTTTTGGTCCTCTCATGTAAGGAAGGATATTGAATGCAGTCCAGGGAAGGTTCACTAGGCTAATACCAGGTATAGAGTGACTGTCTTATGAGGAGGGTTTGAGTAGGTAGGGCCTGCAACTATTGGATGATACAAGAATGAGAAGAGACCTTATTGAAACATAAGATTCTTAGTGACAGAGTAGATGTAGAAAAGTTGCTTCCACTTGCAGGAGAGCCTAGACCAGAGGGCATAATCTCAGTGTAAGGGATTACCCATTTAAGACAAGAAGAAGAGGAATTTATTTACTTAGAGAGTAGTGAATCTATGCAATTCTTAATGTAGAGGCTGGGTCACTAAGTATTTCAAGTCTAAGATGGACAGATTTTTAATCAGTAAGGGAAATGAAGGTCATGGGGAGAAAGATAGGAAAGCTCTTGGAGTTGAGAATTACCAGATTAGCCATGGACTTAGTTATGGAACAGACTAGAGAGGCTAAATGGTTTACTGGTCTGTTGGACATAGATAGACCAGCAGAGTGGGCAGACAAGTGGCAGATAGAATTTAATACGGAGATCTGTCAGCAAAAGGGATAAGGAGAAGCAATATAGATTTTATGACTCAGTTATATTGAATGATCAGGGCCAATGAAACTGAGAGGTTTATTGGCACAGATCATTGATGCTGACAGGACAGAGTGTAATTACTGAAGCATGTGGGATTTTGGTCTTTGTAACAGAGACATGGAGGACAAAAGCGGGGAGGTTGTGCTGAACTTTTCAGAAATTTTGGTTCAGTCATAACTAGAATATTGAATTTGGTTCTAGTCACCACACCTGACTGAGGATTAGAAGATGCCGAGGAGATTTTCCTGAATGTTTCCAAGAATGAGGGATTTTAGCTCCATGGTTAGGTTGGAGAAGTGGGAGCTGTTCTCTTTGGAGTAAAGGAGATTGAGGGAAGGAGAAAATTAATGCATTTGCTGGACTCTGTACTGAAAACAAAAAGTGCTGGAGATTACAGTGAGTCGGGCAGCATCTATGGAAAGAAAGTAAACTAATGTTTTCAGTCTGGATGACTCTTGATTGGAGATTGGGGGAAGATTTGATAGACATGCAAGATTTAGACAGGTTTATGTAAGGTAGACAAGGAAAGGGTGTAAGACAAATATGTAAAAACTACGAGACACAGATATAATCCTTTGGGCAAGAGTGGCAGCAGAGAAATAAGGAAGGAATAGTTTATGCAGTGAGTGATAATGGCCTGGCAGCGGCTACCTACAAGAGTGGTAGAAATGGAGATGATGAATATTGTCAGTGGGGCACTGGAGAGAAATAATCTTATCTTCGCATGGAATGGAACAAAGGAATGGAGCTGCTACCTTTCACTGGGTGACGAGAGAAACAATAAATACTCGAACTTATATAATGTCTATCATAATGAATGATGGCGCAGTGCATGTCACAGCTTGTGAAACATTTTTAAAGTGTTGTAATTAGATTACTTACAGTGTGGAAACAGGCCCTTCAGCCCAACAAGTCCACACCGACCCGCCAAAGCGCAACCCACCCATACCCCTACATATACCCCTTACCTAACACTACGGGCAATTTAGCATGGCCAATTCACCTGACCCGCACATCTTTGGACTGTGGGAGGAAACCGGAGCACCCGGAGGAAACCCACGCAGACACGGGGAGAACGTGCAAACTCCACACAGTCAGTCGCCTGAGTCGGGAATTGAACCCGGATCTCTGGCGTTGTGAGGCAGCAGTGCTAACCACTGTGCCACCGTGCCGCCCACAAATATGGGCGTAATGTCGTAAAGATAGGAGCAAACTCACATAAACTAAAAATCAAAGGATCTGTTTAGAAGATGTTGATTGAGGAATATATATTGAGCAGGACATTGGCGATAGTTAAGTCTTGTTTTGTTTCTTTGAAATAATGCCCTGGGATCCTTTTGCATTAACCTGACAAGAGAGATGCAACCTTTGTGTAAAGTCTCATCCAAAAGATAGTATCACCAACAGTGCAGCACTGCCCTCTGTACAGTACGATAGGGTCAGTGAGAACTTTTTTGCACTGAAAGCCTGGAATAGGATTCAAACCCAGACATTACAGTTCAGATGTAAGAGCACTCCTCACTGAGCCATATTCGGCCAGACAGAATTCTTTTGAGTTACTCTGGGTTTTGAAGATCTGGCTTTGAAATGCATTAACGTAGTGTGGTTCTGTGGAACAGTGTGGGATGATTGGATAACAAGCAGTCACAAGAGTACTGGTGGAGTGTCTGCTGTCATTTGGATGAATGTTGTCATCCCAAGAGAGCTCAGCAAATTGGTATTCCATGTTGGTCCTTCAATGGAGTGACACCTCAATGACATGGATAATCTGCTGGAGCACAGCTCACTGGACAGCTGTGGGAATTTGGCTGCTGAATTTTGAACACTGAATATAACTACACTGTGAAACCACTGGCAGAAAGTATGACCTTCATGACTTCAGTCTGAACTTCTATTTCGGCTATGGTATGTTGTTTGACTTCCACCAGTGCTACAGTGATAATGGTGACTCAGTCACAATGCTGGTCATTAGTGCTGATATATTGTTGAGCGTTACTTCCAAATGCGATGTGATGCAAGTTGCCAAGTGAAAGCCAGCCATCTCTCTGCTCCTTGGCAGTGCCCTGACAGGCCTATGTTGAACCATTCATCTGTTATTCCTCAACAGTGTTGTTCTTTACATCAACTGGTTGAATTACTCATTTAGGACTCTTGTAACAGTTCTCATGAGTGATTCATTCTCCTGTGAATCACAGTGCTGCTGTAAATTGCAGAGTCATAGAGATCTAGAAAAGGGCCCTAAACAATGTCCTTTGGCCGATTAAGTTTGTGCCACTCAAAATCAACCACCTAAATATTTTAATCCTATTTTCCTGCACTTGGCTCACAATTTTATATGCATTGCAAGTATAAATCAAAATGCTTGTTAAACATTATAAGGTTTTCTGCCTCTACTACATTTACAAGGTAGTGAATTCCAGGTTCTCAGCTCTCTCTGGGTGAAGGGAAATTCCTCTTATTCCCTTTAAACTTAGGCGTCCTGGTCATTGATCCTTCCACAAAGGGGAAAGGTTCCTTCCATCTATGCTATGTATGCCGCTCATAATTTGATACAGCTCAATGTCCCTCCCTCAGTCTCCTCTGCTCCTAGGAAAACAACCCCAGTTTATGCAATCTCTCTTCATAACTAAAACTCTCCATCCTAGGCAATATCTTGCTAAATCTCCTCTACAACTTCTTAGCTAGCACCTGAACCATGTTTTCTATCCCTGGCTTGGCTACACTCCCCTCATACCTGGTGACTCATTTACATGCAAATTTCTGACTCTAAAGCAGCTCTAAGCTGCATACAGCAGTGTGTCAGGTAAAACTTCTTTATCGATGCTGTGTTGTCACTTTCTCTCTCCTTGTGCTGCTGCAGTGGAGTAGGTGATAGATTTCAAGTGTATCTGGCTAATGTTTTAGATGATGGGATTCATTCACAAGCTGCTTGGGTCATTATCTTTGATGAGTCCTGGCAGATACATTGGCTCCACCTAATGGCTTCAGAGTTATCATGTAGAGTAATGCAGGTGCTCAGCCATTTCAAACCCACTGGAATCTGACTTTTTAAAACCACAGCCAGTGGTTTCCAACCAGTAAATGCATAAAATCATTGCCGAGATAAATGACAATTTCACAACAGTGTCTGAAATCAGAAAATTGGAAAGGGAAAGTTTAGGATAAAAGATGGGGTGGTGGGATGGAAGACCAGAGGTTTCCTGCCTCTCCCAACTGCACTGGAGCTGATACATCTGTTAGCAGGATGAGGGTGAAGTGGGAATTTAGACTGCACATAGTTAGAAACCCACTGGAATTCTCAATATTTTAGCAATGCCGATACTGTTGGCTTTATTGGTTAGGTGATGCAAACATCTTTGGCTCTGATTAATTCTGTTCAGGTTCCAGTAGATATAGCCCCCATATTATCAATGGTGTTTCACTGTATTTTGATAGTATGACTGCTGTAGGTAAATTTTTAAAAATTCCTGCTCAGGAATGTGATGTCGTTGGCCAAACCAGAATTTATTGCATTTCCGTAACTGCCTTCAGACCAGGTAAAAATGGCAGTTTCTTTCCCTAAAGGACATTAGTCAACCAGATGGCAATTTGATTTTCCAGTCATCAGCAACAGTTTCATACTCATCATTACATTGTTAATTCAAGAGTTTTATTGGTTTTGAATTCCACCATCTGCCATGTCAGGTTCCCAGAATGTTATCTAGGTTTCGAGTGAATGTTGTACAAAACAGCAGAATCTGGATATCTGGTTGGCATCACTGAAGTGAAGGTGAACGTGAGTTGATACATTTAAATACTGTCAGAACCTGATTGCTAGGAACTGGTGATGAGTTGTGATCCACTGAACAATATGAAAGATTCTGTTACAGTGGGGAGATAATGTTATTTGAAGATGTATTCATTACCTTGATTAGCTATGGAGGTCATTGAACCTCTTGTGACATAGCTGTCAGGCCAGACGTTGGATATTGACCCCATTAGCCTTTTGCACCAACTCTCTGCTTACAGTTTACTTTGACAGCCTCCTGCTTTCTTCTCCCCTTCTTCCCAGCCCCCACATTCCCATTGTTATTTCAACATGCAAAACTACGGCCTCCAGCTCCACATCTGTAAATCCTGGACCCCTCTCATATTCTAGATGCTTTGATTGTATAATCATTATAATCAATAATAGCTGCAGCTACGTTCCACTGTGTTCAGAGACTGTTATTAGGAGAAGCAAGCTGTCTTCTTCACTGTATATCAGTGTGCACTGCTCATCCCCTTGCTGGGTGCTAGACAGCACCTGCTCAGGCCTGTAGTACAATACCACACCTGAGGAGGCAGCACTATGTTTGCATATTACTTATGTATTGGGATCACATACAAACCTCTGAACTTGAGAAAGGTGCTTGATCAATTTTGGGGCAATTTAGTTCAAATCCCTCTTTTTGTTGATGCCTATATCTCAATTTCCTGTTTTCTTATTTCAAATGTATCAATAACTGAAATAACTGGTTCAAAGGACAGCATTTTCACGATCTTCAGGTCTGCAAACTTTGATCAGAATTAAATCATAAATGAGAATTATAAGCACAAATCATCTTTGAGTAACTGATTCTTGGGACAATTTGTAAACCTTGACTTAATTCATTTTTGCTAGGCCATGTGTACAGAAATAAGTTTGTTTACTTGTTCCAAAATCAATACCAACATTTTTACCCATTTGCTGAAATAATACTCATTTATTCGGAGTTTACCTTCTCACTGGCATTCTTATTCCTCATTACAAGGGGAAAGGAAAGCCATGATTGTATCCCAGCTCAGTGATACAATTGAATTAATTAGCTAGATGTGAAAGTGACTGTTACCCCAAAGAACCCTACATTGCTGTCTCATTAGCAATGATCGCTGGTGGTGATATTAAGTTGAGGGTCATCATTCATTAGTCAAGGGGTGAGGTTGAGAAGGAAGGTCCTTCACAATGACTTCAGGCAGAAACACCAACCCTCGTTTTGGTGTTTCTCTATGATATTCTCTCTGCAAGCCAGCCTTCCAGCCAACCTAGTTAACAATAGGCCAGCAATAATGACAGTCAGGGATACATGCCACCTTCCAATGCATTCTGGTTGGAAACCATTTTCTGTCAATAAAGTGATCATTCAGGAGTGCAAGAGATTGGCACTGAACATTGAAGTCATGGCACGTTATTAGTAATGGGACCCTATAAGCCACTTTGTCCCCCTCTCTCTCCCAGTTGCTGCCCCTGTCTCTCTGATCATAAGGAGACCCCGAGACCCTTATTGTTCATGATATAAAGAAAAGATATGATTTAAAATATGGGGGAATGTTAATCAAATATTCAGATGACACCAAGATTGGCAAAGTGGTTAATAGCGAAAAAGATGGTTGTAGGTTACAGGAAGATATAGATGGATTAGTCAGATGGGCAGAACAGTGGCAGTGGCAGGTGTTTAATCCTGATGAGTGTGCAGTGATGCACTTTGGAAGAGGAAACAAGATGACACAATATTTAATGAACGATAGGACACTAGATAGCTTACAGGAAAAAATGGATGTTGGGATAATTATTCACAGATCCCTGAAGTTCAGCAGAGCACATGAATAGGCAGTTAAGAAGGCTTATGGGCCACTTGCTTTCATCAGTCATGGCATAGAGTATACAAATAAGGAGGTAATATTGGAGTTGTACAGATGTTGGTCAGGCTGTAACTGGAGTACTGCATGCAGTTCTAGTCATCTCATGGCAGGAAGGATGTAATAGCACTGAGGGAGAAGAGGTTCATCAGCATTTTGTCTGAGGTGGAGAAATTGAGCTACAAGGAAAGACTAGACAGGCTTGGATTGTTTTCTTTAGAGCAAAAAAGTGCAGGGAATTGGGATTAGCGCACGTTTAGTGGTAGTTTTGTCAATACAGACTCAATGCACTGAAGAGCTTTTTCTCCAATGTGTGAATCTATGAATCTATGAATGAGCTCTGAAATGAAATTTTAGCCAGAATACCATGACCAGAAAACCAAGAAACAGCAGAGTGAAAATTTATTTTGCGTCAGAAGGGCAAGGAAGAATCTCCTGATCTCCATCAGGATTCCTGGACTCTTTCCAAACCCGAACCTCACTGCTTCCTCTAAGCAATGTCATCTGTTTGGTGATCACCCCAGCATGTTACATTCAAGCAGGGATGAATCCCTTGAATCCCCACTTGTGTCCAGCTCTTGAGTCAATGCCCACTAGCATAACTTTATTCTTGCTTGTTTCCACTGTAAGATTGTTCTGAGCAAATTGCATGAGACTTACAATGAAAATGACTGAGTCCTCACACTCAACCCCAACAGTTCCAACTTAATCTTCTCAAGCACCCCAAACCGAGAATTTGGGTGTTTTCAGTGAGTTGAAAACACAAATATGCAGTAGTAAGACCAGTTCATTTATGTATAGGTATACTGAAAACCAACCATAGTCCCTCCCCTTTAATCATTCCTCATTCATTATAGTCAGTGTCACAATACTGATGGGAAGAGTATGCTTGATGTGAAGTCCCACTATTCCACGAGCTATCACAAATGTAAACATGACGGATTTAATCATCATGGTGGTTAATTTGCCTGACTTCAACAGCAATCTCAGACCAAAAAAAACTCTCATGACATTACGTTAATAAACAAAAAAAAGCTTACTTATTGTAAACAAACTTATCCTTTAAAAAAAGTGGCAAAGCAGGTTATAAATATTAGAATTCATGCTTATCTATACTCCTTTTAGATCCAAACATATAGACATTCATACGTAAATAGGATGGACCAGACAGGCAGCTCTGCAGAAACATATTGGCTAAAAACCAAAAGTAAAATGGATCAAATTCTTTGGACAAACAGTCTGAACCACAGTGATGGAATAAGGTGATCTTACCGTTTTTTTTATTTTTGATGATTTCACATTGTTGTTGACTGCTGAAGATCCTGAATCAGTAGCTGGTCAGTTGGACCTAAGTTTTCACTTGAGTTGGAATTTCTTTCCAAAATGTTTGGATTTTTTTCCCAGTCACAGAGGATGAAGCAGAAAAGACCCTCCCACCCTTTCCAAATTATTTGTTTTCAAGATATCTGAATTGTTGCATAACCTGGCTTGAGAATGATTTCAAACTAATGGTATTCAACATTTTAAGTTAGCTTTCTGATGTGATGACACAATTCTAATAAACAGCTAAAATTACAGTCTACAAGAACAGCTTGAAAATTGGTCATTTGAAATGATCTCTCTGCTATTAATGACAATTTTAGCTGCTGTGGTAATTTACAAAGGATTAAAGTGGCTGAATAAAGGCATTCTAATGAATATAAAGTGTAAATGCAGGCCATATTTTCCATTTTAAAAGGCAAAGAACATCTTCTAATTTTATTGTTGACTTAAAATCATAACATCTTACAGTATAGAGGGAAGCCATTTGGCTCACCATTCCTGGGTCAGTTCTCCTGAACAGTTGAATACCCAGACCACTTTCCTTTCAAAAAACACTACACTGAATGCAACTTAGACCATCTTTTGTGGTAGGCAGTTTTAAGTTCAAAGAATTTTGTGTTTACAAATGAGTCCTTTTGTTCTTTGATAATTTATACTAAATATCTGCTCCACGGGGGGAAAAGAATCTTCTGATATCGATCTGGCTGATACCTTCCTGAAGTATCTTATGGTTCTTGCCCTGCACAGTGTTCAAATTTATGTGTTGTCTCTCACAGTCAATATTGTCACCATTGAACTGACATAAATATTGAAGTAATGAATGAACATCCTCCCAGCATGAGGAACAACCATCGACTCTCTTCTTAACCCAGAGAAATATTTACCAAAAGGAATATATTGTTCACAACATACACTGTACAAACCCCAGCAGCTGAATAGACACTTTGCTGATTATCCTTTGACAATTGCATACGCACTGTATTTCATGGACCTTTCTCTACATTTGCCATATCCTCACTAACAATCTGTTTCTTGATTGTACAGGCAGAAATATTGGAACCTAAGTCTTATAAGTGTGTTGTGATTTGCAATAGCACCCTCTTCTGGTATTTGTAAGATGTACATACAGAATAAACTCTGTTAGTTCAATGTTGGCTTGTCACATGCTTCATATTGTCTGTCTAAGAAAGCTATTAGAATTAGTGATGATTGGTGTTATGGATAACCCAATCTGAACAAGTTTGAGTTAGATAAGCTTTCAGCAAGGAGACAGTGAGGTCTGCAGATGCTGGAGATTAGAGTTGAGAGTGTATTGCTGGAAAAGCACAGCAAGTCAGGCAGCATCCGAGGAGCAGGAAAATCGACATTTCGGGCCGGAGCCCTTCACCAGGAATGGACTTTTGAAGGGCTCCGGCTCAAAATGTTGATTTTCCTGGTCCTCGGATGTTGCCTGATCTGCTGTGCTTTTCCAGCAATACACTCTCAACACTAAGCTTTCAGCGAGCCAGTAGAGGAAATCTGAGCTTATGTTTTGCAGAGAAATAGTTTTTAAAAATTTGCTGTCTGTGGAAAGACTGTTTGTGCACATGGGTGGACTGATCTTTGAAGTTGGCTGCATCAACAGGTATCATTGGGAGACTGAGAGAATACAGCCTTGATCGTGGAAGCAACTGAAGATGTTTTTCACAGGTAATAATATCCTGGATGTTCCTGATAATCCGACTGTGAGGGACAGACAAATACCGATAATTCTGATCAAAGCAGGCCTAGAAGCGTATGTAATGCTCAACAATTTGCTCACCCCTGCTAATCCATAAGGCAGTAAAAAATGAGGTCTGCAGATGCTGGAGATCACAGCTGAAAATGTGTTGCTGGTCAAAGCACAGCAGGCCAGGCAGCATCTCAGGAATAGGAAATTCAACGTTTCGAGCATAAGCCCTTCATCAGGAAGGGCTTATAATCCATAAGGCACCCCACTGTCTGACACGTTGTACAAACTTGAGGAACACTACAATTCCAGTCATGGGAGCTTGCTAAAAACTATCATTTAGAACAAGGGATCATTTATCCAGTGAGGATAATGGAGAGTTTATTGTGGCATTGAAAATGTTGTTCACCCATTGTAATTTGGGAATTTTAAAAGAGAACTTTACAGGCAGGTTTGTGTGTAGTTTAAAAAGTAAAGCATTTGCATTTTCAAGGAGAAGGGACATCCGTACAATAAGAAGCTCACATTTGTCCAATGAAAATTCACAAGTGCACCATAGTTCGAATAACATTGAATGGACAAGGATGGCTTGGAGATCGGTCAGTGTGATTCCTGAATTATTGTACGGTTCAAAATTAGTATTAGTTGGAGGAATCATGCGTTATATTATGAAGCTTTGGTGGAGACAAAATCTGCGTATTGGAAAGGATGAATGTTCTAGTTATTTGCAAGGAGCAATGGGCAGCACATACCTATCATTGCACTGAAGGGTCAAAAAACAACTTTGCTCAGAAGGAGCTGATCAAAAATACTGAAGTTAAACTGAAATGAGATGGTTTACATTAAATCAAAACTCAACACAAAATAGCTCAATCACTAAGTATCTTCAGATGTCTAAACTTGCCAACCAGTTCAAGAATATAAGATCAGCATGAAGGTTCGAAGGAATGTGAGACCTGTTTACTGCAGATCTTGTCCAATTCCCTACGTAAGTAAATAGAACAAATAGAGCAAGAGCAAAGGCTGGAGGCAGAACATAATATTAAAAAAGTTGAACAAAGTAATTCTGCTACATCCATAGAGTAGAACAAAAGGCAAATTATATAATGTTTTTGTGTGGATTTAAAAGATACTGATTATAAAATACTAAAATAAAAACTAGATTCTATAATATAATCCAATATTCTGCCAAATGTTGAGGACCTGTTCAATGTTGTGTCAAACATCTGATTATTTTAAAGTAGGTAAATGTTTACTTTCTAGCTGAAAATGTGTTGCTGGAAAAGCACAGCAGATCAGCACAGCACACAGCATCCAAGGAGCAGGAGAATCGATGTTTCTGACATGAGCCCTTCTTCAGGAAACATCAATTCTCCTGCTCCTTGGATCTGCCTGACCTGCTGCGCTTTTCCAGCAACACATTTTCAGCTCTGATCTCCAGCATCTGCAGTCCTCACTTTCTCCTAAATGTTTACTTTCTATTTGAGTTAAATGACGAGTGTTTATGGCACTATTTCAATTTCATAGGCTGCCATCTAGTGTTTCTTCAAGTAAGGATCAAAAATTGGGAAATGCATCACAACCTCAGAATATTTCTGAAATCAGGTCTTTATTATGGTAAATTTATACCGTTTTTGAACCTTATACACCCATTGAATGAACTCTTGAGGAATGGAGTTTCATGATTTTGGACAAAAGAGCATGACAAAGCATTCAAGTTGTGTAAAAGGAAATTGAGAGATAGTACAACACTTGTAGGTTATAATGTGCCAAAATGATTAAACTAGCATATGATGCCTTGCTATGCAGACTAGTGCTCTTTCATGTTGGATAATGGTGTAGAAAGAGGCCTCAGTGCCTTTGAATGAAATACTCAGATTGAAAGTGCAGCGTTGCCTTTGAGTTTTGGGGGAAAGAAGATGTCATGAATACTTGTTTGGTCATAATTTCTCAATCAAAACAGATCAAATCTATTGCTACAATTTGAATAAAAAGATCCAATGTTCAAATGCAGAAATAGACTCTGATTTTATTTGCATATAAGTATGACATTAAGCACATACTGTAGTACCAATGTGATACGTCGTTTACCACCCTCACTCGTACATAATCCAACAGGGAGTATGTAATTTTCTCTTCTGGATGAGTTGCCAGTCACAGCAGGTGAAATTGTTCGAACAATTCACAGGATATGCAGATTGCTTTGTCACAAATAAAAGACCGTCAAATGTACTTGATTTAAAAATCAGATCACTTTTTATCCATATGAATAAGTTTTCAGTTAAAAAGGTTATATTTAGAGTCATAGAGTCAAAGAGATGTATAGCATGGAAACAGACCCTTTGGTCCAATTTGTCCATGCCGACCAGACATCTCAACCCAATCTAGTCCCACCTGCCAGCACCCGGCCCATATCCCTCCAAACTCTTCCTATTCATATACCCATCCAGATATCTCTTAAATGTTGCAATTGTACCAGCCTCCACCACTTCCTCTGGCAGCCCATTCCACATATGCACCACCCTCTGCATGAAAAAGTTGACGCTGAGGTCTCTTTTATATCTTTCACTTCTCTCCTTAAACCAATACCCTATAGTTCTGGACTCCCCCACCCCAGGGAAAAGGCTGGTACAGATCACAGTTGTTGATCAGTTGCTTCAGGTACTACATATGCATTCGGGGGAAATTAGGTCTGACAATGGATCATCAATTTGAGTTCTCAAATTTCCTCAGAAGGCTTGAGGTTGTAGAGACTCAAGTTCCATTGAACTATGCTTCTTTGAATTGAGCAGTGGAGTGTTCTCTTTTAAAATAAATGCTTGATATAATATGCAAGCAATGTACAGTGCAATTAGTTTATTTATCGTAGTTCATCTCATCCTTTTACGAGCAGAACATCAGCTGAATTATTTCTTAGAATGATATGGAAGTGCTGTTGCTGACTGAGATGGACAAAATTCACATTACACCATGTTATAACAAGTTTATTTGAATTCACAAGCTTTTGAAGTGCTACCCCTTTGTCAGGTGACCTCTGAAGGCTTGTGACTGCAAATAAACTTGTTGGACTATAACCTGGTGTCATGTGACTTCTGACATTTTTTCTTAGAAGGCTGTCTAGAACAAGGTTTCCATTGATGAAACAGCACCTAGCATTGTCTGTGGAAGACAAGCAGTTTAGACAAAGAGAGATCCATGATAGAGTTACAGCGATAGCAAGAAGTTTGAAAATGAACCAGTGGATAAACGTGAAAGAATTGTATCATATGTGGTTGAAGTGGAGACCTGGAAATTTGTAAAATTGTAGTCCCTGAACATACTTTGTTCAGATATTTGGTAGTTTAAATGTTAGGTTTATGCATGGAAATAATGTTTCATCTTTAGAAGTCGACGAGAAAGGGAGTTGGGAAGAGTCAAATGAGTCTGATGAATTTGATGGTTGGGATATAATAATACTTTTATTATAGACAAGACTGATGAAATGGGAGGTGGATTTGAATGTTAAGGATAAAATCAGTCCTTCTGAGCTTCTCAGTCTCAGGCTAAGTCAGGTGTATATCCTATGCCAAATTTTGAGTCAAGAAAAGGAAATCAGTGGTTCTGTTAGATCTGTAAATAAATAGAAAACAAAAGTTTTTTTTTCTAAATTGTGTGAAATTTTGAGCATTGTACAACATTCATTAGGGAGGAGTGTAATAATACCTTCTGATGGCCATTTGTATACATGCATATACCAAAATAAACTGATTTTAATTTGCTGTTGACTCTCAATGTGCTGCATATGTTTTAATCTGTCCTGCGAAGTTGTTTTCTGCCTTGTTTCATTTAAAGCCTACATAGTCATTTCTTTCCCAAATGCCCTGTGGTAATGCATAGAATCATTGAAGAATTACAGGACAGAAAGAAACCATTCAGCCCATCACATCTCCAGCAGCTGGTAAATTAACCATTATTTTATTCCATCCTCCAGTACCTGGTCTGTGGCCTTGCAGCAATTCAGAAGCTGATCCAGGTTTCTTTTCACCCATGTGAAGGATTTTGCCTTACCCACCAAACTGAAAAGTGAATTCCAGGCATCCACCACGTTCTAAGTGAAAATGTTTTTTCATGTCCCCACTAATCCTTCCATCAACCACCTTAAATATTGGCACCAATAATGAATCTCTCCAATAGGGAAACAGGCAGTCACTCATCACTTTGTCCAAATCTGTCATTATTTTTTACATTTTTTGGATTAGTGGTGCTGGAAGAGCACAGCAGTTCAGGCAGCATTCATGCACCACAAATCCAAAATCTGGTTTCCAGCATCTACCGTCATTGTTTTTATCTATTATTTTTTACATGACAATTAAGTTACCCTTCAGTCTTCTCCGCTTTAAGGAAAACAATCCTAGTTTATCCAATCTCTCTTCGTAGCTGCAATTTTCAAATCCTGGCACCATTCTTGCAAATCTACTCTCTGTTCTCTCTGAATAAATTATGCCCACCTTATAATGGGATGACCAGAGTTGGGTATTTAGTTCCAGCTGTGGCCTAACCAATGTGCTAAATAGTTCTGGCAAAAAAAAAGGGTACCAAATCCCTGCTATCCCATCATATCCATAGTGTCTGGCTTATTAGTCCAGTGACATTACCACTGGGCTACCATCTCCCTCACTGCTTAACAGTTCCTTAGATAATCTGATTGCAAACAAGAATCCTCCAATATGCATAGGGAGGGCATTAATGCTGATGAATCATTGTGTGTGTTGGCGTGGAGTTGAAGCAAGCTGCTGTCCAATTAGACAGCACACTATTTACATATACTTTTACATTTACAAGGAGGGAAAGAATGCTTCCATCTTTCTGTGATGGGAGGCAGAAAAAAAATGATAATGTTGACAATGAATCAGGAACTGTTTGTAATATGGCTGTAATATGGTTTGTAATATGTTCTGTTTTCAATAAAGGTGTGTTAAAAGAATCAGAAACTCAGACTTCTGAGAGTAAAAAACCCTTGAGACATTCCAATATGCAACAAATGTTTGAAATGAAATGCAAATTTACTGAATCTGTCTGCTTTGAATTTGCCTGCAGATCATGAACCACAGATGCCAAGACAAGATATAATAACACTGTTGCTATGGACAATCAAAGAAAGATAGTGCTTTGAACACAAGAATTGGAGCAGGAGCAGACCCAAATAGATCTTTGAACTCCCTTCAAAGTTGTATATAAACGTCAGGGGTTCAACTCCACTCTTGTACATCAGCTTCATATCTCTAGATTCAGTGAGAGTATTAAACTTTTTCCATCATGGTCAGAAGTCACATGACACCAGGTTATAGTCCAACAGATTTATTTGAAATCACAAGTTTTCAGAGTGCTGCTCCTTCGTCAGGTGGAGTGAAGAGAAGCAAAGAGACACAGAATTTATGATCAGCGAGATGAAAAGATCATGCAAATGATGTGGGTGGAGTGTCGCCAGGCTGCATAATAAATCTCTGTAGGTGATTAAAAGTGTGAGATGGTGTGAATGGTGTATCAAAAGTAGAATAGCAAGTGAAGGGATGACCTATAATTGGATTAATTGAGGAAGAGAGATAATTAGAAAAAATTTTAAAATGGTAATGCTGAAAACAAATCAAATGGCTTGAATAATATGATAGGTATAAGAGTCGCATGCCGTGGGTCTAACCAAAGTAGCAAGTAATCCAAAACTGTACAAGCTAATTAAGGTAGAGGGATCATAACCTGTCAAAACAGGACAGTAAGGATACACAAAAGTATGATGGGGTGACATGTACGCAACATGAACTTTGGTTAGACACTCAGCATATGACTCTGATACCCATCATGTTATTCCAACCATTATTTTGTTTCTAGCACTATCTTATTCTTAATTTTTTTGTAATTATCACTCTGACTCAATTAATGGGATAGTAGATCATCCCTTCACTTGGTATTCAGCTGTTGGCACTTTACTCACACCGTCTGACACTTTTGATCAACTGCAGAGACTTATTTATTCACCCTGTCGACACTCCATTCACACCATTTGTATGATCTTTTGATTTTGTACCTATAAATTCTGTGCCGGTGTGCTTCTCTTCACACTACCTGACAAAGTAGCAGTACTTTGAAAATTTGTGATTTCAAATAAACCTGTTAGGTGGTGTGGGTATGGAATGAGATGCCAGAGGAAGTGGTGGAGACTGGTACAATTGCAGCATTTAAAAGGCATCTGGATGGATATATGACTAGGAAGGGTTTAGAGGGATATGGGCCAAGTGCTAGGTGTGTTGGTACAAAAAGTAAGTAGTTGCTAAACTATCCATTTAATTAAAGCTGAGAAGGATTTGGAATCAACTTTAACTAATTAGCATTTCTACTTGAATGCAAGGTTAACATATTTTACAAACAGAGAGCAGAAGTCCTTTGTGGTCACTGAATAACTGCTTGGCATTTGTGAGCTAATCAGATGCAGGAGGAGGATAGTAACTAGACATGGAGATACATCCTGCAGCCATCAAAGTATTCTGGGTGATTTGTCCTGGCACTGCTATAGGAGAAAGAATGATCAGAACAGGCTTTATTACTCCTGTTGGATTTAAGGGAGTTTCTAAAAACTGGGGGAAGTGCATGGGGATGGTCACTCAAAACTACTACTTGGTGAATAGGAGTTATCGGAGCCCATTGGAAGCTGAGAGTGATTTTGGAACATTTGCTAAAAGGACAACAGTTCCAGGAAGAATGTAATTGTGATAAGTGTAAGAGGGGAGAATTGCTTTCAGTAGTTTAATCTAACAGAAGCCTTAAAATGTTTAGTCGGTAGTGCATTTAGTCACTTGTTACAGAAAATATTTTAAAACATTAAATCATGCTGTGTCATTTTTCTCAGCTCCTAGCGGGAAGTTCTATTTCCTGTTTTACAGCTAGACATAGTAACTGTGCCTCAATTTGATTAGCTGCAAAATTTGAAGTGTACATCATGAAAAGTACATTAGTGAAGAGGATTGGTGGTGCTGTGACCACTGCTGTTTGTCATTTGTATAAATAATTTGGAGTTGGGAATCAAAAATACATTAGCAAAATTTATGGCTAGTACCATTTGAACTATATAATTAATATTGAGGAGGACAGCAACAAAGTAAACAAAATGTTAATGTGGTTTGCAGAATAGATGTATAATTAGTGACCCAATTTGAACATGGGTAATGTGAAGTAGTATATTCTGGTAAAAGGAATATAGTTTTAATTTAGCACTTGGACAATAAGAATATAAATGTGGTATAGATGCAGATGTTCAAATCATTTGGAGATGTGAGGCAGATAAACAAATCTATTAAACGTCAATTTGAAAAGCAATAAAGGTCATTTCCAGAGGAATAGAATTGAAAATCAGATAAGTTAAGGTAAACATTTGTGAAAATGTAGCTACAGTAGAGCACAGTGCACAAATCTGACTGTATATTAGAAAAGGAATGGAGAAGAACTGTTTAAAGCAGAAATTTATTTTGCAGGACTATTGGAACTGATATGGTAACATTACCAGATTAACATTTACGGACTAAATGGATTGTGTCTCTTTTAGAAAGGAGTAAACTAAGGTAACCTATTAGAGATTTTTAAATAATGAAAGGGTTTGATGATGTAGACAAGGGGAGGAGACCATAGCAGGAAACTATAGATGTAAGATCAACTATTGGCTCAGACCAATGAATCCAGTAGGGAATTCAGAAGAAATGTCTTCACTCAAATACTGGTTACAACAATGGAGCATGCACTCACATTGAGCAGTTGATCTGAGGAAATACATGATGGAGAAGAAATGCATCAATTATGCTGTTTGTGAGATAAAGTGGGAGAATGCTTTTGTGGAGCACAAATGCCAGCAAATGGTAGTTGTGATGGAAATTATTTTTCATGTTGCTATAGAAACATCCAAGAAGCTTCAGGCTATTTGGCTCATTGTACTTGAACTGTGGTCTGACATAAACCAGTTATAGAACTATACAAAGAAGTCATTCAGTCCCTCATTTTTTTGTTGATCCTCTGAAAGGACAATCCACTTACAGCTACAAACCTGTCTTTTCTCTGTACAATTTCTTCCCTTTGTAAATCATTCCAATTTTTTCTTGAAAGCCTTATTTGAACATGTCTCTACCACACTGTTAGGCAGTGCAATCCAGATCCTTACCACTTGCTGTATGCAGATGGTTTTCCACATTTCGCTAAAACCTTTTTGCATCTGTGCCTTCTGGTTTTCAATCTCACTGCTAATGGGGGCAGATTTTCTCCATCTTGTCTGTCTAGACTCTTCATAATTTTGAACACTTGTCTTAAATCTCCTCCCAACCTACTCTGCTCTGAGAGCTGTCCCATCTTCTCCAACCAGCCTATATAACTGATGGACAACCATGGAACCATACTTGTGAATGTTTTCTGCGCTCTCTCTGTCTAAGCCTTTACATTCTTCCAGATGAGAGGTGCCTGGAACTGGCTCCTTCAGCTGAGGCCAAACTGATGTTTTATACAATGTACCAATCTCCTTGCTTTGTGGTCCTATTAATAGAATCTAGGATACTATTTGCTTTATTAATAGGACCTTCATCCTAATTTGCCATATGTAATGATTTTTGACCATACCTATTCAGTCTTTCACTCCTGTACTCCCTATAGAATTGTACATATAATTGTAGAATTTATTTAGTACTGTGTATCCAGGCTTTACCTATCAATTTAATAATTTAACATTCGTCTTAATTGCACTTCATCTGCTACTTGTCCATCTGTTGTTCTCAGAGTTTACAATCCTTCCATGGTTTGTTTAATCTACCAACTGGGAAATTGTCCTCTTTACACCAAATTCAGGTTATCACTATATTTGAGGAAGAGCAGGAATTCCAAGACCAACCAATAGGAATTCTACTACAAATCTTTATCTAATCTGTACACCATTATTGTAGGATAGAATAGCCATTTAAAATATAGTAAAAGATGTTTAAGTCACTATACCATATGTTAATAACAGATGACATACATAAGAAAAAAAATGAAAACTAAGTCTATCTTAGTTTACTTCCCAGACAGTTTCTTATCCATGTTGCTACTGTGCCTTTTATTCCATGAACTATACCTTATATCACAACAAAACTGTGCGGCATGTATCAAATGCCTTTTGGAAACACGTACACCGTATTAATACTGATGTGGAGGAGTTAGTATTGGATTGGGGTGGACAAAGTTAAAAAAAATAACATAACATCAGGTTATAGTCCAACAGGTTTATTTAGAAACACTAGCTTTTGGAGCACCACTTCTTCTTCAGGTGGTTGTGGAGTAGGACCATAAAACACAGAATTTATAGCAAAAGATTACAGTGTCATGCATTTTACTTGCATGATACTGTAATCTTTTGCTTTAAATTCTGTGTCTTATGGTCCTACTCTGCAACCACCTGAAGACGGAATGGATTATCCATTCATTTCAGCCTCTTTCATTATTCAGGGAGCTCTGAATTTGGGTGGGTGTTGTCTCAACTTTCTCCTTTATAGGAATAAATTTTAATTCAATTTGAACCAACTCATCTTTAAAGACCACCAATTGTTCAGTTGTAGTTTTGCCTGATAATTCTTGATTCCATTGATTCTGTTTTTGCTTTGTTGCTCACCTCCATTTGTTTGTCTAGAAGCCTGTTTCTTTGCATTATTTTCTTCACAGTAAACTTTGAATGATTGTTCAAACAATTGATCCAAATCCAAGGCAAGAAAAGAGATCCTGTTTTATTTCAGAATCACCTATAGTTTAATTGTGTTTCATTCTATTTTGAATTTTACATTTAATTCCTGATTATTTGCTTTCTAACTATTTGTCTTGGTGAATTCAACAATTCAGCATTGAAACATGTTGCCATAGTAATCGTCAGCTTTAGACTGGAAATTACACAAAATGGGAATACCACAAAATTTTCATATATTATTGATGCAATGTTATTGATTTATTGTTCATGTTCAGCAACAAGCTGCTAACCTAATTTATTTTATTACATTTTTTAATATTAAGGTATTTTTGTGTTTGGAAAGTTTAGATATTGAGCTACTAATTTCTTTTCCTCACTAAATGTCATTTTATAATTTAGAGCATGGTCTTGACTCCTGAAGTTCAGGCATTCCTTATTAATGGTGTATCTCAACTATTTAATACAGATGGAGGCAGCAGAAGCAAGCGGCTTTGTGTAGCAGAGCGACGTCAACCGTACAGTGGTGCTGAATGGTGCTCGGGAACAGAGAGTGAAGAAGAGGAACGAACCTTCTTCAGTGAGTGCTCCAATGAATGGAATTTTAATGAGGTTATTAGCTGGAGCCTCACTCTGCCAATGGACAGATTGTTTAAATGGAAAGCTGCATTTATGCAGTTTCTTCACATTTAGAATCTCTTCACACTTTTGGAGTCACTATTGTCTCGTAAGGAAAATCAGCAGGAATATCCCCAGAAAAACAAATAAATTACCAAATAATCTACTGAATTGATACACATGATCTTGACTGTTGCTCACACCACATAATCATAGACTGACTAAAACACAGAGGGCTTTTGGCTTTTTGTCTCTGCATTGGCTCTCCAAATAAACAAATAGCCTGGTACTACTATCCCACTTTTGTCCATAACCCTGCTTATGCTTCTTTTTCAGATAATCCTGTTTCTTCTTGAAAGATATAATTGAATATGCTTCAACCACATTCTCAGGCAGTGCATTGTAGCTTCCCCAACATGTTATAACAGTCGTATTTTGGAGGATCAGCTTGTTGAATCAGATTGTGGCTAACTTGTGCAGCTGGAGATAAAGCTTGTTGCAAGATGGAGCTGGTAGTTCTGGTCTGCCAATGGCTGGTAGCATCATTATCATCATCACTGTCCCTAACATTTTTGCCTCTAGATCATGAAGAGTATTGCTTCCTTTCAATTATTTAGAGGGTGTGGACATCACTGGCTGGACTAGTACTTAGTGCGCGTCCCCAGTTGCTTTTGATAATGTGGTAGTGAGCTGGCTTTTTAAAGTGCTGAAGTTCTCTTGGTGGAGGTAGACTGACAATGCTCTTAGCGAGAAAATTCCAAGATTTTGACCCAGCATCACTGAAGGAATAGCAAGATATTTCCATGCCAGGATGTTTAGAGGGGAACCTGCAGTTGGTTGTTTTCTGAAAGTATTACTGGGATTTCTCAGCTGGCGCAGTCCACAAATATGTGGATACAATGCAGCTGTTCATCCTTTGGACAGAGTCAATTTAGTAATGGTGAAGCACAACTGAATAAGGATGGAAGTGTATTCCAGAGCTGGCTGGATAGATGGGAATGTGTGACAATGCATGGAGAGAAATGGTTGTGTATACTTACAAAGTGATTGGGTTGAAGAATGAAATGAAGGAAAAACTTGACAAGGCAGAATGAGAGGATAGGTTGACACAAGCTGGAGTATAAAAATCAATGTGTTACTGTTCACCTTTTCTGGTCTCGGCTTTATGCTGTTAAAGGGTTGTATAACCAAAAAAACTGCAGATGCTGCAGATCAGAAACAAAACCAGAAATTGCTGGAAAAACTCAACAATCTGGCAGCATCTGTGGAGAGAAAGTAGAAAAACATTGAGACTGATGATGAAGAGTTATCGGACATGAAACGTTAATTCTGCTTTCTTCTGACAGATGCTGCCAGACCTGCTGAATTTCCACAGCTATTTCTTTTTTTTTGATACAATTCTTTAAGCTGTCTCCATTCTTGATACATTGACTGCCTGTAGAGACTCCATTCTCAAGTCTGCGGAGTGAGCTGGGGATACAACAAATCAGAGCTCACACCATACCCACCCACATCAATATTTAGGCTCCCCGGGGGAAATAAATGATCTGACTAGCAAGCTGAATTCTGAGAGAATGTTGTTCCAAGAACACTGCAAATGACAGAATTTGCTTACAAGAGATCCCATACTGCAACTGAAATAACAGCTTGCTATTACACCAATGACTTTGGCCCACTGTGCTCCATACCCTCATCTCAAAATAACAGTTGTTCCCAACAATGTTGCAGTAGCCAGCCAACATCAGCCACATTTGTGACACAATTCGAGTCAGCAAATTCCATATTGCAGAGGCGTATTAGCCTTCTGGAAGTAGCAAATCCTACCAAAACTGCATCACCTATCTACCTACATGGGAAATATCCACAGCAACACCACCAGCTGGGGTTATTTAGTAATAGAAAGTGATGGTCAACAGCAAATACAGTGGACCTCCAGGAATGAAGTCATCTTGCTACACAACCTATCGTGGAGGGCGGGAGTTCTATTCAGCCTGATGAGATAGAAAATACTCACTGGGTCAGTTCCACCAAACAGCATCTAGTCCTGGGTGATTTCCCATGCAGTTAACACAGGCTATTGCTCACTCACTCACATTGGCTTTGCCTTTGCCTTCCAGTCAATGACAGCACAAAGAAGATACAGTGGAACTTTTACACAAAGATTAACCAAAATAGAACAAGACTTTGGATTGCATCATTACAACCATTCCGGTCGATAATATACCTATAGAAGAATTGTATCAGGCTTTTGTGGCGCCTTTCACGAAACTGCTGATATAGGTGTTCTTTGGACATAGCTGTCCTGTCAAGGCATCCATGCCCCATGCTTTAGAGAGACAATGCTGCATTCTTCAAGGAATATGAGTCATCTGTTGATTTTTATGCAGCATGCAGGTAGAAATGACAGTCGGGCTCAATTTATTCATTCCAGTCAGAAGTGCTGGAGCCTGATTTGACATCGTGGAGCAGCTCAAAGATAGCCCAGATTGTATTGCCCACCAGTCACTGTGAACCAAGTTTGTAGTCATCTACTTCAGGTAGTATGGATACTGTCAGAGAAAAAAATTAAATGCATCATCTATATAAACTGGGAAATCTACACTAGCAACATGCACACTGGTCATTCCTAATCCTTCAAGATTATAGAACTGGAGAGAATATTAAAGGGCCTGAAATGTGACAAAGCAATAGGATATGACAATGTTGCACCAGAAATAATATGGCTCCTCTGCTTGTGTCTGATTGATGGTACTTGCGCAGAGCTGAGTCAAAGTTCAAATGTACTTTTGGAAGTGTGGTAAATGGAAAAGTCAATACCATTCAAAATCCTGGAAAAGTTAACCAACTGGCGAGCAGCTAACAACTGATTTCACTACTTTCTGAATACTTAAACCTATAGTAAAATATATCTCCAGAGGTAGACACTATCCTTCATAACCTGCCTAAGCTGGTTGAGGCACTTGTGATTTTGTGGCACTCATCACCTACATTGAGAATGGTTTCCAGAAGAAACCAGACACAGTGCTGTTGGATATCACAGCTGTCCGTGATGCATTGTAACACACTGACCTGCTTCTACTGCTGTCCAGGGTGCTTTCAAAAGCTGGCTCAAGGAAGTTGTTGAAACACCCCTTCACAAAAGCACACTTGGACAAAGGCTGGTCAGTGGACTACCCCAGTGTTCAGCATTTATTCAAGTGACCTGCTTACACTGCATGTTGCAAGGTCATGCGTGTTGACAAGTTCTGATGTATCACTCAATCTCTGTCCTCCTGTGCCCTAAATCAGATCCTTAACCAAGAGGTTACAAAGTTGATGGTATAGCATAGCACATGGTGTCTCACAGTGAGTCGGTCTAAAACCATATCCAGTACCCTCCTCCAGAGTCCCACTGCCTAAACCGAATTATACATCTATATGGATGGCCAGAGATGAAAGCACAGTCCCAACTCGGCATACTTAGGAATAACAGTAATAGTCCTTCCCGAAACTTCGGCAGTAAACAGCAGCAAATGTTAAAACCAGAAATAACACATTATCCAAACTCATGGATCTTCATGGGGGCTGCTGACACAACACTCTGGAGCACAGCACCTTCCCTATCAGACTGCACTCCAGAATACCGTGCATCTAACAGTCTGTTTCACCTACTGTGTAGATCTTCAGTTGAATGCAATAATGTACATCCTGACAGCACTCTTCAGGCTTCAACAAGAGTTGGGTTTGCTGGCAAATTTCCCACGAAGTTGTCTAAGATGCTGTTTTCATAACAGGATTTGTTATTAAGGAAAGTAATAAGAATGTACTTTTTATTAGTCACTAATGGTATTAGAACACCTTGATGTGGCAATGCAACTGAAAACACTGTTTTCATCTTGCCTCTGTTATTTTAAGACATTCCTTAAGATTGTCTCTCTGAACAAAGGTTCAGAGAGGATATTCTGAAATTGAAAGTCTGAGCAATTGAAGTCTTAGAGAATAAAAACAAGAATGTGGAAAAGACCAGAATTACAGCAACTATCATGACTTAACTGGACTGATAATTGTGTCTCATTGGCCTACAGGCTGACACAAATTGTATAAAATCTCAGTTAGATCAGGTATTGATAGTGGGGAGGATAGTCTCAGGCTACAATCAGATTCATCAGCTGGTAAATTGAGCAGACAGATTTTAATCTGGAAAAGTGTGAGATGATGCATTTTAGGAGGTCTAATAAGAGAAGAGATATATACTTGGATAGTAGGTCTCTAGGGATTTACTGAGGAACAAAAGGATTTTGGTGTACAAATCCATAGGTGTTAGTACAGGTACACAGGATAGTAAAGAAAGCATATGGGATGCTTGCCTTCATTAGCCAATGTATAAAATATAGGAGTAAGTAATGGTAAAAATATGGAATGTGCTACCTGAGAGGGTGCTGGAGATAGGTACTTACACAACATTTAGGCAGCATCTAGATGGGCCAGGGCATAGTAGGCTGTGGCTGAAGTGTAGGCGAAAGTGAGGACTGCAGATGCTGGAGATAAGAGTCAAAATTAGAGTGGTGCTGGAAAAGCACAGCAGGTCTGGTAGCACCTGAGGAGCAGGAGAATCGACGTTTCGGACAGGAGCCCTTCGTCAGGAAAGGATGAAGTGTAGGTAAATTAAATTAGTGTAGTCTGGTGTTTGTTGGTTAGCATAGACAAGATGGGTTGAAGTGACTGTGTCTATGTTGTATGAATCTGTCCAATTTACTGCTGAACAATTCTCAGTCAAGCAGAGAAACTTGCACCAAGTTTTGACAAATTATTGTAAACAAATAGCCAAAAGAGGATTAATAATTGACTACAATGCATATTATCTATGTTTCTTTTATACATACACGGCACGGGCAGCATGGTGGCACAGTGGTTAGCACTGCTGCCTCACAGCACAAGAGACCTGGGTTCAATTCCTGCCTCAGGCGACTGACTGTGTGGAGTTTGCACATTCTCCCTGTGTCTGCGTGGGTTCCCTCCAGGTGCTCCGGTTTCCTCCCCCAGTCACAAAGATGTGCAGGCCATTCTAAATTACCTAGTATTAGGTGTAGGGGTATTGGTGGGTAGTGATTCGGTGTGGACTTGTTGGGCTGAAGGGCCTGTTTCCACACTGTAAGTAATCTAATCTAATCACACCAATGGCCTTGAATAAAGGCTCCTTAAAAGCTACCTCTTTGATCAAGATTTTCACTATCTGACCTCAGGTGACGTACTGTTATTTACTCTTGTGTGCAATGCCCTGTGAAACACCTTAGTATAGTTTGTTCTGTTGCAGCTACTACATAATTATACATTGTAGGTGTGCCATGTTCCCAGTCTTAGTTTCTCAAAAAATAATGAGGTACTTAGTGGTCTTAGCTTGCAACTGGAACAGATAGACATGCCTGCAATGCATTAGTCATGACCTGTCAGAAATTATAGACATGTCAACTGCTCTTCTGGTCAAATGAAGGGTGATCTGCTTCTTGTTTTGAAATTTGTATGGTGCAATGTTGCAAATTTCAGCCGTCTTAGAAGTTGCTGTTTTAACTGAAATCCTATTATTCATGCTACCGGTGGTTTCATCCCAATAAATAAAGAAAATCCCTTGTCATATAAAGATGGCTTTATGAAATTGTGTAGTGTTGAAAACTTTTTTAAGTAGAAAGGAATATTTGTGTCTGTTTTCATTAGTATTCAAGAATATTAAGAGGTGAGAGATTGCATCAAAATCAAGTAAAATTGAAAGCCAAATGAAAATTATAATTTCATATTTTTCTTTGGAAATGTCCATTTTTTCATGTATGTTATGTTACAGACTGTAATTCTTCTGAGAGTGTCAAGTCACAGGAACATCTGGCAACACACTCCCTCCCTTCTTCCAATCCAGATGGCAGTGGGTCGTCCAATCCCTCTCACAATTCTGTTGGAAATCAGAAACTGATGCCAGAGTCTAGCACCGCCAAAAAGACCCCTCCTAAAGTTATATATGTCTTCTCCACGAACATGGCCAACAAGTAAGTTGACAATAATTTACACAAGCTATCTTTAATCGCTCATTGCTATTTCCATCTTATGAGGATGATCTATGGCTGCATTTGTTTCTCCAGGATGTTGAATTTATTGATCAATACATTCTACTGTGTAATTTGTTCTATTGTAGTCCACATTACATACCTGCTGAAAGGTCTCTCTACCTCTCGAGTGCGCTCTGCCATTCGTTATGAACTTGGTTGACCATTGAGCTCAATGCTAACATGACCTGGTCTGAGCTACATGTAACTCCAGACCCACAGCAATGTGACTGACTCTGAAGTGCTCTCTGGGCAATAAATGTTGCCTATCCAGCGATACCCTCATCCCATGAATAACCAAAGAAAAAGAAATAACCTAATTTGCACTTCTCCCATATTCCTTGATCTTTTAGCCACGAAAGCTACATCTACCTCCTTTTAGAAACACAATATTTTAACCTCACCCAATTTGTGTTGGTGAATCACAGGCTCACGACTGTCTGGGTGAAGAAATTTCTCTTCTTATTGCTAAAAGGTTTAACCCTTATCCCTAGAATATGATTCCTGGTTCTGGACTCCCCACTATTGGGGACATCCTTCCTGCATCTAACCTATCTAATCCTGTTAGAATTTTATTGCTTTCTGTGAGATCACTCCTTATTCCTCTAATGGATACAATCCTAACTGATTCAATATCTCTTCATACGCTAATCTTGCCATCCAAGGATTAATCTGATAAACTTTCACTGCACTCCCTCTGCAGCAAAAACATACTTCTTCCGATAAGGAGACAGTCTCTGCATACAATATTCCAGATGTTGCCTTACCAATGCCCTACATAATTGTAGCAAGATGTTCTTGTTCCCCCTTGATTCCTCCCGCTTTGGAGACCAACATATAGTTTGTCTTCTTTACAACTTGCTGCACCTGTGGGCTTACTTTCAGTGATTGGTGCACACGTTTGCCCAGGTTTTGGTGAATATTTCCTTCTCTGAATTTGCAAATATTAAGATAATCATCTGTTTTCATATTTTTATAACCAAGTTGATAACTATTTATCCACTTTATACTGCAT
Source organism: Hemiscyllium ocellatum (assembly GCF_020745735.1). Taxonomy (NCBI): domain Eukaryota; kingdom Metazoa; phylum Chordata; class Chondrichthyes; order Orectolobiformes; family Hemiscylliidae; genus Hemiscyllium; species Hemiscyllium ocellatum. Next base: position 48,118,251 of record NC_083406.1, on the reverse strand, counting down.
TTGCCATGCATTTGCCTGTCCAAATCACACTGCAGCAACTCTGCATCCTCCTCAGAACTCACCTGTACATTCAGCTTTGTGGTATCTGCAAATTTTGAGTTATTATATTTAATTCCCTCATCTAAGTCATTGACATATATTGTGAATAACTAAGGTCCTAGTATCAATCCCTGCAGTAGCCCACTGGTTGCTGCAAGTCATTCAGAAGTAGATCCAAAACATCATTTAAAAGAGTTAAATATTTGAAGAAACAGAAACATAAAAATTTCAGTCATAGAACAATGAAAAGAATTAAATAATCAGGGGTTTGAAGAGCAGTAGTAACAATATTCATTTTATTTCCATTCTTAACTTTGATAGTGTGAATTTCCTGAGTGTGAGGGAATATGAATGGAAAGGATGTGTTATCCAATACTTTCTAATTGCTTTGGTGGGTATAGGTCATGATTACACTTTGTTGCTCCAATTTGTCCAGAAGTGAGGTGCTCACACAATTTAAGTCAAATTACATTCAATAACATCTCAACTTTACAATCAGCTGTTTGTCTCCAGAACACAGAGCAGGTCTAAAAATCAAAGTTCTGCCAAATTGAGAAAAGGGATGTTATGGTGATTAGCAAAAGAACATGTCAAGAAAGATGTCTCGAGAAGAGCTGCAAATGAAAAAGCAAAAGCAAATACCAATTGTTGCTGTCCACAGGCAAAAATACATAAAATAAAACTCACAGATAGATTAAAGTGGGTCAGTGTTTTTGCTGAAATTAGTATACTCACTGCTGAATCTGAAACCTGTGCCTGATCCTGTGCCTGGAACAGTACAGTAGACCAAGGACGGAAAGGTTAGATTGGGACTGGAGTGGAGAAGTAAAATGGACAAGTGATTATAAATTTGAATTCTTGCTTAGAACAAGGTATTTTGCAAAGCAGTCATCCAGTCAATGTGGAGGAGGCCATATCAGAAGCTGAATTGGAAAACAGATAAGAGCTTGAGATCTTCAACTGTGGAGAGAGATGAGGTGAAAGTGAGAATGTTGCCTCTTCTGTGTATGTTTATGAAAGTCCCAGGCCATGGGAAGGAGGTATCTTAGGTGATTGTAGAGTGGACTGGCATGTCATGAATGGATCTATTCCTTTGGAATTTTGAGAGGCAGTGGAAAGATATGCCTGATGCCAATAACACACAGGAGGTAACAGAATGGCTAGATAATGAACTTTTGAATGTGGAAGTTGGTGAAGTGGAAGGTGAAACCAAGGGAAATCTGATTGTAGCTGTTGGAGGGGTCTATTATTACCATTGATGGCACTTTGGTATATTTGGCATTGTGGTTGGTAAGGACTGCTGGTGGCTTGGCAGTTACTCAATATTACAGATATTGAACATTGTCTTCAAATTATATACAGCAGTGGAATTTCCGTGAGCTTTCCAAATAGAACCAGCACTCAGTAGATCAGGAAATCATGTGACCACTTCATTTATATCCCACTGTAAACAGCCCTAGTGTGAGTTTATAAAATCCAGACCCCTGTCATGGACCTTCCTTTTTGTTCATTCACATCTTTCCCTTTTCCCCTGCCTTGTACTTGCTTAAATCCTGTGACACCAGCACATCTTTCCAGTCCTGATGGAAAGTCATCAGGCTGAAACATTGTGGTGAATAAATCAAAGAATCAAATCCCATTCCCCCGCATCCTCCCCCCCAACAACATCCCTAGTTCCTCCAATAATTTGAAGGAGGACTTTATGCCTTCTGGGTCAGGTGGTTCTGCCTCAGAAAACTGTCTGCCAAACAGAAGCAGTGGATGCAGGCCTCCCCTGCTGCCAGTTACATAGAGTCATAGAATCCTCACAGTGCAGAAGTAGGCCATTTGGCCCAACAAGTTCACTCTGACCCTCTGAAGAGTATCCCACCTAGACTCACACTCCATCCTATCCCTGTAACACTGTATTTCTCTTAGCTAATCCACGTAACTTACACATCCCTGAACACAATGGGCATTTTAGCACAACCACTCCACTTAACCTGCACAGCCAGCAGTTTCTGAATGAAAGGTGTATTTATTTCCCATGAAAGCCTCAGTTGGCATACTGATAGTAAGGACTGCCCAATGATACACCTGCCTGTGGTTTAACTGCACTGAAAGCATGAGAGCAGGACTGAACAAAATGGAGTTAACTAGCAACCTCACCCTCTGCACCGTCTATCTCTTTAAACCCATTGGGATAGAGTATTAAGTCTAAACCAAGTTCAACCACTACTGCTGCTGCCTGGCATTTTGAGGATTTCCAGCATTTTAATATTTCACATGGCCAGATTTATTTAATGAGTTAAACCAGGTTGTTGGAAACCTGAAAGAAAAACAGAAATTGCTGGAGTAGCTGAGTAGGTCTGGCAGCATCTGAAGAAAGGCCCTGGACTCAAAACTGTAACTGCTTTCTGTCCACAAGTCCTCTCAGAACTGCACAGTTCAATTTCTGTTTTTATTAAATTGAGTTGCTGTGGATCCTGTTTTTGATTAAATCTGATGTTAACTTAGTTTCAGTTAATTGAGATTTTGAATTTCCCCTCCAAAAAACATGATCCACTAATGTGTAAAAGACATCAAAAGTTGAGTTGCTTTAAGATACTTAGGTTTAGGCTTTGGTTCTTAAACACCATGTATTAGACTTGCCAACCAGTCAGCACTCTCCAATCACACAGCATAAATATTAGTTTTCCTCTAAATTACTATCTTGTGAATTGTCTTGATGATTGCAAACAAAAAACCTTGTCAAAACATATGTATTTTCAGCAGTGACTCAAGACCTGCTGTGCTAAAGAACCCCTTCATGTCATAGTAGTAGGGAGATTGAAAGACAGTTTTAATCAATACCTGGATACAAGACTCTTTGAGTTCTTTATGTATGCGGCTCCAGCACTAAAAATAATGAGAGATCACTTGAATTTAGGGCTTGGATTTGTACCTGGTAGTATGATGCTTTTGCTATTACTGAGACTTGAGGGAAGTGCAAGATTGGCAACTAAATATCCCAGGATATAGATGATTCAGTTGGGATACAGAGAGAGGTGAAATGGGTGGAGGAGTTGCATACTGGTCAGAGAGGATATCACAGCTGTGTTGAGGGAGGCACATGGGTGGAGCTCAGAAATAGGTAATAATGTTGGGGTTGTACTACAGACTTCCCAACAGCGAGCATGAGATAGAGGTACAATTATGTAGACAGATTATGGAAAAATATAGGAGCAACAGGGTGGTACTGATGGGAGATTTTAATTTTCCCAACATTGTCTGGGATTCACTAAGTGTTAGAGGTTTAGATTGAGCAGAATTTGTAAGGACCATCCAGGAGGGTTTTACAGAGCAGTATGTAATTAGTCCACCTCGGGAAGGGGTCATACTGGACCTGGTGTTGGGGAATGAACCTGGCCACGTAGTAAAGGTTTCAGTAGGAGATTACTTTGGGAATAGTGATCACAATTCCATAAGTTTTAGAATATTCATGGACAAAGACAAGATTGGTCCTAAAAGAAGATTGCTAAATTGGGGAAAGATCAACTATAGCAAAATTCAGCAGAAGCTGGGGAAAGTAGATTGGGAGCAGCTGTAAATCCACATTTAATTTATGGGAAGCTTTTAAAAAGAGGTTGATTAGAGTGCAGGACAGACATGTCCCTGTGAAAATGAGGGATAGAAATGGCAAGGTTAGGGAACCATGGATGACAGGTGAAATTGTGAGACTAGTTAAGAGGAAAAAGGAAGCATGCATTAAGGTTAGGTGACTGAAAACAGACGAAGCTTTGAAAGAATATTGGGAAAGTAGGACCAATCTGAAATGAGGAATTAAGAGGACTAAAAGGGGTAATGAAATATCTTCAGCAAACAGGGTTAAGGAAAATCCCAAAGCCTTTTATTCATATGTAAGGAGCAAAGGGGTAACTAGAGAAAGGGCTGGCCCATCAAGCACTAAGAAGGGAAGTTATACATGGAATCAGAGAAAATGGATGAGATTCTTAATGAGTACTTTGTGTCGGTGTTCACCGAGGAGAGGGACATGATGGATGTTGAGGTTAGGGATAGATGTTTGTTTACTCTAGGTCAAGTTGGCATAAGGAGGAAGAAAGTGTTGGGTATTCTAAAATGCATTAAGGTGGACAAGTCCTCAGGTCTGGATGGGATCTATCCCAGATTACAAAAGAGAAAGTGCTAGAAAAGCTAAAAGGTCTTAAAATTGATAAATGTCCTGGCCCCGATGGGCTACACCCTAGAGTTCTGAGGGAAGTGGCTGAGGAAATAGTGGAGGCGTTGGTTGAGATCTTTCAAAAGTCACTGGAGTCAGGGAAAGTCCCGATGATTGGAAGATTGCTGTTGTAACCCCCTTGTTCAAGAAAGGATCAAGACAAAAGATGGAAAATTATAGGCCAATTAGCTTAACCTCAATTGTTGGTAAAATTCTAGAATCCATCGTTAAGGATGAGGTTTCTAAACTCTTGGAAGAGCAGAGTCGGATTAGAACAAGTCAACATGGATTTAGTAAGGTGAGGTCGTGCCTGACAAACCTGTTGGAATTCTTGGAAGAGGTGACAAGTAGGTTAGACCAGGGAAACCCAGTGGATGTGGTCTATTTAGATTTCCAAAAGGTGCCACACGGGAGGCTGCTGAGCAAGGTGTTTGAGGTGAGCTACTGGTATGGATTGAGGATTGGCTGTCTGACAGAAGGCAGAGAGTTGGGATAAAAGATTCTTATTCGGAATAGCAGCCGGTGACAAGCGGTGTCCCGCAGAGTTCAGTGTTGGGGCCGCAGCTGTTCACGTTATATATTATTGATCTGAATGAAGGGACTGGGGGCATTCTAATGAAGTTTGCCGATGATACAAAGTTAGGTAGACAGGCAGGTAGTACTGAGGATGTGGGGAGGCTGCAGAAGGATCTAGACAGTTTGGGAGAGTGGTCCAGGAAATGGCTGATGGAATTCAACGTGAGCAAATGCGAGGTCTTGCACTTTGGAAAAAAGAATACAAGCATGGACTACTTTCTAAACTGTGAGAAAATTCGTAAAGCCGAAGTACAAAGGGATCTGGGAGTACTAGTCGAGGATTGTCTGAAGGTAAACATGCAGGTTGAGTCCGTGATTAAGAAAGCGAATGCAATGTTGTCATTTATCTCAAGAGGGTTGGAATATAAAAGCACCATTGTGCTACTGAGACTTTATAAAGCTCTGGTTAGGCCCCATTTGGATTACTGTGTCCAGTTTTGGTCCCCACACCTCAGGAAGGACATACTGGCACTGTAGTGTGTCCAGCAGAGATTCACACGGATGATCCCTGGAATGGTAGGTCTAACATACGAGGAACGGCTGAGAATCCTGGGATTGTATTCATTGGAGTTTAGAAGATTAAGGGGAGATCTAATAGAAACTTACAAGATAATACATGTCTTGGAAAGGGTGGCCGCTAGGAAATTGTTTCCGTTAGGCGAGGAGACTAGGATCCATGGACACAGCTTAGAATTAGAGGGGGTCAATTCAGAACAGAAATGCGGAGACATTTCTTCAGCCAGAGAGTGTTGGGCCTGTGGAATTCATTGCCGCAGAGTGCAGTGGAGGCCGGGACGCTAAATGTCTTCAAGGCAGAAATTGATAAATTCTTGATGTCACAAGGAATTAAAGGGCTACAGGGAGAATGTGGGTAAGTGGAGTTGAAATGCCCATCAGCCATGATTGAATGGCGGAGTGGACTCGATGGGCCGAATGGCCTTACTTTCACTCCTATGTCTTGTGGTCTTATGGTCTTATAGATTACTGAGGGCAGCAAGAGAAGAAATAGCTGGGGCTTTAACAGATACCTTTGCAGCATCATTGAACACGGGTGAAGTCTTTGAAGACTGGAAAATTGCTAATGTTGTCCCCTTGCTTAAGAAGGGTAGCAGGGATAATCCAGGTAATTATCGACAAGTGAGCCTGAGTCAGTGGTAGGGAAGCTGCTGGAGAAGATGCTGATAGATAGAATCTATTTACATTTGGATAGGCAGCATAGTTTTGTGCAGGGAGAGTCAGGTCTTACCAACTTAATAGAATTCTTTGAGGAAATGATAAAGTTGACTGATCAGGGAAGGGCTGTGGATGTCATTTACATCTATTTCAGTAAGGCATTCGATAAAGTTCCCCATGGTAGCCTGATGGGAACATGAAGTTGCATGGGGTTCAGGTGTACTAGCCAGATGGATAGAGAACTGGCTAGGCAACAGGAGACAGAGAGTACTAGTGGAAGGGGGTTTCTCAGTATGGAGACCTATGACCAGTGGTGTTCCACAGGGATCCATGCTGGGACTGCTGTTGTTTGTGATATACATAAATGATCTGAAGGAAGGTATAGCTGGCCTAATTAGCAAGTTTGCAGATGCCACTAAGATTGGTGGAGTAGCAGATAATGAAGGGGACTGTCACAGAATGCAGCAGAATATAGGTAGATTGGAGAGTTAGACCAAGAAACAGCAGATGGAGTTCAATCCGGACAATGTGAGGTGATGCATTTTGGAAGATCCGATTCAAGAGCGAACTATATGTTAAATGAAAAAGCCCTGCAGAACATTGATGTGCAGAGAGATCTGGGTGTTCAGGTTCATTGTAACCTGAAGGTGGCAACGCAGATTGATAGAGTCATCAAAAAGGCATACGGCATGTTTTCCTTCATTGGACATGGTATTGAGTACAAGAGTTGGCAGGTCATGTTACAGGTACAACTCTGGTTCGGCCACATTTGGAATACAATGCAGTTCTGGTCACCAAATTACCGAAAGACTGTGGATGGTTTGGAGATAGTACAGAGGAGGTTCACCAGGATGATGCCTGGGATGGAGGGCACTAGCTACAAAGAGAGGTTGAGTAGATTAGGATTATTTTCTTTAGAAAAATGGAGGTTGTGGGTGGACCTGATTGAGGTCTCTAAAATCATGAGAGGTATAGACAGGTGGATAGCAATAAACCTTTTCCCAGAATGGAGTACTCAATTATTATGGTTCATGAGTTCAGGATGAGAGGGGAAAAGTTTAAGGGAGATATGTGTGGAAAGTTCTTTACGCAGGAGGTGGTAGGTGCCTGGAACATGTTACCAGCAGAGTGGTAGAAGAGGGAACGGTAGTGTCATTCAAGATGTATCTAGACAGATACATGAATGGACAGGGAGCAGAGGGATACAGATCCTTGGAAAATAGGCAACAAGTTTAGATAGAGGATCTGGATCAGTGCAGGCTTGGAGAGCTGAAGGCCCTGTTCCTATACTGTAATTATTTTCTTTGTTTATCACCATATTTTCCCAGATCTTGTTGAAATGATCAAATATTCAAATAGTAATTTCAGAGGCAGAACTGGTTTAATTTTCAACCTTCAAGAAATAAAAATCACCTCTAATTTATTTTCTAAGCATCTATTTTTGTTCCATTAACATTTGTGTTCGTAACTGAAAAGAGATAATTTTGTTTTGATGGTAGGGCTGCGGAAGCTGTCCTGAAGGGAGAAGCAGAAACTATTCTTTCCTTCCATATGCAGAATATTTCAAACAGGGGGACAGAAAAGGAAGGTCCAGCAAGTAACAGTCCGGTAAGCAATATTTGCATGATCTTTACTTTCGCAAAATGTAACCTATTAGCGGAATAAAACTTGCAAGGTTCCTTGCCTGCGAGGTTTTGAAGTTAGTGCTAAAATTCATTCCTATTAATTTGGTTAGTAAAATGATCCTAGCACTTCAGGTAGGTTGTCTGATCTAATACATATGCCATAATATGCAAGCAACTAACATTTTTGCAACAAATTTCTGCTTTGAAGGCAGCCAACACACTTCAGAATAGCTTACATGTGCTGACAAGATGCTTGGACAATGGAGGTCTCAAAGCTTATCCTTGAATCCAATATTGTTTTAACTTGAAGTGCAATATCTCATTCCTCCATTGCTGGATGCAATATCTGTTCAGAGTTGTTTGTCACAGCTTGTTCAATTTATTAGCTTCCAATGCTAAAAAAATGGAAAATGAGTTGTTGCATTGAATCCTTTCTTGAATTTCAAACTGATCATTTTGGTATATTGGTGATCCATCTGCTATGCTTTACTATTTCACATCTCCATCCTACATGTTCCATTTGATCTAGTTACAGATGTTTCAGACAACATTTCCCTGAAAGTTGCCCATGAGCTCTAAATTTGTACAGTTGTGCTTGTGGACCTAATTTGGACTGAGGAATTCAATTAAAAATAACACAGCAAAATATTGCCTTGAACAAGGTTATAGCTTAAACACACATCACTGTTTCCCCGCCCCCACCCCCCCCCACCACCACTATCACTGCCACCAATTCTTCATGCCACATCCATGGTAACCCATGACCCCAGCCATAACTATTGGCTTAATGCCAATTTAATGTAAATTCATACCAACTCATGACCACCACCCATTGATTTTGTAACCTCCATATTAACTCATTCACTATTCACTCTGTTTGGACCTCATGAGCCATGTTGAGATGAGGAAAATAAGTCTAAGTATCTATCACAATCATTACTCTTTTACAAACATCAGTCAGTGGCCAGCCTGAACTTGAAAAACACAGGTGGGAGTAAAGACAGAAAGTCTGTATTGACAAAAACTTTGAATGTGGAAACGTATTCAAACCTTTAAATCCTCTCAAGTAATTAATACATTGTGCAACAGGTTTGTATTCAGAGACCCACATCAAAGACACAGAATCCATAAATAACAACCTTAAATAGTAAAACTGTGAAATTTGACTGTCTGCCACACTGAAGTAGTTATAAGTTGTGGAAAACCAACAAGTGTAAAGAATGACTTCTTGGTAGTTGTAGGACAGTGTCAACAATTAGGTGTTTTAAATGGTAGAACAGATTACTAACAATTCTCTTGGACCCAAGCAGTCTACATTTTTACTTGTTAAAAGTGTTGCAGATTGAAATAACTGCATAACTTGGCAATTCTGCAGACCTTATTCATGCTTCACCAACATTTATGTCTAAAAGTACACGCACTGCAGGACAGTCCATTTACCACAATGAAAAGGAGATCATAGAGTCATTCGGCAGGGAAACAGACCCTTCGGTCCAACTAGTCCATGCTGACCATGTTCCCAAACTGAATTAGCTCCACTTGCCTGTGTTTGATCCATATCCCTGCAAACATTTCCTATTCATGTACTTATCCAAATGCATTTTAAATGTAACTGCACCTGCATCCATCACTTCCTCTGGTAGCTCATTCCATACACAAGTCACTGACCATATTGAAAAAACAGTCCACTCATGCTGTTTTTAAAACTTTCTCCTCTCACCTTAAAGTATGACCCCCCTAAGTTCGAACACACCACCCTATGGGAAAAAAAACCTTGCTATTCACCTTATCTATGCCCCTTATGATTTTAGTAATCTCCATAAAGTTTTAAGCTCCAGTGAAAAATGTTTCAGCCTATCTAGCCTTTTTTTACAACTCAAACCCTCCATTCCCAGCAGCATTGATATAAATATTTCTGGAACTCTCTCCAATTTAATGATATCCTTCCTATAGCAGAGAGACCAGACTGCAGATAATACTCCAGAAGAGGCTTAGCCAATATCCTGTACAACCTTAGTGTCCCAGCTCCTATGTTCAAAGGTCTGAGCAATGAAAGCCTTCTTAACCACCCTGTTTATCTGTGATGCAAACTTCAAAGAATTATGTACCTAAACTCTTTTAATCTAAATTCAAATTGCCCTGCTGAACTCAGGTTGCTCCTGTCTGTGACTCATGACCCATGCTCTTGCCCCACCACTAAAAATAGGATCTGTCAGATATGTGGTTGGTGGTTCTGAATCCAAGCCACCCCAGCCATTTGCAGAGACAGGACCTGAGTTGTTCTCTGCAGTATTCTTAGCCTCCAACCTGCTCTTGTAGCCACAGTATTCATATGTCAAGTCCAGTTCAGTTTCTAGTCAACGGTAATTGTTGATAATTGGCATTTCATTAATACGAACGCTAATGCCATTGTCAAGGATTCCCATTTCATTGCAAAGATTGAAAAAAAGAATGTGTGGAAGAGTAAAACAAGACCCATACACACTCTCTCAGCCTTGGACCATATTATCTTTTCAATTCTCAATGTGTCTCCAAGTTCTGGACAGGGTGTCTGTGATCCCATTTGATTTCTCGGCATTATGATTGGTCTTTATGTGGTATGCTTTGAGGAACAAACTCCAATGTAATGTGCTGTCTTAGTAATAAACTTTTCCACAAAAATTAACAGGTTATGATCTGTAGAGACTGTGGTCTCTCTGACCCATTACAGACATATGTCTCAAAGTGTTTCAAAGCCAATAACAAACTGACAGTTTCCTTCTATCCTATGGAATACCCTTGATATTTGTTGCTTTTTTTTGGGAGAAGCACCTGACTGGTCTTTCTATTCTGGTTTCATCTTCCCCCTCATTGATGGCTATATTAAAAACTTGTTTAAAGTTTGGAGCTGCAAGCTCAGACTCATTATTAAAATGACCTTCCTGATTTTCAAAAGCATTTTTGTATTTCTCAGTCTTTGTTTTTCCAGTAGTAGGTTAATCAGTAGTACAGCACCAATGTTGTTGAACTTTGGGAGAAACCTTTGGTACAATGCACATATCCCCAAGACCCTCAACATTTCCCATTTTGTTGTGGGGATGGATAACTACTACAGCTTCAGACTTTGCATCTGTAGGCAATACATGTCTGTGACTGAGTATATATCCTAGAAAGGCCTTGGTAGACTCACCCTTGTAAGATTGACCACTAGCACAACTGAGTGTATTTTCCAGAAGAAAGCTTCCAGTTGCTATTAATGCAATTCTCAGGTGTTGCTATCCACTAGAATATTATCTAGGTACACTGTAGAATTAGGTAAGTCTGCTATTGTCTGGTCCATTAGACTTTGAAAGGTGGATGGGGCATTTCAGATTCTGAATAGCATGACATCACCTTGGGATAAACCATTTGGACTTATGAAGGTGGAAATCTCCTTCACCTGCGTAGTCAAGGAAACCTCCCCACTTTCTTAACAATTATATTTTTGTAATGGAAGCTAATTATCCTACCCATTGACTAGGAGTTAGGACTGGTCATTGCACTTACTTTTTGGTAGAAAGTGCAGAACCTTGTGGAGTCTGCAGCTTATGTAGAAGCACATCTGGGGAGATCCAACTGTTCGGGTGCTTTGGTTGGCGCACACAGTTAATCTTCTTCTGAATCTTGGCTAGTTTTTCTGGGCCTAGTTGATAGCCCTTATGGGAGAGGCTTCTGCAGTGATTGAAATGAAGTCAGCCAAGTGGACTTCGTGGAATATGAGTTCCCTGAGTGGTGCTGTTAATCCGATCCAATCATGGACCGTCAGACTTTCTTTTCACTCTGAGGGCTGGATCAGTATGAGGAGTGTTTGACGACTCTGGGATAATACTCAGTTGAGCTTAGAAAGATGAGGAGGGATTTGATTGAAACTTACAGAATACTGAAAGGTTTAGACAGAGTAGACATTGGGAAGATATTTCTATTGGCAGGAGAGATGAGGATTCGAGGACACAGCCTTAGAATAAAAAGAAGACCCTTCAGAATAAAGATAAGAAGAAACTTATTCAGCCAGGGAATGGTGAATCTGTGGAACTCATTACCACAGAAGGCTGTGGAGATCAGGTTATTGAGTATATTTAAAACAGAGATGGATAAGTTCTTGATTGCCAAGAGGAACAAAAGTTGTAGGAAAATGGTGTACAAAAACCTATCAACTATGATTGAATGGCAGAGCAGACTTGATAGGTCGAATGATCTCATTTCTGCTCCTATGTCTATGTGGTGTCAGAACTCACCACATGTAAATAAAGAGTGAATTGGTGAAGGGATACCAGCCTCTGTGGAGCTATTTCAGTGGAAATGAGAAATACACACCCCCCCGAAGAAATTTGCTCTTTGTAGCATCTTTGTGTTGGGGTAAACATTTTTGGAAATCATGCTATTGTTCGGGAAGACTGACTTATTTGATCCTGCCATCAGAGACGGGGCCCAGTATGTGGAAATAATGCATTATTTTTTTCCAGGCGAATGACAATGGAACAGATGAAAAGCAACGAGTAATTCCCTGACAGCTTGTGATCTTGCAACATTTTCTGTTATTAGAAGCCTAAATTTACCTGAGGTACAAGATGCTAAAGTCTTTAAAGAGTTGACATATTTAGTTAAGGGATATTAAAACCCAAACTTCCTTTAATTCTGAGGCATTACCAGTGCTACTATTTCGGTGTTCGCAGAACCAACCTTTAGCAAAATTGTCTTGTGTCTCCAGCTCTTACGTTTGCACTTGGCTAAGCTAGAAACTGTACCAGGGTACCTTGACAGATTAAGGGTGCAACATTGGTTCCATTCTCTTATGAGAAGCAGTTGGTTCAGTTACCACTGCAGTAGAAGGCTTGGGCCCAAGCTTGATGAGGTGAAATTAGTTGAGAAAGATTTACTTAGATTGGCTCAATATTTTTGATTAGAAAATGGCTGTCTGGGTGAAGTACTAATTAAATACCCAGAAGGTTTTCAGGACTTTTGAGGCTAGGCACTATTAAAGGAACCAAAACCACCTTACATGTTGACTAGGAAACAATTCCATGACTCTGCAAGGTCCATCCAGTGCTATTTGTCTTATGGGCAAAAGTAGAGGAAGGAATCAGAAGCGCAGAGATCATCAAACTGGTGTGGTTTGCAGCATGGTTAGCAGCAATCATATCGATTATCAATGGGTACTTTGCCTTTGTGGGGATTTCAAACAAATGGTAAACTGCTTTGCGCAGCTGAATGAATACCCAATCCCTCACGTGGAAGATTTTTATGCAAAGCTGTCAGGGAGCTGTCTTCACAAAGCTGGACATGAGCCATGTGTACTTGCAACTGCAATTGCATTTAGATGAGGATTCCCAGAAGTATACTACAATAAATACCAATTAAGGTTTGTATCTATATCCAAGATCTGAGATACCGTCAGACTGTGCAATTTTTCGGTTGACAATAATGAACATTTTACAACATCTATCCTTGATCTCTATTTACTCAGATGATGAGCTAATAACAGGGAAGATCAATAAGGAACACTTGGAGAACTTGGACATAGTCCTAAGGTATTTCTCCCGGGGGAACATGTGCCTTAGAAGGAAAATATGTGTGTTCCAGGCACTCCAAGTGACTCACTTGGGCTACAGAGTTAACAAGACCGGGTTACACTTATTGGAAGATAAACTGAGGGCGATCAATGGTGTTCTGGCTCCCAGTCTGTACTGGAGCTTTGGTCTTTCCTTGGGCTGGTGAATTATTAGAGAAAGTTCACACATAACCTGGCCTCCATCTTTGCACCCATACATCTGCTTTTGAAAAAGAGTCAGCCTTAGAAACGATCTTGTTGCCAAGACGTAGCCTTCAGGGAAGTGAAGAAATAGCTATTATCTCAAAGGTATTGGCACACTGTGATCCCAAGTGAGAACTGGTATTGATATGTGATGCCTCCCTGTACAGCATCAGTATAGTATTAGTTTATTATTGGCCCAATGAAGAGGAATGCCAAAGTGCGTTTGCATCCAGGATTTTGGCTAATGCAGAGCATAAGTATGTCAGATACAGCAGGAAGGTTTGGTGATTATCCTTGAAGTCAGGAGGATTCATCAACACCTTTTATGGATGTAAATTTGTAATAATAGCAGACCTCAAACCATTGGTAGAACCACTTATAGAGGACAAGACAGCATCACCCATAACTTCAGGCTGAATTCAGCAGTGGGCTCTAATGACTAAGTGCTTATAATTACAAATTGGAGCACTATCCGGGAGGCCAAGTAGCAATGTGGATGCATGGAGCTGCCTCCTGCTGATAGATACACCACCAGTGGTACCACCATTGGAAGAGTCTGTTACAGATTTACATTTCTGGACACACTTCTAGTCACAGCTGACAATATCAGACTTTGGACGATCCTGGAAAACCTGAAAAAGCTGGTGGCAATGGGGGAAGTCAAAGGACTGTCAGCACCAGAATTGGATGTTTTTTAGACCTGGCGAGACCAGATCATAGTAGAAGAAAGCAAGAGTGATTGTCCAATGCAAAAGTTGCTGCTAGACATTGGCTGAACTCCAAAGTGAAGATGTTGGTGAGAAGTTGTGTCTGGTGGCCAGGCTTGGGTGCAGACATTGGATGCCTAGAGTGCAACAAGGACAAAAAACTGTGTGTGTCTTTTTGCAGTACATGGACTTCTAGTCACATAGTGGGACGTTGTTTACAGCAGGGAATTTGAGTATTTCCTAAATTGAATGGTATTTGTAATATAAGGGCAGCTCCATACCATGCATCAATCAATGGTCTGATGGAAACAGCAGTCCAAACTTTATAGGCAGGCTTGAAGTAATAGCCTACAGCTTAACTAGAGTCATAGGGTCATAGAGATGTATAGCATGGAAACAGACCCTTCATGTTAACTTGCCCATGTTAACCAGATATCCTAAATGAATCTAGTCCCACTGGCCAGAATTTGGCCCATATCCCTCTAAACCCTTTCTATTCATATGCCCATCCAGATGCCTTTTAAATGCTGTAATTATACCAATCTTTACAACTTCCTCTGGCACTTCATTCCATCCATGCACCACCCTCTGCATGAAAATGTTGCCTCTTAGGTCTCTTCAAAATCTTTCTTCTCTCCTCTTAAACTGATGCCCTCTAGTTTTGGATTCCCCTACTATGGGGAAAAGACATTGACTATTCGCCCTATTCATGCCCCTCATGACTTTATAAACCTCAGCCTCTGATGCTCCTGGAAAAATAGTCCCAGCCTCTCTCTATATCTCAAACCCTCCAACCCTAGCAACTTCCTTGCAAATCTTTTTTGAACTCTTTTAACTTTAACAACATCTTTCATATAGCAGGGAGAACAAAATTGTATGCAGTATTCCAAAAGTGGCCTAACCAAGTCCTGTACAGCCACAACATGACCTCCCAACTCCTATACTCCATGCACTGACCAAGAAAGGTAAGTGTATCCCGACCTTTACTATGCTCATAGGAATATTCAGCATGGGAAAGTATTTAATTGGGGGAGGGGGAACTACAATGCTATTAGGCAGGAACTGAGGTGCCTAAATTTGAAGCAGATATTCTCAGGAAAATGCATGACAAAAATGTGGAGGTTGTTTAGGAAGCACTTGCTGCGAGTGCTGGATAGGTTTGTCCCACTGAGGCAAGGAAGGAATAGTAGGGTGAAGGAACCTTGGGTGACAAGCGATGTGAAACATCTAGCCAAGAGGAAGAAGGAAGTTTACTTCAGGTTGAGGAGGCCAGGCTCAGACATGCCCCTAGAGGGTTACAAGGTAGCCAGAAAAGAACTGAAGAATGATTTTGGGAGAGATAGAGGGGGGCATGAAAAAGCTTTGGCGGGTAGGATTAAGGAAAATCCCAAGACATTCTAGATTTATGTGAGGAACAAGAGGATAGCCAGAGTGAGGGTAGGGCTGATCTGGGATAGTGGATGGAACTTGTGTCTGGAGTTGGAGAAGGTAGGGGAGGTCCTTAATAAATACTTTGCTTCACTATACAATACTGAGAGGGACCTTGATGTTTGTGAGGACAGCGTGAAACTAATTTTGAAAAATGTAAGGATAGATGAGTCCCCTGGGCCAGATGGGATTTTCCCAGGGTTCATACAGGATGCAAGGGAAGAGATTGTTGCACCTTTGGTGATGATCTTTGCATTCTCACTGTCCACTGGAGTACTGCCAGATGACTGGAGGATGGCAAGTGTTATTCTCTTGTTCAAGAAAGGGAATACGAATAATCCTGAGAATTACAGACCAATCAGTCTTACGTAATGGTGGGCAAAATTATTGGAGAGGATTCTGTGAGTCAGATTTTATGATTACGTAGAAAACCATAGTTTAATTAGAAAAAGTCAGCATGGCTTTGTGAGGTTTCAGGTCATGCCTAACACTCCTTATTGAGATCTATGGGAATATGTCAAAAAATATTGTTGAGGGTAAAGCAGTGGATATGGTGTACATGGATTTTAGCAAGGCATTTAATAAGGTTCCCCATGGTAGGCTCATTCATAAAGTAAGGAGGCATGGGATACAGGGAAATATGACTATCTGGATACAGAATTGGTTGACCCATAAAAGACAGAGTTTGGTAGCAGGTGGAGCTTGGTGACTAGTGGGTTCCACTAGTGGGGTCTGTTCTGGGGCCTCTGGTCTTTGTGATTTTTATAAATGACTTAGATGAGAAAGTGGAAGGGTGGGTTAGTAAGTTTGCTGATGACACAAAGGTTGGTGGATAGTGTGGAGGGATGTTGAAGGTTGCAACAGGACATTGACAGGATGCAGGGCTAGGCTGAGAAGTGGCAGATGGAGTTCAATCTGGGTAATTGTGAAGTGATTTGTTTTGGAAGGTCGAATTTGAATGTAGATTACAGGGTTAAAGATAGGATTCTTGGCAGTGTGAAAGAACAGAGGGATCTTGGGGTCCATGTCCATAGATCCTTCAAAGTTGCCAGCCAAGTCGATGGGGTTGTTAAGAAGGCATATAGTATGTTGGCTTTCATTAGCAGGGGAATTGAGTATAAGAGCTGGGAGGTTATAATGAAGCTCTATAAAGCTCTGGTTAGACCCCACATGGAATATTGTGTTCAGTTTGGTTGCCTCATTATAGGAAGGATGTGGAAGCTCTAGAGAAGGTGCAGAGGAGATTTACCAGGATGCTGCCTGGACTGCAGGCCATGTCTAATGAAGAAAGGTTGAGTGAGCTAATGCTTTTCTCATTGGAAAAAGTGAGGATTGCAGATGCTGGAGATCAGAGTCGAGAGTGTGGTGCTGGAAAAGCACAGCAGGTCAGACAGCATCCGAGGAGCAGGAGAATCAACAATTCGGGCAAAAGCTCTTCATTAGGAATTTTCCAGCACCACACTCTTGACCTTTCTCATTGGAGCGAAGAAAGATGAGAGCTGACATGATAGAGGTGTACAAGATGATGAGAGGCATAGATAGAGTGAATATACAGAGACTTTTTCCCAGGGCAGAAATGGCTATCATAAGGGGGCATAATTTTAAGGTGATTGGAGGAAGGTTTAGGGGAGATGTCATGGTAGGTTCTTTACACAAATGTTGGTGGGTGCGTGGAATGCACCCCTGATGAAGAGCTTTCGTCCGAAATGTCATTTTTCCTGCTCTTTGGATGCTGCCTGATCTGCTGTGCTTTTCCAGCACCACTCTAATCTAGTGTCAGATATGAAGCTTGGGTAGGTGCAATGGTCCTGAACAAACATGTGGACCATATGAAAGTTACAAACTCGCGAACAGTGTAGGAGCAAAATGTGCCGAGTTTCTCAACTGCCTTTTTGACTGCACCAAAACTCATGGGCTCTCCCTCTCCATCAAGCATTGAGGATATCTTGGAATCTGAGATGGACTTGGCAGATGTCACTGCCTGGATGCTTTTGCCTACTCAATTATAGAATCACTACAGTGTGGAAGATGGCTATTCAGCCCATTGAGTCTATACTGACCTCTGAAGAGCATCCCACCCAGATTCACTCCAACCCTATCCCTATAACACTGAATTTCCTATGGCTAGCCCACATAACCTGCACATCTTTGGACTGTAGGAGGAAACTGGAGGAAACCCACGCAGACACAGGGAGAATGTGCAAACTCCACACAGACAGTCAATGGTATAATCGAACCCAGGCCCCTGGCACTGTGAGATAGCAGCGCTAATGACTAAGCCACCATGCTGCCCCAGGAGATGAGGAGAATGAATTCCTTCCAAGATGCTTTGGGTGCAAGAGGCAAGCTACTGTGCACTACACACCACCCATTTCAGAGGCAAAGTTGGAGGAAATCTGATCTGATGCTAAAATACCCCAGGACAAGCTACAAAAATAAGAACCAGCCTATGTCCTTCGGCTTATGGAGAAGGATGTATTGATCTTAATGAGGTCAGCCAGGTGGACCTGGTAGTATGAGTTCCCTGACTGGAGCTGCTAATCTGCTCTAATTAGATAGATTTGGCTAACAGATCTGAACAGGAGTGTCAGTGGTAGTGAGAGCTGGCTCTGAGAGAACAGAATCAGTGATAAGGACTCTCCACATGTAAATAAAGAGTAACTTGGTGAGGGGATACTGGCTTCTGTGGAGATTTCAGCTTCTCCTATGTGTTTCAATATTAAGAAATTGACTGGTGGGGAATTCAATGGTTTTCAGGCAAAATGTTAAGCCCAAGTGGATTGCTAAATCTTTTATCTGTTTAAAAACAGAACATTTAGATCCTCAAAAGTACTTCCCTAACTCTGCTGGCAACACTTTGGCATCAAATGCAGACTTTCTATGCCATAGCAGTGCTAAGTCAACAGACTCTTTTGGAATTATTCTTCTTTGAGAGTTTTGAAGACGTAGTTTACACACTTCAATTCTTTGGTTTCATTTGTGGGTTCAAATTATGGCCTACCCAGGGTGAGGTTCTGAAATCTGTCATGGTTCCAAATGGAATTCCCCAAACTGTCACTTGTTCCCTTTCTTTATTCATCCGTCCCCTGCATAGGCTGCAAGACATTTAGTTTTAAGAGATCTATTCCCTTGTGGATATCTGTCTCTTAGACCCAAATTAATTTATGTTATAAAGAAAGAACAAAGAACAAAGAAAATTTACAGCCCAGGAACAGGCCCTTCAGCCCTCCAGGCCTGAGCCGATCCAACTGTATTGCCTAAACCTACAGATTCTTGAGCATCTGTATCCCTCTACGCCCCATCTACTCATGCATTTACCCAATTGCATCTTAAATGAATCTACCGTGCCTGCCTCTACCACCTCTGCTGGCAACGCGTTCCAAATGCCTACCACCCTCTGTATGAAGTACTTACCGTGTGTATCCCCTTTAAACTTTCCACCTCTCACCTTGAAAGCGTGACCTCTCGTTATTGAATCCTTCACTCTGGGAAAAAAGCTTGTTTCTATCCACCCTGTCTGTACCCTTCATGATTTTATAAACCTCAATCAGGTCCCCCCTCAATCTCCTTTTTTCTCATGAAAATAAACCTAACCTACTCAATCTTTCTTCATAGCTAGCATCTTCCATACCAGGCAACATCCTCGTAAACCTTCTCTGCACCCTCTCCATAGCGTCCACATCCTTTTGGTAATGTGGCGACCTGAACTGTACACAGTATTCTAAATGCAGCTTAAACAATGTCTTGTACAATGTTAACATGACTTGCTAGCTCTTATACTCAAAACCCCGTCCAATGCAGGCAAGCATACTATATGCCTTCTAGACCACTCTATCCACCTGTGCAGCAACCTTCAGGGTACAATGGACCTGCACTCCCAGATCTCTCTGCCCATCAACTTTTCCCAAGGCTCTTCCGTTCATTGCATAATTCGCTGTAGAATTAATCTTGCCTAAATGCATCACCTCACATTTATCAGGATTGAAATCCATCTGCTACTCTTCCACCCAACTCTCCAGTCTATCTATATCCTCCTGTATTCTCTGACAGTCTCTTATGCTTTCTGCTCCTCCATCAATCTTTGTGTCTTCTGCAAACTTGCTGATCATACCAACAGTGCCCTCTTCCAGACCATTTATGTATATTACAAACAAAAATGGCCCCAGCACTGACCCCTGTGGAACACCACTGGTCATTTCTCCATTTCGAGAAACTCCCTTCAACTACTACTCTCTGTCTCCTGTTGCTCAACCAGTTCTTTATCCACCTAGCTAGAACATCCCACACACCATATGACTTCACTTTCTCCATTAGTCTACCATGGAGATTCAATTTGACCTGGCTTTTTTAAATGAACAAAAATAAAAAAAAGTGAGCCATTTTTAACACAGGAAGAATTAGTGACATAGTACCCATGAACAAAAGTTAGAAATAGGAATCAAGTTTAATAAGATTAAACGTTTAAGAAAAACAAATACAGATAAATAGACAATCGACAATAGGTGCAGGAGTAGGCCATTCTGCCCTTCGAGCCAGCATCACCATTCATTATGATCATGGCTGATCATCCTCAAACAGTATCCTGTTCCTGCCTTATCCCCATCAACCTTGATTCCACTATCCTTAAGAGCTCTCTCCAACTCTTTCTTGAAAGTATCCAGAGACTTGGCCTCCACAGCCTTCTGGAGCAGAGCATTCCATAAACCCACCACTCTCTGGGTGAAGAAGTTTCTCCTCAACTCTGTTCTAAGTGGCCTACCCCTTATTTTTAAACTTTGTCCTCTGTTTCGGGGTCACCAACAAGAAGAAAGATCAGTGAGTAATTCAGTCTTTGAATTACTCACAAAGGCCATAATTGTTACTGCCATTACTGTGGAGGTTCCTGGTGGTGTTGACATTGGTTGATTAACAGTTGGCTTAACAATCCTAAGTTTTAGAGAGTGTTTGAAATTCTTTAATTCAATTTCTTTGACTATGATTAAGTTTCAGCATTCAGGGTGAGAGAAGGTCCTTTGTTGCCCTGGTTCCTTCATTATTGGTTTCCAGAAGTCAGAGTAGGAGGAAGTCTTTACCTGGTAACCAAGGGTAACCAAGGGTAACAAGGAAATAGATCTTTGACTATGAATTTCTAGCATCCAACCCTTCTCATTCATTCCAGTAGAATTAACCTGTATCCTAATGTGTTCTTGTCTATGTCAACATATTGAAAAGAGATTGAAGAGAGTTGGGGGCAGTTAGTGGGCTACAGGGAGAGGGCTAAACATACTGAAGTTCATAACAAAGTAAATTGCTTTAATATTTCAGAATGACGCCATATCTACAAGTGCTGGCGAAACGGCAACATCCAAAATGGGAGGAGGGATTTTTTTGGGTGGACACTGTTGATTGCTAGAAGTTTTGGCTGACAGAAGGGATATCTTATTAAAATTTGTCTGGGGTGAATGTTTATCATTAGAAATAGGGGAATGTTGTGATACATCTCACTATCACCATACCACAATAGCTTTAACAGACGTACTGACAATATCATCACTGTATCATATTATGTGTTCCAATATTATAAAATATGCTGTTTGATTCCTCCCTGCAATGTTAATACAAACATAGAAAAAGCAGAATGAAACCATTCAGCTCCTTTAATCTACTCCACCATTTAATAAGATCATGGCTAATCTGATTATAATCTCAAATCCACCCTCCCCCTACCTCTGACAACCTTGCATTGTCTTTCTTAACAATAATATTCAAATAGGCCTTAAAAATATTTAAGGACTTTACTTCCACCACCTTTTCAGGGAGACAGTTCCAAAGGCTGATGGTTTTGTGAGAAAAATTTCACCTAATGACTGTTTAAATTTCTTATTTTTAAATAATGATCCCACCAGCTGACATATCCTCTCCGCATCTACCCTGTCAAATGCCCTCAGGATTTTATATGTTTCAATCAAGTCACCTCTTGGTCATCTAAGCTGTAGCAGATAAACCCTGGCCTGTCCAATCTTTCCTCAATACACAAACATCCATTCCAGGCATTAGTTTGGTAACATAAAATCATAGAATCCCTTCAGTGTGGAAACAAGCCATTTGGCCCACCAAGTTCACAACCGACCCTCCGAAGAGTAACACACCCAGACCTATTCCCCTACTCTATTACTCTACATTTACCCCTATTAATGCACCTAACCAACACATCCCTGAACACTATGGGCAATCTAGCAATGCCAGTTCACCTAACCTTATCTAAACTGCTTTCAAAGCACGTACACCCTTCCTTAAATAAAATGACCAATACCATGCACAATAACTCATATGTGGTATCATAAGTGCCCTGTATAGCTGAAGCATAACCTTCCTAGTCTTGTATTCAATTCCCCTTTCAAATGATAACATTCTATTTGTTTCCCTAATTACTTGCTATACCTTTTTGTTAGTTATGCACTTGGACACTCAGATCCCTTTGCTTCTCAAAGATGTTTGATTTCTCCCTGCAATTTAAAACTCCACCTGCAAATGAATTAGAGTCATACAGCCAACCAACAGAAATAGACCCTTTGGTTCAACCATAATCCCAAATTTATCTAGTCCATCTGCCTGCTTCTGTCCTGTAATCCCTCCAAACCTTTCCTATTCATCTACTTATCCAAATGTCTATTAAGCATTGTAATTGTGCTCACATCCACCACTTCCTCAGGTTCATTCCACACACAAACCACCCTCTGTGTAAAACATTTGCCTCTAACATTCTTTTTAAATCTATTTCCTCTTGTCTTAAAAATGTGTCTTAAAATTCCCCCATCCTAGGGAAAAGCTACCTGCCATTAATTATATTTATACCGCTCATAAGGTAGCCTCTCAACCTCTTTTGCTACAGTGACAAAAGTCCCAAGCTATCCAGTTTTTCCTTATAACTCAAACCTTCCATAAGCAGTAAAATCCTGGTGGATTTTTTCTGAACCCTGTCCAGCTTAATAATATCTTTCAATATCTTTCCTATAACTGGGTGACCAGAATTGGACATGGTATTCCAGAAGAATTCTCACCAATGTCCTGTACATCATCAACATGACTTCCCAAGCATAAGCTCAAAGGACTGAGCAATGAAGTCAAATGTGCTAGATGCCTTTTCAACCACCTTACCCATATATGACACAATATCAAAGAATTATGTACCTGAACCCCTAGGTTCTTCTATACCACCATACCACCCAAGGTCCTACCATAAATGTTTTAAGTCCTAACCCCGTTTGTTGTACCAAAATGGAATACCTCACATTTATCCAGATTGAACTCAATCTGTCATTTTAGAACATAGAACATTACAGCACAGAACAGGCATTTCGGCCTTCAATGTTATGCCGACCTGTGGAACCAATCTGAAGCCTATCGATCTTACACTATTCCATTTTCATCCATGTATTTATCCAATGACTATTTAAATGCCCTTAAAGTTAGCAAGTCTACTACTGTTGCAGGCAGTGGGTTCCATGCCTCTACTACTTTCTGAGTAAAGAAACTCTCTCTGACACCTGAACTTTCTCTATTACCCCTCAACTTAAAGCTATGTCCCCTCAGGCTAGCCATTACCATCCGAGGAAAAAGGCTCTCACTGTCCACCCTACCTAATCCTCTGATCATCTTATATGTCTTAATTAAGTCACCTCTCAAACTAATGAAAACAGCCTCAAGTCCTTTAGCCTTTCTTCATAAGACCATCCCTCCATACCAGGCCATATCCTAATAAATCGCCTCTGAACCCTTTCCAAAGCTTCTACATCCTTGCCATAACACGGTGACCAGAACTGTATCCAATACCCCAAGTGCGGCTGCACCAGAGTTTTGTACAGCTGTATCATGAGCTCATGGGCCAAGACTCAATCCCTCGACCAATAAAAGCTAATACACCATATGCCTTCTTAACAACCCTATCAGCCAGGATGGCAACTTTCAGAGATCTATGTACATGGACACCGAGATCTCTAAGTTCATTTACATTGCTAAGAATCCTACTGTTAGCCCTGAACTCTTCATTTCTGTTGCTCCTTCCAAAGTGAATCACATCACACTTTACCACGTTAAACTCCATTTGCCACCTCTAGCCCAGCTCTGCAGCTTATCTATGTCTCTCTGTAGCCTGCAATATCCTTTGGTACTGATCAAAACTTCACCAACCTTAGTGTCATTCACAAATTTACTAACCCATCCTTCTACGCCCTCATCCAGGTCATTTATAAAAATGACAAACAGCAGTGGACCCAAAATGGATTCTTGTGGTACACCACTAATAACTAAAATCCAGGATGACATTTCCCATTAGCCACCACCCTCTATCTTCTTTCAGTTAGCCAATTTCTGATCCAAACCACTAAACCACCCTCAATCCCATGCCTCTGTATTTGTTCAATAGCCAACCGTGCGGAAACTTATCAAATGCTTTACTGTCATCCACATACACCATATCAACCACTTTACCCTTATCCACCTGTTTGGTCACCATTTCAAAGAACTCAATAAGGTGTGTGAGGCAGGACCTATCCTTCACAAAACCATGTTGACTATTCCTAAACAACTTATTCCTCTCTAGATGATTATAAATCCTATCTCTTTTAACCTTTTCCAACATTTTACCCACAGCCAAGGCTCACTGCTCCATAATTACCAGGATTGTCTCTACTCCACTTCTTGAAGAAGGGGACAGCATTTGCTATCCTGCAGTCTTCTGGCACTATTCCTGTAGATAGTGACGATATAAAGATCATAGCCATAGGCATTGCAATCTCCTCCTTGGCTTCCCAGACAATCCTAGGATAAATTCCATCTGGCCCAGGGGACTTATATATTTTCACACTTCCCAGAATTGCTAACATGTCAATCCTATCTAGTCTAGTAGCCTGTATCTCAGTATTCTCCTTGACAACATTATCTTTTTCCAGTGTGAATACCAATGAAAAACATTCATTTAGCACTTCTCCTATTTCCTTGGACTCCATGCACAACTTCCCACTACTGTCCTTGATTGGCCTTAATTTTTCTCAAGTCATTCTTTTATTCCTGATATACCTATAAAAAGCTTTAGGTTTTTCCTTGATTCTATCTGCCAATGATTTTTCATGTCACCTCCTGGCTCTTCTAAAGCTCTCTCTTTAGGTATTTCCTGGCTAATGTCTAAATCTCAAGCACCTAAGTGAGCCTTCACATCTCATCCTAACATAAACTTTCTTCTTCCTCTTGATAAGAGATTCAACTTCTTTAGTAAACCACGGCTCCCTCACTCAACCACTTCCTCCCTGACTGACAGGTGCATACTTATCAAGGACATGCAGTAGCTGTTCTTTGAATAAACTCCACATTTCAGTTGTGTCCATCTCCTGCAGTTTCTTTCCCCTTGGTATGCATCATAAATCGTGCCTAATCGCATCATAATTGCCTTTCTCCCAGCTGTTGCACTTGTCCTCTGGTGTATTCCTATCCCTTTCTATTGCTAAAGTAAACAAAACTGAATTGGGGTCACTATCACCAAAGTGCTCACTTACCTCCAAATCTAACACCTGGGGTAATTCATTACCCAGAACTACATTCAATGTGGCCTCCCTTCGTGTTAGGGTATCTACTAAAATTTCGAGTAAAAAGTGAGGTCTGCAGATGCTGGAGATCAGAGCTGAAAATGTGTTGCTGGTTAAAGCACAGCAGGTCAGGCAGCATCCAAGGAACAGGAAATTCGACGTTTCGGGCCATTCCTGATGAAGGGCTCTGGCCCGAAACGTCGAATTTCCTGTTCCTTGGATGCTGCCTGACCTGCTGTGCTTTAACCAGCAACACATTTCCAGCGCTATCTACTAAACTTTGTCAAGAAACCCTCTTGCACGCATTGGACAAATTTTTCAGCCATTGACCTATTTGATCAAGATCCTTTTGTAATCTTAGAAAGCCTTCTACACAATGCCACCGATTTTGGTGTCATCTGCAAACTTACTAACCTTACTTTCTATATTCTCATCCAATCATCTATATAAATGACAAGCAAAACAGAACCCAGAACCGATCCCTGTGGAACAATGCTGGTGGCATGCCTCCAGTCCAAAAAGCATCCCTCCACAATCACTTTCTGTCTTCTGCCATTATGTATCCAATCAACAAACCCACCCTGAATCCCATGTGAGCTAACTTTACTAATTTGTCTATGTGAGGAACTTGTCGAAGGCTTTACTAATATGCAACTGCTCTGCTGTCATCAGTTTTTTCTTGTTAACTAGCTCAAAGCATTCAATCATTCATGAGACATGTTTTTTTCTTGCACAAACCTATGCTGACTATCCCTTATTTATTTGCCTCTCAAAATGTCAATAAATCCTATCTTTTTAAATCACTGCCAACAATTGCCCACAACTGAAATCAGACCACAGGTCTGTAGTTCCCTAATTTCTCCTTACATCCCTTCTGAAGCAAGGCAGTTTGCACATTCTTCCTGTGTGTGTGTGGATTTCTTCCAGGTGCCCCTGTTTCCTCCCACAGTCCAAAGCTGTGCAAGTTAAGTGAATTGGCCATGCTAAATTGCTCATAATGTTCATGAGTGTGTAGGTTAGGTGCATTAGTCAGGGGAAATGTAGAGTAGTAGAGTAGGGGAATGGGTCTGAGTGGGATACTCTTCAGAGGGTCAGTGTGGACTTGCTGGACCAAATTGCCTGTTTGCACACTGTAGGGATTCAATTATTCTATGATTAGTTACCCTCAAGTCATCAGGCAACTCATCCATTTTTATAGATGATGCAAATATTTCAGCAAGGGATCTTGAAATTTCCTCCCTGTTTACTTCTCACTATGCTTTAGAATACATTAGATCAGGTCCTGGAGACATATCCACGTTTATATTCTCAAAGACCCAGAATATTACTTCTGTATTGTAAACTGTTTTTAAAAGTTCAACATTTATTTCCCTGTGTTCTTAGCCACCATTTCTTTCTCCACGGTAAAAAATGAAACAAAATATTTATTTAGTAACTCTGCCATTTCCTGGGTTCAACACAAAGACGACATCCTCAATCTTTAAAGGGCCCTATCCTATCTCTAGTTACCCTCTTGCTCTTAATGTATTTGTAGAATCTCTTTAGATTATCCTTAACATTGTCTGCCAATTCTATCTCATATACCCCTTTTGCCTTCCAGAGTTCTTTCTTAAGAATGCCTCCAAACTCCGTATATTGATTAAGTGATTCAATTGAACCAAGTTATCTGTATCTAAATAGGATTCTCTTTTATTTGTGACTAGAACCTCCATATCTTTATTCATCCATTGTTCCTTAATTTTACCAATTATACCCATCACTCTAACAGGAACACAATGCCTCTGAACTACTTTCCCTCATGGATTCTGAACCCTGGACTCAAAGAGTTATTATTCCTCCATTTCATATGTTCCTATGTCTCAGGCTGAAAATGCCATCCAGCAGTTTTCCTGCTGTTGGAGAAATGGCATGCAATTCAATAGATGTGGCCTGCCTTATTTAGCACAAAGAACAAAGTTCAGCTATGCTCAGTTTAGAGAGTTGGTGATTTAATTCTTGATCCGTGCCGGATTTGTGTTTAATTCACAATCTAGAGGAAAAAAAATTGGAATTCAAGGAATATGAATTAGGGAAAAATAGCAAAATTATTGACCTCACACAAAATGGGAGTTGAAAGTTCTGCACAGGATAGTGAGAGATGTATTTCTGGCCATTGACATGTCATATTTTTTGTATTGTAGGCTGTGCATTTTGGATTGTGCAAGATTGACTAATAATAAGAAAGGTTTAGAGGGAGATGGGCCAAATGCTGGCAAATGGACTAGATTTATTTAGGACCACCGGTCAGCATGGGTGAGTTGGACTGAAGGGTTTGTTTTTGTGCCATATATCTCTATGACTCTATTACTAAGGTTAGACCAAGTGTAATCAGGGAAGAAGTAGTGGAATATAAAGTGTTGTGAACAGAGCAAGAATGGACTAATAATATTTAAGACTCATCATCTGGGTTTTAATATCCAGGATGTCCATGGATTAAAGTAACTTTTAAAAAGGACCCGAAATGGCTGTTTTGGGCACATGACCACAATTTGAGCCAACTTTTGTGAAATCAGTAAAAGGTAGGGGAAGTGGTGGCTATGTGGTATTGTCACTGCGCTAGTAATCCAGAGGCCTAGAATAATGTTCTCGTGACAAGAGATTGAATCCTACCATGGTAGACAGTGAAATTTTAATTCAATAAAAATCTGAAATTATAAAGCTAGCCTAATGATGTTTGTGGATTGTCATAAAAACCCAACAGGTTCACTAATATCCTTTTAGGGAAGGAAATCTGCTGTCCTAATCTGGTCTAGCCAATCTGTGAGTCCAGACCTACAGATTGTGGTTGACTCTTAACTTCCCTCTGGGCAATTATGGGTGGCAGTGAATGCTGATCTAGCCAGTGATGTTAACATTACTTCAATGTGATGAACCCAAATATCTTTTAACCATATAGTGTTGAAATAGCAGTCAGTTAAGGGGCCAACATTGCTTCATAAACTGATCATGTCAGAACCCCTAGCTGTGGCCTACAAAGGAAAAGCCCTGTAAACACTATTCAACTACCTGCATTTATGGTCCCTGTAAGTAATCAAGTGTCTTTTGTCAAAACAGCAAAGTAGAAATTACATTTAAATAATATCCCACAGACAACCTTTAAAGAGATTTTTTTAAAGAGATAAGACTTTGCAACTCCTGTTTTGCTATCTCGATAAACAAGCACTCTCATGAAGAAATTCCAAGTTTCTAATTCCAGCTTTAGACTTTTGGAGTCTTAAAGCATCAACATTACCTTGTACTTAAATTGTTGCCAATTAATAATTGTTATCCTTTTTGGTTTGTTCTCTCTGTATATGTGTGAGCATGCCTGTTTTATGAAGTACCCCAACCCTCCTTTGTCTAACAGTGTGTGAAATAAACTGTACTTCTTGATTCATTTCACAACAGTGTTGTTATGTTCCTTACTGTTATGGATCAAAGTATATTAAGGATACAGCCTTGACACTAACTTTTTCTTATTTTAAATGTAAATGTAAGGTGTGGCATTCTTGATGCAATTTGATTGGTCCAGCTACTTGACTTTAAATAAAACACACTTTGTATTTCAACTGTACTGTAAAAATAGACAAAATAAAAATAAAGGAATTGGCTTAACTGTAACTATCAAAATGCCTACAAAATATTACCTGCTTCTAATTAACTGTTAACATCCCATACACAAATCCTTAGCAAAGGCAAATTCAGTAAAATAGATAGTGTCACATGCAAATTTAGCAGCTGGAAGAGAACCCCAGCTTTTAACAGAGAGAGGAGTAAGAGCTTCCATATCAAGCTTCAAGATACCTGTAACAGCTGAGGGCTAAAACTAAAATATTGTTTCTATGGAAGCTTGACCCCATCAATCAGGCTGTTTCTATTGTTCTAACTTTAAAAAAAAATCCCAAGGCCTCATAAGCTACTTGCTTTATTAGGTTAGAGCAGACTATTCACCACCTCTAATTTAAACTTTCTTGTTTGGCACCTCCATCTCAATCTTTCTTCTTAAAATAATTCAGGATAAAATGTATCTTGTAAAGCCATGTGGCTGGCACTGCTGCCTCACAGTGCCATGGAGCCAGGTTTAATTCCACCCAAAGGTTACTGTGTGGAGTTTGCACACTCTCCCCTTGTCTGTGTGGATTTCCACAAAGTGCTCAAATTTCCTTCCACAATGCAAAGATGTGCAGGTTAGGTGGATTGGTCATGCTAAATTGCCCATAGTGTCCAGGGATGTAAAGGTTAGGTGGATTAGCCATAGGAAATGTGGAATTACAGGGATAGGGCAGAGGCTTTGTCTGGGTGGGATGCTCTTCAGAGGGTAAGTGTGGACTTGATGGTCCAACTGGTCTTCTTCCACATTGTCGGGATTCCCTGATTCTAATGTCACCCCCTCCCTTAAATAAAACCATCAATATACAAAGATGGCCTGATTTTTTTAAAAAACCTTTAGCCTTACACTCTAAATGCTCTGCAATACATATACATTACATTGATTCTAAGCATGCAAACATTCACCACTATCATCCATTCCAGTCTATTTTTTCCTGCCACTGAATGCCTCTGTACTCCTTCATGAAAATTGTGACAATTACGTTTTCTCATGCTGAATGAATGGCTGCAACAATAAGCTCCATCTAAAGAGCATGGAATTCTTAGCCTTAAATTTCTCTCAAAACTTGTTTTAGACATATTGCTGACAATATAAAAGTTGAAATGTTGCCAGAGCTATTCTCTCTTCTGCTTTTCTGCTCTTTGCAATTGTAATTCAAACTGTTTCATTTCCTTTTCATATCATGCTGCTTCATTTGCAAATGAATGTTAGCCATTTCCAAAGATTCTCAAGGTATTTCTGGCAGTCAGAATTGTTGAGTTATTGCTGCAATTATCTCCCCTCTTTGCACAAAGACAACCTCAACACCAGCTTGTCCTGCCATTTCCAAAAGCTTTGCCTTCATCACTTTCTGTAGAACTCTTAAAGTAAGCTCTTCCAGGCCCAGAAAGCTCTTAGTGACTGAGTGAGCTATTGCTACACAAGACACACCCTTGTTAAACTGCCAATTTCAACACCCAAGGAGAGAACATCAACGGTCACCACTCACTCCCTTGGAGCCCAATAATCCTAAACCCAACCTGGAATTACAGAGTTTGATCCTGACAAGAGCCCCCAGTGTCTTATGGACCAGACCAAACCCCCTCAAAATACATTAAGAAGATAGCATAGACTCTAATTTTTTCTAAAGCACTACATTCCAGATGCAATTCAATTGGTCAAACTCCTCAACTTTAAGCAAGACTTTATTTTTACACTATAGTTATTTGATTAGATTACTTACAGTGTGGAAACAGGCCCTTCGGCCCAACAAGTCTACACCGACCCGCCGAAGCGCAACCCACCCATACCCCCACATCTACCCCTTACCTAACACTATGGGCAATTTAGAATGGCCAATTCACCTGACCCGCACATCTTTGGACTGTGGGAGGAAACCGGAGCACCCGGAGGAAACCCACACAGACACGAGGAGAACGTGCAAACTCCACACAGTCTGTCGCCTGAGTCGGGAATTGAACCCGGGTCTCAGGCGCTGTGAGGCAGCAGTGCTAACCACTGTGCCACCGTGCCGCCCATAACATCCCATAAAAAACCCTTGGCAAAGGCAAATTCAGTAACATAGATTGTCTTACATGCAAAACTAGCAACATGAAGAGCACCCCAGCTGTCAGCAGTAACAAAGAAAGAAATAAGAGATCCACCATTTCAAGACCTCAGCAATTGTTGAAAGCTAAAACTAAAAATCGTGGTTCTGTGGGAGCTTGACCCACACATTCAGGTTGCTTCTATTTTTCCCAATTTAAAAAAAACAAAAAGGACTCACAAGCTGCTTACTTTATTGGCTTTAAACGGACCATTCACCATCTCCATTTCAACCTATCTTCATAACAATAACCAGGACAAAATTCATCGTTTAAAACCATGGTATCATAACATTACAAAGTTAAGCCAACACACAGAAACAGTAGGGAAATATGCTACCATTTTTTAAAAAAAAGAACAATTAAAGCACAATCTCTTTCCAGGCAGTTGATGAGAACAGGGAGAGAGATTCATTGCAAAATAGTGAATCTGACACAAGGAAACATTAAAAATCTGCAACCTATTGCACTCACATGTATGCAATATGTCGCACATTTGGAGATGAGAGGCAGTTAACCAGTTAAGGAAAACAATAGAATTACATTCCAGAATATGCCATGAACTAGATTTCAATAGCTGTGTCAGAGCAGCAGGGTGCGATGCAAGAGCTAAGAGACTCTTCCTTTCCCTACGTATCTCTCTCATCAAAGGTCAATGCCTAATTAGTAAAAAGTAACTTAGAACAATCACCAGTCACTGAGAACTCAACATCAGCAAACTTTTTTTCCGCTGAAGGAACAAGACAACAGCAAAACAGTTGGAAGTCAAATACTCAAAAAGTATTAAATTGCAACTGTCTTTATCCTCCTAGGGTACAGTCATCTTTCCCACCTTCTATTAAGGTGTGTGTCTGTGTGTATAAACAGACGACCACAGCTTTGTTAGATAAACTCAAAGGATCTGACAACATCAGCGGGGAGAAAGCATTCAACATCTCAGAGCTGTGCAATCTCTTAGCATTTAGATAATGTACATCTTTTAAAAGTTATTTTTGGCAAAATGAACAAGTTCACATTTTCCCACATCATATTCCATTTGTCAGATCTTTGCCCACCTACTTAACTTATGTTAAGGGTTTCTTTGGGTGCTGTATATCTCTATGACTGTACGACTCACTATGTTACCTGTTCTCTTAAATATGTATAGACTATTTTTAAAATCTGTTTTGAGGTAGCATTTTTTCAGTCTCTAATTGCACCTCCCTTTTCATGCTTTAATCAGTCCTTGCTTTTCATTTATATTCTATCAAATTTTCTGACCTGCCAACTATCTTTGTGGTGAAATGTTTTCTCTTTATGTTTGAAAATATTGTCAATTTTTTTTAGTTAGATATGGGTGGTGCATCCTCTCTTTGAAATTTTTAATTCCTGTTGGCATGTATCTATTCTATGTATGCTGAGCTATCAGCTTGAATGTCTGCAACTCCACGCTACTAACCTTGTGATGAAGGTTTACGATAAATTACTATTATTTGGGAATTTGGAAACATAAGTAAAGGTAGATGTGTTTTTGATTTTAGTTCTGTGAAGATAATTTACTACTTTTAACAAAGGTCAAAGTCATTTATGAACAGTGAGTTCAAACATCATTTGCAAGAAAGCATGTGACTTAAGCTAAATGACTAGATGTATTCACGAAGTTATGACTACAGAAAGAATCGCCAGAGGGAGCAATATGGTTTTGGTTGAACAGTGAACAGTTTCATACCAGCAGAAAAACTGTTTAATTTGTGATTGTCAAAGCTTTCAGAGCTGGAAAGGATTCTTAAAAGTGTTTTAGTGGTTTGACACAATCTTCAGTAGGCAGGATCTATTTATCTCAGGAAGAGAAAGTGAAGTAGAGAATCACATCACATAGAAAGTCACTAATAGGAAATACTTGCAAACTCATTAATTAAATAAAATTAAATTAATGGGTTAAGGTATGAAAGTGTTTCTGAAAGATATTGCTGAGAAAAAGGATTAACTCTTTTGCTGTTAATGTTCAGATCTTTCAAAACCATCTTATTTTATATTTTCTTCATTATTCTTTTGTTTAGTAAATCTGTGAAGTTCTGTCATAGAACATTGGAAACCTTGTCTGGGTTTGTTCAATGACTGATCACCACAGTCACCAACTGAAAAAGAAACTTATGGTCTATCAAGCCATGTTTCATTCTGAGATCTAACTCATCCAGTACTAACATCAGCTAGGATCATGAAAACTTATCCTTTAACCTAATTTGCCAATTTGCCTTAGCTAGCTCTGCTTTCATGTGTTCATATTTGCCCTTATCCAATTTTAAAATATTAATTTTGTACTAACTCTTCTCTCCATCAGACTAAATGCAGAATTCAAACAATTATGATCCACCACTCCCACAAGTGACTTCTTCCCTTTATCTCATCTCACTGCTCCTATCCTTGTACATTCTTGTTTTTTGAAATTAGGTCATCCCTCTCTATTAACATAGAAACATAGAAAAAAAGTAGCTGGAGTAGGCCATTCAGTCCATTGAGCCAGATTCGCTATTCACTATGATCATGACTGATCACCTGATTGTTGTCCTGTTTCACCCCATACCCTTTGATCCCTTTAACCCTAAGAACTATAATTAACTTCTTGAAAACATTCAATGTTTTGCCTTAACTGCTTTCTATGGTCGTGAATTCCCCATTCTAAGAAATTTCTCCTCATCTCAGTCCTTAATGCCTGCCTATATCCTGAGACTGTGACCTTTAGTTCTGGACTTCATGGTCATAAGAAATATCATTCCTGCATTTATCTTGTCTATTGCTGTTAGGGTTTTTGTAGGTTTCTATGAAATTACCCCTTCATTCTTTTGAATTCCAGTGAATAGAGTCCTAACCGATGTAACCTCTCTTCAGTCTTGTCATTCCAGAAAATAGTCTGATAAACCTCTGTTGCACTTTTACCATAGCTAGAACACTCTTCATCAAGTAAGGAGACCAAACAATCCTTCTAAATGTTCTCGCCAAGATCCTGTACAATTGCAGCAAGATATCCCTGCTCCTGTCCTTGAATCCTCTTAATACAAAAGCCAACATACCATTTACCTTATTCACTCCCTGATGTACCTGCCTGGCTACTTTCAGTGACTGATATATAAGGACACCCAGGTTTCATTGCACCTCACTTTTCCTAATTCATCACTATTCAGATAATAATCTGCCTTCCTCTTTTGTTCCAAGTGGATAGTCTCACTCTATGACTTTCTATTTGTCCAGATTATACTTCATCGGCTATGTATCTCAACATGTTCCATTGTGCTAATACCATCATTAATTAACAAAGCCAGCCATTCATATTTTCCCAGATTCGTAAATGTCTTGTTCTCTTAAATATTTAATGAGGTAAAACTGCAGAAAGCTGCAACATAAAGGGACATGGGAGTAAGTATGCACAAAACTAGCAGCAGATAATCAGGTTAAGTCATTAGAACTGGCTTTTCACACTGACTATGCAGCACATCTTTCTAGTTCTACCTATGTCATTGGTGTCTACATGGAGCATGACAGCAGGTTCTCACCCTTCCGACTCTAAGTTCTTCTCCAGTCCTGAGCAAATGTCCTAAATCTTGTCACGGGGCAGACAACCTCTATGTCTGAATTCTATGTTTGCTAATAGAGCCTCAAACCTGTTGGACAATTGCAAAATCTAAGACACTTGTACTGCTGCTCTGGGTTGCCTTACCTGCCTCACGTGCAATTGCATTCTACTATCCTGGACCACTGATCAAAGCAGAAGACCGTATTCTAGTAAATGTGACTACCTCTTGTTACAAAGTATACAGATAAATTTCCTCTTCCCTAATGCATTGCAATTTCTGCAAATTGGCCTCCAGCTCAATGAATCTAAGTCAAAAGCCCTCAAGTTGCAATATTTACTACAGACTTTTCTGATGAAGGGCTTATGGCCAAAACATCAATTTTTCTGCTCCTTGGATGCTGCCTGACCTGCTGTGCTTTTCCAGCACCACACTCTCTACTCTGATCTCCAGCGTTGCAGTCCTCACTTTCTCTACAGACCTTTTGCCTTGGATCACATTATCATCCTGAAGCTTCCAGTTGGTGCAACCTTGAGGTGTTACATTGAGGTGTCTCTGTTGATATGCTCTGGGTTATCGCAGTTCCAGATCGAAAAAACACTGTTGAAGAAATATCTTTAATTAACTAATTTCATATGCTCTTTAGTGGAGATTGTGCATATTCCTTTTTAAGCCAAGTTGAAATTTAGAATGTAGACACTAAATTACTATTAAATGGGAAATACAAACAAAATAAAGGTTCTAGAATGAAATTTAAGATTCCACATACCAACACAAATATCCTCAAGCAAGGTCCATTGAGTGTATGTGTTACCTGATTTTTGTGCTTTGCTATGCTCAGGAGCTCTTTCCTATGACTGCTATCTATTGATAACAAAATATATTCATTTGAGATTTGGTCTCCTTGGTTTAGGAAAGGTGTTGTTAAACTTGAAAGGGTTCAGAAAGGATTTACAAGGATGTTGCCAGAGTTGAAAGGTTTGAGACATAAGGAGAGGCTGACTGGCCTGAGGCTATTTTTCCTGGAGTATTGGAGGCTGAGGCGTGACCTTATGGATATTTCTAAATCATGAGGGGCATGGATAGAGTGAATAGCCAAGTGGGCTAGAGGAGGCTTATTGGGTGGCACAGTGGCTCAGTGGTTAGCACTGCTGCCTCACAGCACCTGGGTTCAATTCCAGCCTTGGGCGTCTGTCTGTGTGGAGTTTGCACATTCTCCCTATGTCTGCATGGGTTTTCTCCAGGTGCTCTGGTTTGCTCCAAAGATGTGCAGGTGAGGTGAATTGATCATGCTAAATTGCCCATAATGTTAGGTGCAGAGGGAATTGGGTCTGGGTGGGTTACTCTTTGGAGGGTTGGTGTGGATTGGTTGGGCCGAAGGGCCTGTTTCCACACTGTAGGGAATCTAATCTTTTCCCCAGTGTAGGGGAGTCCAAAACTAAAGGGCATGGGTTTAAGGTGAGAGGAGAATGATTTAAAAGGACCTAAGGGGCAACTTTTTCACACAGAGGATGGTGCATTTATGGAATGAATTACCAGAAGAAATGGTGGAGGCTGGCACAATTATAATATTTAAAGGCATCTGGAGTGAGTATATGAATAGGGAAGGTTTAGAAGAATATGAATGCTGACAAATGAGACTAATTTTAAGATATCTAGTCAGCATGGACGAGTTGGACCAAAGGGTCTGTTTCCATGTTGTACATCTCTATGACTCTATGACTAACCTTGTCCTGAAATAATTAAATTCAATTTTTCACTTTTGTGTTTTACAGCAAAATAAACAATTACCTGCTCACTGCCTTGCTTCACTAACTCATCAGCAAACATGTACACGACAGAAGCAAAAACAAAACCAGCAAGATACCACAAGAATGCTACAGAACCAATCACAGCAGGGTCTGATATCCAAGCAAGTTGATTCCCATGAGACTATTGATCAGGACAATGCAGGCGTGGACAATAAAGTGTTTCCTGATGGTAGTCCCCAAAATTCTGTTCCCTTATCTGTTGAGGATTCTTGTGGAAATTCTGTACCCAGTAACCAAACACCCACTGTAGTGGCACCAAATGCTTATACACCAACAAGTAGCTCAGAATCTGAGTCAAAGAATGAGCCAAAGGAGGCAGCACAGCCAGATAGTACATTGAATATTGGAGAAAATCCAGAAGGTCTGTCTCAAGAACAGTTGAAGCATAGGGAGCGTTCATTACAAACACTGCGTGACATTCAGAGAATGCTCTTTCCTGAAAGTGAACATGCTGGGACTTCAGACAATTGTCCTATGCAGAACACTGCAG
The DNA here is from genome assembly GCF_020745735.1 of Hemiscyllium ocellatum. Lineage (NCBI taxonomy): Eukaryota > Metazoa > Chordata > Chondrichthyes > Orectolobiformes > Hemiscylliidae > Hemiscyllium > Hemiscyllium ocellatum. The sequence continues at coordinate 48,081,614 of NC_083406.1, read as the reverse complement.
GGCATGAAGTTCCATCTAAAAATCCAGAAGGGGCTCCTAAATCCATGATTTCACACTCACCGAGTGTAGGAAAACAGCCTAGCTCTCGGCCAGAGGCTCGGTCCTTTGGAACATCAGGTCATCGCGATGTTGTTTTCCAGCCAGCTGATGGAGGGCCACCACAGAATGTAATGAGTTCACAAGCGGGACAGGAGCTTGTGGATCATATGACTCCAGAACAATTAGCCTGGTTAAAGCTGCAGCAGGAGTTCTACGAGGAGAAACGGAGGAAACAGGAGCAGACTGTTCACCCCAGGACAGTACAAGACCTCCTCATGCACCAGCATGGCCCAAGGAGGATAATTGGAGGGCCTCCACCACCTTATCAAATCAACCCCGGAGAAGGGTGGGTTCCTGGAGGATCAGAATCTTTTCAAGGAGTGAATCCTCCAAATACGATGCATCCCAGAGGTCGAACACACCATTCAGGGATTCATGGACATCGGTTACAGAGAATGCCTAGCTTTACAGGAATGTTGAATCCGGACATTGACTCTGTTGGAGGCCCAAATCCAGTACCAAGACTTGATCTCCCAGGTGTTAACTGGCCAGATGACATGCCAAAAATGACAGAGAGTAGAAATTTCTCTCATGGACCAGGACTCTTTTGTGGGGCAGGTCGTGCAGTGAGATTCCCGAATCCTCAGAACATGCAAGATGATCTGTTTCATCAGCAGTTGCCTGAAAAGCAGCTAAGAATGTCCCCTGGCATGGGAATGGAAATGAATAGATTGTTGCAATTGCAAAGACATCTGGAGCCTGCAAATGGCAACATCTTTCCCAGGTTACCAGGAGAAGGCATTCCAAGTCCTACCGGAATGGAATTTTCTGATCCTAAAGGGTTGCCTATGCAGTCAGGGCCAGTCAGAGGTATGGAAGTTGGAATGATGTCCTCTAGCATGAACATGAACATGAATGTCAACATGAACCTGGAAGTGAGCATGAACTCTCAGACAGTGTCACAAAAGCATGGACCTGGAACAGGCCAACCTCACAATGTGAGTCCTGGAGATGACATGAAAATAAGGCAATCAAACAATGGAGAAATGTTGGCTGAGCAGCCGAAAATCTTACCGTCCCAGTTCAGTGGTCAATCACAAGATTTCATGGGATCTCCTCCACTTCCTGATACCTCTCAAGGCCCAGGAGCAATAAGAAACCCGAGGGATCAGTTTGTTTCTGAGCAATTAACTAATACAGGAAGCAATGCAAGGCTAAGTCACATACCACCACTACCTCCAAATGTCTCCACTAATCCGAGCACTATCAATGTGATTCACAAAGCTCCACGAGGTCTCAGCCGTAAGCCATCAGATTTGAATGTTTCTAGCCAGGCAAACTCTCCAGGGATGAATTCTTTGAAGTCACCAACAATTAGACAGGTGCAGTCCCCAGTTGTTGGTTCGCCATCAACGAACCTCAAGTCCCCACAGACACCGTCTCAGCTAACTGGCATTCTGTCTGGCCAAGCGGCTGCAGCATCCATCAAGTCTCCCTCAGTTATTCGGTCAGTAGCTACTTCCCCAGTCCACCTCAAATCGCCAGCTCTTCCAGCTCCTTCCCCTGGATGGACATCGTCCCCTAAACCTCGACTCCAGAGTCCAGTAATCCAACCAAGCACAAAACCCCCTTTAAGTTTAACATCGCCTGGCATGATGGCAACAATGGAATCAGGTATTCACTCTTTTGTTATTCAGTTATCTGTGAGAAGCTTTCAAAGTCTAAAAGGAAGAATTAATGTATTTTTGTGTGTTGACCTTTGCACTTGATATTTCTAAACTGAAATTTCAAACAATCCAGTGGACAATAAATATCTGTGTTACACATAATATTCAAACATGTAACAGCAAAGTTGTTTAACCCATAAACCATGACTTTTCTTGTTGTGTGTACATTGATAGAGAGTGACCAACTCTGCTCCAGGTTTGCTGTTCTTTCCAACATGCCTTTTAACTCATTGTAGATTAAATGTTAATTATAGATATCACTGTGTAACTGCTTTCAAGGTCTAAAAAAAATTTGAATGATCTCTTGTGACATGTTGATTTTTACTAAACAGTGGTTGAATAATTGTGACATGGAGGCTATATCAAAAGCTATATAACTGCAGTTCTGACATGAATCTTACACTAATGTGCTGGATTATTTGATTACTATTCCAGTTTGGTATTACACATGCTAAAATAATCAAATTCCATTCAGCAATAGGTCTTCTGTTTATTTGGAGAATAAACAAATGGCTCAAGGAATATGTTTTGCAATCTGAAGCTCAAAACAAGATTTGAAAGGGATTACATGCTTGCAAAATACACAATAGGAACTTAAGAACAAATGTAAACCTTTAACAGTTTGAAGATGTTCCATCATTCAAACAGTTCATCTGCAACCTTACTCCAGATTCCCACCTTAGTTCAATATTCCTAAATGCCTATTGTGAGCAAACATTACTGAGGAAGGGTCACTCAACTCAAAACATTAACTCTGCTTTATCTCCACAGATGCTGGCAGACTTACTGAGATTTTCCAGCAATTTCTATTTTTGTTTCTGATTTACAGCATTTGCAGTTCTTTTGTTTTCATCAACCTTCTTCAACTTTCTCTGTTACTGCGTCAAAAGATTTAATTAGTCAAATTAAAGAAATTGCCTATGCAATTCTTGCTGATTTTCCTTAATGAACACAATCCTTTCCCAGGGCCTGACATTTTTAATCACTGGTTATTATTTTGAAACCATTACTGGCAACTGACCAGCCTGTAATTTACTAGGATAGTCCTTCTGTCCATTCATCAATAGAGTGTCAAATACATTATTTTTCAATCTTCTACTACCTTCTCACCCCACACATTCTCCATCCAGGATCTTGAAAATATAGAACATAGATATGTAGAGCAGCAGAATGGACCCTTCAGCCAAATTAAGGTAATCACATATGCCTGCCCTTGGTCTAAATGCTTCCATTCCTTGCATATTAATGTTCTTATCTAAAAGTCCCTTAAACATCCCTATTGTATCTGTTTCCACCAGTACCCCTGGCAGTATGTTCCAGACTTCTATCATTCTCTGCGTAAAACATCTGCTCCTCATATCTCCTTTGAATTTTCCCTTCTCACCTGAAATACTTGCCACCAAGTATTAGACATTTCAACTCTGGGAGAAGGATTCTAACCATAAATTCTATCTTTGCATCTCATAATTTTACATATTTCCATCAAGTTGCCCCTCAGCCTCTGCCACTCCAGAGAAAACAACCTGAGTTTTTCTAGCCTCTCCTTACAGCTCATACGCTCTAATCCAGGTAGCATCCTGGTAAACATCTTCTGCACTCTTTCCAAAGCCTCCATATCTTTCCTGTAATGTAGTGACCAAAATTGAACACAATATTCTAGGTGTGGCCTAATCAAAGTCTTATAATGCTGCAACATGCCATCTGGACTCAATTCCCTGACCAATAAAGGCAAGCATGCCATATACCTTCTTTCCCAGCATATCTACTTGTTGGCTACTTTCAGGGAGCTTATTGGGAGATTATCTGAGAGACTATCTTAACTTATTTTTTGTTAAACTGTTTTAATTTTTGCTTATTCTTAAAGCAAAAGTTAGCAAATAGGAGATTTCATTCATTCATTTTCTCATGGAAATCATTTGGATAATTGTAATATTTTGTTTTGGTCTTCATGGGAATTTTAATAAAATTTGAGACTTGTCTTTGATCAACTTACAGGAGGCAGAGGTGATGCAGTAATAATGTCATTGGGCTAGTAATCCAGAATGTTAGACTAATATTCTGTGACTTGTGTTCGAATCCCACCATGACGGCTGGTGATATTTCAATTCAGTAAAAGAGTTGGCTTAATGGTGACCATATAATCATTGTCAATTGTCATAAAAACTCATTTGGTTCACTGATGTCCTTTAGGAAAAGAAACCTGTCTACCTTGACTGGTGTGACTTAAATGTGACTCCAGACCCACAACAATGTGGTCGACTCTTAATTAAATAGCCAGTCATGTCCTCATCCAATGAAATAAAGGGAACGTGAACTAGATTGTGAGATGTATTTGCTGAAACCTTACAGAATTTAAACAGGCAGGACTTTATGTTTACATTTGTTGTATTCACTGGGGAATCACAATGATTCTCAGGTCTTTATAGAAAGGAAGATGTTATTTCTTTCTGCCTTGAAACAGCCAGAAAAATGTTTTGAAGGCTGTAGCAGAGAAAATCGGGTTCAGCTTAAAATAAGCAGTGAAAGAAGATGGAGATAGTTGATAAACTGTCTCAGCACATGAAGCTGAAGGAAGAAAAAAATGTTGTTGTGAGGAGTCTAGATGAACTGTTGATAGCCCAAGCTCCAATTAGTTTCAAAACAGATTAAGCAGAAGAAAAATTAGAATTCAAAAAGGATAACAGTTAGATTTCTACTGAGCAGCACGGTGACTCTGTGGTTAGCGCTGTTGCCTCACAGTGCCAGGGTCCCGGGCTCGATTCCAGGCTCAGGTGTGGAGTTTGCTTGTTTTCCGTGTTTGTGTGGTTTCGTCCAGGTCTTGATTTCATCTCACAGTCCAAAGATGTACAGATTATGTGGATTGGCCATGTTAGATTGCCTATAGTGTAGAATAGCATCCAAGGAGCAGGACGTTTCAGGAATGAGGAAAGTATGCCAAGCAGGCTAAAATAAAAGGTAAGGAGAAGGGACTTGGGGGAGGGGCATTGGAAATGTGATAGGTGGAAGGAGGTTAAGGTGAGGGTGATAGGCCAAGGTGGGGGTGGGGGCGGAGAGGTCAGGAAGAAGATTGCAGGTTAGGAAGGTGGTGCTGAGTTCGAGGGTTGGGACTAAGACAAGGGGTGGGGGGAGGGGAAATGAGGAAACTGGAGAAATCTGAGTTCATCCCTTGCGGTTGGAGGGTTCCTAGGTGGAAGATGAGGCGCTCTTCCTCCAGCCGTCGTGTTGCTATGGTCTGGCGATGGAGGAGTCCAAGGACCTGCATGTCCTTGGTGGGGTGGGAGGGGGAGTTGAAGTGTTGAGCCACGGGGTGGTTAGGTTGGTTGGTCTGGGTGTCCCAGAGGTGTTCTCTGAAATGTCTCCCCAATATAGAGGAGGCCACATCGGGTGCAGCGGATGCAGTAAATGATGTGTGTGGAGGTTCAGGTGAATTTGTGATGGATATGGAAGATCCCTTGGGGCCTTGGAGGGAAGTAAGGGGGGAGGTGTGGGCGCAAGTTTTGCATTTCTTGCGGTCGCAGGGGAAGGTGCCGGGAATGGAGGTTGGGTTGGTAGGGAGTGTGGACCTGACGAGGGAGTCACGGAGGGAGTGGTCTTTTCGGAACGCTGATAGGGGAGGGGAGGGAAATATATCCCTGGTGGTGGGGTCCGTTTGGAGGTGGCGGAAATGATGACGGATGATATGATGTATATAGAGGTTGGTGGGGTGGTAGGTGAGGACCAGTGGGTTCTGTCCTGGTGACGATTGGAGGGTTGGGGAAAGATGGAATCCTAATCCACACTCAATCACTTCTCGTTTGAAGGAGCCCTCCCATGATAACTGGAAGGGATGCTGTATTTTGAATTTAGAGCATGGAATATAGAACAGTACAGCACAGTTCAGATCCTTCAGCCCACGATTTTTGACGAGCATTTATCTTAATCTAAGATCAACCTAAACTACACACTCCTCAATTTACTGCCATCCATCTGCTTGTCCAGCAGTTGCTTAAATGCCCCTAATGTCTCTGACTCTACAACCATTGCTGGCTGTGCATTCCTCACACCCACCACTCTCTGCATAAAGAACCTACCTCTGACATCTCCCCTATAGCTTCCTCCACTCACCTTAAAATTATGGTTCCTCATGAAAGCCATTTCTGTCCTGGGGAAAAGTCTTTGTCTAACTACTCCATCTATGCATCTCATTACCTTGTACACCCTATCAAATCACTGATTAGATTAGACTTACGGTGTGGAAACAGGCCCTTCGGCCCAACAAGTCCACACCGAACCGCCGAAGCGCAACCCACCCATACCCCTACATTTACCCCTTACCTAACACTACGGGCAATTTAGCTTGGCCAATTCACCTGACCCGCACATCTTTGGACTGTGGGAGGAAACCGGAGCACCCAGAGGAAACCCACGCAGACACGGGGAGAACGTGCAGACTCCACACAGTCAGTCGCCTGAGTCGGGAATTGAACCCGGGTCTACAGGCGCTGTGAGGCAGCAGTGCTAACCACTGTGCCACCGTGCCGCCCTTACCTTTCACCTTTCTACTTTATTCTTTCCCATGTGAAAAGCTCTAGCTACCCAACCTCCCTTGAACCCAGACAGCATCCTGGTGAATCTCCTCTGCAACCTCTAAAGCATCCTTCCTATAATGAGGCGACCAGAAATGGACGCAATATTCCAAGTGTGGTCTAACTGCAGCAAAACATCCCTCTATTAAACTCAAACCCCCTGTTAAATAAAACCAAAACACCGTATGCCTTCTTAACAATCCTGTCAACTTGGGTGGCAATTTTGAGGGATCTATGCACATGGACCCCAAGATCCCCCTGTTCCTCTACACTGCCAAGAATCTGGTTAACCTTGGATTCACCATTCTAATTTGACCTTCCAAAATGAATCACTTTGCATTTATTTAGGTTGAAGTCCACCTGCCACTCTCAGCCCAGCTTTGCAGCCTGACAATGTCTAGCTGTAGCCTGCAACAGCCCTTGACAATATCTACAGCATCACCGACCTTTGTGTCATTGGCAAACTTACTAACTTTCCTTTCCACTTCTTCATTCAAGTCATTTATAAAAACTACAAAGAACAGAGGCCCAAGAACAGATCCCTGCGGGACACCATTGGTCACTGACCTCCAGGCAGAATACTTTCCATCCACGACCACGCATTGTCTTCTTACGGCCAGCCAATTCTGTATCCAGACAGCCAAATTTCTCTGTATCCAATACCTTCTAACTTTCTGAACCAGTCTACCATGGAGATACCTTATCAAATACCTTACTGAAATCCATAGACACCATTGTCAAGAGTGTGGTGCTGGAAAAGCACAGCAGGTCAGGCCACATCCGAAGAACGGGAGAATCGGCGAGGCTTCATCAGGACCTTTGCCCGAAACATCATTCTCCTCCTCCTCAGATGCTGCCTGACCTGCTGCCTGACGTTTCCAGCACCACACTCTTGACTCTGATCTCCAGCATCTGCAGTCTTCACTTTCTCCATAGACACCATATCCATTGCTCGACCTTTGTCAACTTGTCTCATCACATCCTCAAAGAACTCAATAAGGCTTATGAGGCATGTCCTGCCCCTCATAAAGTCATGCTGACTATCTTTAATCAAATTATGTTTTTCCAAATAGTCATAAATCCTATCTCACAATCCTTTCCAGTACCTTGCTTACCACAGACATAAGACTGACTGGTCTGTAATTCCCAGGGATTTCCCTATTTCCTTTCTTGAACAGAGGAACAACATTTGGCTCCCTCCAATCATCCAGTACTACTACTGTGGAGAGTGAGGATGCAAAGATCACCGCCAGAGGTGCAGCAATCTCATTCCTCATTTCCCCTACTAACATTGGATATATCCAGTCTCGATTTTCCAGCACATCCACTTCATTAATATAAAACTTTCAATCCTATTAACCTGGTCCCTGGTGTTCTCACTATCAACAAGATCCTTCTCTCTCATGAATACTGAAGCAAAAAACTCATTTAGGATCACCCCTACACCTTTAGACTTCAGAAACAAATTCCCTCCACTATTCCTGATTTGTCCTCCCCTCTCACTGATCATTCTCTTATTCCTCACATACGTGTAGAATGCCTTTGGATTTTCCCTAATCCTTCCTGCCAAGCTTTTTCATGCCCCCTCCTAACTGTCCTCAGTCCATTTTTGAGTTCTTTCCTAGCTCCCTTATAATCCTCTAAAGCTGTGCCAGATCCTTGCTTCTTCAACCTTAAGTAAGTTTTCTTCTTCCTTTTGACAAGAAGCTCCTCTGCTGTTGTCATCCAAGGCTCCTTCACCTTGCCATACCTTGGCTGTCTCAGTGGGACAAAGTTATTCAACACTTGCAATAAGTGCTCCTTAAACAGCCTCCACATTTCTGTTGTGCATTTCCCGTAGAACAATTGTTCCAATTTATACTCCACAGCTCCTGTCTAAGCCAGTATAATTTCCCCTCCCTTAATTAAATATTTTTCATACTATCTGTTCCTATCCCTTTCCATGGCTATGGTAAATATGAGGCAGTTGGAGTTGCTATCACTGAAATGCTCTCCCACTGAGAGATATGACACCTGGCTTGGTTCGTTGCCTCACATCAAGTCCAATATGGCCTCCCCCAATCCACCTATCTACATACTGAGTCACGAATCCTTCCTGGACACACCTGACTAAATCAGCTCCATTCAGACCATCTGCACTAAGGAGGTTCCAATCAATATTGGGGAAGTTGAAGTCACCCATAACAACAACTCTGTTACATCTGTACCTTTCCAAGATAAACTGTTCAATCTGTTCTTCCATCTCATGGCTGCTATTGTGGGGTCTATAGAAAAGACCCAATAAAGTGACTGCTCCTTTCCTGTCCACCCAGAGTGACTCAATAGACCAACCCTCCTCAACAATCTCCTTTTCAGCAGCTGTGATGCACCACTCTTTCATTAACAATGCTACCTCCTCTCCTTTTTTACACCCCTCCCTGCTCTTTTTAAATGATCTAAACCCTGGAACATTCAGCAACCATTCCTGCCCCTGTGAAATCCATGTCTCTGTTATGGCCACAGTCTCAAAGTACCAAATACTAATCTATGCTCTAAGTTCATCACTCTTATTCCTGATACTGCTTGCATTGAAGAAGACATATTTTAACCTATCCTTTTGCCTTATTAACTGTGTATCCTTCCTGACAGACTCTCTGAATTCTATCTCTACCTATTCAACAACTACCCTCTCCAATGATCTGTAGCTCTGGTTCCCACCCCCCTGCCAAATTAGTTTCAACCCTCCTGAAATGGTCTTGCAAATCTCCTGCCCAGGACATTGGTGCCCTTTCAATTTAAGTGCAACCCTTCATATACAGGTCCCACCTTCCCCAGAAGGTATCCCAATGATCTACATGTCTGTAGCTACATATTTAGCTGCACTTGCTCCCTGTTCCTCGCCTCACTAGCATGTGGCACTGGTAGTTATCCTGCGATTACTACTCTGCTTGTCCTTCTTTTTAGCTTCCAGCCTAACTCTCTGAAATCGCTTTTTTTGGAATAGTTTTGACATCCCAACATCCAGCATAATTGAGCAAATTACTTCTATGAAACTGAAACATTGTCTGTGAACTGGTCTTATTAGAAACCAAATAGAAAAGAAGGATAGTAATCAGTGCAGAAATACTTGAAATATCTGTTAACATCATCAAATGAGAGAGATATCAATGCTCAGTAGTTTCCATGTGTTCCATCTACAAGAAGTATTGCAGAAATTTAACAAGGCTCCTTAGACAACACCTTCTAAACCCATGACCACTTCCATCGAGAAGGACAAGGACAGCAGATACATGGAACGCCACCACCTACAAGTTCCCTTCTAAGTCACTCACCATCCTGATGTAGAAATGTATTAAATTCTTTCACTTTTGTTGGGTCAAAACTCTGGAAGTCCCACGCTGACATTATTGTGGATCTATCTATGGCATATCAACTGCAGCAGTTCAAGAAAGCAGCTCAGTCAAACTTATCGAAAGTGATTAGGCATGGGCATAAGTACTAAACACTGCAAGTGATGCCAATGTTCCCTGGCCTTTTTTAAAAAATTATGATTGGATTGGGTATGAATCAGAATGTCCACCAGCAGTCCAGCAAGATATGAAAAACATAGAAGCAAAGTTCAAGAAAAAAAACATTAATGTATATCAAAAAAAGAGTTTTGAAGTTGAAAATTGTCAGAAATTTTAGTGAAGCTTAAATATAGTACTTTAGTGAAATATAGTGCTTCAACATAATCCCTCAAATATGATCTTATCTAAGATAGTGGTTTATATTGGAAGGAAAATTTATAACTTAAGGAAAAGTTGATTTGTGTGAATCAGTAAGTTGCCTTGTTCTGACTTCTATTTTCTCTAGTATCCATATATCTTGCTCAGGCATGTCTTGATGGGAACAGCACAGCCAGTTTAAATGTAAGAACGAATTACACCAACATTTCTATTTTAAAAGAGTTGTTGAACTTTTTAAACTTGTATCTGGAGGCTTGAGATTTTTGACCAAAATCATTTTTAAGTTGGAATTTGAGTAATTTGAAATTTAATGTTCGGTTTTGAGGTTAATTACCCTGTTAAATTGTTGAATTAGAAGTATCTATGCTGCCTACAGAAAAACTAGTTATAGTGCCAAGATGCATGTAAATATAATTAATTCCAGACAAAAAGACAATCACTAATGTAAACCTTTGCACGTTTAAATTTTATACAATTCATTATATGAATTGGAAATTGGTTCTGGTAAATTAATTTGTAGAAAGGTGTAAAATCTGAAAAGATTGCTTACAAAGATGCAAAACAATAACTATATTTAACTCAGAATGCTGTCTTCCTTTTCATTTATAATTTCTTATTTCATGTTATAATAGAATCTAAGGGTTAAATTTGTAAAGGACCAGTTTAAAAGTAGGATCTGTATAACTGAGAACTTATTTAAAAAAAAATGTAAAGTGTGACATTATTTGAAGCTGTGATTTGATCCATGTGCTAAGTTTGAGATTTCATTTCATGGATAGATGGTGTGTGTTAATCTGCAAGGACATTTTAAAAATCAGTTATGAGCAAAGTTTATTCTCTATGTTGAAATATATTCAAAGGGATAGTATAAAAACATGAACTCATGCATAAGATAGACACACCCCAAATACTTTCAAGATGGCGGTGTTCCTTTGTCCTTCTAGATGGAAGTGGTCATGGGTTTTGAAGGTGTTGTCTAAGGAGCCTTGTTAAATTCTTGAAAGTAGATTCAAGATATACCTTGAAACAAAGGACACTTCAAAAGCTTCATACACATATGTGAAAGTAGATTGATTTCACACCAACAAAGTATAAAAAAGGATCTTGTTTCCAGTAGCGTTCCATTTAAAGTTATCCACAGTAACATAGGGAATGAGATCTTTATATTCTTAGGTCATATGCCATCACATATTGATGGTACAATGAGCATGTCTGTTAAAGATATGTACAAACATACTGACCGTCAGACATAATACAATATCTCCCTTTGTACCAAAATAAAAGTTTATCCCAAACTGAAAGGCATGGTTCTGCATAGCTACATGTTGTCAATTCAATAATAATGCAAACAGCTAAAACAGAAATTAAAAGACTAACATTTCAAACTTCATTGTAACATTTTGGAGGTTTGACAACTTGTCCTGAACTGGCTACTGTACCTATCTGCAGAGGTAAGTGTTGTTCTCTGTAACATTTGTTTGACCAATTTTATTAGTTTGCTATTGGTTGATGGCATTCAACATCACTGCACAACCATCATTGTCGAAATGTTCGTTGTTACTCCCTTCATGTGTGATTGATATGGCAAGTATTAGCTGACTTCTTTTCCTTCACAATGTAGTACTGTAATCACAGATGACTTCATATGATTTGGACTGGTTGCATACCCTAGAAACTATTGGTGATATCCAAGTATTTGTTTTTCTAACTCACATTCTCAATCCAGTGTATAGTTTTGGTAGTTCTCTACCTGCTCACTTATTGTGTATCTCTTTCAGTCTCCTCTATTTGTGAAGAAGTTGCCATATGTCTTGGAAACAGCTTATAATTGGTTGCTGGACAGGAGTTTTATTCATACTTTCCAAGAATGTGTTGTGTTGAGGATTGTAATCCCTTTTTCTTTGGTATTATATGTAAATACAACAATGCAATGTGAAAATCGTGTATTTCTGGACACCTTAAAATCATTGACTTGAATTGACAACACTACTCAGTTAGACCGTTTGAGCACGAATTGTGGGATCATGATGTGATTTGGATCACTCCACATATATCTCTTACGTAGTATAAATATCTTGAAACAGTTTGCCAGTGAACTGGAATCATTATGAGACACTGATTCAGGACACTACATAATTTGAAAATAGTGGTCATTGTGTCAGTAGTCATGATCATTGTGTTGCTAAGTCATCAAAATAAAGTTTAGCGAAGAAATCTGCCATAATGATGTAATCTTCCCTGTGCACTGTGATGAAGTCTTATGCTACTTTTGTCCAAAAGTAAATGCAATGTCATCTGGGTATAAAGGTTTCCTCCACTGCTGGGGTTGATTATGTTTGACATGCCTCATTGAATATCCCAATTCATCCATCACCAGTACTTACATTCACCTACTAGCTGTCCTGTGCATTCAATATCCACATGTCTCTGATATGATGTGGATATGATATCTTGGCATAATGCTTTTCATATTAATACTTATTTACATTTAAAAGTGGCTTGGGGTGATACACCAAGTTCTTCATTGTACAGCCAAATGAATGAATCTTCTGTATCTTCAATAGTCAGGCCATCTCTGAGTAATATGGATGATGCACTGTAAGATGTTTTCATACAGCAGAGTGCGATTTACTGAGGTGTGTCTTTCAAAACGTGTAATGGCAATATGATGACACTAGTTACTGTTTTGATTTTAGCTTTTATTGTTTATGGTATTGTCTTTATAAGCTATGACATTCATTACTGTAAAACCTTCTGATTACCTTGCAATGCTGACAGTATTTGTGAGAAAACAGCTTCTGAAATTTGCTTTTTCCTTAATTGACTCTGGACCTTATCAAAATGGTTGTGTTAGTGCATCTTCAGAACTATTTCCTTGCTGCAAATGTAGATATGCTGCACTGTGTTGTAGGTATCTGTCTTGTTCTGCAATCTACCTGTACTCACTGAAACCTATGACATCCCTACACACAGGGTAAAAACAAGGGCTGCAGATGCTGGAAACCAGAGTCTAGATTATAGTGGTGCTGGAAAAGCACAGCAAGTCAGGCAGCATTCGAGGAGCCGGAAAATCGATGTTTCAGGCAAAAGCCCTTCATCAGGAATAGAGGGAGGGTGTCTGCAGCGTAGAGAGACTTTGCAGCCACCCTGCCTCTATCCCCTACACACAAGTTGACTTCCTGTTTTCCTAAACCCTTGAGCTATAGTCAAGATGACCTTAGTATGTCAACAAGAAAGAGAGAGCAACACCAAAGCACCAATGATATTGACTTAAATTTAGCTGCACATAATGTAGTAACAAGTAAAGCATTACAATCAGATGAATCACCAGTCTCACAGAGGGTTATTGCTTGTCAAAACTATGTCCCCTTTTCTTAAAAATCCATGCTTTATCTCTGCAAATGGGTTTCTGCTCTGTCTCACAGTACCTTCCTTGTCAGTGATTAATGACATCATGTGTGACCTGTTTGCAACCTTTAACATAGTTAAGCTGTCATTGTTGTTGTTCTGCTCGCCGAGCTGGAAGTTTTTGCTGCAAACGTTTCGTTCCCTGGCTAGGGAACATCATCAGTGCTGTTGGAGCCTCGTGTGAAGCGCTGCTTTGATGTTTCTTCCGGTATTTATATTGGTTTGTTCTTGCCGCTTCCGGGTGTCAATTTCAGCTGCAGTGATTTGTATGTGGGGTCCAGGTCGATGTGTCTGTTGATGGATGTTCTTGCCGTTTCCGGGTGTCAGTTTCAGCTGTAGTGGTTTGCATATGGTGTCCAGGTCAATGTGTCTGTTGATGGAGTTTGGGGATGAATGCCATGCTTCTAGGAATTCTCTGGCTGTTCTCTGTCTGGCTTGTCCTATCATAGGACAAGCCAGACAGAGAACAGCCAGAGAATTCCTAGAAGCATGGCATTCATCCCCAAACTCCATCAACAGACACATTGATCTGGACACCATATACAAACCACTACAGCTGAAACTGACACCCGGAAACGGCAAGAACATCCATCAACAGACACATCGACCTGGACCCCACATACAAATCACTGCAGCTGAAACTGACACCCGGAAGCGGCAAGAACAAACCAATATAAATACCGGAAGAAACATCAAAGCAGCGCTTCACACGAGGCTCCAACAGCACTGATGATGTTCCCTAGCCAGGGAACGAAACGTTTGCAGCAAAAACTTCCAGCTCGGCGAGCAGAACCACAACAACGGACACCCGAGTTACAAATCTTCAATCAGATTTTAAGCTGTCATCTTTTCTAATGTAACTCAGCTGGGTGAACTACATATTCCTGCTCCCAGAACTATCTGTTTAATTATCATCGAGAGAATCACTTGAGAGACTTCTGTTCCCACTGTCATACTGGTACTCTGGAGTAGGCGAAAGTGAGGACTGCAGATGCTGGAGATCAGAGTCATGATTAGAGTGGTGCTGGAAAAGCACAGCAGGCCAGGCAGCATCTGAGGAACAGGAAAATCGACGTTTTGGGCAGGAACCCTCCATCAGTGATGCCCTTCATCAGTAATGTTGATTTTCCTGCTCCTTGGATGCTGCCTGACTTGCTGTGCTTTTCCAGCACCACTCTAATCTTGACACTGGTACTTTGATGTCACTTGATATCCCTCCATTGTTCCTTAATTAGCAAACTGCTTATTTAACATCCAGTATTGGATGAGCAGGAATTTCCACTGATTGAATATTAGGAAATGTGAAGTAATTGTTTTCAGTCCCCACTCCTAACTATATTGTCCTGCTAATGACTCAATCTTCTCCCCAATAAAGCCAGTCTGGTTATAAACTTTCTAAGACATTTGGCCTTGATATAAGCTTCTGATCTCATACCTGTGCCATCACTAATAACAGCAATTTCCACATTTGTAGGTCACCCAATGCAGTTGAAACCTTCTGTCACGTCCACACTTAACTATTCCAATGTACTTCTAGCTGAGGTCCACATTCTGCTTGCTGTAAAACTTGAGATCATTCACAACTCTGCTTTCTGTGTCTCAGAATGCTGTTGCTTATCACCTCATGGTTCGCTGATGTACAATGAATTGATTTTACAGTTCAGAACTTTGTTTTTCAAAGCCACCATGGCCTCACTTCTCTCTATTGAGATAATTTCCTGCAGGCCCACAATTCTGTGACATCTACACTTGCTAGTTCTGTCATCTTCTGCATTCCCCATCAGAATCACTCTATGTTTAGTCACTGTGTTTTCAGTTGGCAGACCCCCAAGCTTTGGAATTTCCTCCTCATTTTAACATAGTCTACCTCAACAAACGTGGCTTGGAGTGGTACTTTACTTGACAATGCTGTGCTGCACTTTGGAACATTAGATGACATAGAGGTGTCATATAAAGATAACTTGTCTGCTTATTTATTGGCCTGAGGGTGCAGTTGCAGATGAATTTTGCTGCAGAGGTTTCAGGTTAATCATGCAGCAATAATAACACAAAGAAAACTTTTTGTTTAATTTTCTAGGACCAAGAGCAAGGGATGTAGAGATGAGGCCCAATGAGGGTGACGGGGTTGAAGGAGCTACGGCACTACACATGAGAACAACTGAAAACATGGATCGGAAATTGGAGGAACTAAAGGAATATAAAGGTATGATGGACATTTTCAAAGTGGAATTGTGAGAGGGATTGGTTCCAATGCTGTCTGGAGTATGGAGAGATTAAAAGAAAGGATGCTAGCATGATATCTTAAAAAGATAAATATAATAGCAAGAGGCACATTGGGAATTGTGGAGTTAGGTAAACATCAAATGATTTATTTTGTTTGTTTTTAATTTGTTCTTGGGATGTTGGCTTCACTGTTGAGATCAGTATTTGTTGACCATCCCTATTTGCCAGAGAGCAGAGGATCCTGCCTGAAATGTCAACTTTCCTGCTCCTCTGATGCTGCTTAACCTGCTGTGCTTTTTTCAGTTCCATATTTTATTGATTTTGACTTTCCAGCATCCACAGTCCTCACTATCTTCAAGCAGATAAGATTCAATCATATTGTTGTGAGTCAAGTGATATATGTAGGCTAGACCAGGTAAGGACAGCAGATTTCTCTCCCAAAAGAACATTAGTGAACTAGATGAGTTTGATAGTTGACAGTGGTTAATTGTGTTGAGGGCAACTTCTTTGACCATTGATTCTTGGCCCACTATGATGCAGGATTTGGAAAAGAGATGATCATGTGAATCAAAGATCTGTGAGGGCCCTTTGAATAAGACCAATTGTTGTGAAATGAGGGTTAGATCGGTATTAAAAATGACCAATGAACAAACTGCGGTAGAACTTATAAACTGGAAGAGGACAGACGTCAACGTAACGAAAAGGAATCTAGCCAGAATAAAATGGAGGATTGACAGGTATAAAACCGAAATGGAACAATGAGTCTTTAAGGAAAAAAATAGTTGAGGTACAGGCAAACACATATCCTTCTAACAAAGGCAATACACAAGGGAACCTTTGATATGAGGGAGATAGAGCGTATGGTCACATGGGCAGATACTTGGCAAATGAATTTTAATGTGAGGTAATGCATTTTGATAGAAGAGATATGGAAAGACAATGCAGGCTGAATGGTACTACATTGAGGGGAATCCAGAAACAAAGGGACCTCAGGGTTCTTGTGCGTGATTCACTGAAGTTTACCAGACAAGTTTAAACAGTTGTAAAAAATGGCTTGTAGGATTCTTGCATTTATAAATAGAGGCATAGACTATAAAAGCAAAGAAGTGGTGCTGCACCTCTAAAAATCTTTGGTCATACCACATTTAGATTATTATGTTCATTTCTGGACACCTTAAGTAAGGAAGAATGTTAAAGCCTTGGAGAGAATGCAAAGGAAATTTACTTGTATGATATCAGGAATGAGAGATTTTAGATTTGAGGAAAGATGAGAGAGATTGGTCTTATTCTCCTTGAGTCAAGAAGATTAAGAGGTGAGCTTGTTGAAGTGTGTAGAATTATAAATAGTTTTGTCATGGTAATTGATATTCTGTTTACATTAGTTCATATGTCAGTAACTAGAGGGTCACAATTTCAAGATCATCAGTAAGATGAGGAGAAACTTCTTTATGCAGAGATGTTAGGATTTTAGAATGTGCTGCCTGAGAGAATGTTAGAAGGTGGAGAGAGTTTCCAAAAGAGGTTTCAAAAGAGAGCTGGATAAAGATGCAGTTAGAGCACTATGGCAATAAGGCTGAAGAGTGGGAATAGCTGGTTAGCTCTTTCAGAAGCTGATACAGAAACAATAGCCTCCTCCTATATTATAAAATACTATGATTCTTAATCTGAAGAAAGACAGAGGAACTTGGGGATCATCTTTGAAGGTAACAGGAAATATTGATAAAAGAACTAACAAAGTATATGGCTTGTACGACTTCATAAACAGAGATACTGAGTACAAAGCAGCATAATATGCTGAACATGGATAAAGCTCTGATATGCCTCGTCTTGGAATATTGCTTCCAGTTCTGGTCACCACATTTTGGGAGAGTTCTTCATCATAAAATCAGAAAAGAACACAAGTCATGAGAATAGGAGTTGACCACATGGATGGTTGAGGGACAGGCAACGAGTTTTGAGAAGATTTGTAGGTTGAGGTTCTGGATGTAGGTTCGCTTGCTGAGCTGGAAGGAACAATAGACAATGCAGACAATCGAGGGACAAGAATAATAGACAATGCAGACAGTCGAGGGACAGGAACAATAGACAACGCAGACAGTCGAGGGATAGGAACAGGTATACACTGTAAGAAATAGCAACAGGAGAATGACATTCATCCCCTTGAGTGTGCTCTGTCATTCAACAGGATTGTGGCTGATTCAAGAATCTGTCTTAGCCTTAAATATACAAATAGACTCTGCCCCCACTGTTGCCAAGACTCAAACCTCTGAGAGAAGAAAACCTTCATCATCTCAATTTTAATTTGCTGGTCCTTTATTCTGGGATTATGTTCTAGGGTTCTAGACTCTCCCACATGGGAATACATCCTCTCAGCATTTACCCTGTCAGATGTGGTGTCACCAGTACCTTGTACAGTTGCAATAAGACTTCCCAGTCTTGTATTCCAACACCCTTGACATAAGTCCAACATTGCACCAGCCTTCCTGATTACCTGTTGTACCTGTGACCTAGATTTCTGTGTCAAAAGGTGCAGCACTGGAAAAACACAGCAGATCAGGCAGTGTCTGAGGAGCAAGAGAGTTGATGTTTCGAGCATAAGATCTTCATCAGGAATATTGGGAGTGGGAGGAGTAGGGGACTAAGAGATAAATGGGAGGTGTGGTGAGACTCGGTGGGGGGGGGGAATGGTGGACAGGAATGCGATAGGTGGATGAAGATGGAGGGTGATGGTGATAGGTCAGAGTAGAGGGTGGAGCAAATAGATGGGAAGGAAGATGGACTGGTAGTACAGTTCAAGAGGGCTGTGCCAAGTCTGAGGGTGGGGGGAGGGGAGATGAGGAAACTTGTGAAATCGACATTAATTCCATGTGGCTGGAGGGTCCCAAGGTGGAAGGTAAGTTGTTCAACCTCCAGTCATCGGGTGGCTCGGAGTTGGCGGTGGAGAAGGCCTAGAACTTGCATGTCCTTGGTGGAATAGGGAGGGGAGTTTTATGCACAAGTACCCCAATCCCTTTGTATTGGAGCTTTCTGCCGTTTTTTTGTCATTTAAATAATGCTCTGTTCTTTTGTTTTTCCTTCATATTTTTCTATATTAAACTTAATTTGCCAAAATTTTGCCCACAACATCTCTCTTCAAATGGTTTCTATCTCCTTCAGATGGACTGGGAAAATTAGGTTGGTAGTGGATCTCAAGGAAAAGAATTCATGGAATGTCTTCAAGAGGGTTTTCTGAAGCCGACTAGGAAATAGGCAATTCTGGATTTGGTGATGTGTAATGAGACAGACTTGATTAGGGAGTTTAAGGTGAAGAAGCCCTAAGAGGATAATGACTATATTTTGATAGAGTTCACTCTGAGAAGGAGAAGGAGGAATCAGATGTAACAGCATTACAATTGAGTAAAAGTAACTACTAAGATATGAGGGAGGAGCTGGCCAGCGGTGATTGGAAGGAGAGCTTAACAGAGAAGACAGTGAAGCAGGAGTTATTGTGGGTAATTTGGGAGGCATAGTAGAAATTCAATGCAAGGAAGAAGAAACAAATTCAGGGATGGACGAAGCAACCATGACTGACAAGGAAAGTCAAGTGCAACACAAAAGGAGAAGAAAAGGTAGACAATGTGGTAAAGATTAGTGGGAAACCAGAGGATTAGAATTCCTTTAAAAACAGCAGAGAATAACTCTGGAAAGGCAACAAGAAGGGAGAAGATGAATTATGAGGGCAAATGAACTAGTAATATAAAAAAGGATTGCAGGAGATTTTCTTGATGTTTAAGTAATATTAGAGAGGCAAGAGTGGATATTAGATCACTGGAAAATTAGTTTGAAGAAGTAATAATGGGGAACAAAGAAATGGTGGATGAACTGAATAGGTACTTTGCCTCAATTTTCACAGTGAAAGGCACCAGCAGCATACCTGAACTTCAAGAGAGTTGGGGGGAATGGTGAGTGTAATGGCCATCACTAAAGAGAAGATGCTGGAGAAGCTGAAGACCTGAAGGTGGATAAATCATCCAGACCAGATGGACTACCACCCCAAAGTACTGAAGGAGATAGCTGAAGAGATTGTGAAAGCATTGGTGGTGATCTTTCAGGAATCACTAGAGTCAGGGAGGGTTGCAGAGGACTGGAAAATGGCTAATGTAACACTCCTGTTTACGAAGAGAGGGAGGCAGAAGACAGGAAACTATCGACCCGTTAGCCTGACGTCTGTCATTGGTAAGATTTTAGAGTCCATTATTAAGGATCGGATTGCGTGGTAATTGGATGTATACGATAAAATAGGGCTAAGTCAGCACAGCTTCGTCAATGTGATGTCATGCCTGATAAATCTGTTAGAATTCTTTCAGGAGGTAATGAGCAAGATAGACACAGGAAAGCCATTGGATGTGATCTATTTGGATTTCCAGAAGGCCTTTAACAAGGTGTTGCATAGGAGCCTGCTAAATAAGAGCCCACAGTGTTGGGGCAAGGTATAGGCATGGATAGAGGATTGGCTGACTGCTAGAAAGCTGAAAGTGGAGATAAAGGGGTCTTTTTCAAGATGGTAGCTGGTGACTCATGGAGTTTTGTATCACTTTGTGTTGGGACCACAACCTTTCACATTATATATTAACAATCTGGCTGAAGGAGCTCAGAGCATTGTTGCAAGGTTTGCAGATGACAGAAAGATAGGTGGAGGGACAGATAGTGTTAAGGAAATGAGGAAGTTGCAGAAAGAAATAGACAGGCTAGGAGAGTGGGCAAAGAAGGGCCAATGGACCGAGGAGTGGCAGATAGATTTCAATTTAGACAAATATGAAGTGCTGCATTTTAGAAAGGATAATCAAAGCAGTATTTATACACCTAATGGTAAGGTCCTGGGGAGTGTTGCTCAACAAAGGGACCTTCGAGTGAAATTTCATAGTTCTTTAAAAGTGGAGTCGCAAGGCAGAAGGTGTTTTGTATGCTTGCCCTTATTAGTCAATACATTAAGAATAAGAGTTGGGAGGTCATGTTGCTGCTGTACAGGAAATTGATTCGGCCACTTTTAGAATATTGTGTGCAATTCTGGTCTCCTTGCTACAGGCAGAATGTTATGAAACTTAAAAGATTTCAGAAAAGATTGACAAGAATTTTGCCAGGATTGGAAGGTTTGAGCTACAGAGAGAGGTTGAATAGGCTGTGGATATTTTCCCTGAAATGTCAGAGACTGAGATTTATAAAATCAGGAGGGGCATTGGTAGGGGAAAAGCCAGCGTATTTTCCCCAGGGTAGAGGAATTCAAAACTAGAGGACATTGAGTTAAGTTGAGAAGAGAAAGATTTAAAAGTGACCTAAGGACATTTTTTCATGTAGAGGGTGGTGTATGTGTGGAATGAGCTACCAGAAGAAGTGGTTGAGGTTGGTGCAATTACAACAGTTAAAAGGCATCTGAATGGTTGTATGAAAAGGAAGGGTTTAGAGGGATTTGGGCCAAATGTTGGCAAATAGAATGTGAGTAATTTAGGATATCTGGTTGGGGTGGACGAGTTGGATTGAAAGGTGTTTTTCTGTGCTGTACATCTCTATGACTCTAAATGGCAGATGGTGTGAGAAAATGTGAGGTTATGCACATTGGTAGGAAACATAGAGACATAGACTGTTTTCTGATTGGGAAAAGGCTTCAGAAATCTAAAGCACGAAGGGACTTGGGAGACCTAATTCTGGATTCTCTTCAGGTGAATCCCATTTCGGTGCAGTTGACAGGAAGGCAAATCCAATGTAACCATTCATTTCAAGAGGACTAGAATATAAGGGCAGGGGTGTACTGCACATAATGTATAAGACTTTAGTCAGACCACATTTGGAATATTGTGAGTAGCTTTAGAATCTCTATATCTAAAGAAGGATGTGCTAGCATTGGAGGGGTCCAGAGAAGATTTACAGGGATGAAGCACTTATCATATGAGGAGCGGTTGAGGACTCTGAGTCTGCACTTGATGGAATTTATAAGGATGAACGGGGTTCTGATTGAAACTCACAGAATACTGAAGGGCCTGGACCTAGTGGACATGGAGAAGATCTTTTCACTACTAGAATCCAAGGGCACAGCCTCAGATTGAAGGGATGATCACTTAGAACTGTGATGAAGAGGAATTTCTTTAGCCTCAGGATGGTTAATCTTTGGAACTCACTGCCACAGATGGTTGTGGAGGCCAAGTCATTGCGAATATTTAAGTCCGTGATGCTTAGGTACTTGTTTGTCAGAATATCAAGGGTTATGGGGAGAAGGCAGGAAAATAGGGTTGAGAAACATTTCAGTGTTAATCAAATGGTGGAGCACACTCAATGGGCTGAATGGCCTAATTGTGTGGCAATGTCTTCTGGTCTTTTGCAACTTGACTTTCCACCTATTTTTGTGTTGTCTGTAAATTTGGCTACAGTATTTTTGTTTTCGTCTTCCAAGTCATTAATTTACGCTACCAAATAGAGATACCTAGGGGTGCAGGTGCATAGTTCCTTGAAAACGGAGTCACAAGGAGACAGGTTTGTGAAGATGGTATTTGGCACACTTGTCAAACAGTGAGTACAGGAGTCGTGATGCCATGTTATACAATCATAGAGTCAAAACATCATGCAGCATGGAAATAGATCCTGCGGTCGAGCTAGTCCATGCTGAACATGTTGCCAAACTATACTAGTCCCACCTACCCGCATTTGGCCAATATGCTTCCAAACCTTTCCTATTCATGTACCTATCCAAAAGCTTTTAAAAGTTATAACTGTACCTGCATCCATCACTTCATATGGCAGTTCATTCCACGCACTAACCACACTCTGTATAAAAATGTTCCCCCTCATATTCTTTGCCAATTTTTCTTCTCTCAGTTAAAAATATGCCCCCTAGTTTTGATCTCCTCCACCTTGGGAAAAAAAGACCATTGCTAATCTCCTTATCTATGCCGCTAATGATTTTATAAACCTGTATAAGATCAGCCCCCAACTTCCTACACTCCAATGGAAAAAGTCCCAGCCTATCCAGCCTATTTTTATAACTTAAACTCTCCATCCCCAACCATATTCTAGTTAATCATTTCCGAATCCTCTCCAGTTTAATAACATTCTTCTGATAACAGGGCAATCAGCACAGTATACAAGTAGTCCAGAAGAGGCCTCACCAATACATTGTACTACCTCAGCATGATGTCCCAACTCCAGTACTCAAATGTTGAACAATTGTCTTCAGGACATTGGTGATGCGACTCTTAGAATACTACATACAATTCAGGTCACTCTTCTATACGATGGATGTTGTTAAACTTGAGAGGATGCAGAAAAGGTTTACAAGGGTATTGCTAGGACTGAAGGATTTGAGTTATATGGAAAGGCTGAATAGATTGGGGCTTTTTTCCATGGAGCATCAGAGGGTGCGGGGATGGCCTTATAGAGGCTCATAAAACAAAAATAAGGGCTGATGCAAAATATCTCTTTAACTCCTCTGCCAGTTCTTTGTTTCCCATAACTATCTTCCCAAATCCATTTTGTAAGAGGTCTATGCTCACTTTGCTTCTCTGTCCCTTTTTATATCTTTAAAGAAGCTCTCATTGTCAGCTTTAAGTTCCAGGATAGTTTGTCTTCACAGTGAATGTTCTTTCTCTTTATACTTCTGTTTTTCTGGCATCTGAATTTATAATAGTCTTTGGGGCTATCACTGACTATGGCTTCCCTTTCATGCTTTTCCTTTCAACTTTGTGCTCTTCTTAACTTTCTTAATTAACCATGTCTGGTTTATCCCTCTCTTCCTCCTTGCTGGGACATATTTTCCTTAGAGTCAGGAATTACCTCCTTAAATGTCTGATCCTGCTTGTTATCATTCCTGCTAAGTTATCCATCCAGTTCACTTTAACTAACTCTATTGTCATTTCATTGTAGTTCCCTTTATTTAAGTTAAACACAGTTTTTTCTGACCAATGTTTCTCACACCTAAATTGAATATTGAATTCTATTATGTTATGAAAATTACTTCCTATCTTTTACTTGAAAGTAGTTTAGTAACATGCCTCATTACCCATTATTTGATCCAGGATAGTCTGTTCCCTGATCAGCTCCATTGCACATTGCTCTAGGAAACTGTCTCTAATGCACTCTCTAAATTTGTTATTGTTACTACACACTCCAATTTGATTAACCCAATCAACATAAAGAATAAAATCACCATAATTATTTCTCTGTTCTTTTTAAATGCTCCTATTACTTGTGATTTATGCCCTTTCCTACAGTGTGGCTGTTACAGGTATTTGATAGCCAAAACACTCCTTCTACCAATGTCATCTTTGTCTTATTGTTATTTCCATCCTCCTAAATAGACTGAGCCTAGATCATCTCTCTCAATTGTCCTCATTTTATTTATTATTCACAGTGCTACCCTTTCACTTTTCCTTCCCTCCTGTCTTTCCAAAAGATCAAATACCCTGAATGCGAAGTTCCAAGTTTGATTGCCTTGTAACTATTCCTCCATAATGCTTATGAGACCATATCAATTTATCTCAATTTACACCATCTATCTCATTTGGAATGCTTCATACATTAAGGTACAAAGCTTTTAAGCATGTTGTTTTTTGCTATTTTTAATCATCATATCTATTCCTTATATTCTGTCCTATTTGCTTCTTGTTCTCGATTACCCTGTCTACCTTTTTTGCATTTTACTGTTCTTTCTTTTATTACTGTCTTTCTCTTTCTCTTGTTACTCATCTTAGCCTAATTTCTGATGAAGAGCTTTTGCTCGAAATATCATTCTCCTGTACCTTGGATGTTGCCTGATCTGCTATGCTTTTCCTGAACTACACTCTCAACTCTCATCTCCAGCATCTGCAGTCCTCACTTTCTCCCGAGGTTCCCAGCCATTCTGGCTTTGCGGTCCAACTTTTCAATTTACTTTCTAGATCCATATATTTGGCTTTTAGGACCTCATTCCCGCTTTTATTATATACGTCATTGATACCAATGTGTATCATGACTACTGGGTTTTCATCTTCCCCTCTAGAATATTCTGTAGTTGCTCTGAAACATCCTTGACCCTAGCACCAAGGAAGCAATGTAACATCCTGGAGTCTCATTTGCAGCCACAGAAGCACTAATAATTCCACTTATAGTTGAATTCCCAATAACTCCCATAGGGGAGAAGCAGAGCAACAAGAATTAGAATACTCTAGGTTTCAGGAATGATGGTTTGGCTACAAGATTAGGTTGGAGAATCTGGAGTTGTTCTCCTTGAAACAAAATAAACTGAGGGGAGATTTGATAGTGGTAGCCAAGATGGTGACATGTTTTGATTTGGAGGACAATGGAAAACTATGTCCATCTGTTGATAGTATGGGAACTCAGGCCACATCTTTCAGGTTTTAGCAAGAGATGGGATCTTTGTAAAGAAGTTTATTTTGAATGCAGTGAGCATTAAAGGTATGAAACTCACTGTCTTTGAGGAGAGGAGATGTATAGTTTCAAAATAAAATTGAATGAATATTTGAGGGAAATATTAAACAGATCTGAATGAATACGACAGAGGAATGGAACAGAGCGAACTAATATATACTTGATGGACAGAATATCCTTCTTCTTGGCATTGCAACTCTCTGACTAATTAATAGCGTCCCTTTATGCTGCAGTCCCATTAATTCATACGCAAGTAGGGAGGCGGTGGGTGTAGAGATCATGTGATTGGACAGGTAATCCAGGACCCTAGACTAATAGTGTATTGAAATGGCTATTCACCATGGCAGATGGTGAAAATTGAATTCAGTAAAAAATTTGCAATTAAAAAGCTGGTCTAATACTGACCATAAAGCCATTATTTATTGTTGTAAAAACCCTTCTGGTTCTCTAATGCTTTTTAGGGAGAGATATCTGTTGTCCTTAGCTTGTCTGATCTATATGTTACTCCAGGCTCTCAGCAATGTGATTGAATCTGACTCTGGGGCGGTTAGGGATGGGCAATAAATGTAATGATGCCCATGTCCCGTGAACAAAAAATTTATAAGTCAATTATATGAAACACGAATTTGAACCATAGCTTCTCCTTGGGAAATGCATACAGTTCCAGCTGTATTTTGTAGACATTTCCCAGTTACGTCTAAAATGGAATTCGAAGGTGTTGATTTGATGTATTTGCATCTGAGGCAGTTAGTTTGTTTTTACACCATCTCAAGTTATATTGACTTTGTGTAACAATTTTGCTAGTATGTATCTCATGAAATAGAAAAGCTGAATTTCCTGGTCGCCTGAATGTCCACAAATGATCCAATACAATTACAGTTTTTGTGATGTGAAGATGCAACATTGACCATACTGCACTTGACCATTTAACAGAAGTGTTTTCTAACTTTCAGTTTAAATCACACCTGAATTCTCATTTGCTTCTCATCCAACTCCTCCAGGTGTTCCAGTTTCGGGCCAATCTGGTTCTGTGAATCTTTCTGGTAGTCTTCCCTCCCACAGTCCCTATTCCATGCCCCCTGAGCCAAGCCTTTCCCAGAATCCCTTATCCATCATGATGTCTCGAATGTCGAAGTTTGCTATGCCGAGCTCCACTCCACTGTACCATGATGCAATCAAGACCGTTGCTAGCTCAGATGATGACTCGCCACCTGTACGATCACCAAACCTTCCATCCATGAACCATGTGCCAGGTGAGTATTCTGCAATCCTGCTGGTATCAGCTGCATTTTGCAAAGTTCGTAGCTTTATGGTGAGAGATGATTCTAATAGAAATTACTTTTTATTTTTTATGTTATAGCTTGATGCTGATTGTATCATTAAAAATATTTGTGAAAATTAGGACTCACAGGAAATGTTGAAGCAGTGGCTGAAGTTTATAATCATATTTGAAATTGATAACATGACATTGCAAAATATAGGTCAGGTCATCCTGAAATCAAAGCACGTCTAAATGTTCTGCATGATTAAGATCTGGATTTATGCTGTGTGATGCACATTGGAACCTTGTGGAATCCTGAGACAAATAGACACACGTGCAAACACAACCCGGAAATTTTAAATATAGGGTTGGATTTCCACTGTTCAGGACCCACTGAGAAACTCACCAATGTAGAGCTCAGTTCAAATTGGGCCTGTTACATGGTGCTTACCTGGATACTACCAGCAAATGTTATTCTGCTTAATAGTGATCTAACTCTGGGATTAGCCAGCATAACTGAACTGAGCACCACCAATCATGCTTGATGTCAACATACGCAATTACTTTCCTCAGCAACACCCAGACTCAACCCAATTACTCCTCAGCTGAACGTCCGACCTTTCCCTTACCTGCCTATTCCTTATCTGACTTACAAACTCACTCACTTATTCACCCACGCATTCATTCACCCACTCACTCATTTGCCCACTCCATCACTCATTCATTCACCTACTTAATCACTTACTCACTCATCCATCCAATCACTCAGTCACTCACCTAATCATTCACTTACCAATCCACTCACTCACCAAGCAACCACCCACCCACATGTTCACCCACTCACTCATTGAAAGACTTGAAACCTTTAGAAATGTATCCAAATGCAGCAGCTAAATCATATGAGTGGGTTGTGTTATCTTTTTGCCCATCTGTTCCTTTGCTTGTCAGTCTCTTGCTTGGATGGCTTCTCTTATCCATCATTGCCTCATGTGGAGTCAGTCAGCCTGCTGATTGAAAGAAAGTTCAGACAAATTCTCATTGGCAATCGTAATGGGCATGTTATCAACACTGTGACTCTATGATCACAGGATCTGGGTCATGATAAAATGAATACTTTCCTCACTGCCTCTCAACTATTAATTTGAAAACATGTTTTCTCCATGCTCCAAACAGACATTGCAAGACATTCCCAATTCAATCCCTATCGTGCATATATAAGCCGTTCGGCCCATCAAGTCTGCACAAATCCTCTGAAGAGCATCCCACCCAGACCCCATGCACCACCTTAATCCTGCATTAACTATAGCTAATCTATGTAGCCTGTCCTTCCCTGGACACTAAGGTGCAATTTAGTGTGGCCAATCCACCTAACCTACACTGAGGGTTTTTTTTGGACTGAGGGAGGAAACCACAGCACCTGGCGGAACCCACACAGAAATGGGGCAAATGTTACACAGACTGTAACCCAAGGCTAGAATCAAACCCAGGTCTCTGACTCTATGAGCCAGCAGTGCTAACGACTGTACCATTGTGCTGAACATGACCTATCCTGTCTTCATAATTCTGTTGAGAACACAGGAGCATATTACTGTGGATGCTGGATTCTGCACTGAAAACAACAAATAAAGGAAATCACAGCGGGTCAGACAGCACCCAAGGAGAGACAGCAAGCTAAACATTTCGAGTCTAGATGACTCCAGAATTAGAAATCTAACTTTATCTTTATAAACCCACACTACTCAATGTTTGTCAAGCATGGCTAACAGTCCTCGCGCTTACATTCCCATTCTCTCAACTTTGATGCTGTTTAACCACCAGTTCACACACTTTACTTGTTCTTATTGAAACTCCATCCAAACACCCTCTTTAGGGCACCATTACTCTGTCAAAAATGTGCACTGGAGATCCACAGCTTGCCATTGTCCAGGAGGAGATCATCACATGCAGGCATGCAATTAAACAATCCCAAACATGAACTTATAGTTATAGCCATCAAAAGTGAACATAAACCAAACCAAGGCCATAGGTCATTCCCACAATGCAAAACAGATTTCAGTATCATGACCACTGATATTATGACCATTGAAATGCATTTTACATTCTGTGAATCGTTTGCTGTAGCCAGCTTTCATCTGCTGGAACTGGGTGTCAATCAGGTCTTATCTAACTTATAGCTCCTGACAGAGCTGAGCTCTGTTATAGAGAAGGAGAGCTTTCTTCTCCCTAGTGCCTTTGTCTTACTTCTTGGAAAACTACTCTTCTTATCCTAGTTCCTCATTATTGATCACATCAGCTTGTTACCTGCTTCAATTGTATGGAACACAGCCTGCCAGGATGATATGGTATGCTCTCTCTGAATGATAGTAGAAGGCACTTCCACTAAACCAATCCAAGCAGTGGGACCACATTTTCAGCAGCCCCATTGTTTTCTCTTCGATGTCCCTGGTTGAGTCATTAGCCGCATTGTATCTGCATCAGTCAGGAGATTATAGAATGGTGTCATGAGCCGTTGTTACAGTGGCTAGTCCTTGACTCCCTTAATGAATCCTGTAGAGCATCCAGCCCCTCAAATACGCAGCATGAGTGTTCCCAGGATGTAGGTGTTACGGTAGCTGACAGGGTAGTGGGTGCACATCTCTAGGAAGTACTAACGTGATCACAAGTCTCCTGATCATTAATGGAATGGAACCCCTTCCTGTCAGCACATACTGCAGTTTTATGATATGGCCTTCTAACTGCCACATGTGCAAAATAAATGATGCCCTGCACCTCAGAGAAACAGTTATATTCTTCAATCCTTACTGCTGGGCTGCATCACATGGGGAACTAAATGAACTGGAATGACCTTGTGCAAATGGCATCAGTCTCTGTCCTAATGTATTGTCAGGAGCATAACTAAGATATCTCACACAGATCACCAATTGCTCCCTGGAGTGAGCCAGTCATACAGAAGTTCAGAACGACTGTTACCTTTACAGGCAGCAGGAGAGAATGGCTACCCACTCATGCTGCCCTCATGTCCCATACCAGCATCCAACCCAGCTCCATCACAGTATCCTGGGATCCATGGAGCCCGAGTCAATACTGTACCTCACTCACCCTGAGTTGAAAAGTGTGTCGCTGGCAAAGCACAGCAGGTCAGGCAGCATCTGAGGAGCTGGAAAGTTGGCATTCTGGGCATAAGCTCTTTATTAGGAATGTGGAGGGGGAAGGGGGCTCAGAGATAAATAGGAGGTGGGGTGGGGCTGGGGGAAGGTAGCTGGAAAGACGATAAGTGGATGTAGGTGGGAGGAAATTGTGATGGTGGGAAGGAAGATGGACAATGCTGAGTTGGAGAGTTGGATCTGGAATGAGGTGGGTGGAGGGAGGATTTGGTAATGGTGAAGTCAATGTTGACGCCATGTGGCCGGAGGGTCCCAATACGGAACGTGAAGCGTTCTTCCTCCAGTTGGTGGGTGGGTTTGATTTGGTGTTGGAGGAGGCCAGGATTTGCATGTCCTTGGGGGAGTAGGAGCGGGATTTGAAGTGGTTGGTCACAGGACAATGGGGTTGGTTGGTGTGTGTGTCCCAGAGATGTTCTCTGAACTGCTCTGCGAGTTGGTGTCCTGTCTCCCCGATGTAGAGACCTCATCACTAATCCAACACTCCAAACACAAGCCATCAACGTTGACTTAACCAGTTTCCAAATCTCTCCTCCCCCCACCTCATCCCAGATCCAACCCTCCAACTCGGCACCATCCTTTTGATCTGACCAACCTGTCCTACCTGTCCATCTTCCTTCCCACCTATCCGCTCCACACTTCCCACTGACCTGTCACAATTACCTCCTACCTGCATCCACCTATCGCTATCCCATATATCTTCCACCCAGCCCCGCTCCCTTCCCCTTCCACATTCCTGATGAAGGGCTTATGCCAGAAATGTCAACTCTCCTGCTCCTCAGATGCTAGCTGACCTGCTGTGCTTTTTCAGTGCCACACTTTTCAAATCTGAGTCTCTAGCCCTCACTTTATCCTACTCACTCACCCCAATGAAATGGAGCCAGGGTTGAAAACCTCAGATCTTCCCATGGCTTCAATGCATCCTAAGGTTGCTGCAGCAGTGACCTCTCCCTGAGCTGAGTACTCTGCATCCTCCATGGGGGTCAGCTATTTGGCATCTGCTATAGTCCTCCCGCATCCACCTTCAACATTTTAGGAAGGCAGCTACAATGACCAACATCCCACCTGTTCGACCCTGAGAGGAAATGACCAACTTTGGGAAGAGAAGGAACAAAAGAGTAAACCTTGTCCATCATTAATTCAGCTTCAGCCTGTGCACCACTTAATGAAGATGCAGTGCCAGCTGAGTGATCAACACACTGCACTAAAAAGGGAGCAGCTGCTGCACTTCAACCCTTTCTCACCCAAGATCTTTATCAGCTTTAACTTATTGTATTCAGTGCAGACTGATTACATTTACATGAAGTAGCAATGATTTGTGCTTTCCCAGCACCCATGAAAATTGTGCGGTTCACCTTTGCCCGGTGCAGGTCTTTGTAACGCCATTGCTGCTAACTTCAGCATCACTGAGATCCCCATGTTCAGTTTACAGGCACAAATTAACATGAGGCAAATTGTAGCAAATGGGTGATTAAATGGTTGAAAATTAAATGTTGCTGCGCCTTGCAAGTGGCTGCTTTATCTATTTGATTCTGTAATTTCTAGGCATCCAGCAGACATGGCTCCTACAGTTGCATCCTTTGAACTGACACTGACTCTACCCACTCTGGCTGTTGTCCAAATTATTGTTTAGTTGCCATTAGTGTCCAATGAATGGCAGGTGATGAACAGGAAAGCAGCTTGCAATTAACACCAACAACAGTGAAATCTGATGGGTCACCGAGTTGTCCATCCACCCCAAAGACTCCATGTTCCCCTTTATCTTGCTTTATCCGAAAAGAGCATTTACACCCGTTTCCTCACACAGTAATCCACAACATTGGACTTCACCTATAACTATCTTTCCTGAGCCCTGAGCCCAGTGTTACATCTGAATGTTGCCAACCCCGTTCCTCCCGCTATGGACATCATGATGGTGATCACTATCACAAACTCACCCTCCCATAGCCTACTACATTCACTGATACTCTTCTACATTTCATCCCATACACATGATTATCCCTCCAGCACTGTCCTTGTCCCCAACTGTGCAGATGCCTGTGAGTTCCATTTCCTCAGCCTTAATTCCTCAATCCTTTTGGCAATGAATCCCTAGTTGTTTGCATAGGTCCCCCTTAACCCTTACCAAAGGTCAACACATAACATCCCCCCCCAGAATTATATTCACTCCTAACCAGCTTTGACATGCACCCTCCAAATATGACTGACCAGAGCTTGACCGCTTGTTTGTTGTTCCCTGATAGACTAGATGTAATTCCCCTGACTGCTGTTGCCTACAGGTCTGACTGCTGGCCACTCCCAGGACTGTAGTCAGATTAATTTCATTGGTCTTCTAGATCTCCTAGAGATATCACGGAATGGCTGCAGGAAGGAGAAGGGCCAATAGACAGAAATCATGATACATTTTTGTATCTACGACATTGGTAGGAAAAGAAATTCAATTCTAAATGTAGAATTTTGGGAGCAAGGAAGTAAATTACAGAACAGGACCCAAAAGGTAGTAATCTCCAAATAAATCTGGTGTCACATGTGTGTTAGTAAAGGAATAGGATATTAGTCCAGATGAATGTGAGACTGGAGAGATGGTGCAGGTGGGAAGGCTTTAGATTTCTGGGACATTGGACCATTTATGGATGCAGTGGGACTCATAGAAGGCAGACAGGTTGTACCTGAATCAAATAGAATGAGCTTCCTTGTGGGATGGTCTGCTAGTGCTGCTGGGAAGGGTTTTAGATAACTTGGGATCTAGAGAGAATGTTCAGCAGGGGAAGATGAGTGGTTAAAATGAGAAATGACAGCAAGTGAGACAGTGAAGGCAGAGGGAGTGTGGCATGATTAGATGGTATTTATTTAATGCTAGGAATGTGATGAACAAGGCAGATGAGCTGAGGACACAAAGTAAAACATGGAAGTATAATGTCATTGCAGTCCCAGAGACATAGCAGAGAGATAGGCAAGATTGGCAGCTCAATATTCCAGGATACGGGATCTTCAGGCGAGACATGAAAGGAGGCAAAAGAGGAAGAAGTGTCACAGTTTTGATCAAGGAATATATTACAGCAGTAAGGAGGGTTGACATCTTAAAAGGCTCCTCAAATGAAGCCATAAGGATCAAAACTTAAAAACTAAAAAAGAACAATCACATTTCTGGGAATGTACCATAGGTCCCCCTATCAGTCCAAAAGGAAGCATAGTGGCTCAGTGGTTAGCACTGTGTCTCACTACACCAGGGCCTAAGTTCGATTCTATCCTCAGCCAGTTGTCTGTGTGGAGTTTGCACATTTTTCCTGTATCTGTCATGGGTTTCCTCTGGGTGCTCCAATTTCCTCCTATAATTCAAAGATATACAGGTTAGGTGGATTGGCCATGCTAAAATGCACATAGTGTCCATAGATGTGCAGGTTAGGTGGATTAACCTTGGAAGTGCAGGGTTACAGGGGAGGATAGGGCTGTGGGTCTGAGAAGGATGCTCTTTGGATGGTCAGTGTGGGCTTAATGGACCAAATAGCCTGCATCCACACTCTAGGGATTTTATGAAATAGAAGAACAGCTATGAAGGCGAATTTCAGGAAGTGTAAAAGTAATAGAATAGTGAAACCTTGGGGATTTTGAATTCCCCACCATTAACTGGGGTAGTAATTGTGTGAAAGGTATGGATGGAGTTAAAATGCATCCAGAGAGCTATTTAAGTCAGTTTGTAAAAAGGCCTGCAAGAGATGGGTTGGTCATGGACTTAATTCTCAGTAACAAAGCTGGACAAGTGGTTGAAGTATTTTGGGTACATTTTGCAGACAGCCAACTCCATTAGATTCAAGAATGTTATGAAAAAGGACAAGGATGAGCCTGAAATCAAAGTTCTCAGATTGGGAAGTCTGATTTACATAAGATCAGGTATGATTTGGTCTGAGTACATTGGACACAGATATTTTAAAGCAAGTCTGTCTCAGAACAGTGGAGTTCACTGAAGAAGGAAATATAAATAGTACAGGGCCAAAGTGTTCCAATAAAGAAAAAGAGTGTGACCATCAAATCCTGCGAACTCTGGACATAAAGGGATGTACAGCATTAAAGTAAGAGAAAAATGGAGGCTTATGCAAGTTACTGAGGGTACAAAACTGCAGATGCCCCAGAGGATTATAGAATGGACAAGAGGGGGCTTAAAGAGGAGATTAGGAGTGCTGAAAGGGGACAAGAAAAGATACTGGCAAAAATCCTATGTTGTTTACAGGTACATTAAGGGTAAAGGATAATGAGGGAAAGAGTAGGACTCACTAAGGACATCAGTGATCATTTGCGTAAGGATCCAGAGAATGTAGGAAAGAATCTAAATGAATATTTTGTGTCAGTTTTTAATAGTGAAAGGAATGACATGGATATAAAAATCAGTGAGAAGGTCTATGATATCATTTTAAAATCTAGCACAGAAAGAAAGTTTCGAGTGACCTGGCAAGCTTAAATGTCCATAGATATCCAAGGCTGGATGAATAGTATCCCAGCCTATTGAGTGAGGCAAGTGAGGAAATAGCAGGGCATTTGCAAACGTTATCAATTTCTCT
Source organism: Hemiscyllium ocellatum (assembly GCF_020745735.1). NCBI lineage: Eukaryota > Metazoa > Chordata > Chondrichthyes > Orectolobiformes > Hemiscylliidae > Hemiscyllium > Hemiscyllium ocellatum. Next base: position 48,047,574 of record NC_083406.1, on the reverse strand, counting down.
CTAGCTGCAAGAAAGGTATCACATGTCTGAATGACAGCCAATGTGGTAACATTATAGAGTCATACAGTCATAGAGATACTCAACACACAAACAGGCTCTACATTTCAACTTGTCCATGCTGAGCAGATATCCTAACTTATGGCTCATATCTTTCCTATTCATATACCCATCCAGATGCCTTTTAAATGTTGTAATTGTACCAGCCTTCAACACTTCCTGTGGCAGCACATTCCATGCACGCACCACCCTCTGCATGTGAAAGTTGCCCCTTAAATCCCTTTTAAACCTTTCCACTATCACCTTCAAGCTATGCTCTCTAGTTTTGGACTCCCCCACCCTGGGGAAAAGACCTTGACTATGTACCCTATCCATGCGCCTCATGATTTTATAAACTCTATAAGGTGACCTTTCAGCTTCCAACACTCCAGGAAAAATAGCTGCAGTCTATTCACCCTCTCTCTGGAGCTCAAACACTCCAACCCTGGAAACTTCCTTCTTTTCTGAACCCTTCAAGTTTCACAACATCCTTCCTAAAGCAGAGAGACCAGAATTGCATGCAGTATTCCAAAGTGGCCTAACCAATTTCCTGTACAGCTGCAAAGTCACCTCTCAATTCTTATACTCAATGTACTGACCAATAAAGGCAAGCATGCCAAGCATCTTCTTCACAATTCTATCTTTCTGCAATTCCACTTTCAAGGAACTATGAACATGCACTCCAAAGTATTTTTGGTTAGCAACACTCCCTAGGACCTTACCATTAATTGTGTAAGTCCTGCTCTGATTTGCCTTTCTAAAATGCAACACCTCACATTCATATAAATTAAATTCCATCTGCCACTTCTCCGCCCATTGGCCCATCTGACCAAGACCCTCAAGTACTCTGAAGTAACCTTCTTTGCTGTCTACTACATCTTCAATTTTGGTGTCATCTGTAAACTTCCTAAGCATATCTCTTTGTCCACATCCAAATTATTTATATAATTGATGAAAGGCAGTGGACTGAGCACCGATCCTTGTGACACACCACAGGTCACACGCCTCCAGTCTGAAAATTAACCATACACCACCACCATCTTCTGTTTTCAACCTTCAAGTCAGTTCTGCATCCAAATAGCCAGTTCTCCCCCTATTTCGCGTGATCTAACCTTGTTAACTGGTCAACAATGAGGAACCTTGCCGAATGCCTTACTGAAGTCCATATCGATCAAGTCTACCACTCTGCCCTCATCAATCCTCTTTATAACTTCTTCACAAAACTCAGTCAAATTAGTGACACACAACTTATCATGCACCAAGACGTGTTGATTTTCCCACATTAGTCCTTGCATTTCCAAATATATGTAATTTCTCTCCCTCAGTATTCCCTCCAACAACTTGCCCAAAATCAATGTCAGGCTCACTGGTCTATAATTCCCTGGCTTTTCCTTAAGAAGGGAGCAAGGGATAAGCTAGGAAACTACAGGCCTTTCTAACTTAATGATGGGAAAATTATTGGAAAAATTCTGAGGGACAGAATGAATCTGTACTTAGAGGGTGGGGATTAATTAAGGACCGTGGTCAGCATAGTTTTGTTAATGGGAGATCATTTCTGACCAGCCTGATTGAATTTTTCAAAGAGGCAACCATGTGTTTAGATTAGGGCAATGCTTTTGTTGTAGTCTATGTGAACTTCTGTGAGGCTATTGATAAGGTCCAGGAGGAGAGACTGATAGGAAAGGTGAAAGGCATTCAAGGAAATTTAGCGTATTGGATCCACAATTGGCTGAGTGGCAGGAAGTAGAGGGTGATTGTTGAAAGGTAATTTTCCAATTATGTTAACGTCATCTTGTCAAAAGCATTAAATGGATGGAGGCATTGAAAATGGTTTTGCCAAACTTCTCATCCAATTCTGCCACAGATCTCATCATATGCAATATTGCTCAGAACCCTGTTATGTTCAATGCAGAATAGAGAAATCTTCCACAAGAACTGAGCTTGTAAGAATTTTAGCACAAGCTATAGTTATATTTATCATCGTTATTTTCTGATTGGGAAACCTTTTATTGTTGTGATTGAAGCTGTCCATGTATTTTTAAAAATTAACTTAAACTAGTTTTTCCACTGGGAGTGATGTTTTGCACTATTTGTAAAAACGGTTTCGTTATTAACACCACGAAGAGATGTGAAAGTCCAATTTTGTAAGTTTAAGTGAATCTCCCTGAATAAAAGTTCTTTACTGAAGTATGTTGATTTTTCTGAAGATGTGAGATGAAAGAAAGAATTCATTAATTAATTAGTTGAGTGATCGGATGACAGTTTGAAGAATATCTGCTTCTTCATTCCTGCTTTAACCTTCTTCTAACTTTCCAACTTTCTACCTGGTGGTTCATCCACTTGTCTCATTGCCTCTTCTGTTTGCACTAGTACTTTCAAATAATTTGTCGAGACAGTGGTGCTGGAAAAGCATAGCAGGTCAGGCAGCATCTGAGGAGCAGGAGAACTGATGTTATGGGCAAGAGCCCTTCATCAGGTTCCTCGAAACCTCGATTCTCCTGCTCCTCGGGTGCTGCTTGACCTGCCATTCCTTTGCAGCACCCCACACTCAATTCGGATCTCCAGCATCTGTAGTCCTCATTTTCTTCTTTCAAATCATTTGTATGATCTCCATGCTAAAAATCTCTCTCCCTCACCTTATGAAAGAACTTGCTCTCTTTATCATTCCCTAACTCATGCATAGAAAGTACAAACTAAAGTGTAATTAACTTCACGATAACCAATGCTGCCAACATTTAGTTCCAGGGTCATTTAACTTGCAAATACTGAAATGTCAAAGGAGAGAAAAGGTGGGCAAAACTGAGCAGTACTTTTGCTTCATCATTGTTTTGTTTCTGTTCATGTATAAAATATGCATTTTAAAACTGGTGAGTGCTGAAGATTTCCTTTGTTTCTGTTATCAGGGATCAGCCATTTAAACCAGACACGACTGTCAGCCCCTCATTCAGCCGGACAGATGCCTTCTTTGAGTCCAATGGGAATGAATGTTCTTGGAGGACAGCCCCTTTCACATCATGTAACCAATCAGATGCCCTCTCCGAATGCCATTGGGCCTAACATGGCATCACATGGCCCTGTGGGACCCAACATGATGCCCCATGGTCCCATGATGCCACATACTTCACAGGATCCATCAATAACGAATCCACAGATGCTACATCAAGGACGCATGGGTTTTTTGCAGGGGCAACAGATTTACCCATCAGTGCAGTCACCAACTCATCAGGTATCCTTTCCAGTGAATGACCCTGGCCCACAAGGAGTTTTCCCACCTGGAATAGCATTTTCTGGAGAAGGAGGGCTACTTGGCCGTCCAAATAGGATCACACGGCCTTCTCCGGACCAATCTCTGTGTAAGACAGTGCCACCAGGCATGCCAGACTCGTATGCTGCTATGGGAAATCACATGCCTTCAGTCTACAATGACCCCGAATTGCAGGACGTCATTCGCCCGAATGCTTCTGGAATCCCGGAGTTTGACTTGTCTAGAATCATTCCATCAGAGAAGCCCAGCCAGACGCTGCAGTATTTTCCCCATGGGGACAGTCAGGGGCGCAAGCAGCTGCAACTTCCTAGTCCTGGGTTTTCACACCACATGCAAGGATTGGTGGGAGAAGCAAATCCAGGTAGAATGGGATTGCCAATACCTAGTGTAGGAGGACATAGTGTGGTTGGAGTCCAGGAGATGGCCATGGGTAATGCTGCTTCTGTCCCAGGTCACAATCCCATGCGACTACCTGGTTTCATGCATCAAGGCACGATGGGTCCTCAGCATCGTATAATGTCACCGCCACAAGGTGGTGTGCACACACAGATGAACAACCCGAATGCACTTATGATTCAAGGAAAGGAAAGAGTCCCGGGAAGTATGTACAGTCACCCTGGCTCCGTAGGATCCCCTCAGCACAACTTGATGATGCCACTACCGGGGATGGTGGGACCTCAGCAGAATATGATGATACCACCCCAAATGAGGCCTAGAGGTCTAACTGGTGATGTAGGCATGGACTTTAACCAAGGACCAGGCAATCTAGGAAATATGATGTTTTAGCTGTTTGAAAGCTTACTGTTGGAACGTTTATCCTTATGCTGCACTACATGCAGAGGTATTTGAAACTCACTGGGATCTCTGTGCATAAGCGAAGATAAACTGAAAATTGTTCATATAAAAGACAAAGAGAAAGTTTAGAATGTACAAGAGTTCTTCAAAATGAAGCTTGCATTGCTCGGTCAGTGGGTTTTTTTCTGATTTCAATCATTTCTGTGGAAGCTGGGTGACGTGCTTCTGAAAACTGCAGCTGTAATATGTGGATCACAATTCGTTACAAGTTGCACCTGTTTATGTTTACTATGTGGACTATTTCCCCAGAAGCTTCTTCTGATTGTGCACTGTATTACATTGTAAAAGGGATTTCAACTGTGACTTCGTGTTTGAGAGAGGTGAGCATCATGATTCACAAAGTATCAGTCTTGTTTACATGTTCATGTTTGGTATACACCATTTTTAAAAAAATCTTTTGCAGCTCTGGAATATAATAAACCAAACTACAATATCTGACAGAAAAGTATTAACAGAAAAGCACAAAAGGTGATTTATTAAGTCAAATTAAAAACAAAACATTGTTCTACATAGTGGACAAACATTGAAAACTTTTAGGAAAAGCTTGTCTGTCCTCTGGTACCTCTACAACTTGCCTGCCTAGGGACAAAATAGACAAATGTTGCACCTCATTTTAAACATTATCCCATAATGACTGTGGAGTGTTGGGATATACTTTCTGTTTTAAGTTGTGGCATGATATCATGCAGTACTGTAATATGTTTTTTTTATTCTGTATCATTCATGATAAACCCCAACTAACATTTTCTATAGGAGTGGGAAACAAATACTGAAAATCCTTGTTTATCTGAGACTGATTTTTATTTTTGTCTCCACCACCTTATACTATTACATATTCCCCATGAACTTTGGTATGGAACCATTTTCCAGGGTTGTGATGTTGGAATTTAAATAAAATATATTGTTTCTTATAACCACAGTTGTCCTTTTCGTGTTAATGTGTGATCACATTCAGTGCTCTGACATATCAATTGTTAAAATTGATGGATTGGAAAACATGCCAGAATAATAATGCAATTATCATGTATTTCTGAAAATCATCATTTTATAAATCTTTTATATCCATCAATGTATTAAATTGTTTCAAAGTTCATTCAACTTATTTATGTCTTTTCTCTGTGTTGGAGATCTTTTGTTGTATACTTCAATATTATTAAGGTACTTGTTTATATTTCATTGCCCATTGAAGGGTCTTCAACTAAAATACTAATTCTTTCAGGTACCATGAGATCTCTTTCATCATCATGTGTTTATATTCTAGATGTCCACCATTTGTTGCATATTTATCTTTCTAATTAAGTATTACAACAATACCTTTTAATACTGTTCAAAATACCCCTCAGGTTTGTCTGTTTAATAATTGAGATATTGGTTGGAATTATGAGGCAACGTGCTGGGAGCATTCTGGAAGCTCACATATTCAGCACTGTTTAGGAACAGCTTTTCAACTCAGCCATTGCATTTGCTAGTCAATTGATATGAGATATATAGACAACAGCAGGTGTCCATTGATCCTAGTGAATGATTTTTAAGGATACATTATGAGGATGTTAAATGAAGCAGCTGCTTTCATAGATTCCCAATGTAGCATGACCATGTCTCAGTTCTTACTCCTCGTCTTGAACCTGCTATGTATTTGACACAACAGGTAAATGCACAAGCTCCTGATGGAAGATAAAACATCAGAGAGCAAGACAGGATGGTTAGAATTGATTGTTGCAACATAGCGGTGAACCTTCTGCTAATTAAACCAAATACCCAGAAAAGCTCACCTCATAAGCTGCTGAAGTATGAGTGACAGAGAATTACTCAAATTCCACTATTTAAAGGAAAAAAAACTATTTATTCTTTATAGGTGAAATTAAACAACAATGATTTACAACTCTAAGCGTCTTTTCTCTTAAATGTTTGTTATCTGCCTCCAACTCCGTAACAATATACTATTCCTATATAATAAAAACCCATATCAAAATTAGATTAGATTACATTACTTACAGTGTGAAAACAGGCCCTTCGGCCCAACAGGTCCACACTGACCCACCATCCACCCATTACTACGGGCAATTTAGCATGGCCAATTCATCTGACCTGCACATCTTTAGACTGTGGGAGGGAACTGGAGCACCCAGAGGAAACCCACGCAGACAATGTGCAAACTCCACACAGTCAGGCACCTGAGTCGGGAATTGAACCCTGATTTCTGGCGCTGTAAGGCAGCAGTGCTAACCACTGTGCCACCGTGCCACTCCAAAAATCACATCAACTTAATTTCAAAATTACACAGTGAATGTCTTCTCTGATGTCCTCCTTTCATCTGAAGGTCTCTCTGGGTTGGGTTCCGACTTTTACTGCAAAGATGTTTCATATGAAAAAGGTATCTTTGATAGACAGTGTTTTGAATTGCAGTCTCTCCTGATGGCAGTTACTCTCTGTCTAACTTTCAAACTGCCTGCCTCTCTTAAGCCCCCAACATCAGATTGTCTCATTTGGTTCAATGTTGGAAAAACAATAAATTCAAACTCGATTGGGTTTTAGTATTTTGGGGTATAACTTAAATTGATTGGTTAAATTCAAATTGTTGTCAAAATAGCAACCAACTCAGGTATCTGTTTCACAGCCAATTGTTACATATTTTCAATTTTTCAGTACACTCTGAGACTGCGAATTAGTCTTATTACAGGTGCTTGTCAGCTCTCAGTGCAAAACGGCTTTCACTCTCTCTTAAAGGTATAGTACATGCCTTCAACTACATAATATCATCAAAGAACTTAGCAGCATGAGTGAGACGTCCTGTTCCAGGATACTGTGCTACAACCAGCTTAATGATCTAATCAAAGCAGCCTCAGGGAGTAAAATTGGACATTCAACGACATCTGATATGTTCATCACCCCAACCCCTTACTGCCTTTCTAAGTTTATGTCTGCATATTATTTCTCACCTCTTCTATAAGTAACTTGATTGGGTTGGGAAGTAAGGCAGTCAGATAAAAAGAAACTACAAGGAAATGAAACAATGAGTGCTACTTAAAGAGGAGATGTTTCAGATAAAGGCTACAACTATTCGAAGAAGGTCAAAGGAGCCAAAACCAGGGCTCCTCAGTTGACTAAATGTTGGCAATGAAATAAAAAATGCATATGAAATGTAGTAGGCCAAATTCAATTGGTTCAGGCAGGAAGTAAAGAGGCAATTAAGACTGGTACAGAAAATATCAGAATAGAATTGCAGTTAACTGAAAAGGAAGGCTCAATCCTGATGAAGGACTTTTGCCCGAAACGTCGATTCTCCTGCTCCTCGGATGCTGCCTGACCTGCCGTACTTTTCCAGCACAGCACACTCGACTGAAAAGGAATTTTACCTTATGCCAGGATAAAATTCTGAAGTTGTGGGGTGGAAAATAACGATAATGATAATGTCACATTGGTGAATCTAGTGCAAGGGTGGCAGTGAGAACTGACTGAGGAGAATTCTGGAAGAAGTCAGCTCGAACATCATGATTGAGAAGGGGATCGCAGAGGACCTGGTACTCAACCAGAGTAAGTGCATCCAACAGAGTGCTTTAGTGAAAAGTGACAGAACAGGATTTGCGGAAGATCCAGGGTCAAAGAATCATGAAGACTCAAATATTACTACAGTGTTTCACTTCTCCTGAATCAAAAAAAGTGAGAGAGAGAGAGGTGCTGTTAGAAAATTTGATAGTAGCTTAGAAATAGTAGAGCTTCAGTAATCTGCATCACCTTGACCAGTAAAGTTGATTCTGGAAAAGCTTGTTGTGTATATGGCAAGTAAGATGTGTGAGGTTTTGAATCCAGAAGAATCCAGAACCTGTACAGTCACATTTGCTTGAAGTGTCAGAGGGCAGCAGTTCTTAACTAACATTTGGCTGATCTACATCTACTGTTTTCAATATGCAACACGCAAGAAGGAGACATTTTTTAAATTACAAAATGGTGACAATGGTCCAGTTGAAAATGTGGGTGTTAAGCAACTGAGAGACCTTTGGTAAGTGTGAGGCCTTTAAAAGTGAGATAGCTAGAGTTCAAGGTCTATATATTACTGTGGGGGTGAAAAGCATAGAACATAGAACATAGAACAATACAGCACAGAACAGGCCCTTCGGACCACGATGTTGTGCCGAACATCTATCCTAGATTAAGCACCCATCCATGTACCTATCCAATTGCCGCTTAAAGGTCGCCAATGATTCTGACTCTACCACTCCCACGGGCAGCGCATTCCATGCCCCCACCACTCTCTGGGTAAAGAACCCACCCCTGACATCTCCCCTATACCTTCCACCCTTCACCTTAAATTTATGTCCCCTTGTAACACTCTGTTGTACCCGGGGAAAAAGTTTCTGACTGTCTACTCTATCTATTCCTCTGATCATCTTATAAACCTCTATCAAGTCACCCCTCATCCTTCGCCGTTCCAACGAGAAAAGGCCGAGAACTCTCAACCTATCCTCGTACGACCTATTCTCCATTCCAAGCAACATCCTGGTAAATCTTCTCTGCACCCTCTCCAAAGCTTCCACATCTTTCCTAAAGTGAGGTGACCAGAACTGCATACAGTACTCCAAATGTGGCCTAACCAAAGTCCTGTACAGCTGCAACATCACTTCACGACTCTTGAATTCAATCCCTCTGCTAATGAATGCTAATATACCATAGGCCTTCTTACAAGCTCTATCCACCTGAGTGGCAACTTTCAAAGATCTATGTACATAGACCCCAAGATCGCTCTGTTCCTCCACCTGACTAAGAACCCTACCGTTAACCCTGTATTCCGCATTCTTATTTGTTCTTCCAAAATGGACAACCTCACACTTGGCAGGGTTGAACTCCATCTGCCACTCCTCAGCCCAGCTCTGCATCATATCTAAGTCCCTTTGCAGCCAACAACAGCCCTCCTCACTGTCCACAACTCCACCAATCTTCGTATCATCTGCAAATTTACTAACCCACCCTTCGACTCCCTCATCCAAGTCATTAATAAAAATTACAAACAGCGGAGGACCCAGAACTGATCCCTGCAGAACTCCACTTGTAACTGGGCTCCAGGCTGAATATTTACCATCTACCACCACTCTCTGACTTCGACCGGTTAGCCAGTTTTCTATCCAATTGGCCAAATTTCCCTCTATCCCATGCCTCCTGACTTTCCGCATAAGCCTACCATGGGGAACCTTATCAAATGCCTTACTAAAATCCATGTACACTACATCCACTGCTCTACCCTCATCCACATGTTTGGTCACCTCCTCAAAGAATTCAATAAGACTTGTAAGGCAAGACCTACCCCTCACAAATCCGTGCTGGCTGTCCCTAATCAAGCAGTGTCTTTCCAGATACTCATAAATCCTATCCCTCAGTAACCTTTCCATTACTTTGCCTACCACAGAAGTAAGACTAACTGGCCTGTAATTCCCGGGGTTATCCCTATTCCCTTTTTTGAACAGGGGCACAACATTCGCTACTCTCCAGTCCCCTGGTACCACCCCCGTTGACAGTGAAGACGAAAAGATCATTGCCAACGGTACTGCAATTTCCTCTCTTGCTTCCCACATAATCCTAGGATATATCCCGTCAGGCCCGGGGGACTTGTCTATCCTCAAGTTGTTCAAAATGTCTAACATATCTTCCTTCCTAACAAGTATCTCTTCTAGCTTACCAGTCCGTTTCACACTCTCCTCTTCAACAATACGGTCCCTCTCGTTCGTAAATACTGAAGAAAAATACTCATTCAAGACCTCTCCTATCTCTTCCGACTCAATACACAATCTCCCACTACTGTTCTTGATTGGACCTACCCTCGTTCTCGTCATTCTCATGTTTCTCACATACGCATAAAATGCCTTGGGGTTATCCTTGATCCTATCCGCCAAGGATTTTTCATGCCCTCGCTTAGCTCTCCTAATCCCTTTCTTCAGGTCCCTTCTGGCTATCCTGTATCTCTCCACTGCTCTGTCTGAACCCTGTTTCCTCAGCCTTATGTAAACCTCCTTCTTCCTCTTTACTAGACATTCAACCTCCCTCGTCAACCAAGGCTCCCTCACACGACCATTTCTTTCCTGCCTGATAGGTACATACATATCAAGGACACGTTGTATCTGCTCCTTGAAAAAGTTCCACATTTCCACCACATCCTTCCCTGACAGCCTATGCTCCCAACTTATGCTCCTCAAATCCTGTCTTACAGCATCGTAATTTCCCTTCCCCCAATTGTAAAATCTACCCTGTTGTGCACACCTATCTCTCTCCATAACCAAGGTGAAAGTCACAGAATTGTGGTCACCATCACCAAAATGTTCACCCACTAACAAGCCCATCACTTGTCCCGGTTCATTACCGAGTATCAAATCCAATATGGCCTCCCCTCTGATTGAGCAAGATTGAGAGGAATAGGGAACCCTGGATAACAAAAGATGTTGAGGTTTCAGCCAGAAAAAAAGAATTATGGTTCAGGTCCAGGCAGCTGGAATCAAGGAAATCCCAGCAGGTATAGGGGATACAGGAATTTACTTAAGAAGGAAATCAGGAGGGTGAAAAGGGGGCACAAAATAGCCTTGGCTGAGAAAATTAGGGTGAATCCAAAGAGGTTCTTTAAGTACACTGAAGGAAAATTAGAGAAAGAATAGAATCCCTCAAGAACCAAAGTAGACATGTTGTCACAGGAGAATCACAGGAGATGGGCAAGGTCCTCAATGAATATTTCTGCTCTGTCTTTATGGTGGAGAAAGGTATGAAAACTTGGGAATTTGGTAAGTTAATGGTGATATCCTGGGGACAGTCTATATCACATTAGAGGAGGTGTTGGATGCATAAGAATCTATGAAGGTGGATAAATCTCCTGGTCCTGACCAGGAACACTGCAAGAGGCTAGAGAATAAATTGCAGAGGCCCTAGCTGATAATTTTGTGTCATAATTAGCTATAGGTGAGGTCGCAGAAGGCCAGAGGATAACGAATATTGTGCCCTTATGCAAGAAGGGCTGCAAAGAAAATTTTGGGAACTATAGACCAGTAAACTTAACATCTATGGTAGATAAGTTACTTGAGAATATTCTGAGAAATAAGATATACATGCATTTGGAAAGATAGAGTTGATTAGGAGTAATCAGCATGGCTTTGTGTAGGAGATCATGCCTCTTAAATTTGTTAGAGTTCTATGATGAAGCTGTTCAAAAGAAATGGGCTTCAACTGAGCCAAAATGGAATTCATCTCCTGGCTGACAGACTGTATGTGAGGCCGTATGTGTGAACTTTAAACTATAAGGCAGGATGATGGGTTGACAAGGGCAGAGCGGTAGACGTAGTCATTGTAGATTTCAGTAAGGCCTTTAATAGGTTCTACATGGCAGGCTGCTCCAGAAGGTTAGATAGCAAGGAATCCAGGGGGAGCTGGCAAATTGAACAGACAATTGGCTTGATAGTCAGAAGTAGAGAGTAATACTGAAGAGATGCTTGTTGAACTGGAGATCTGTGACTAGCGGAGTGCCTCAGGGATCCATTGCTGTTTGTTATCTATATCAATGATCTGGATGAAAATGTGCAAGGCAGATGACACTAAAATAGATGGTATCGTGGACTGTGAGGAAGCTTATCAGAAATTACAGCAGGGCCTTGGTTAGCTGGAGAAGTGGGCCGAGAAATGGCAAATGGAATTTAATATAGATAAGTATAAGGTCTTGCATTTTGTAAAGTCAAATCAAGGTAGGAGTTTCATGGTGAATGGTAAGCCTTATGGAATCTAATGGAACAAAGGGACCTTGGAATTCAGGTGCATGGTTCTTTGAAAGTGGAATCACAGGTAGAAAGGGCAGTAAAGAAGGCTTTTGGCACGCACTGGCCTTCATCAGTCATGGCACTGAGTATAGAAGTTGGGAAGGTATGTTGCAGCTGTGCAGGACATTGGTGAGGCCACATTTAGAGTATTGTGTTCAGTTTTGGTCACCTTGTTATAGGAAGGATGTTATTCAACTGGAAAGAGGGAAGAAGAAATTTACAAAGATGTCGCCATGACTCAAGGGTCTATGTTATAGGGAGATGTTGAACAAGCTTGGACATTTTTCTTTAGAGCATAGGAGACTGAGCAGGGTTCTTATAGAAGTGTCCAAGATCATGAGAGGCATGGATAGGGTGAATGCACTGAGTCTTTTTCCCAAGGTCAGGGAATCGAGGACGAGAGAACATCAGTTTAAGTTTATAGGGGAAAGAATAAAAGGGAACCTGAGAGGCAACCTTTTATGCAGAGGGTGATACACATATGGAATGAGCTGCCAGGAGAAGTCGTTGAGGTGGGTACATTAACAACACTTAAAAGGCATTTGGACAAATATATGGAGGAAAGGTTTAGAAGGAAGTGCAGGGAAGTGGGGTTAGCATGGATGGACATTTTGGTTGGTATGGACAAATTAGGCCAAGGACCTGTCTCCGTGCTGTAGGACTTTATGACCCTGTGAGTCTATGACTCTAAGTGGCCTCACCAATGTCCTGTACAGCTGCCACATGACCTCCTAACTCCTGTACTCAATGCACTGACCAATGAAGGCAAGCATTCCAAATGCTTTTTTCACTTTCCTATCCACCTCCGACTCCACTTTCAAAGAATTATGAAAGTGCACTTAGGACCTTATCATTAAGTGTTTAAGTCCTGCCCTGATTTGCCTTTCCAAAGTGTAGCACCTGACATTTACCTAAATTGAACTCCATTTGCCACTCCTTGGTCCATTGGCCCATCTGGTCAAGATCCTCTTGTACTCTGAGGTAACCTTCTTTACTGTCTACTACAATACCATTTTTGGTGTCATCTGCAGAATTACTAACCATACCACCTATGTTCACATCCAAACCATTTACATAAATGACAAAGAACAGTGGTACACCACTGGTCACATAACTTCGGTCTGAAAAGCAACCCTCCACCATCACCCCCTGTCTTCTAACTTTAAGCTAGTTTTGTATCCAGATAGCTAGTTCGCCCTGTACTCCATGTGCCCTAACCTTGCTAACCAGTCTACCACGAGGAACTTTCTTGAACACCTTACGGAAGTCCATGTAGATCATGTCCATCGCTTTGCCCTTATCAATCTTCTTTGTTACTTCTTCAAAAAACTCAATTACGTTTGCAATTTCCCATGCACAAAGCCATGTTGACTATTCCTAATCAGTCCTTGCATTTCCAAATACATGTAAATCCTATCCCTCAGTATTCCCTCCAACAATTAGCCCAACACCAATGTCAGACTCACAGGTGTATTGTTCCCTGATGTATTGTTTCCCTATGTATTTCTCAAATAATGCCACCATGTTAGCTAACCTCCAGTCTTCCAGAACCTCACCTGTGACTGTTCATGATGCATATCTCAGCAAAAAGTCCAGGAATTACTTCCCTAGAGCTCTGATCAGGCCTCAGGGATTTATCGACTTTTATGTGCTTTAAGCCATCCAGCACCTTTTTTTTTGTAATATGGACATTTTTCAAGGTATCTCCATTTATTTCCCCGCATTCTATATTTTCCATATTCTTCCCACAGTAAACATAGATGCAAAATATTCATTTGGTATCTCCCCATCTCCTGCAGTTCCACACATAAGTAGCCTTGGTGATCTTTAAGGGGCCCTAGTTACCCTTTTGTCCTTAATGTATTTACTAAGTCCCTTTGGATTCTCCTTAAATCTATTTGCCAGAGCTATTTTATACCCGCTTTTTGCTCTCCTGACTTCTCACATAAGTTTACTCCTACTGCCTTTATGCTCTTCTCAGGATTCACTCAATCTCTCCTGTTTATACCTGACATATGCTTCCTTCTTTATCCTGACCAAAACCAAACATTTTTTCATCATCCAGCATTTCCTACACCTGCCAGCCTTGCCCTTCATTTTAACAGGAACATACTGTCTTTAGACTCTCATTATCTCATTTTTAAAGACTTCTAATTTTCCAGCCATCGCTTTACCTGCAAACATCTACCCCCAATCAACTTTCGAAAGTTCTTGCCTAAGACCGTCAAAATTGGCTTTCCTCCAATTTGGAACTTTGAATTTTAGATCGAGTCAATCCTCTTGCATTGCAATTTTAAAACTCATAGAATTATGGTCGCTGGCCCCAAAGTGCTCCCCCACTGACATCTCAGACACTTGCCCTGCCTTATTTCCCAAGAGTAGGCCAGGTTTTGCATCTTTTTTAGTAGGTACATCCACATACTGAATCATACAATTTTCTGGTATGCACTTATTAAATTCTTTTCCATTCTAGCCCTTAACATTATGACAGTCCCAGTCTATGTTTGGAAGGTTAAAATCCCCTAACATAACCACCCTATTATTCATAAGATACCTGAGATCTCATAGAATATAGAACATAGAACTGTACAGGCCCTTCGGCCCTCAATGTTGTGCCAACCTATTATCCTAAGATCAAACTAACCTACATTCCCTTCATTTCACTATTATCCATGTGCCTATCCAAGAGTCACTTAAATGTCCCCGTGTATCTGACTCTACTACCATGGCTGGCAGTACATTCCATGAACCCACCACTCTCTGTGTTATGGAGATAAGGCAGGAACAGGATGCTGATTAAGGATGATCAGCCATGATCATATTGAATGGTGGCGCAGGCTCGAAGGGCAGAATGCCCGAAACGTCGATTCTCCTGTTCCTTGGATGCTACCTGACCTGCTGCCCTTTTTCAGCAACACATTTTCAGCTCTGATCTCCAGCATCTGCAGTCCACACTTTCTCCTAATTACATTAGAGCCAGACCATGTTCCAGAAACTTGGCTGTCCGTGCTGCATTCCCCTGAGAGTTCATCACCCCCTACATTTTCCAAAACAGCAGACTTGTTTGAGTTGGGGATAGCCACAGGAGACGCCTGCATGACCTGCCTCTCTTTCCTACCTTTCCTGGAAGTAACTCTACCTGACTATATCTGCAGTTTTTCTCCCTTCCTATAATAGCCATGCATCACACTCCCTATCGCCAATATATTCCTCATTGCCTGTAACTGTTGCTTGAACTGATCAATGCGATCTGATAGGTTTAGTATTCAAGCACATTTCCTGGAGACAGGAAGAACACATCACTCTACTAAAGGTCATCTTTGCACCTTAACAATCTGTCGACCCAGAAAATAGCACAGTCTTACTGCTCTAAAAACACTGTTCCAGGCTAACTTAGTACCTATGTTGTATATTTTTAAAGTTTAATCAAGGAACAGATCTGAATAAAACATATAATCAAAAAAAACCCCACTCTACTCACTATTGTAGCATTAGAAAATCAACAGTAAGGTTACGCTTTAAAAAGCTGCTTAGCTGCTCCCCTGCTGTGAGCTCTCCCACACAGGTTTCTCCAAGGTTGCTGTTTGTTAATTTTTCTCAGGTTAACTCCGATGTCCAGAGATACTCAAAAATCAAACAGCAAAGGCAGGAGCTGTGCAAATTCACTGCTGGGTCAGACAGCCATGTAGGTCTTTGTTCCCCCTTTGTATTGCTTCTCATGTAGTCACTGCCTTTGTCAGTCTTTCTCCTTTTTGTTAGATTAGATTAGATTACTTACAGTGTGGAAACAGGCCCTTCGGCCCAACAAGTCCACACCGACCCGCAGAAGCGCACCCACCCAGACCCATTCCCCTACATTTACCCCTACACCTAACATTACGGGCAATTTAGCGTGGCCAATTCACCTAACCTGCACATTTTTGGGTTGTGGGAGGAAAACGGAGCACCCAGAGGAAACCCACGCAGACACGAGGAGAATGTGCACACTTCATACAAGCAGTCGCCTGAGGCGGGAATTGAACCCGGGTCTCTGACGCTGTGAGGCAGCAGTGATAACCACTGTGCCACCGTGTCACCCACAACTGCCAACCAATTAACTCACTGCTAACATTTGACAACTCTGTTCTTTTCTCCGAATGCAGAATGAGTGAAATTATATAAAGATTCATATATTCAGTACTCCATTCACCAATTCCCCTTCCCACCCCTCCACTTCTAAAGTGCTGTTGTTTTGAATATTTTTGTTGGTTCATTTTAAAACTTATTTTATCATAAAACGTATTTGATAAAGATGCTAATTGAGTTGACACATGCAATAATAATATAGACGTTTAAATCCTTATCCTTCTACCTCCAAACATTGCACACAAATACTCAATATGAAAATACAAAATGAGATCTCTCTCCAAAGATTGGCTCTCTTGGGAAAAAACTCTGGCCGATGGCAAAAAGGATATAAGTATAGAATACTCTGGTTATGGGAAAGGAAGTCAAGACTCTATTCGTGCACAGTTTCTGAGGAGTCTGGCAGACACCACTTACTCAGGAAATGCAACCTTGAGATGGATTTTCAATCACTCTTTCAATAGCACTAATAGATTTTAACTTAGATTTAACAAGAAGACTTTCTTTTCAGAAATGAATCAGATTTTCATGTTAGCGGCCCACGATGTTGCACCAATCTGTGGAACCAATCTGAAGCCCATTTATCCGACACTATTCCATTTTCATCCATATGTTTATCCAACGACCATTTAAATGTCCTTGAAGTTGGCAATAAAACTTCTGTTGCAGGCAATGCGTTCTACACACCTACTACTCTCTGACCTCTGACATCTGTCCTAGATCTATCACCTCCTCAATTGAAAGCTATGTCCCCTTATGCCAGCCAACATTCTGTCACTGTCCACCCTACCTAACCCTCTGATTATCTTAATAAAAGCAAATTTGGTCACTGATTATCTTGTATATCTTAATTAAGTCACCTCCCAAACTTCTTCTCTGTAACGAAAATGGCCCCACGTCCCTCAACCTCTCCTCATAAGACCTTCACTCCATTCCAGGCAACAACCTAGTAAATCTCCTCTGAACCCTCTCCAATGCTTCCACATCCTTCCTACAATGCCATGCAACTGCACCACGGCTTTGTACAGCTGCAGCATGACCCAGTGGCTCAGAAATTCAATTCCTCCACCAATAAAAGCTAACACACTGTATGCCATCTTAACAGCCCTATCAACCTGGGTGTCAACTTTGAGTGATCTATGTACATGGACACCGAGATCTCTCTGTTCATCCACACTACCAGGAATCTTACCATTAGCCCAGTACTCTGTATTCCTGTTGCTCCTTCCAAAATAAATCACCTCACACTTTTCCACATTTGCACCAGTATCCTTGGGGGGAGGTTTGCTCGTGCTCTTTGGGAGGGTTTAAACTAACTCCGCGGGGGCATGGGAACCAGGACTGTAGCTTTAGGGTACAGGACCTTGAGTGTAGGGAGGTTAGGAATAATGCAGCGATCTCTAAGGAGGGTGCCTGTAACCAGAAGGGTGGATTGAAGTGTGTATACTTCAATGTCGGAAGTATAAGGAATAAGGTAGGTGAACTTGCAGCGTGGGTTGGTACCTGGGACTTCGATGTTGTGGCCATTACAGAGACGTGGGTAGAACAGGGACAAGAATGGCTGTTGCACGTTCCAGGGTTCAAATGTTTTAGTAGGATCAGACATGGGGGTAAAAAAGGGGGAGGTGTGGCATTACTTGTCAAAGATAGTATCACAGCAGTGGAATGGACGATGGAAGAGGACTTGCCATCTGACGTAGTTTGGGCTGAGGTTAGAAATAGGAAAGGTGAGGTCACCCTGTTAGGTGTTTTCTACAGGCCTCCTAATAGTCCTAGAGAAGTAGAGGATAATATTGCGAGGATGATTCAGGAAAAGAGTGAAGGTAGCAGGGTGGTTGTTATGGGGAACTTTAACTTCCCAGATATTGACTGGGAGAGCTATAGCTCGAGTTCATTAGATGGGTCGGTGTTTGTACAATGTGTGCAGGAGGGTTTCCTGACACAATATGTCGACAGGCCAACAAGTGGGGAGGCTATATTGGATTTGGTTCTAGGTAATGAACCAGGCCAGGTGTTAGACTTGGAGGTAGGTGAGCACTTCGGGGACAGTGACCACAACTCGGTGACTTTTACTTTAGTGATGGAGAGGGATAATCGTGCGCCACAGGGCAAGAGCTATAGCTGGGGGCAGGGAAATTATGATGCAGTGAGGCATGACTTAGGATGTGTGGATTGGAAAAACAGGCTTCAAGAGAAGAACACTAATGAGATGTGGGGATTGTTCAAGGAGCAGCTACTGCGTGTCCTCGATAGGTATGTACCAGTCAGGCATGGTGTAAAGGGCCTTGTGAGGCAGCCGTGGTTTAGTAAGGAATTGGAGTCCCTTGTGAAAGGGAAGAAGGCGGCATATGTAAAGATGAGGCGTGAAGGTTCAGTAGGGGCGATTGAGAGTTATAAGGTAGCCAGGAAGGAGCTAAAGAGGGAGCTAAGAGAAGCGAGAAGGGGACATGAAAAGTCTTTAGCTGGTAGGATTAGGGAAAACCCAAAGGCTTTCTATAGGTATGTCAAGAATAAAAGGATGACTAGGGTAGGTATCGGTCCAGTCAAGGATAGTAGTGGGAAGTTGTGTGTGGAGGCGGAGGAGATTGGAGAGACATTAAATCAGTACTTTTCATCAGTATTCACTCAGGAACAGGACACTGTTGCTGATGTGAATATGGAATCACAAATAATTAGAATGGATGCCCTGGAAATATGCAGGGAAGAGGTTTTGGGAATATTGGAAAGGATGAATATAGATAAGTCTCCTGGGCCTGATGGCATTTACCCCAGGATCCTATGGGAAGCTAGGGAGGAGATAGCAGAGCCATTGGCCTGGATTTTTATGTCGTCATTGTCAACGGGAATAGTACCAGAGGACTGGAGGATAGCGAATGTGGTCCCATTGTTCAAGAAAGGGAGTAGGGATAGCCCTAGTAACTATAGGCCAGTGAGTCTGACTTCAGTGGTGGGCAAAGTCTTAGAGAGAATGGTAAGGGATAAGATTTATGAACATCTGGGTAGGAATAACGTGATCAGGGATAGCCAGCATGGTTTTGTGAAGGGCAGGTCGTGCCTCACAAACCTTATTGAGTTCTTTGAGAAGGTGACTAAGGAAGTGGACGAGGGTAAAGCAGTAGATGTTGTGTATATGGATTTTAGTAAGGCGTTCGATAAGGTTCCCCATGGTAGGCTAATGCTAAAACTTCGGAGGTATGGCATTGAGGATACATTAGAGGTTTGGATTAGGAATTGGCTGGCTGGAAGGAGACAGAGGGTAGTAGTTGATGGATTATGTTCATCTTGGAGCGCAGTTACTAGCGGTGTACCACAAGGATCTGTTTTGGGACCATTGCTTTTTGTTATCTTTATAAATGATCTAGAGGAAGGACTTGAAAGCTGGGTAAGCAAGTTTGCGGATGACACAAAAGTCGGTGGAGTTGTGGATAGTGAGGAAGGAAGTGGTAGGTTACAGCGGGATATAGATAAGTTGCAGAGCTGGGCGGAAATGTGGCAAATGGAATTCAATGTAGCTAAGTGCGAAGTCGTTCACTTTGGTAGGAATAACAAGATGATGGATTACTGGGCTAATGGTAGGCTACTTGGTAGTGTGGATGAGCAGAGGGATCTCGGTGTCCATGTACACAGATCTCTGAAAGTTGCCACCCAGGTAAATAGTGCTGTGAGGAAGGCATATGGTGTACTGGGCTTTATTGGTAGAGGAATTGAGTTCCGGAGTCCTGAGGTCATGTTGCAGTTGTATAAGACTCTGGTGAGGCCTCATCTGGAGTATTGTGTGCAGTTTTGGTCGCCATACTATAGGAAGGATGTGGAAGCTTTAGAACGAGTGCAGAGGAGGTTTACCAGGATGTTGCCTGGAATGGTAGGAAAATCTTATGAGGAAAGGCTGAGGCACTTGGGGCTGTTCTCATTGGAGAAGAGAAGGTTTAGGGGAGATCTGATAGAAGTGTATAAGATGATTAGGGGTTTAGATAGGGTAGATACTAAGAACCTTTTACCGCTAATGGAGTCAGGTGTTACTAGGGGACATAGCTTTAAATTAAGGGGTGGTAGGTATAGGACAGATGTTAGGGGTAGATTCTTCACACAGCGGGTTGTGAGTTCATGGAATGCCCTGCCCGTATCAGTGGTGAACTCTCCTTCTTTATGGTCATTTAAGCGGGCATTGGATAGGCATTTGGAAGTTATTGGGCTAGTATAGGTTAGGTAGGATTTGGTCGGCGCAACATCGAGGGCCGAAGGGCCTGTACTGCGCTGTATCCTTCTATGTTCTATGTTCTATGTAAACTCCATTTGCCACCTCTCAGCCCAGCTCTGCAGCTTATCTATGTATCTCTGTAACCTGCAACATTCTTCAGCACTATCCAGAGCTCCACCAATATTAATGTCATCCTCAAATTTACTAACCCATTCTTTTACGCCCTCATCTAGGTCATTTATAAAAATGACAAACAGCATTGGCCTCAAAAAATTTCCTTGCAGTACACCATTAGTAACTGAACTTGAGGAAGAACATTTCCCATTAACCACAAACCTCTGTCTTCTTTCAGCTAGCCACATTCTGATCCAAACCGCTAAATCTCCCTCAATCCTATGCATCCATATTTTGTGCAATAGCCTATTGGGGAAACCTTATCAAACACCTTGCTGAAATCCAGGTACACCACATCAACCACTTTACTCTCATCTACCTATTTGGTCACCATCTCAAAGAACTCAATAAGTTTTGTGAGGCACAACCTACCCTTTACAAAATTGTGTTGATTATCCATAACCAACCTATTCCTCTCTAGATGAGTATAAATCCTATCTCTTACAGCCTTTTCCAACACTTTACCCACAACGGAAGTAAGGCTCATATTGTATAATTACGATGATTGTCTCTATTCCCTTTCTTGAGCAAGGGGACAACATTTGCTATCCCCCAGTCTTTTGGCACTATTCTTGTAGACAATGATGACATAAAGATCAAAACCAAAGGCTCTGCAATCTCCTCCCTGGCTTCCCAGAGAACCTTAGGATAAACCCCATCCAGCCCAGTGGACTTATCTATTTTAACACTTTCCAGAATTGCTAACACCTCCTCCTTGCAAACGTCAATCCCATCTAGTCTAGTAGCCTGCATCTCCGTATTCTCCTTGACAACATTGTTTTTTCCAGTGTGAATACTGACAAAAAAAATTCATTTAGCACTTCCATCTCCTCACACTCAATGCACAACTTCCCACTTTCGGAGATGCTGGTGTTGGACTGGGGTGTACAAAGTTAAAAATCACTCAACACCAGGTTGTATGATAAACCTGTTGGACTATCACCTGGTGCTGTGTGATTTTCAACTTCCCACTACTATCCCTACTGGCCCTATTCTTTCTCTAGTCATTCTTTTATTCCTGATATACCTATAGAAAGATTTAGAGTTTTCCTTGATCCTATCTGCCAATGACTTCTCATGCCCCCTCCTGGCTCTTCTTAGCTCTCTCTTTAGATCTTTCTGGTTAACTCGTAACTTCCAAGTGCCCGAACTGAGCCTTCACTTACCATCCTAACATCAGGCTTCTTCTTCCCCTTGACCATACATTCAACTTCTTTAGTAAAACACAGCTCCCTCGTTCAACCAATTCCTCCCTGTCTGACAGGTACGTAATTACCAAGAACACGCAGTAATTGTTCCTTGAATAAGCTCCATATTTCAATTGCGCCCATCCCCTGCAGTTTCCTTCCCCAACCCATCATCCTAAATCTTGCCTAATCACATCATAATTGCCTTTCCCCCAGCAATAACTTCCATCGCTAAAGTAAACATAATTGAATTGTGGTCATTATCACTAAAGTGTTTATCTACCTCCAAATCTAATACCTGGCCAGGTTCATTACTCAGTACCAAATCCAATGTGGCCTCACCCCATGTTGGCTTGTCTACATATTGTGTCCAGAAACAATCCTGCACACATTGGACACAAACTGACCCACCTAAAATACTCATTGTATGATTTCCAGTCAATATTTGGAAAGTTAAAACCCCCATAACAACTACTTTGTTATTCTCGCTCGTATCCAGAATTATCTTTGCTAGCCTTTCCTCTACATTTCTGGAAGTATTCGGAGGCCTATAGAAAATTCCCAACAGGATGGTCTCTCCTTTCCTGTTTCTAACCTCAGCCCATAATACCTCAGTAGATGAATCCTTTCTGTCATCATAATACTGTCCTTGGCTACCAATGCCACACTCCCCCCACCCCTGCTTTCCCCCCTTCTTCTCTGTTCTTATTGAAACATCTAAATCCCTGAAACTGTAACAACCATTCCTGTTCCTGCGCTATCCATGTCTCTGAAATGGCTGCAATATTGAAAACCCAGGTACCAACACATGCTGCAAGTTCATCCATTTTATTCTGGATGATCCTGGCATTGAAGTAGACACACCTCAAAGTACCTTCCTGCTTGGCACTCTTGTGACCTTGAAACCATATTTCTGACCTAACTACTTTCAACCTCCTGGACCCTACAGCTACAATTTAGGTGGGGTCATTTCCAGACATTTCGTTCCCCTACTAGGTAACATCTTCAGTGTCAATTTGTTTGTTGATAGAGTTCCGGTTGGAATACCATGCTTCTAGGAATTCTCGTGCGTGTGTTTGTTTGGTTTGGAGGATGGATGTGTTGTCTCAGTCGAAGTGCAAACTCCACACAGTCAGTCGCCTGAGGCGGGAATTGAACCTGCTCCTGAACTTTTCAACTGCCTTTTGAAATGCTTCCACATATCCAATCTGGATTTATCCTCAAAGAACCATCACCATTCTTTTGGAGCAAATGCATCAATAGAGCAACAATGCTGCTGAAATTTAGTATAGTCTTGCAAGAATATCACTTCTCCACTCATTATATCTCCTTTATTTTTAGGAGCAGGTAATTTCACTCAAACAGCAAAGACCATACAACACCGGAACAGACCCTCCAAGCCTTCGCCAACATATCTGCCCTCCCATACTAAGACTGTCATCACTTATGGAATCTGTATCCCTGTATTCCCTTTCAATTCATGTATTCGTCCTGGTGCTTCTTGAATACTGCTACTGTGTCTGCTTCCACCACTCCTCTGGCAGCAAATTCCAGGCACTCACAAGCCTTTGTGTGAAAAACTTGCTTTGCATATATCTTTTAAACATCTCCCCTGCACCTTGAATCTGAGTCTCCTAGCAACTGACTCCTCCAGTTCAGTATTCAACTTGCCAGCTCACTCCGATATAATGTGGCTTCACATTTTGTAACAGTTTGCCATGAGGGAACTCCTCAAAGGCTTTAGTGAAGTCCATGATAGGCAACATCAACTGCTTTTCCCTCATCAATCATCTTCGTTATCTCCTCAAAAAGCTCAATAGAATTAGTGAGGCCAACCTCAGCCACACAAAACCATGCTGTCCACTTGCTTCTAAATGCATATAGATCTTGTCCCTCTGAACCTTTTCTGTTTATTTCCCGACCACCATTTCTGTTTGCTAATACTTTTCTTGACACTTTTTAGCCCTTCTAATTCCATGTTTAAGTTCTTTCCTACTTTCCTTATACATCTCAAGGGCTTTGTCAGTTCCCATCTATGCTTCTTTTTGATCAAGGACATAATATCTCTTGTCATCCAAGATTCACCTATCTTACCATACCTATCCTTCATTCTTGCACGACTGTTTTTTTTTAGATTAGATTAAATTAGATTAGATTATATTAGATTAGATTAGATTAGATTAGATTAGATTAGATTACTTACAATGTGGAAACAGGCCCTTCGGCCCAGTAAGTCCACACCGACCCGCTGAAGCGGACCCATTCCCCTACATTTACCCCTGCCCCGAACACTACGGGCAATGTAGCATGGTCAATTCACCTGACCTGCACATTTTTGGAGTGTGGGAGGAAACCGGAGCACCCGGAGGAAACCCATGCAGACACAGGGAAAATGTGCAAACTCCACACAGTCAGTCGCCTGAGGCGGGAATTGAACCTGCTCCTGAACTTTTCAACTGCCTTTTGAAATGCTTCCACATATCCAATCTGGATTTATCCTCAAAGAACCATCACCAATCAAAATTCTCCAGTTCCTGCCTTCACCTGAGGACGCTGTTATCCTTTTCCATGGCTATCTTAGAACTCATGGTATTATGGTCACTACTCCTGAAATGCTCACCCACTGAAACTTCACTCTGGTTAGACCGTTTACATACAGGAAACCCCCTGAATGGTCCTTGCAAATTCTGCCCCATCCAAGCACCTAGCAAAAAGTGAATTCAAGTCAATATAGGGCAAGTTAAAATCACCCACTACAACAACTCTGTTGTTTTTATATCTTTCCTAAATTTGTCTCTCCTCTATCTCCTGCTGGCTGTTGGGAGGCCTATAGTATGTTCCCAGCATTGCAATATGACTTTTCCTATTCTTTAGTTCTACCCATGTTTCTGAATTCAGTAAGAAACCGTGTAGGCAGGTACCCCGGAGAATGCACACCCTGGAAGGTCCTCCAACATATGAGTTAGAACAATTAAATTACTGAGTGACATTCAAGTTGGAGCCAATTAAAATTAACGTTTGGTCAAATGGTCACCCTGCTCCTATGGAGCTGAATCTGTGGTTGCAGAATCTTTCACAAGATTCGCCCGGGACTCCAACCCTTAGATTTGGGCACAACCTCAGCCAGACTGACAATATATAATGGGAAGCTGTTGCAAATTAAAGGTTTGACTTTGGTTCAGGTCTCCTTTGAGAAGCAGTTGGTGCAGTTACCACCAATGGTAGTAGAAGGCTTGGGCCCAAGCTTACTGGGGTGGAATTGCTTGAGAAAGATTTACCTGGATTGGATCAACATTTTTTGATTAGAAACTGCTGCCTCAGTGAAGTCCTGGTGGAGTTCAGTTGATATCTGGCAGCAACCTTTACTTGGGACAATCACCCTTGCTCTATGCTGTCCTCTACTGGTCTGATCTTGCCAGGTCCAGAAAGGCTTGCGATGTTTCCCTCATTACTACCAGCTGTTTTAGTTTCACTAGGACCAAATTTTTTTGTGTCCACAGTTGGATGTTGCCAGCGGTGATTGGAAGAATCGTAGAGATGTATAGCATGGAAACAGACCCTTCGGTCCAACCTATCCATGCCAACCAGATACCCAACCCAATCTAGTCCCACCTGCCAGCACCCGGCCCATATCCCTCCAAACCCTTCCTATTCATATACCCATCCAAATGCCTCTTAAATGATGCAATTGTACCAGCCTCCACCACTTCCTCTGGCAGCTCATTCCATACTTGTATCACCCTCTGTGTGAAAAGGTTGCCCCTTAGGTCTCTTTTATACCTTTCCCCTCTCGCCCTCAACCTATGCCCTTTAGTTCTGGACTCCCCCACCCTAGGGAAATGACTTTGTCTATTTACCCTATCCATGCTGCCCATAATTTTGTAAATCTCCAGAAGGTCACCCCTCAGCCTCCGATGCTCCAGGGAAAACAGCCCCAGCCTATTCAACCTCTCCCTATAGCACAAATCCTCCAACCCTGGCAACATCCTTGTAAATCTTTTCTGAACCCTTTCAAGTTTCACATCTTTCCTATCGGAAGGAGACTAGAACTGCACGCAATATTCCAAAAGTAGCCTAACCAATGTCATGTACAGCCCCAACATGACCTCCCAACTCCTGTACTCAATACTCTGACCAATAAAGGAAAGCAAACCAAAAGCCTTCATCACTATCCTATCTACCTGTGACTCCACTTTCAAGGAGCTATGAACCTGCACTCCAAGGTCTCTTTGTTCAGCAATACTCCCTAGGACCTTACCATTAAATGTGTAAGTCCTGCTAAGATTTGCTTTCCCAAAATGCAGCACCTCGCATTTATCTATATTAAACTCCAACTGCCACTCATCAACCCATTGGCCCATTTGGTCAAGATCCTGTTGTAATCGGAGATAACCCTCTTCGGTGTCCACTACATCTCCAATTTTGGTGTCATCTGCAAACTTACTAACTGTACCTCTTATGCTCGCATCCAAATCACTTATGTGAATGACAAAAAGTAGAGGACCCAGCACCGGTCCTGGTGGCACTCCACTGGTCACAGGCCTTCAGTTTGTAAAACAACCCTCCACCACCACTCTCTGTCTTCTATCTTTGAGCCAGTTCTGTATCCAAATGGCTAGTTCTCCCTGTATTCCATGAGATCTAACCTTGCTAATCAGTCTCCCATGGGGAACCTTGTCGAATGCCTTACTGAAGTCCATATAGATCACATCTACCACTCTGCCCTCATCAATCCTCTTTGTTACTTCTTCAAAAAACTCAATCAAGTTTGTGAGACATGATTTCCCGCGCTCAAAGCCATGTTGACTATTCCTAATCAGTCCTTGCCTTTCCAAATACATGTACATCCTGTTCCTCAGGATTGCCTCCAACAACTTGCCCACCACCAATGTCAGGCTCACTGGTCTCTAGTTCCCTGGCTTGTCCTTACCACCCTTCTTAAACAGTGACACCACGTTAGCCAACCTCCAGTCTTCCGGCACCTCACCTGTGACAATTGATGATGCAAATATCTCAACAAGAGGCCCAGCAATCACTTCTCTAGAGTTCTATGGTACACCTGATTAGGTCCTGGGGATTTAGCCACCTTTACACGTTTCTAGACATCCAGCACTTCCTCCTCTGTAATATGGGCTTTTTGCAAGGTTTCACCATCTATTTCGCTGTAGTCTATATCTTTTATATCCTTTTCCACAGTAAATACTGATGCAAAATACTCGTTTATTATCTCCCCCATTTTATGCGACTCCACACAAAGGCCACCTTGCTGATCTTTGAGGGGCCCCATTCTCTCCCTAGTTACCCTTTTGTCCTTTATTCGGGGTAATCCAAGATGGAAGATGGGAAAAATTTCTGGCTGTAACAGCTGCTCCTCTTTTGGTGCTGCAGGTCATTTCCTTGAATTCCAGGAGCAGCAATTACTGTTTTACATGCTGTTGCATTGTTGTGGAACTTTGAAAAAAAAGTCAAAACAATAGCAGTTTTAAAAGGGAGAAAAGCAGACAAAGGAAACACGTAGTGAGGTCAGTGCAGGTAAGAAAGAGAGAGAAAGAAACTGACACTACCTTTGCTGTTTGAATTCATGTATCGCTGGACATCGGAGTGCATCTGGGAAAATTACAGTGAAATTCACAACCGATCTTGGAGGAACTGTTGGGTGAAGTTCACAGCACAGAATCAGATAAGATTAGACTTACAGTGTGGAAACAGGCCCTTCGGCCCAACAAGTCCACACCGAACCGCCGAAGCGCAACCCACCCATACCCCTACATTTACCCCTTACCTAACACTACGGGCAATTTAGCTTGGCCAATTCACCTGACCCGCACATCTTTGTGACTGTGGGAGGAAACCGGAGCACCCGGAGGAAACCCACGCAGACACGGGGAGAACGTGCAAACTCCACACAGTCAGTCGCCTGAGTCGGGAATTGAACCCAGGTCTGACAGGCGCTGTGAGGCAGCAGTGCTAACCACTGTGCCACCTATTTGTTGTTTTAAGTGTGGCATACAGAAAGTCTGCATTAGTGAGTTCTTTCTTGGTTATGTGTTTCTGGGGATATGTCTCTTGATTAAACTTAAAATGTAAGCCATAACTATTAATTTAACCTGGGGCAATGTTTGTAGAGGAATAAGACGGTGTTATTTTCTGGGCCTGTAGATTGTGAAGGAGCAAAAATGGCCTTTAGTAGAGTGATATGTATTTCTTGTCAAATGTGGAAGTTTAAAGAGAGTTGAAGGGTTATTGCAGATTATATCTGCCATAAATGCTGTTGGTTACAAATCTTATCAGTACAAATGGATCAATTGGAGAGACAGTTAGAAGCAATGAGGAATTTGCAACTGCAACATTATGTGATGGATGGCAGTTATAGGAAGGGGGGAGATTCTCAGATACAGTCACATAGATGGGTTAACTCCAGGAAAGGTAAGAGAGGTAGGCAGCTGGTGCAGGAGTCTTTTGTGGATATACCCATTTCAAACAGGTATGCTGTTTGGGAAAATGTCGGGGTGATGGATTCTCAAGGGAACATAGCACAAACAGCCAAGTTTCTGGAATTGAGACTGGCTCTACTGCAATGATGGGCACGTTGGGTTCCAAGAGGTCAATTGTGTTCGGGGATTCTCTAGTCTGAGGTATAGACAAATGTTTCTGTGGCCAGCAGTGAAAAAAAGGAAGGGAGTCTAGCAAGTTCAAAACCAAAACAGACTCTTCCAGAGGATGCACCACCAATGGAGTATTTGCCAGTGGGAGGCAGATCAAGCATTCACAGTACTCACCTGGCTTCCTGTGCTGTGTTCTAACTTGTATGCACTGTGAATAAGGGCCAATGCTGAATTCTAATGGAAGCTATGGGCGGCATCGCCTTGTCTTCCTACAGTAGCCCTCAGTGGAGTTTGTGATCTGTTACTCTAACAAATTCCCATCCATCAAGGTACTTTTGGTACTTCCTCACCAAAGATAACTGCCAAATCTTCCTGTGAAATACCCAGGAGTATTTCAGGAAGGGCTTGGGACTATCAAAGGGGCCAAAACTACTTTACATGGTGACCATGAAGCTATTCCGAGATGTTGCAAGGCCTGCCCCATGCCAATTAACTTCTGGGCAAAAGTAGAGGTGGAAATTAGGAGGCTGGAGAATGAAGCCAGTGCAGTTTACAGAATGGGCAGCATCGGCCATACCGATTGTGAAGCCTGACTGCTTATCTTTCCTTTAAGGAGATTTTAGGCAAACTGTACACCACTTTTCACAGCTGGATAAATATCTGTTCTCTTCCATAGATGACTTGTGTGAAAAGTTGGTGGGCGGACTATCCTTTATGAAACTGAACTTAAGCCACGCCTACCTGCAATTGTGGCTGGATGAGGAGTCCCAGAAGTACTCTACAATTAATATCTATTAGGGTTTATATCAATATATTAGCCTGTCATTTGGAGTATCATCAGCCTTCATTCTTTTCCAGGGCCCATGGGGAATATTTTACAATGGCTACCCTAGGTTGCCATTTATCTGGATGATGTACTAATAACAGGGAAGATCAATAAACAGCACTTGAAGAACTTGGGACATCATGCCTAAACATTTCTCTCAGGCAGGTGTATGCCTTAGAAGGGAAAAATGTGTGTTCCAGGCACCCCAAAATGACATATTTGGATTACAGAGTCAACAAGACCAGGTTACATCTGTTGGAGGAGAAAGTATGTGTGTCTGTACCGGAGATTAGATCTTTTCTTGGGTTAATGGATTACAATGGAAAATTCATACATAATGACCTCTTTCTTGGGACCCTTACACCTGCTACTGAAAAAGGGTCAGCCTTGAAAATTGTCGTGGAACCAAGAAGTGGCCATTAAGGAAGTGAAAAAGCAGCTATCATCTTCAAAAGTGTTGGCCCAGTACAATTCAAAATGAGAGATAGTGCTGACATGTGATGCTTCCCCATATGGTATCAGGATAGTATTGATTCACCGGTGGCCCAGTGGAGAGGAACGCATGCTTCCTGGACTTTGACTGATGCCAAATGCAAATTTGTTCAGATAGAGAAGGAAGATTTGACAGTCATCTTTGGTGAGGAAGTTCCAAAAGTACCTTGATGGGTGGGAATTTGTTAGAGTAACGGATCACAAACTCCACATAGGGCTACTGTAGGAAGACAAGGCAATGCCACCCATAGCTTCCACTAGAATTCAGCATTGGGTCCTTATTCACAGTGTGTAAAAGTATAAGTTAGAACACAGTCCAGGAAGCCAGGTGACTATTGTGAATGCTTGAACTGCCTCTCACTGGCAGATACTCCACTGTGGTGTATCCCTTGGAAGAGTCAGTTTTGGTTTTGAACTTGCTGGACTCCCTTCCAATCTCCACTGGCAACATTCAACTATGGACACAAAAAGGTCTGGTTCTAGCGAAACTAAAACAGCTGGTAGTAATGAGGGAAACAAAAGAGCCATCGCAAACCTTTCTGGATCTGGTGAGACTGGATCAGCAGAGGATGGCAAAAACCAAGGGTGATTGTCCCAAATAAAGGTTGCTGCCAGATACCAGCTGAACTCCACCAGAGTCATCCAGGGGTTACCTAGATGATGATGCTGGAAAGAAGCAATATCTGGTGGGCAACTGGGGTGGATGCTGATATAGCTGTGTTGATGGGCTGTGCCCAGAGTGCCAACAAGGACAAAAATTGGCAGCATCCCCACATTCAGGAAAATGGCCAGGAACACCCTGGACTTGGTTGCATGCCCTTTCATGGGTTCAACATTCCTGGCTCATTGTGAGGCCCATTCAAAGTGGTTGGATGTACGTAACGTTCGTTCAGCAAACTCAGGAATGATAATTGAGAAGCTGAGAGCATCATTCGGACTCCCAGAACTATTGGTCTTGGACAATGGGATGAATTTTGGTGCCAGAACTATGGAAATTGCCCTGTATGAGTACAAGGCAAGTTTGACGTGAGATCAGTTCTCGTTATTTACAAAGTTTGGGTAGGTGATACATTCCTGAACAAACATGTAGACCACATGAAAGCTGTTGCCTCAAAATGGGCAGGAGCAAAACATACCCTCAGAACAGCCAGAAGGCCTGCTGGAAACCGTAGTGTCAAGCAAACTTCAGATTCCAAGATGGATGCAACCTTAATACTTATTACCAGAAAAAGAAGAAGAAATTCTCCCCAGATGCTCTGGACACAAGAAATGGGCTATAGTCCAGTGCACGCCATCCATGTCAGAGTCCAAATCAGAGGAACCAGACTTGGGCAAAAGCATCTCAGGAAAAGCTACACGCCAAAGACCCCAGACTTAAGAGTAGAGGGATGGAGTGATTGGAACCAGGTTAACCTTGGTGACTACCAAGTCTTTGATTGGGTTGTTAACCTGGGCCAATCAGGAAAGCCCTGGCTGATGAATATAACCAGGGGATGTTTTTCATTTGATTGGACTGTCTTGTTTGTGTTTGTTACTGTTTCCTTTTTTAGTGACTTCAGGTGGGGTTTGAAGTTTGCCTCACTTCCTTGTTAACCTACTGAACGGTGAGGGTGGGGCTTTGGCCTTGCTGTCCCTTCCCCTGGAAATTGTGTTTTTTTTTGTAAATGGCTGCTTTTGTTTAGTGTTAACTGTTTGTATTATATTTTGTAAAGTTTCAAAAATAAAAAAAATTAGATGGGTACTGTTAGGAGGGGAAAAATAAGCACTGCCGCTGTTAGGTAGTAGTGTAGTGCGAAAAATATATAACCGGGAGATCAGAATCTCCTCAGTTGAGGACTGATTCTGAGTTTTTTTTAATTTCAAAAATATACTTTACTCGTAAAATAATCATAAAATAATTTGATGGTCTGTACATTTGGTCATGCCATACATATGTCAACATTTACATACACAACTCAGAATTATCATTGTTATATACAGGTCTGTGCATTTCTCACTCCTATGTCCATATATTTAGCTGAGGTGTCAGCAGAGCCCAAATGACTGCATGGGCCCCCTGTTCTTCTTTAGATGTTAAACTGTGGTCTTTTCCCACCGCGCCTTGGCGGCAGCTGCCCCAAGCTTCAGCGCGTCCCTTAACACGTAGTCCTGGACCTTGGAATGTGCCAGTCTGCAACACTCAGTCGGGGTCAACTCCTTCAACTGGAAGATCAACAGGTTTCGGACCACCCAGAGAGCGTCCTTCACCGAGTTGATGATCCTCCAGGCGCAGTTGATGTTCGTCTCGGTGTGCGTCCCGGGGAACAGGCCGTAGAGCACGGAGTCCCGCGTCACGGCGCTGCTCGGGACGAACCTCGACAAACACCATTGCATTCCTCTCCAGACTTCCTCTGCATAGGCACATTCCAGAAGGAGGTGTGTGACAGTCCCGTCCCCCCCGCAGCCGCTTCGAGGGCAGCGTGTGGTGCGTCAGAGAGTCCAGGCGTTCATAAATGATCTCACAGGTAGAGCCCTTCTCACCACCAGTCAAGCCATGTCTTGGTGCTTGTTGGAAAGTTCTGGCGATGAGGCATTCTGCCAAATGGCTTTGACAATCTGCTCAGGGAACCACTCGACAGGATCCACCCTCTCCTTTTCCCGAAAGGCCTCAAGGACACTACGTGCTGACCACTTCCCGATGGACTTATGGTCAAAGGTGTTTTTCTTCACAAATTTCTCCACGAAGGACAGGTGGTACGGAATGGTCCAACTACTCGGAGCGTTCCGCGGCAGCGAGGCCAGGCCCATCCTTCGCAACACCGGGGACAGGTAGAACCTCAGTACGTAGTGACACTTGGTGTTTGCGTACCAGGGATCCACGCACAGCTTGATGCAGCCACACACAAAGGTGGCCATCAGGGCGAGGGTGGCATTGGGAGTGTTTTTTCCCCCATTGCACCAGTCTTTGTACATTGTGTCTCTTCGGACCCGGTCCATCTTTGATCTCCACATGAAGTGGAAGATGGCCCAGGTGACTGCGGCAGCACAGGTTCTGGGAATAGGCCAGACCTGTGCCACAGGTAACAATACTGAGAGTACCTCACACCTGATGACCAGGTTTTTTTCCGCGATGGAGAGCGACCGTTGCTCCCATCTGCCTAGTTTCTGTCTCATCTTCCTGATCCGCTCTTCCCAGGTCTTGGCCCACGCCCCAGCCCCCCCAAACCAGATACCCAGCACCTTCAGGTGGTCAGTCCTGATGGTGAAGGGGATATAGGATTGGTCGGCCCAGTTCCCGAAGAGCATGGCCTCGCTCTTGCCTCGGTTTACCTTGGCCCCGGAGACCCATTCAATCTGGTCGCAGATGCACATGAGTCTGTGCATGGACAGTGGATTCAAGCAGAAAACGGCGACATCATCTGGGACAGGGACGGTGACAGGGAGGCCTTAACCTGTAGGCCCCCGCTGCCAGGAATAGTCACCCCTCTCAGGCTCGCATCCTTCCTGATGGATTTGGCAAATGGCTCTATGCAACACACAAACAAGGCGGATGAGAGGGGGCAGCCCTGCCTGACTCCAGATCTTACAGGGAAGCTATCTGATTCCCACTCATTGATTGAGACTGCACTGACAATGTTGGTGTAGAGCAGTCTGATCCAATTTCCGATCCCCTCCCCAAAGCTTATTTTGGAGAGGACATCCCTCATATATGTATGCGATATCCTGTCAAAGGCTTTCTCCTGGTCCAGGCTGATGAGGCAGGTATCCACCCCCCTGTCCTGCACGTGCGCGATCGTATCCCTGAGGAGTGCAAGACTCTCAGAGATCTTCCTGCCCGGTACAGCACAGGTTTGGTCGGGTTGGATCACCGATCCCAGAGCAGACCGGACCCGGTTGGCGATGACCTTTGACAAGATTTTATAGTCTGTGTTTAACAGTGAGATTGGTCTCCAATTTCTAATTTCGGCCCTCTCCCCCTTCTGCTTGTAGATGAGGGTGATGATGCCTTTCCTCATGGACTCACTCATGGTACCTGCCCGAAGCATACTGACATACACCTCCAGCAGGTCTTGGCCAATCAAGTCCCAAAGAGCGGAATAGATCTCGACCGGTAAGCCGTCGCTTCCGGGAGTTTTATTCTCTTCGAAGGACTCGAGGGCTCTGGTCAGCTCATCCAGAGATAGCGGCTGGTCCAGCCTCTCTTGTGTTCCGTCCTCTAGGACCTCCGTGATAGAGGACAGGAACGACTGGGAGGCCAGGCTGTCGGTTGGCTTCGAGTCATACAGACTGGCATAGAAGGATTTGATGATCCTCATGACGTCAGCCTGAGATGACGTTACCGAGCCATCTTCTTCCTTCAGGCTGCTGAGCATGGAGCTCTCTTTGTGCACCTTCTGGAAGAAGAAACATGAGCACGTCTTGTCCTGCTCCACCGAGCGGACTCTGGACCGGAAGATTATCTTGGAGGCCTCCGAGGCAGAGAGTGAGGCTTGCTGGCCCTTCACCTCCTGGAGGTCCTCCGTGACATCGACCCCCAATGTCTGCAGCAGGAGGAGGTTCTGCATACTTTTCTGGAGTTGGGACAGTTTTCTCCGCCTCTCTCTCGCCTCCTGAACACCTTTGAGGACGAAAAATCTCTTGATGTTCCCTTTTACTGTTTCCCACCAGTCTGCGTAATCCCTCTTGAGCTCCTCGATGTTTCCTGGGCTCAACAGCTTAGTGTTCAGTTTCCACGTTCCCTTGCCCGCCCGCTGCTCGTCCTGTAGGTGACAGTCGGCCAGCAGGAGGCAGTGGTCAGAGAAGAACACCAGCTTGACGTTGGTGGTTCTGACCGAGAGTGTTCGGGACACAAACAGGTAATCTATCCTTGAGCGGATAGACCCATCTGCCCGTGACCAGGTGTATCTACACTGCGCTCCGTCTGCAGGGGTGCTGAAGACGTCGTGCAGCTTGGCATCTTTGACCGAGTCCATCAGGGGTCTGGACGTAGCATCCAGTTTACTGTCCCCCCCGCCAGATTGTCCATCTGCATCAATGATGCAGTTGAAGTCTCCGGCCAGAATGACCGGCCTGGACGTAGCCAGCAACAGGGGAAGCTGTTGCAGGACGGTCAACCGTTCACTCTTATCCGCTGGGGCGTACACGTTGATTAGTTTTACGGGAGCGTTTCTGTATTTAACATTCGCGATGAGGTGGCGCCCGCCCACCACCTCCTTAACCTTGGAGATGGTGAAGTTGCCTCCCCGCAACAGGATCCCTAGGCCTGAGGAGCGGTTATCGTTGCCCCCCGACCACACTGACGGCCCATGGGCCCAAAAGCTCAACCACCTCCTGTAACTGCTGAGGAGCGGTATCCCACACTCCTGCAGAAACAGGACATCGGCTTTGACGCTGGCCAGGAAGGCCGGCATTGAAACGCATCGCGTAGCCGATTTGATGCTACGCATATTGATGCTGGCAATGTTAAACCCCATTTTAACAGTTTACAGGTTTACCGGTGTCCATTTGCTGCTGGCCTTGACCCTCAGGGGTAACTGCGTGCATCCCCGTGGTGGTGGCAAACTGTTGGACCTTCCCAGGGCTGAGGTAGCTGTCCAGCTCCGCGCTGGGGCCATTTCCCCGCTCTGGTGTCTTCGTGTCGGGCCCATGGTCCGCACTGACCAGCTCTCCATCTGAGAGCAGGGCTGTCATGGGACGGCTGCTCCCAGATACCTGGAGCTGTGGGCCGGTGGGTACCTCCTGGTTCTCACCGGGTAGGGGGAGGCTTTTACCCATCCCCTCAGAGGGATCGTCCTTTCCTTCCTGGGCGGTGCTGCCCTCCTTTCTCCCCACGGCGCTCTGTCTCTTCCTCTGATGACAACCCTTCTTGCGCCCATCCTCACGATCGGAAGAGCTGCCTGTATCTTCGACTTGTAGGTGTCGCGTCCCCCTTCGCTGGGTGGCTTGGGGCCCCCGAGAGGTTTCCTCTTCCTGTTTTTGACTGTGATCCAAACCTCTGCCTCTTTTGAGCCCTCCTCTTCCATTTTCTCCGTCTGCCTTGAAGGAGCTTGGATCAGCTGCTGCACCTCCCCGCTGTCTGCCGTCTGCTCCGCTACAGCCAGCTCTTCCTTCTGGGTGCCTCCAGGCACCATTTCCGTGCTATTTTGTGGTGCCTTGCTGGTCTTTGTTGGTCCGCGGCTCGTGCTGCCACCTCCGGCCATCTGTGCATAGGTGGCGGCTCCTCGTCTTGGACAGGCCTTGTACATGTGGCCCGCCTCTCCGCACAGGTTACAGTTCTTGGCCTTCTTACAATCCTTGGTCGGGTGGCCTTCCTGTTTGCAGTTTCGGCATACGGTCACCTTACAATCCGCCGCCATGTGGCCTGACCTCCCGAAGGTTCGGCAGACCTTCGGCTGCCCTGCGTACGTCAGGTAATCTCTGCTTCCTCCGATGGCGAAGCTGGAGGGTGGGTGGAGGATATTCCCGCTGGCATCGACCCTCAGGGTTACCTTGACTGTCTTTTGCTGGTCCAGATCCCGAAAGGATTGACCACATCAGTGCTCTCTCCTTTGACCTGGACATATCTCTTCAAGAAGGTCAGGACGTCTGCTGCAGGGACGTAAGGGTTGTACATCTGGATTGTTACAACCTGACTCCTGTGTGCAGGAAGCACACACAACGGGACCGCCGGCAAGATGGAGAACAGAGGTTCCCCTTCCTTCTCCTTAAAGACCTTCATGAGCGGCTCACAATTCTTTACACTCCTGAAGGTCACATCGAAGTAGCCTGCTGCAGGGAAATCCTGCAGGCAGTACACATTTTTTTTATTTCAAAAAATATACTTTATTCGTAAAATAATCATAAAATAATTTGATGGTCTGTACATTTGGTCATGCCATACATATGTCAACATTTATATCCACAGATCAGAAATTATCATTGTGATATACAGGTCTGTGCATTTCTCACTCATATGCCCATATATTTAGTTGAGGCGTCAGCAGAGCCCAAACGACTGCATGGGCCCCCTGTCTTTCTTTAGATGTTAAACTGTGGTCTTTCCTCACCGCGCCTTGGCGGCAGCTGCCCTAAGCTTCAGCGCGTCCCTCAACACGTAGTCCTGGACCTTGGAATGTGCCAGTCTGCAACACTCAGTCGGGGTCAACTCCTTCAACTGGAAGATCAACAGGTTTCGGACCACCCAGAGAGCATCCTTCACCGAGTTGATGATCCTCCAGGCACAGTTGATGTTCATCTCAGTGTGCGTCCCGGGGAACAGGCCGTAGAGCACGGAGTCCCACGTCACGGCGCTGCTCGGGATGAACCTCGACAAACACCACTGCATTCCTCTCCAGACTTCCTCTGCATAGGCACATTCCAGAAGGAGGTGTGTGACAGTCTCTTCCCCCCCGCAGCCGCTTCGAGGGCAGTGTGCAGTGCGGCTGAGTGGCCGGGCGTGCATAAAGGATCTCACAGGCAGAGCCCTTCTCAACATTTTTTGAAATTGCAAAATACACTTTATTCATAAAATATATCTTTGGTACCTGTACAATTTGTCATGTCGTTCATAGATATATACATTGCAATAAATCTTTGGTACCTGTCATGTTGTTCACAGGTATACACATTGCATATCTTAACATTACGAAGAACAGATTGAATTAATCGAATTTACAGTTATCGTATTGACAGTCCCTTTATTAACCATCCAGTCTCTTATTATTTAGCTGTGGCTTCAGCGGAACCCACCTAGTGAGTGGGTGCCCTGTTATATGATAGCAAAGGAACCTCCTTTAACCCCCAGTTTATGGGGTTATCATTGTCCATTTGACTGTCCTGTCTCTGGGGTAGCTGTCTGCATCCCCATGGTG
Source organism: Hemiscyllium ocellatum (assembly GCF_020745735.1). Classification (NCBI taxonomy): domain Eukaryota; kingdom Metazoa; phylum Chordata; class Chondrichthyes; order Orectolobiformes; family Hemiscylliidae; genus Hemiscyllium; species Hemiscyllium ocellatum. The sequence continues at coordinate 48,010,198 of NC_083406.1, read as the reverse complement.
AGCATGAAATGCTGGATCTTCGCTGGGCTGAGGTAGCTATCCGGCTCCTCACTGGGGTCATTTACCCACTCTGGTGTCATTGAGCCAAGGCAAGGGTCCGCACCGTCCAGATCTGTGTCTGACAATGGGACTGTCAGAGGATCACAGCTTTCAGTTACCTGTAGTTGTGGGTCACTGGGTGGAGTGTGGACTTCAGGGGGTCCGTTGTTTCCTGGTTGGGAGGAAATGCCCTCCTCATTATCTACGGCGCTCTGTCTCTTCTTCTGTTGGTGGTGACCTTCTTTGCGCCCGTCTTCCCCATCTGAAAAACTGTCTGTCTCTCCCTCATGCAACTGTCTTTTCCCCCTTTGCTGGGAGTCTTTGGGGGCTTCGCAGGATTTTCTCTTCCTGTTTTTAACAGGTATCCACTCCTCTGCCTTCTCGATTACCTCCTCCTCCATTGCTTCCATCTGCCCAGCTAGAGCTAGGATCAGCTGCTGTGTCTCTCCGCTGGCTGCTGCCTCCTCCACTCCAGCCTGTTCTTCTTTCTGGGTGCCACCAGTCTCCGTTTCCCTGCTGTCTGGGTGGACCTTGCTGGTCTTTGGGGGTCCACGGCTCACATTGCCATCTCCAGCCATCTGTGCGTAAGTGGGGGCCCCCCCGTCTTGGGCAGGTCTTGTACATGTGGCCCGCACAGGTTGCAGCTCTTTGCTTCCTGACAGTCCTTAGTCAGGTGACCCTCCTGTTTGCAATTCCTGCAGATGGTCACCTTACAATCCGCCACCACGTGTCCCGCCTTCCCGCAGGTTTGGCACACTTTCGGCTGCCCTGCGTATGTCAGGTAGCCTCTGCTCCCTCCAATTGCGAAGCTAGAGGGTGGGTGGAGAATGTTCCCATTACTATCGACCCTCAGAGTTACCCTGACCTGCCGCTTACTGGTCCAGATCCCAAAGAGGTCGATCACATCGGTGGCTTCTCCCTCAACTTGGACGTACTTTCCCAGGAAGGTCAGGACATCAGCCGCTGGAACATAGGGGTTTTTTTTTTAGATTACTTACAGTGTGGAAACAGGCCCTTCGGCCCAACAAGTCCACACCGACCCGCCGAAGCGCAACCCACCCATACCCCTACATTTACCCCTTACCTAACACTATGGGAAATTTAACATGGCCAATTCACCTGACCCACACATCTTTGGACTGTGGGAGGAAACCGGAGCACCCGGAGGAAACCCACGCAGACACGGGGAGAACGTGCAAACTCCACACAGACAGACAATCACCTGAGGCGGGAATTGAACCCGGGTCTCTGGAGCTATGAGGCAGCAGTGCTAACCACTGTGCCACCGTGCCGCCCAAACTGTGCCACCGTGCCATCCGTTGTACATATGGATTGTAACAACCCGACTCCTCTGTGCAGGAAGCACACACAACAGGACCGCCGACAAGATGGAGAATAGCGGCTCCCCTTCCTTCTCCTTGAAGACTTTCAGAAGCTGCTCACACTGCTTCACACTCCTGAAGGTCACGTCGAAATACCCTGCCCCAGGGAAATCCTGCAGGCAGTAAACGTCCGCTGCGGCAAACCCACAGCATCCTAACAGCACTTTCTCAATGAACAACTTGTGATCGACCAGCCTTCTCACCATCCACTGCTTTTCTTTAATTTCAAAATATACTTTATTCATAAAATATTCATAAAATATTTGATACACTGTACATTTGGTAATGCCATACATATGTCAACATTTACATACACAGCTCAGAATTTTCATTATTACATACAGATCTGTGCATTTCTCACTCACATATTGAGCTAAGGCGTCAGCAGAGCCCAAATGACTGCAGGGCCCCCTGATCTTCTTTAGACAGGCAGATGTTAAACGGTGGTCTTTCCTCACTGCGCCTTGGCGGCAGCTGCCCCAAGCTTCAGCGCGTCCCTCAACACGTAGTCCTGGACCTTGGAATGTGCCGGTCTGCAACACTCAGTCGGGGTCAACTCCTTCAGCTGGAAGATCAACAGGTTTCGGACCACCCAGAGAGCGTCCTTCACCGAGTTGATGATCCTCCAGGCGCAGTTGATGTTCGTGTCGGTGTGCGTCCCGGGGAACAGGCCGTAGAGCACGGAGTCCCGCGTCACGGCGCTGCTCGGGACGAACCTCGACAAATACCACTGCATTCCTCTCCAGACTTCCTCTGCATAGGCACATTCCAGAAGGAGGTGTGTGACAGTCTCTTCCCCCCCGCAGCCACTTCGAGGGCAGCGTGCGGTGTGGCTGAGTGGCCGGGCGTGCATAAATGATCTCACAGGTAGAGCCCTTCTCACCACCAGCCAAGCCATGTCTTGGTGCTTGTTGGAGAGTTCTGGCGATGAGGCATTCTGCCAAATTGCTTTGACAGTCTGCTCAGGGAACCACTCGACAGGATCCACCCTCTCCTTTTCCCGAAGGGTCTCAAGGATGCTACATGCTGACCACTTCCTGATGGACTTGTGGTCAAAGGTGTTTTTCTTTAAAAATTTCTCCACAAAGGACAGGTGGTACGGAACGGTCCAACTACTCGGAGCGTTCCGCGGCAGCGAGGCCAGGCCCATCCTTCGCAACACCGGGGACAGATAGAACCTCAGTATGTAGTGACACTTGGTGTTTGCGTACCGGGGATCCACGCACAGCTTGATGCAGCCACACACAAAGGTGGCCATCAGGGTGAGGGTGGCATTGGGTGTATTTTTTCCCCCGTTGCCCAGATCTTTGTATAGCGAGTCCCTTCGGACCCGGTCCATCTTTGAACTCCATATGAACCGGAAGATGGCCCGGGTGACTGCAGCGGCGCAGGTTCTGGGAATAGGCCAGAACCTGTGCCACGTACAACAGCAAGGACAGTGCCTCACACCTGATGACCAGGTTTTTTCCCGTGATGGAGAGCAACCGTAGCCTCCATCTGCCCAGTTTCTGCCTCACTTTACTGATACGCTCCTCCCAAGACTTGGCACACGCCCTAGCCCCCCCGAACCAAATACCCAGCACCTTCAGGTAGTCAGTCCTGACGGTGAAGGGGATCGAGGATTGGTCGGCCCAGTTCCCGAAGAGCATGGCCTCGCTCTTGCCTCGGTTTATCTTGGCCCCCGAGGCCCGTTCAAACTGGTCACAAATGCACATGACTCTGCGCACGGACAGCGGATCTGAGCAGAAAAAGGCGACGTCATCCATGTACAGGGAGGCCTTAACCTGCAGGCCTCCGCTGCCCGGAATTTTTTTTATTTCAAAAATATACTTTATTCATAAAATATTCATAAAATATTTGATACACTGTACATTTGGTAATGCCATACTTATGTCAACATTTACATACACAGCTCAGAATTTTCATTATTACATACAGATCTGTGCATTTCTCACTCACATATTGAGCTGAGGCGTCAGCAGAGCCCAAATGACTGCAGGGCCCCCTGATCTTCTTTAGACAGGCAGATGTTAAACGGTGGTCTTTCCCCACCGCACCTTGGCGGCAGCTGCCCCAAGCTTCAGCGCGTCCCTCAACACGTAGTCCTGGACCTTGGAATGTGCCGGTCTGCAACACTCAGTCGGGGTCAACTCCTTCAGCTGGAAGATCAACAGGTTTCGGACCACCCAGAGAGCGTCCTTCACCGAGCTGATGATCCTCCAGGCGCAGTTGATGTTCGTGTCGGTGTGCGTCCCGGGGAACAGGCCGTAGAGCACGGAGTCCCGCGTCACGGCGCTGCTCGGGACGAACCTCGACAAATACCACTGCATTCCTCTCCAGACTTCCTCTGCATAGGCACATTCCAGAAGGAGGTGTGTGACAGTCTCTTCCCCCCGCAGCCACTTCGAGGGCAGCGTGCGGTGCGGCTGAGAGTCCGGGCGTGCATAAATGATCTCACAGGTAGAGCCCTTCTCACCACCAGCCAAGCCATGTCTTGGTGCTTGTTGGAGAGTTCTGGCGATGAGGCATTCTGCCAAAATGCTTTGACAGTCTGCTCAGGGAACCACTCAACAGGATCCACCCCCTCCTTTTCCCGGTCACCCCTCTCTGCAAACCCACAGCACTCCAGCAAAACTTTCTTCACAAACACCCTCCGATCGACCCGTGTGTGCTCCTCCACCTTGTCACAGTCACCCTGACTGTGTTGCGAATGCCCTGGCCAGGGCTGCGCACAGCTGCTGAGGCCATAGCTCAGAGGTTGGCTGGTCCCTGAATTGGCATTAGGCCGAAGCCAGCAAGAGCAGGTCAGCACAACCAAACGATCCTCCAACGTCCAATCACGATCACGATCCAGCAATGATCTCCACTAGCTCTGATGACTCGCGACTCGATACTTATCCTGATAAGAACAGACACTTGATCTTAGCCAAAAGGTGGCGAAGGACTGCTTCTGAGATGGCTAGTCACAGCCAGTGTGTGCTCCTGCTGTGAGGAGAAAGACTGCTGCCTCTTTGTTGATTTTGGACTGTGTGAAATTCTCCTATAGTTGTTGTTGCTGCTACCTGGGCCTACTCAGTTCTGCTAAGAAGAAAAAGATAAAACCTGGGGATGTTTTTCATTTGATTGGACTGTCTTGTCTGTGTTTGTTAATGTTTCCCTTTTGATGATTGAAGGTGGGATTTGAGGTTTGTCCTCATTTCCCTGTTGACTCATTGGACGGTGGGGTTTGGGGTTTGGCTTTGCAGTCCCTTCTCCTGTAAATGGTGTTTTTTTTTGTGAACTACTGCTTTTTGTTTATTGTTAGCTATTTGAATTGTATTTTGTATGGTTTCAAAACTAAAAAAAACAGGGGATTTTCACTGAGAGGTGGGCACTGCAGGGTGTGAAGCGTTTTATTTTTCCCTCTGATTCTATTTTAATTTAATCCCTGCCGTACCCTTCACTTTCTTGAACAATTAAGCATTGCCCTTTGATGAGAAGGCTGGCCACTCGGGTGTTTCCTTTCTTCCTGGTAATAACATTTTCTACGCTCATTGTTTCTTCACTGTGTCCTAAACCTACACACACATGACATGGGTGCTTCGGGAATAACTAAACACTACAGCTGTTGGCTGTAATGTAGGGGAAAAGTATAAACAGGTGTGCTGAATTTAATTTAATATATTTATATAAAACCAGCGGATAAAAATCTGCTCAGTTTAGGTGACTGACTTTGAGCTGGCTGGCCACAGCCATAAGTAAATTAAGGATGACTTGGTGATGGGATACCCAGGCTGCTTCTAGATATTCTGAAATTTCTGCCTGTGTGCCTCATGATAAACTTGTATGGCCCAAGAATGGCCCTTTTTGCTACTTCATAATCTATAAAAGCTTCCTCAGGAAGCAGCCATAAACTTCATCATTTCTTTCTGTCAATTTGCTTTACAACAGCAGCATCCAGATTTCTTTGGCCACCAAATCTGTTTAGATGTCTTTTAAAAAAAAAGGACAATGCCACAGAGTCAATTTCCTTACAGTTTATACAGTCTCTTCATGCTCTTTGTATCAAAATGTATTACCCCACATGTTACATTGAACTCCATCTACCTCCTATCACTTCACAACTAGTTAACATCTTTTAAACTTCTATAGTATCCTTCTAACAGATTACAGTTCTTCCAAGTTTTGTGTTGTCCGCAAACTTTGAAATTATGCCTTACACACTTAGATCTAGATTATTTACGCACATATCGGGAAATGTAAGGATCCCATACTAATCCCTGGGAACTCCACTACAATCAGTGAATAGGAAGTAGCAGGACGAGAATGGTGTTACTTACCCTTGCACAATACAGAAGATCAATGGCTTTCACAGGATTACACAGCTGGTGTTTTTGCTTTGTCTGTGCAATGACACTGAATCAGGTCTGAAAGTTTGTTATGACCTGTTTCTTATGGGCCAAGTCCTCAGTGATCATTGTTGAGCATCTTAGTGTGAGGGCCAATTCCTGACTTGCAGTCTCTGAAGTTTTGTGCAGCTGGAGTTCAACTATGGTGGCAGCGGGGAGTTTCACGTAGTCCAGCAGCGGAAAATACTTCCACCTCTGCTGTTGTTTCCAAGTGGGGGGCATCAAAGGGACCTGTTGTATAATAATGAGCTGAAGAGCAGAGGATTTCCTGAAAAACAATTGATATGGCCACTGTGGACTGCTTGTAATGAATTCCCCAATGACATTTTACCAAAATCTGCAAAATTCTAGCCCTATGAAACAGACAATAGTTATAAGCTTGTTTCTGAAGTTTAGCAATAATGATTTTGGACGAAACAAAAAAAATAGTTTGACTTATTTGAATAGAACTCGCAACAGAAAAGTAAATTTTGTGGGATTAGTGATTCCAATCATTGAAATTCATTGAAAAGTTATGGGAACATACAAGGAATCATGATCATAGAGGAAATCAGAAATTACATGCCTATAAATTTAAAGCTGCCTATCTGAGCACAAATATTAGGGACCAGAGAAACAACAGTTCTGCCAGTTAACTATGATATCTTGATGGGAGATGGTCATTTGGGAATCTACAAAAGAATTGGCAGAAGAGAAATCTGTAAGTCACAGAGGTACTCATTTTAAGGGACAAACAGAAGGACACCAGAATAATAAAGAAGAAAGGTTAGAAGCAATCAGTGATATAAAAAAATGAACATGTTTCCATTGTAATAAGACTGGAAGTACCAAAGACAATTGCTGGAAATTAAATGGGAGATTGATTGCAATAGTAGGAATATCTAAGGAGTTTTTAGATAAAGGAGCAAATGGAAAAGAAGTAGACATTAAAACTGTAGAGGTTGCAAAAGTGTACATATTTCCTTAGAACCTACTGAGAAGGCAGAAATTATTCAGGATGACTTTCTTCCTCAACTAGTGGTATGAAGAATCAAACATCTATCATTTCTGAATATTTTATCTCAAAACGGAAGGTGTTGCCTTACATTTCATGTTGAGGATGTAACTAATAATGATATTGAGAGACTCTGGAGCAAGTGTGCACTCATCCAGGCAAGCAAGGAGTATTCCATCACACTCCAGATTTGTGCCTTGTAGATGATTGATCGTCTTGGGGATTCAGAAGTTGAGTTATTTACTGCAGTATGCCTACTCATTGAAATGCTCTTGTAGCCAGTTTATATGGTTAATCCAATTATTTCTGGTGAATGGTAATCGCCAGGATTTTGAGTGGTGGTTTCAGTGATGGTAACACCACTGATTGTCAAACAGTGATAGTTAGATTGTCTCTTATTGTAGATGGCCATTGTCTTGCATTTGTGTGGAACACATATTACTTGCCACTTTTTAGTCCAAGCCTGATTATTGTCCAGGATTTCTCACAGCTGGACATGGACTGGTTCAGTATCTGGGGAGTCATGAATGGTGTTCAACATTGTTCAATCATCAGCGAACATCCCTTCTTCTGACCACATGTTGGAGGGAAAGTCATTGTCGAGGCAGCTGAATATAGTTAGAATGGGACACTATCCTGAAGAAGTGCTGAGTTGGCTTGGAATGATTGACCTCCAACAGCCACAACCATCTTCCTATGTGCTAGGAGTGACTTCAATCAGCAGAGATTTAAGTGCTGTACATGATTAAATGTGGCATTCATGTAAAGGGCAGTCAATGTCAGCTCACCTCTCAGATTCAACATTTTTTGCTTGTCTTTGAACTGAAATGAGGTCAGATGTTGAGTGGCCCTGGTGAAACCCAAACTAGGTATCAATAAGCAGGTTATTGCCAAGTAGGTGCTGCTTGATAGCTCTGTTGATGGCACCTTCTATCACTTCATTGATGATCAACAGTAGACTAATGAGGTGATAATTGGCCAAGTTGAATTTGTACATGGCACTTCTGGCTTATTGAAAGAGTGTAGCCCCTGACGGGGGATGAAAGACTCAGGAGTCAGGCAGGATTCAGGCAAGTGGTAGGTAATCACTCAAGCAGAAACTGGTTAATGCAGGGAGAGAATCAAAAGATCGTCCCTTGAGATTGGCCTCAGAAGGGAGATCCGTGACACGATCTGATTTTATAATAAAAAGTAGTTTTTTATACACTTTCTGTTAACGATCACTATGTTCCTCCCTCTTACTTATGTACCTAATCATATGAGACATCGAATCAATGATTGACATTTCTATGGACAACCCCATGTTCCCATGATCTCATGGTGTTTAGCAGACACTGTCATCTCTAGGCCTTGGGATCTTTCTATGCATCCTATTCATTCTGCATTCCAAAGTTATTTGCTATATTCCTTCTGGATTCTCTCAGCAGACTTATCTCTAGGGAGGTTTGTATTCTGATAATTATTGTATTCCACTCAATTACTCATATTTCCCATTGTCCTAATTATATATGTAAAAGTACAAAAGACAGTTAAGTCTCAACTAATTGCTTTAATTTCTGTTATGAAGTTAGTTATAAAATGTAAAGTTAGATACAGTTTTTTCTACTCTTAATACTTAGTGATTAACAGGTTATGAACAATTGATTTGTTCAGGCCATACGAGAAGATGTTTCGTAAAGCTAATTAATTTTCACATATAGACAAAAGCTTTTCCCTTAATAGTTTTCATATGCACTGGTTGTATGTATCTATTTTTATGTTGAAAACTACCCCTCAGATTCTGATGAATCTTTAACTAGAACCTATTGCTTAGTATTGCAAATAACTAACTTCAAAGAAACATATGCTACAAAATAACTTTAGCTGTTGTTCTGGTAGCTGCTTAGGGAGTTAATGGGCTGCATCTGGCATCTGGTGTCTGCTTATTTACTGGGACAATTACCCTTTCATTTAATGTGGCTGGAATTACAAATTTATACAACCTTAGGTCTTCTTATCAGAATTGTTTCAAATGGGAACAAGCTGGGTCATTTTTACTGTTATTGGATTGGCTTGTTCAATGGTAACATTATGCTTTATGGAGTGTAAGCATGCTGTTTTGCTTAGTTTCTGTCTGCCATTTTGTTTTAAATCTTGCTGTTTAATTATATTTTCCACATTTGTGTTAATAGGCATGGGCCACTCTATTCCAGCTAGGTACAGGTCACACCTAGACTTCTCTTTTGCACTGATGTGCTGGGCTCTTCCATCATTGAGGATGGGAATATTTGTGGAGCTTCCTCCTCCTGTATGCTATTTTATTGTCCGCTACCATTCAAGACAGGACTGCAGACCTTAGACTTTAACGATAGATTATGGGATTGCTTAGCTGTATTTATATTTGCTGCTTGTACTGTTTGGTGCACAAATAGTCCTGTAGCCACCTATAAGGTTGACAACTCAACTTCAGGTATGCTCGGCACTGCACCTTCTATGCCCTCCTGCACTCTCCATTCAGCCAAGGTTTATTCTCTGGCTTGATAGTAATATAGATAAGGGGGTATGCCATGAGGTTTCAGATTTTGTCAATTTGAAGTGATATTTGGGCATAAGTTGAGGGCACCCCTTAAATTAATAAATGAAAGCTCAACTCATTTCAAGTTTTAAGAGATACTAACCAAAGTATGCGAATTGACAAAAAAAAACTTGAAATGTGTAACAAACCATGAATTCAGCAGATTGAAAAGGTTGTTTATTTAATTGTGGAGAAACTCAGCAGGTTTGACAATGTCTGTGGAAGGAGAAATTGAATTCATATTTGTGCCCAAAGACTCTTCCCTGCTTCCAAAGGAAAGTTGAACATCTAGTAATTCAAAATGTTAGCTTTGTTTAACATTTCATTGATGCTGCTGTAAGGATTTATGTTTAAAGAAGTTGTTTTAAAGTTCTATTCAGGGAACAGCAGGGATGAGGTTTAGAAATCAGCAGATTTTTCTAAAACTGAGAACGTTTAGACTCTCAGATTGGCGAAAAGTTCATGCTGGCAGTCTTAGAAAGGATTCATCAAATTATCTCCACAACCTACAGCAGCAAAAAAACTTTAAGAGCCAATTCGGTAGAAACTTAAAGAGTTGAAATAGGGATGTGATTTCTTTAAACATTAGACTCTGTGATAGATAATGTCAGGGAAGAGGCTGAAATTTTGTCTTTGCTCTATACTTTAGAATAAGATCAGTGTATAGGGATGGGTGGCTTTGTGGTTCAGTGGTTAGCACTACTACCTCACAGCAACATGGACATGGGTTCAATTTCATGGGACTGTATGGAGTTTACACATTCTCCCTCTGTCTGCATAGGTTTCTTCTGGATGTTCTGGTTTCCTCCCATAGTCCAAAGGTGCGTAGGTTAGGTGAATTGGCCATGCTAAGTTGTCCATCGTGTCTAGGGATGTTCAGTCTAAGTAGACTAGCAATGGGAAATGCAGAGTTCCAGGGGTGAGACTGGGTGGGTTGCTCTTCAGAGGGCTAGTATGAGCTTAGAGTCATAGGGTTATAGAGCTGTACAGCATGGAAACAGACCCTTCGGTCCAACCCGTCCATACCGACCAGATATCCCAACCCAAACTAGTCCCATCTGCCAGTACCCGGTCCATATCCCTCCAAACCCTTCCTGTTTATATACCCATCCAAATGCCACTTAAAAGTTGCAATTTACCGGCCTCCACCACATCCTCTGGCAGCTCATTCCATACACATACCACCCTCTGCATGAAAAAGTTGCCTCTTAGGTCTCTTTTATATCTTTCCCTCTCGCCCTAAACCTATGCCCCCTCGTTCTGGACTCCCCGACCCCAGGGAAAAGACTTTGTCTATTTATCCTATCCATGCCTCTCATAATTTTGTAAACCTCTATAAGGTCACCCCTCAGCCTCCGATGGTCCAGGGAAAACAGCCCCTGCCTGTTCAACCTCTCTCTGTAGCTCAGATCCTCCAATCCTGGCAACATCCTTGTAAATCTTTTCTGAACCCTTTCAGCTTTCACAACATTTTTCCAATAGGAAGGAGACCAGGATTGCATGCAATATTCCAACAGTGGCCTAACCAATGTCCTGTACAGTCGCAACATGACCTCCCAACTCCTGTACTCAATACTCTGACCAATAAAGGAAAGCATACCAAACGCCTTCTTCATTATCCTATCTACCTGCGACTCCACTTTCAAGGAGCTATGAACCTGCACTCCAAGGCCTCTTTGTTCAGCAACATTCCCTAGGACCTTACCATTAAGTGTATAAGTCCTGCTAAGATTTGCTTCCCCAAAATGCAGCACTTCGCATTTATCTGAATTAAACTCCATCTGCCACTTCTCAGCCCAAATGATCTGATTTCATAACTTCAGGATTCTATGATTCTAGTTTTACTCTAGAATGAGTGCTCATCATTTTAGGATAAGGGATAATTGATTTTGAATAGAGATGAGGCCTTTCTCTCACAGTTGTCATGAATCTGCGGAATTCACTACCCCAGTGTGTTCTGGCTATTGTGGCACTGAATAAATGTAACTGAGAGATTTTTAATTAGTACCAAATTGAATGGATGTGGGGAATGAGCAGGATAGTGGAAGGTGAGGCCAAGATGCAATCAGTCATGGTCATATTAAATGCTGGAACAAGCATGAGGGGTGAGGGGATGATTTGTTTACCCTTGCTCCTTATTCATACATTCTTAATATTATTCTCACTATTTTCTATATTTTGACAGGTCTTTAAAAAATATTTTTTTTTGTCATGATCTTGTGTTGTTATAACCACATGAGACTAACTCTCAGTGACTAACCACCACATGAAATAGCTAAACAAAAATAATCATATGATCTGTCAAATTAGGTTCTATTCTGGGATCTGACTTCTCCATTAGCACCATCTATTGGGGTCACAACAGTATAAAACACTGACTCTGTTTCAACTGGACCAGTGATCAGTTCTTTACAGTGGTATTCAGGAAAAATGTGACGACATTAAAGAGGCTGCAGGGCAGAGTTACCAGAATGGAATGATGAACTTCAGTCTCATGGATAGATTGGAGAAGTTGTGTCTAATCATGTAGTGGAGAAAAGAATGCTGTCAGGAAACTTGATAGAATTATTCAAAAATATGAGGTGTCTGGCAGAGTAGATAGAGAAAAACTGCTCCCATTAGCGGATGCTGCAGAGACAGAGAATAAAAATTTGAGATGACTGGTTTAATATGACCATGACTGATTGCATCTTGGCCTCACTTCCACTATCCGACCCATTCCCCACATTCCTTCAATTTGTTACTAATTAAACATCTCTCAGTTACATTTATTCAGTGCCACAAAAGAAGCAATGATGAGATGTTGCAATGTATGGTTATGACCAGGAATGAACTGTCTGAGCGTGTGGAATAAAATTCAAGCAGGGTTTTTAAAAGGATAAAGACCTGAAATAGACAAATTTGTAGGACCTCTGGGGAAGAGGCTGGGGAATGGGATTAGCTCAGTTATTCTTGCAGAGAGTTCTCTGTTACCTCTAATTCTCTACAGAGGTGTACTTCAGGAGCAAAGCTTGAGGCATCACAGCACTCTAATAGACTTCTTCATAAAGTCTTAGAAGAGTCAGCTGTTGTGCTAATTGATGCATTGTGTTAGTTTCCCAAAATTACCGTTGAAGGTTCCATTGGACTGTACAGTACTTGAGAATGGAGGGAGGCAGCAAATAAGGAACTGCAGGCCAGTTAGCTTGATGAGTTGGAAGGAGGAAAAACTCAAGACAGTTGGGAAGAGTGAACAAGGTTTTGTGAAAAGGAAACAATTTATTGACGGTCTTTGAAGGAGTAACTTTACTGTGAATAAAGGGCAGCTTGTAAATGTACAAGAAGGTATTTGACTAGTTTCCACAAATTTGACCACTTCAGCTCTTTATCCATATCAAGAAAAGAGAGGGGTGCAACAAGGTTGTGTTCTGTCACCAAAATGTTACAAAATGAACGCAGACCAAATGTTCAGTAAATTAGATATACCTCAAGGGGTAATGATTAAAGGCAAGAGTCTTATATATGAGTGATGCTCTGATGACACAATGCTAATCACAGGGTTGGAAGACGTCCTTCAAAATATTGTAGAACAACTGAAATCTAGAAATTTAGAATATCGATTGAGATAGAACCCTAAAAATCCAAAAGCAATAGTAATTAGAAGGAATCTATTAGAAGAAACTAGGGTGAAGGGTGAAATGGATGGTGTCACACTGAAACTAATTGATAGGTCAGTTGAATACAGAAAATTGCAGATTTTATGCTGAAGTCAGAATGATAGAAATAACCAGAAGATGAGAGATGTGTTGACAATTAGAAAACTCAAGCTTGTAACAAGGAAAATCTCATTAGATGTTATATTCTATCCATTTCCTGTCTGCCTCAGAAACCTGGATAATTTGTGAAAGAAAATGGTGGTCTTTGAAATGGGGATGCTAAGGCACACCCTAAAAATCACATTTATGGTTCGTAAGACAAATGAAGTGTGACTTACGATTGCAAGAGCATAACGAGCTTTAAAAGTGACATCACAAGAGAAAATGTTAGTATTTTAGCCATTTGATCAGAGCTGAACAGATACAGAGATCTTGGCACAACGTGGCTACAGGTAAGTGACACTGATGTGTGAGGAAGGCACAAGACAGATGTGGGTGGCATATCACAACACCTGCTCTCCGGGCAGAGATATCGACAAACAGCTACAACAGATAATAGACATCTACCTATTTGCTGATATTACAAGAATTGTGGTCCATACTTCTAAGGTTCAGGGTGAGAGAAGATGGGAAAATGTGAGGAAGAGCTTTTCTTTTAATACCCTGAATTATAACTTCCTAGGCAATTGTAGCAGAGAACATCTAACAAGATTCATTGGGCATTTGAAGGAGATAAACTTGCAGGACATTGGGAGAGAGATGTTGAGTGGAACTGGGAGATGGTTAGATGGGGCTCTGATGCCAATTAAATAGGCCACATAGCCTCCGTCTGTGCTGTAATTGACTCTTGACTGTATGACAAAAAGTATCCCACGAAAAGTAGTAGTAATGTTTGATGGATCAATGATCAGGCAAGAGTGCTAACGCTGAGTACAAGGATCTTCCCTGGTGTTGGGGTGACTCACATATGGACAGGCATTATCTGCCAATTCCAAATCACTGCCACTTCCTACCTGGGGTGTTAAATAACCCTGTTCCCATGTATGATGAGGAGTTGTTAGATAGTTAAAAATATGTCAGGCTGCATTGTACAATGGCAGGAAGGCAACAGAAGCAATTTCCTACTTTCTATAGCTAATATATTTGAGGGAAGGTTTGTGAAGATAGGGAAATAATTTTGTACATTGTGCAATTGAAGAACTAAGGAGATGCAAGCTTTAGAGGACGATTATAAGAAGTTTCATAGATTTCAAGTATTGAATACAAAACAGAGAAGCTGAGATAAATAATCACACCGAGGATTCCTTCCATTGTGTTCTGTGGTACTACTATGATAAACAGGACAGACATTAAAAAGATCTAGTAGCTCAAACCTAGGCATTCATGAGGTGCTGGGGGCCATCAGCAACATCAGAATTGTATTTAAACTCAACCTGTAGTCTCATGGTCTGGCCATATTCCCATTCTACCATTACCATTAAAACAGGAAATGAATCCTGAATTAAGGAAGAGTATAGGAGAGAATGCCTGGAGCAACACCAGGTATGCAGTCACAGAATGTCTCACTAACAACATTCTGGGTGTTACCATTGACCACAAACTGAACTGTACCAGCCATATCAGTACGATGGCTACAAGAACAGGTCAGTGGCTAGGAATCTTGCTCTGAGCAACTCACCTCCTGACTTCCTAAAGCCTGTCCACCAATCACAAGGGACAAGTCAGGAGCCCTATGGAAATACTCCCCACTTGTCTGGATGAATGCAGTTCCAACAACACTCAAGAAGCTTGACACCATCCAAGCCATTGCAGCATGCTTGATTGGCACCACATTCACAAACATTCATTATCTCCTCCACCAACGTAGCAGCTGTGTGTACTATCTACAAGATGCAGCAACATATAGGGCTGCTTCATCAACACTGTTCGCATTTTTGACACCTACTATCTAAAAGGCCAAGGACAATAGACACAGAGGTACACTACCAGCTGCAAGTTCCCCTCCACGCCAGTCACTTTCTAACTTGGAAATATATCACCATTCCTTCACTGTTGCTGGGTCAAAATCCTGGACCTCCCTCCCCGAACAACACAGTGCCGGCACCGACACCCCATGGACTACAATGATTAAAGGCGGCAGTTCACCACCACCAGGGCATCTAACGATGGGTGATAAATACTTCCCCAGATATCAGCAACCTCATTCCATGAATCAATAATAGAAAGAAGCAAAAGTGCCATAATAAATGTTGCCACATTCCAAGATGAGCACTGGATCTGATCGAGAGTCTTGCTGTTCTGAACAGCAGAATAATTCTCAAGGGTAACTGCAATAGGAGTATCTGTGTCATTTGGCTTATCAGGGGTTCGAGCTTTGCCCTGCTTCTCCAAGGTACATCCTCACTATTAAATGTAATGATGTGATCTCTGTGCCTTTTAAAGCAAACATTCACATCTTGACTGCAGCATTAAATTTAAAGAGTATCCACAGACTGTGCCAGACCTGTTATGAATCTCCAACACTGTTTTTATTTCAAATCTCCAGTATCTGCAATACATAGAACATAGAACATAGAACTGTATGGCACAGGAATAGGCCCTTCACGCCATGACGTTGTGCCAAGTTAAACTAAATCCTTTAGTCTGTTCATGGTTCATATCCCTCCATTTCTTAATTATTCATATGCTTATCTAAAAACCCCTAAAGCAACCCAATCTTAACTGTGTCTACCATTAATCCTGACAACACATTTCAGACACCTACCAGTTTCTGTATAAAATAACTTGCCCTCACATCCTCTGTGAACTTTCCCTGTCTTATCTTAAATGTATGCCATCTAGTATTAGACATTTCGACTCCAGGAAAAAGATTCTGACTGTAAACTGTATCTATGCATCTTATGTTTGGACTTCTAACAAACCTCTGCCGCTCCAGAGAAAACAACCCTGATCTGCCCAGCCTCTCCTTATTAGACAGGCAGGAGGCTAGAAGAACACAACAAGTCAGGCAGTATCAGGAGGTGGAGAAGTCAACGTTTCAGGTGTAACTCTTCCTCAAGACTGGGGATGGGTGTGGGGGGTTCTGCAGATAAAGAGGGATGCAAGTGTAGGCTGGTGATGTGAGGATAGGTGAAGACAGTAGAGGCTATGACCCGGTTGGTCAATGGGAAGAATGGATCCGGTTGGTGGCTGGGAAAAGTAGCAGTGAGGGAGAGGGGCTGGGAAGAGAAATTGGAGAACTCAATGTTGAATCCTCCAGGCTGTAGTGTGCCTATTCTTGTAATGCAGCGACCAGAATTGAACGCAATATTCTAGGTTCGGCCTAATCAAACTTTTATAAAGTTGCAACATCATTTGTTAACTCTTGAACTCAATGCCCCAATCAACAAAGATAAGCACGCCGTATGTCTTTTTTTTTAACCACACTACCTACTTGTGTGACCACTTGCAGGGGGGCGTATTGCTTGTATTATAGAAAATAGATTTAGATTTCTATTTGGATTCTGCAGCACTTGGAATACTTTAAAACAGCTAAATTATGCCATGTTATTCATTTGGGGAATGGTAAGTACAAGATATTTTGTCAAACATTTGCCTGAATGAAAATATTATCCTATCATTCCCTGCAATCCAATTTCCATTTCGTTTCATTCCACATACTTTCAGAGAAAATATTACAGTCCAATATCAATATATTTTGTGTGAACTTTCAAATTGCTTTTAAAATTTATTGAACTGAAGTCAGAGCCATCTAATCTGAAGGTTGCCATATGTGGCACCCAATGGATAATTTTTGAATTATAACATCAGAAATGTTTTAAAATGTGCACTAATCCTCCATGGAATAAATGCATGCTTTATCCTAAAAGCATATGTGAAAGTCTCTAAATAATCACTTATTGTTTGCTACATCAAATTATACCATTTATCAAAAGCCTATTGTGTCAGCAAGGTGAAATTCTTATTTTTAGCTTCTCAGTCTCAAGAGGGAAATTTAAAACATTACTGCAAAAACATGCAGGGAAATGAAGATTCATGACTTGCTAAGCTCTGCTAATTATCACTGAAATGACAGTTTGTGATCTTGAAACTTATTTCAATTTTCAATTAGCTGCATTGCAGTCACCTCCTCTGGAGCTCTTACTGATTAACAACAGGCCTTGTGGTTCATCTACACAGCACCGTCAAAGTTAACAGAATATGTACAGTGCATAAAGAGACCATTTGACCTATTGAGTCTGCACTAACCCTCCAAAGAGCTTTCTACCAAGATGCAGTGTCCCCACTCTATCCCTGTATCCCTGTATTTATCATGACTAATTCACCTAGTCTGCACATCCATGGATGCTATGGGGCAATTTAGCATGGCCCATCCACCTAACTTGCACATCTTTGAACTGTGAGAAGAAATCAGAACAGTTCATGGAAATCCACACAGACATTGGGAAAATGTGCAAACTCCACACAAGCAGTCACCCAAGGATAGCATGGAATCTGGGTCCCTGGTGCTGTGAGACTTCAATGCTAACTACTGTGCCACTGTGCCACCCCAACGTTCAATTACTCTTTGACAATTAATGCAACTATCCAGGAAAGAATGATACTATATGTACCATGTTGTAACAACTGTCTTAAACTGCAGTACAGTTGGGAATTTTGAGTTTATCAACGTGTTATATTCAAGCTAAAAAGCAAACATTATCCTAATCCATGTTTGGTATAGATTCTTCAAAAGTTCATTTTTGCTCAACCTTAATTTTGACAATTTTTCATTCTTTTTATGGAAGTTTCTATCATTTTTATGTTTCACTTTCCAATATTGTCTCTTTTGTCTTCTTCTGTTGATACACTTTCACCTATCACAAATACCTTACAATCACAGCTATTTATTGTCACATTTGTTAGATTTTAAACTGTGCCCAAGCTCACAATGATTATACATTCATTGTGGATTATTGTTAAAAACCCTACTGCTTTAGGTGAGGAAATTAGCTATATTTACCTTGGTTGGTGTACATATAATACACAGCAACATGGCTGACTCTTAAATGCCTTCAGAAATAGAGTTGTAGAGTCATTCAACATGAAAACAGACCCTTCGGTCCAACTCGTCCATGTCCTCCAAGTTTCCCAAACTAAACTAGTCCCACTTGTCTGCGTGTGGCCCACATGCCTCTAAGTCTTTCCTATTTATGTACCTATCTAAATATCTTTTAGATGTTGTAACTTAAAAAAGTTGCCCTTCGATCCCTTTAGAGCCTTTTTCTTCTCACTTTAAAAATGCACTCCCTAATTTGAACTCTCCAAGCCTTGGGAAAAGACCTTTTCTATTCACCTTGTCTATGCGTCTTATGATTTTATAAACCTCGATATGGTCGCCCCTCAATCTCCTACATTCCAGTGTAAAAGGTACCAGCCTATTTAACCTCTCTTTATAACTCAAACCCTCCTGTTCTGGTAACATCCTGTAAATATTTTCTGAACCCTCTCCAATTTAATAATATCCTTCCCATAGCAGGGCAACCAGAACTGTACACAATACTTCAAAAGTGGTCTCACCAACATCCTGTACAACCTCAATATGACTCCCCAACTTCTATACTTAATGGTCTGAGCAATGAAGGCAAGCATGTTAAATATCTGTTAAACACCCTTTCCATCTGTGATGCAACTTTCAAAGAACTATGGTCTGAACTCTTAGTCTCTCTGTTCAATAACACTCCCCAGTACCCCATCATTAACTGTGTAACTCCTGCCCTGGTTCATCCTACTAAAATGCAACATAAACATACATAGAACATAGAACATAGAAAAATACAGCGCAGTACAGGCCCTTCGGCCCTCAATGTTGCGCCGACCAAATCCTACCTAACCTACACTAGCCCAATAACTTCCATACGCCTATCCAATGCCTGCTTAAATGACCATAAAGAGGGAGAGTTCACCACTGCTACTGGCAGGGCATTCCATGAACTCACAACCCGCTGCATAAAGAATCTACCCCTAACATCTGTCCTATACCTACCACCCCTTAATTTAAAGCTGTGTCCCCTAGTAACAGCTGACTCCATTAGCGGTAAAAGGTTCTCAGTGTCTACCCTATCTAAACCCCTAATCATCTTATACACCTCTATCAAATCTCCCCTAAACCTTCTTTTCTCCAATGAGAACAGGCCCAAGTGCCTCAGCCTTTCCTCATACAATCTTCCTACCATGCCAGGCAACATCCTGGTAAACCTCCTCTGCACTCGGTCCAATGCCTCCACATCCTTCCCATAGTATGGCGACCAAAACTACACACAATACTCCAGATGAGGCCGCACCAGAGTCTTATACAACTGCAACATGACCTCAGGACTCCGGAACTCAATTCCTCTACCAATAAAGCCCAGTACACCATATGCCTTCCTCACAGCACTATTTACCTGGGTAGCAACTTTCAGAGATCTGTGTACATGGACACCAAGATCCCTCTGCTCATCCACACTACCAAGTAGCCTACCATTAGCCCAGTAATCCATCTTCTTGTTACTCCTACCAAAGTGAATGACTTCACACTTAGCTACATTGAATTCCATCTGCCACCTTTCTGCCCAGCTCTGCAACCTATCTATATCCCGCTGTAACCTGCCACATCCTTCTTCACTGTCCACAACTCCACCGACCTTTGTGTCATCCGCAAACTTGCTCACCCAGCTTTCAAGCCCCTCCTCTAGATCATTTATAAAGATGAAAAACAGCAACGGTCCCAAAACAGATCCCTGTGGTACACCGCTAGTAACTGCACTCCAAGATGAACCTAGTCTATCAACTACTACCCTCTGTCTCCTTCCAGCCAGCCAATTCCTAATCCAAACCTCTAATGCACCCTCAATGCCATACCTCCGTAGTTTTTGCATTAGCCTACCATGGGGTACCTTATCGAACGCCTTGCTAAAATCCATATACACCACATCTACTGCTTTACCCTCATCCACTTCCTTAGTCACCTTCTCAAAGAAAACATCTCACATATATCCAAATTAAATTCCATCTGTCACTCCTTAGCCCATTGGCCCAATTGATCAAAATCTCTTTGTAATTTTAGATATCCTTCTTTACTGTCCATTACACCATCAATTTTGGTGTCACTCTCAAACTTACTAACTATGCCCCTAAGCTCTCATCCAAATTGTTTTTTAAATGATCAACAACTGTGGACCCAGCACCAATCCTTGTGAAACACCAATGATCACAATCTCCAATACAAAAAAAACAAGTTTACACCATCACTCCCGTCTCCTACTGTCAAACCAATTTTGTACCAATGGCAACGCCTCCCTGAATATCATGTAATCTAACTCAACTAATTATCAAAGGCTTTTCTACAGTCCATGTTGACAATGTTTACCGCTCTGCCCTCATTGACGTTTGTAGTTATGTCCTTAAAAAACTGAATGAAGTCTGTGAGATACAATTTCCAATGCACAAAGCCATGCTGACTATCCCTAATCAGTCCTTACCTATCCAAATGGATGGTAAATCCTCCCTCTCAGAACCCTTTCCAATAACCTACCCACTACTGATGTCAGATTCATGGGTCTATAGTTTCCACATTTCTCCTTACAGCCTTTGAAGGTGCAACATTAACCTCCAGCACCTCACCCATGGCTGTAGATGAACAAATACCTCTGCTGGGGGCACTGCAATTTCTTCCCTAACTTCACACAAAATCCTGGGATACACTTGATCAGGTCCTGGCGATTTATCTTTTGTCCTTTATGTTTTATGTTTTTTAAAACATCTAGCAACTCCTCTTCTGTAATGTGGATGGTTTTCAGTACATCAACAGTTATTTCCCCAAGTTCACTAGCATTGCTTTCTTTTTCCACAGTAAAAACTGACACAAAGTATTCATTTAGTATCTCTCCCAACTCCTATGGTTCTGTGCATAAAATCAGCTTTAAGGACTCCTAATCTCTCCTGAGTTGCTTGTTTAACCTGAATGTACTTGTCGAATCTCTGGATTATTCTTAACCTAACTGCCAAAGTTATTTCATATTCCCTTTTTGCCCTCCTGATTTTCCCTTTAAGAATGTCCCATACCACTTATATTCTTTAAGAGATTCACCTGATCCAAGTTGTCCTTACCTAATATATGATTCCTCCTTATTCTTGACCAGAACCTCAATAAACCATTCTGTTTGAGGACAATTAGAGATGGGAAACAAATGCCAACCTTACCAATGATGCCCACATCCCAGAAAAGCAAAAAAAAGAGACTCCTTCAATCCCTCTGCCAGCGTGCACAATGCAGATAGAAAATCTGGAGCACCCACTTTGGCCTTCTCCTCAAGAAGTATCCATTTTGTTGATGGCACATGATGGGGCAGCACAGTGGCTCAGTGAGTAGCACTGCTGCCTCACAGCACCAGGGTCCAAGGTTCAATTCCAGTCTCAGGTGACTGTGTGTGTGGAGTTTGCACATTCATCCTGGTGTCTGCGTGGGTTTCCTCCGTGTGCTCCGGTTTCCTCCCACAGTCACAAAGATGTGCAGGTCAGTTGAATTGGCAGTGCTAAATTGTTCCATAGTATTAGGTCAGTGGGAAATGGGTCTGGGTGGGTTACTCTTCAGAGGGGCAGTGTGGACTGGTTGGGCTGAAGGGCCTGTTTCCACACTGTAGGGAATCTAATCATGATATACGGTATTTATATTAGGTTGGAACTCCTGAGAATTCCAATGGACAGTCTGTGTTGCCATCACCACCTCCACTGACTCGTGTGTGGTGTGAGACTGCCAATGTGTAAACTCTATCATCTGCCCTCCCTGTCCCCTGTAGTGTGTACATCAGAACTGGTGCATAGCATTCATGATGACTATATTCCCTCAGAGGAAAAATCTTCTCTATGGAGTTTTGACCTCTTCCTGCATCAGCTCCAGTGAGACACTTGAAGATCCAATGGGAGTTTGAAGACATGAGTTAGAATGGGCAGGGAAATAGTGTTGGAAATGACTATTGTATATATGAGATATTTGACATTTACAATATGATGGGATGCTTTGTGTTGTGTAGGTGTTTGATATTGAATCCAGTCACCAGGTAGGACTACATCCCCAGCTGCTGAGCACACTGAAAGTCCACTGATGTTGTGCACGTTCTCCCTCTGCAGCTGTCAGGAGCTGAAGGACAACCTTTGGTTCTTTACCTCTGCCTTGTGGTCTATTTTCTATCCTTCTGCAAAGAGAGAAAGAACAGTCTTATGAGGGAGAGTAATGACATTTGTTGAACAGATGGGTGGAGTGCATTTATTGAGGGTGATTAATAATGCTAAATTAACGGTGAATGTGTTGATGGTGAACAGACAAAGGAAGATGTAAGAAAATGCATAAATTGAGTTTAATGGGTGAAAGGGAAGTTGATGGAGGAATAATGGGATGGAGAAGGCTTGAGGTGGTAAGTGAGGGGTTTGGGTGGGATGCTGTGGAAAGGTAAAGGGAAGGTATGTTTACATTTACAATATTTTCCTCGTGAATCAGCAGCCTCTCTCAGTGGGAGTTGAGAGAGCATGAGCCAGGGAGCAGTCAGGAAAGTAAGCTTGAATATAAAATACTTATCTTGTGAATTGGTGGAATAAATAAACTAATATATTTGGGCAGTGGTTAAACACAAGCACTACATGTGTCGTGAGTCCTAAACATCCTCCTCCTTTAATAAAAAAAATACTCCGTATGGAAGTTTGATAAGTTTTTTAAAAAATCTCTTTTAGCAGTTTAGAGCAGAGTGGATGGAAGTTAAAGTAATTGCATGCTCCTCTTGCAGAATGTGGGAGGTAAGGGTTACCACTAGTATCCCTGCTGACTTCACCTGTGAGAAGTGCACTCAGCCTCGCTGATTGAATTAAGGAACTGGAGCTGGAGCTGGATGAACTTCGGATAACTCGGTAGGCTGAGGGGGTGATAGAGAGGAGTTATATGGTGGTAGTCACATCTAAGTTACAGAATAAAGGTAGCTGGGTGACCGTCATGAGAGGGAAAGGAATAAGCACACAGTACAGGGATCCCTCTGTTGCCATTCCCCTCAATAATAAGTTTTTAATTTTTGATACCATTGCACTGGACAATCTGCCAGGGGAAAGCCACAGTGGCCAAGTCTCTGGCACTGAGCCTGAATCTGTGGCTCGGAGGGAAGGGAGGAGAATAGGAGAGCAATAGTGCTGGAGGTTCAATGGTTAGAGGAATATACAGGAGATTCTGTGGTTGTTTTAACGAGACTTCCAGATGGTATGTTGCCTCTTGGGTGGCAGGGTCAGGGATGTCTTGGATATATCGCAACCCACGAAGCCCTCGTTGATCTAATTTCCTTTTATTCAATGTGTTCTTTCCAATACAATTGGATTAGCCACTTATTATACAGTTCCTTTGATTGTCAATTCTTTTGACTCAAATCTTCATGAAAGTTAGAAATCTAGAATGAGACACTGTTCTGATAGAACCCATTATGCACTCAAAATGAGAGTTGCCTCCCACAGTGCAACTTGTTTATTTGTTTGTTCTCATATCTTCACTAATTCAGTCTTGCTTATGGAAATGATTTAACTCTCACCTAAACTAGTTATGAATTATTGTACCAGGAAGAACAAAATGATGGGAATCACAACTTTGGAACACCATGCAAGTGAAAGCATACTCATATTTATATATAATGAACAGAGGCTCAATCTCCCAAACCTGGCACTCTCTGGTCTGGCAATGAGCTGTCACCAGCACTCCTGTTCCAGATGCACTCTTGGTCAATGGAAAGTAGCTGTTTAGATTGTGAGGTCACAGTGTCCACATGTGCTTCTATACTTGGATTTATTTCAGTGAAGAGTTTTTCCCTACTGTCAGAATAATTTGATCATACTTGGACCATTTAGTAAAGGAATTTATTTTGTGATATCTGGATGTAGAGGGCATAGAAAATGTAAAATCTTCAACCTAATACAGGAACAAATGCCCCTGAGCCATTAGTGCTTACACAACATTGTCATATTTCATGTCTCACATTGAGGAACATGTTACAAAATCTGATTTACAGCAATACAATTTAATTGAGTATAATAATAAAATGCAGAAGAGCTATGAGCAGTACAGCATTACGTGCAGTGCCTTTTAAACATATTTAAAAATTCCTGTGCTGACCTGACACATAACCTCTTGTGTTCCAGCAAACTTTCCTATGCAACAAAGGTTGTGTCCGGAATCATTATGGAAAGAGATAAGAATAGTGCAGAAGTTAAATGTCAAATTGGGATGAAGCTGATTTCAATATCATTAGGCAGGATCTGGCAAACATAGACTGGGAGCAGCTAATTTCAGTTAAAGCTATGTTTGGAAAGTATGACGCTTTAAAAGTTGTATAGTGAGAATTCAAGACCAGCATATTCCTCGAAAAATGAAAGACAAGGGCACCAAGTCCAGAGAACTCTAGATATCAAGGGATATCAAGAGTTTGATAAATAAAAAGAAGGAAACATATGTTAAGGTGACAGCATTAAAAACAGGGAGGTCTTTCTGAATTAGAGAATTCATTAAAAAAAAATTAGTAGGGCAAAGAGAGGTCATGAAACATCTTTGTCAAATAGGATTAAGGAAAATATAAAGGCATTTTATAAGTATATTAAGAGAAGCGGATTAGCACTCAAAGAATGGGGCCATTAGAGACCAAACTGGCAATCTGTGCATGGAGCCAGAAGATTTGGATGAGGTTTTAAATGAACACTTCTCATCTGTATTCACAAAAGGAAAGACATCACAGAAGGCGATTTCAATTGGAATGGTGAGGTTCTAAAGCATGTAAAGATTAACAAGGAGGGGCTCTTAGATGTTTTGGTGAATTTAAGGATTCTTAAATCCCCAGGGCCTGATGAGATGTATCCTGGACAACTATGGGAGGCAAAGGAGGAGATTGCTGGCTAGTGGAAATATTTAATACTTCACTGGCCACTGGTGATTGGATAGCTAATGTAGTTTGTTTCTTCAAGAAAAGTATCAGAAACAGGCCAGATAATTACAGAACAGTTAATCTGATATTCATGGTAGGAAACTTATTGAAAAAAATTCTGATGGACAAGATTAATCAACACTTGGAAAGACTGGGATTGTTTAAGGATATTCACTATGAATTTGTTGAAGGGAGATCCTCTCTGACTAATTTAATCGAGTTTTTTTGTAAAGGTGACTAAATACATTGATAAGGGCAGTGCAGTTGATGTGATTTACATGGACTTCAGCAAGGCCTTTGACAAGGTCCCGCGTGAAAGTCTGGTCTAGAAGGTAAAAGCTCATGGAATCAAAGGCATTTTGGTAAACTGCATCCAAAATTGGTTTGCAAATAGAAGACAAACAGTTTCTTATGTATATTGATGAGTTGAATGTGAATGCAGAAAGTATAATTTGTAAGTTTGAAGATGATATGACAATTGGTAGTGTTGCTAAGGAGGATGGTCTGGGCTACTATATGATGTTGATTAAGTGATAAACTGGGCAGATCAATGGCAGATGTAATTTAGTCCTGATAAGTGTCAAGTGATGCATTTTGAGAGGTCTAATAAGGGAAGGATATGCATAATGAATTTTTTTAGGTCCCCACGGAGTACTGAGAAACAAAGGGTCTTTGGTGTACAAGTCCATAGATCCTTGAAGGTGTCAGCACATGTACATAGGATGGTGAAGAAGGCATATGCTTATCTTCATTAGAATATAGGAGCAAGGAAGTATCCTTACTACTTTATAAAACATTGGTTAGGTCACAGATGGAATATTGTGTGAAGTTCTGGTGGCCACTCTTTCAGAAGGACATGATTGCACTGAAGAGGCTGCAGAGGAGATTCACTAGGATGCAGCTGCAAATGTGTTGCTGGTCAAAGCACAGCAGGCCAGGCAGCATCTCAGGAATAGAGAATTCGACGTTTCGAGCATAAGCCCTTCATCAGGAACAAGAGAGAGTTCTCTCTTGTTCCTGATGAAGGGCTTATGCTCGAAACGTCGAATTCTCTATTCCTGAGATGCTGCCTGGCCTGCCGTGCTTTGACCAGCAACACATTTGCAGCTGTGATCTCCAGCATCTGCAGACCTCATTTTTTACTCACTAGGATGCAGCCTAGGATGGAAAGCCTCAGTTATGAGGAGAAACTGGATAGTCTTGGTTTGTTTTCCTTGGAGCAGAGGAGGCTGAGAACTATCTGATTTTGTATAGAAAATTACGAGATGATAGGGTAGAGAGTGAGAATCTTTTTCCCATGGCAGACATACCTAACACTAGAGGAAGAGTAAGTGGTTTAGATGATCTGATGAAAAATAGTTTCACTTAGACGGTAGTAAAAATACAAACATGTTGCCTGAGAGAGTGGTGGAGGCAAGTACTCTTGTAACATTTAAGGAACTTCTGGATGAGCATTTAAAATGCTAGGGCACAGTAGGCTAAATTGGATTAGCATAAGTTTGGTGTTTAATGGTTAGAGTGGACATGGCCTGTTTCTGTGCTGTGTGACTCTGTGAGGCTGCTGGACTGCAGAAGTACAACCTTTAGTCTAATTGTGAATGTAAGAAATCATGACAGTTCACAATAATTGATTTACACACCCTTATTTATAGATCTTGAGATCTCTTACACATGGCATTGTTGCTCCATTGATCTCCACTCAAAGCACCATCAAGAAATAGAAAGTAAAACTGGAAGCTACCTGACCCCAGAATGTTCTCTTAGATTTATTGCAAAATATCAATTTTCAGCAAATGTACACAAAAATGAGCAGCGAAATTTAGTCGAATGACTAGCGAAATTTTCTTCATACAGATTTAGTGCTGAGATATTGACCAAAATATATAAATCAGAGATACTCAAGAAGGAAGTCCTGGTGAGCTTCTGTAGTGCTTCTTAAAGATGGTGTACACTATTACAATGATATTTCTATGATGTGTGTGTGAATATTGAAAATGGTAGGTTGCTTTGCCAAGCAAATGGATTGCTTTGTCCTGAATGGTCCTGAATGGTGTGAGTTTCTTGAGTACTGTTGAAGTTCTACTCTGCCAGGCAAATGGGAGGTATTCCACTACACCCCTGACTAGTGAGTTGTGGATGTGGATAGTCTTTGGATGCATTTGGTATGTTGGTGTGTATGTGTTGGAATTCTTACCTCCCTGGATGTGGTGAGAATAGGAAATAGTCAGGCAAGTCCCCTTCTTCACTGCCTCACCGATTAAGTTCTGGACTAGAAGTTCAATAGGCAACTTCCTTGATTTTATGCCAATTATGGCCCTTACATGGACAATTGACAGTCACTTAAGAACCTCAACTCATCATCTTCCTGATCACCGGCCACCCTGATTAGTGAGAACATTTCCCTGATTGGGAACCTATAGTGACACACTTTCTGGTTGAGTAGATAAACCTCCATTTGCTCTAATCTGGAACGGTGGTCAGATGAATAGATATAGTGGGAGGAACAGAACAATCTCTGAAAGTTATTCCCCCTGACTTTCTAACCCTCTTCACATCCCCTCCCCCAGGTATCTTTTCATGGCTGGAATCTCCCAAGGAATAGTCCTCACCAGCGGATTTCATGACCCAGAAGCTCTAGCTTTACTACACCAGGATGCCAGTGTTAAGGGCTGTGATACGATGAGAAATTTGGCCAGGCTTGCCTATGAAATTTTCATGATCAGAGCAATGTACGATTATGTGAGTGCTCTTGGATGCAGGGCTGATGTATTAGTATGGACATAGAACATCAAACATAGAACAGAACAGCACTGTCCTGGCCCTTCGGCTCTCGGTGTTGAACTAACCTTCTATCCTACTTTAAGATCAAAATAACCTACATACCCTTCATTGTACTATTATACACGTGCCTAACCAAGAGTTGCTTAAATGTCCCTAACATACCTGACTCAACAATCACTGCTGTCAGTGCATTCTATGTACCCACCACTCTCTTTTATTACCCATCTTCTTCCAGGGGTGATTAACATTTTCTAAAATTTATTACAACTTTACCAGATCATGTCCAGGTTTCCTCACCTATTACCAGCAGTCAGTATGATGACAAAGATGTCAGATGTTGCAAGGATACTCCTAATATGCAAATAGTTGAAATTTGAAGTCGGGACTACATTAGAAGGAGTAGGTAGTAATGGGGCCAGATGTTCAAAGACTTTTCTTTATTTCAATAACTGCTGGATAGGGCAGCTGTGGGTTCCAGGGACTCACAAGCACATACTCCTCTTCACTAACAGAAAGCAGAGGCTGCAGGTGAAGCATAAATAAAGCTGTAGGTTGCCCATGATTTCTAGAGCTGGATCTTGGTGCCATGTTACCTTAAGAACGTAGAACAGTGCAGCACAGTACAGACCCTTCAGCCCTTGATGTTGTGCCGACCTTTTATCCTACTCAAAGATAAAACTAACCTACATATCCTTCATTTTACTATTATCCATGCTCCTAACCAAGAGTTGCTTAAATGCCTCTCATGTATCTGACTCTACTACCACTGCTGACACTGCATTCCATGTACTCACCACTCTCTGTGTCAAGAACCTACCTCTGACATATCCCCTAAACCATCTTCCAATCACCTTAAAATTATGCCCCCTCATGATAGCCATTTCTGCCCTGGGAAAATGTCTCTGACTGTCCACTCTATCTTTGCCTCTCATCATCTTGTACACCTCTATCAAGTCACTGCTCATTCTTCTTCATTCCAATGAGAAAAGCCGGAGCTCCTTCAACCTTTCATCTTAAGACATACCCTCCAGTCCAGGCAGCATTCTGGTAAATCTCTTCTGCACCCTCTCTAAAGCTTTCACATCCTTTCTATAATGAGGCGACCAGAACTGAAGAAGAAACTGAGGACTGCAGATGCTGGCGATTAAAGCAAAAAGTGTGGTACTGGAAAAGCACAGCTAGTCAGGCAGCATCCGAGGAGCAGGAGAGTCGACATTTCGAACATAAGCTCTTCATCAGGAATGTGACCAGAACTGAACACAATATTCCAAGTGTGGTCTAATCAGGGCTTTAGAGAGCTGCAGCATAAGCTCATGGCTCTTAAAGTCAATCCCCCTGCTAATGAAAGCCAACACACCCTACCCCTTCTCAACAACCCTATCAACTTGGGTGGCAACTTTGAGAGATATGTGGACATGGACCCCAAGATTCCTCTGTTCCTCCCAGAACAGATTTTTGCAGGACACCACCAATCACTGAGCTCCAGGCTGAATACTTTCCATCAACTACCACCCTCTGTCTTCTATGGGTCAGCCAATTCTGTATCCAGATAGCCCAATTTCCCTGTATCACATGCCTCCTTACTTTCTGAAAGAGCCTACCATGGGGAACCTTATCAAATGCCTTGTTAAAATCCAAATATACCACAATCACTGCTTTACCTTCATCAATGAGTTCTGTCACATCCTCAAAGAATTCAATAAAGATTTTGAGGCACGACCTGCCCCTCATAAAGCCATGCTGACTATCTCTAATCAAAGTATGCTTTTCCAAATAATCATGTCCTCTCTCTTAGAATCCACTCGATTAAGCTACCAGCTATTATGCTTCTCTAACACTTCATGTTATAAGCACAAAATCACACCCATTGTAAGTTATTTTTAGCACTGTGAATGACTTATTCAGCAGACTAACCACATGATAGCCACAAACTAACCACAATCAAAAAGCTGAATAAGATCACTGTCATCAAATAGTCATCTTATTGTGGTGTTGGGCTGAGCCAGTGGCAATACGCAGAATGCTTCTGTGCTCTGCGTATGGATCTGTCCTTATGACTGTCTTAAAGATATACTGAATTGCATTACTAGAAATTGCTGCTCAGTACTATTTCTACAATTTTATGCAGGGAATATCAAATACAGACAGAGAGACGCCTTCAAGGAGATGAATAGTAGTTTTCCTGAGGTCTTGACAGGAGGAGATTTACTATGATTCTGCAGGTAACCTGGAGACCCTGTAAACCTCAGTATGAATTGGAAGCACTTGGTCAAGGAGGTCCATGTTTGCCATCAGAACTTACTCATAAGTTACTTGCTGCAGAGCCATAAGACATTGAGTAACCATGTGAGTGAGTCAAAGCCATTCACTGCACCTTCGCACAAAGCAAAGGTTGGATTTATACAATTTGTTTCACACCCATTGGACATTCCAAAGAGTGTTTCAGTCAATGAAGTACGTTTGAGGTTACAACTGGCATTGTGTAACATAGGCAACCAATTTGCACGTAGCAAACTGCTGCTCCACCAACACCTCCCACTGCTTAATGCATCATACACCCAGTATTGACCCAGTACCAGTCTGTGGCACTCAGGATTCATGGCTAAAATCCAAATCACCCTGAAACATATTCAAGTGGTGCCAACATTGCATCCAGCTCCTGCTGCTGAGACATACAATCATTTACACAACTATGGCAAACTCACCATTCAAAGAGTGCATTCTACCCTCTTTCTCTCAAGACAAGCTGACCATCAAGAAAAAAAGAGCAGAGGAGAATCCGAGAGGGGTAACAAATTCAGTTTCATTTCATTTACTATGTCATGGGTCTGGCTGCATCAGAGGTCATGACACCTGACAATTCAGAATAACAGTCTATTTTTGGTTTATGTTTGTTCTCCATTTTCAGATGGTCCTTATCATGCTGACTGACATGATGACCATGCCATGGATAGTCTGACCAGGAACTGTTTAACTTCCTCCCTACCCCACTGCCCTCTCCTTAATCTCCCCCTACAGATCTTCTGCTTTCACACCCCAACAGTTGCTGCCAGCCTCATTCACAACAGGTTCATGAGGAAGAGGAGCGAAAGCAATATGACAGTGATGATAAAGAGGAGAAAGTGAGGACTGTAGATGCTGGAGACCAGAGTTGAAAAATGTGGTGCTGGAAAAACACAGCAGACCAGACAGCATCCGAGGAGCAGGAGAATCGACGTTTTGGGCACAAGCCCTTCTTCAGGAATGAGGCTGGAGTGCCAAGTGTGCTGAGATAAAGGGTAGGGGGGAGGGAATTTGGGGGAGGGGTGCTGGGAATACGATAGGTGGAAGGAGGTGAGGGTGAGGGTGAGGGTGATTGGCCGGAGAGGGGGTGGGGGCGGAGAGGTTGGGAAGAAGATTGCAGGTTAAGAGAGCAGTGCTGAATCCGGGGGTCAGGACTGAGATAAGATGGGGGGAGGGGAAATGAGGAAGCTGGAGAAATCTACATTCATCCCTTGTGGTTGGAGGGTTCCTAGATGGAAGATGAGGTGCTCTACCTCCAGGCATCGTGTAGTCAGGGTCTGGCAATGGAGGAGGCCAAGGACCTGCATGTCCTTGTTGGAGTGGGAGGGGGAGTTAAAGTGTTCAGCCATGGGGTGGTTGGGTTGGTTGGTGTCCCAGAGGTGTTCCCTGAAAGGTTCCGCAAGTAGGCGGCCTGTCTCCCCAATGTAGAGGAGACCACATCGGGTGCAATGGATACAGTAAATGATGTGTGTGGAGGTGCAGGTGAATTTGCGAGTGATGATAAAGAGACTCCTATCAATTGATGTGACTCTCACAGTCACCAGCTCAAGCTCCAATATGACACAGACCATAAAGATCAATATAACGTCAAGACCAATGTGTGGCAAGACAGAGGCATGATGGCCTGCAGAAATATTTGGGAAAAAATGGTTTGTGCAGCAGCTCATCACCAACTCAAAGCAAATGTATCTTTTCACCGTTGTGAAAAGAAGCAACCACAATTGGTGGAGTTTATGCACCAGGGGTTACCGGCCTCTGATTAGTTGACAGCTTTGACAAATCAGGATGCTGGTGTCAAGGTCGTTATAGGCTGACAAATTTGCCCATGCTTGCCTATGAACTTTTAACAATCTGATTAGTGCATGATATTGTGAGGCCTATAGAAGACTCAGACTCACAGGAATTCACAGCCTGATACTGGGGGAACGTGGTTGTGGTGTTAGGCACCTTGTCACTGTCAGCTGAATAGGCGTTATACAAACATATAAGCACTGCCACTGCTGCTGTCATATCCACTACATACCTTTTGCGTGGATGAGTGCCATTTTTTCTGAGGATGTTATCTGAGGATGTCATGTCATGTAATGTCAAATCCAGGAGTTCACAGCTCCAAAAGCATCCCAACTTGTCTTCAAAGGCTGGCAGTTTGGTATCGAGTAAAGCTGTTGGCTGTTTCTTTAAGCCTATCTTCAAAATTTGGACAGCTCTTTTCACCAGACCATTGATGATGGATGGTATGGAGCTGTCCTTCTATGCCAAAAGCCATTCAGCTTTCAGAAATAGTCAAATTCCTGCTGTTATCTGGGAGCTTATTTACTGCAAAACTCCATGCAGCTTTTCTATCATTGTCCCTTTGATAAATGAACTCTATGCATGTCCAATCACTCTGAGTGGGTGTCCACAATGATGAAGAACATTGAGCCCATGAAAGGGCTGGCAATGTAACTAAGTCCAGGATTTACCCAGCCATTCCTATAAATGTGGGGGAGCTTCTAGCGACACTTTTTGTCCTTGTTGGCACTCTGGGCACTGCCCCGCCAACGTGGCTATATTTGTATCCAATTCAGGCCACCAGACATAACTTCTCACCAATACCTTCATTTTGGAAACCCCTAGATGGCCGTGTTGGAATTCAGCAAGTATCTGGAAGTGACCTTTGCTTGAGACAATCACTTTTGGTACACTTAAGAAAATGCCATCTGCTATAGTGATCTGGTTTCAGCAGGTCCAGAAGGTTTAAGTTCTGGTTGTGATGGCAATTTTGTTTCCCTCATCACCAGCAGCTGTTTTAGTTTTACTAAGACAAGATCTTTTTGTGTCCATCATCTGAAATTGTCAGTGGTAAGTGGAAGAAGGGTGTCCAGAAAGTTTAACACCAGACCAGACTCTTCTAGTGACAGCACTACCAGTGGTGTATTTTCCGGTGAGAGGTGGCTCAAGGCATTTGCTATTTGGCCTCGCAGCTGGTGTTCTAATTTATAATTGTACACATTTAGAATGAGAGCTGAATTCAACCCAAATCTAAGGGTGGCACGGCCTTGTCGTCTCTGAGTAGTCCTAGCAGGAGTTTGTGGTCTGTTACTATTACAAATTTACATCCATACAGGTATTGGTGAAACTTTCTCACATGACAGATGACCACCAAATATTCATTACTGAGCTGAAAATGTGTTGCTGGTTAAAGCACAGCAGGTTAGGCAGCATCCAAGGAACAGGAAATTTGACGTTTCGGGCCAGAGCCCTTACAAATATTCATTCCCTATCTGGGCCTATTTGCGCTCTGCATCATCCAAAGTCCAGGTAGCATACACTACTAGACATTCTTCTCTATTGTACTATCTGTGAGCCAACACTATCCCGATACCGTACAGGGAAGCATTGCAAGTCAGCACCAGATCTCACTTGGGACTATGCCAACACTTGAGATGGTGATAGCTGCTTTATATCCATAAAGGCTACGTCTTGGCTACTTGACCATTTCCAAGGCTGACCCTTTTTCAATAGCAGATGTAGGGTGCCAGGATTGAGGCCAGGTTACGTATGAATCTTCCATAATAATTTACCAATCCAAGGAAAGACTTAAGCTCCAGGACAGATGTGAAAACCGGGACACCTTTTTTTGATTAGATTAGATTACTTACAGTGTGGAAACAGGCCCTTCGGCCCAACAAGTACACACCAACCCTCCGAAGACCAACCCACCCAGATCCATTCCCCTACACCTAACACTACAGGTAATTTAGCATGGCCAATTCACCTAACCGGCATATCTTTGGACTGTGGGAGGAAACCGGAGCACCCAGACACATGGAGAATGTGCAAACTCCACACTGTTGCCTGAGGCGGGAATTGAACCTGGTTCTCTGGCGCTGTGAGGCAGCAGTGCTAACCACTGTGCCGTTATTTGATTACCTTTAGTTTGTCTTCCAAAGGGTGTAACCCTGTCATGTCCATTCCAAAGGCAGGTCACATGGGCTGCCTGGAACACATACTTGTTCCATCTAAGGAAGATGCTCACCTTGGAGAAACGCTTAAGGACTATATCCAAGTTCTCTAAGTGCTCTTTATTTGTCTTCTCTGTTATGAGCATGTCATCTAGATAAATGGCGACCGGGGGTGGACCTTGTAAAAAGTTCTCCATTGCCCAATGAAAAATGGCACAGACCAAAGATATCCCAAGTGGCAGACTCATATATTAGTACAAACCCTTATGGGTATTTATTATGGCATAATTCTGGGAATCCTCATCTAACTGCAATTGCAGGTGTGCATGGCTCATGTCCAGCTTTGTGAATGATAGTGATGCCATCCACCCCCACCACCCACCCTCCCCCCACCCCGGCCAGCTCTGCATATAAGTTGGGGTTGGGCATTTACCCAGCTGTGAGAAGTGGTTTACCATTTATTTAATATCCTCACAAAGGTGAACTGACACTTTGGACTTCAAAATCAGTTTGACTAGTGCTGCTCATTCCACAAACTGTGCTGGTCTGATGATTCCTTTACTTTCCCGCCTCCTAATTTCAGTCTCTGCTTTTGCATGTAAGGAAAATGGCACTGGATGCACCCTGCAGGCATGTGGAATTGCTTCCTGGTCAACAAGCAAGGTGGCCTTGAATCCTTTGATAATCCTTAGACCTTCCTGAAAAACCTCTCGTATTTATTTAGGACTTCACTCAGGCATCTATTTTCTAATCAAAAAATGTTGAGCCAATCAAGGTTAGATTCCCTACAGTGCAAAAACAGGCTATTTGGCCCAACAACTCCACACCAACCCTCTGAAGAGCACCCCACTTCCCTCTGACGAGTGAACCTAACACTATGGGCAAATTAGCATGGCCAATTCACCTAAACTGCACATCTTTGGACTACGAGAAGAAACATGAACACCTGCAGGAAACCCACACAGACACAAGGAGAATGTGCAAACTCCACACAGACAGTCGCCCAAGGCTGGAATCAAACCTGGGTGTCTGGCACTATGAGGCAGTAGTGCTAACCACTAAGCCACCATGCTACCTCAAAGAAGAATCTTTTTCATCAGGTATGGGCCACAGGTAACACAATCAGTGGTAACTGAACCAACTGCTTCTCATACAAGACTGGAATCGAAGTTATACCCTTAATCTGTAAAGGTTCCCGGTATAGGTTCTCAGCCTAGCTAAGCTCTTAAACAAACTTAAGGGTTTGAGTCCAGGGTGAATTTTGTTGAAGAATGTTTCTGCAATCACTGGCCAGTCTCAATGTCTGTTAGAACTGGGAGATCATTTAACCAGATGTTTATTCTGATTGCTTCTGATCTGGATGTTGCTGAGCAATTTAACTGTTCCAAGCTAGATGTAAGTAGATTTTCCAGGTTGTGCACTCTCCTGGATGCCAGCCTATGCGTTCTCCTACTCATTTCAGGCCTAGTGGGATTCTTTTACAATTTTGAGTCTGCATATTAGCTGTAACTACAAAGGCTTGTTGAGCTGGATCCTGAAGGAAATGTTAACCATTTAACCAAGGCTTGGATTTGTTTCTGGATTTTGCTGTGCGATGACCTAGAGTCTCTCTGTTCAGGATATATCATGAGTGAGGCTATGCAATTTTCTTCACTCAAGTGGTGTCCACCAAGCTCAGTCACCCTGATGAGGGTGTCCATGTTTATCTGCATTCCCTGTAACTTATATGCTCCACTTGCCACATTTCCTATTCACAAAGTTGGTTGCCTGTTTGCAATTCAGTTAGGCTTCGAGCTAGTAGGCGCTTTTGCATGGTTAAGATAATTCATTCCACTCTTGTCACCACTGAAATTATTCAACCGAAGCCAGTATCCCATCACCAAGCCAACTTTTATTTACATGTGCACTTGGACTTGAAGCTGGTTTGGCTTCCTTAGAGGAGAAAGTGAGGTCTGCAGATCTGGAGGTCAGAGCTGAAAATGTGTTGCTGGAAAAGTGCAGCAGGTCAGGCAGCATCCAAGGAACAGGAAATTCGACGTTTCGGGCATAAGCCCGATGAAGGGCTTATGCCCGAAACGTCGAATTTCCTGTTCCTTGGATGCTGCCTGACCTGCTGCGCTTTTCCAGCAACACATTTTCAGCTCTGGCTTCCTTAGAGTCAGTACTCAGCGTGAATAGAACTTCTGACCCTCTTGTTTATACCTGTCAGCCAGGGCTCCCTGGCTGAACCATGTTAACAGCCCCAATCAGGGAACATGTATTCTGTTGTTACAATCACTATAATGTCTGTTTCTACCACCTTCCCTGGTAGTGCATTCCAGGCACCTGCCATCTCTGCATAAAAAACTTGCCTCGCTCATCTCCTTTCAGCTTTCCTCCTCTCACTTTAAACCTATGTCCTCAAATGTATTTTACATTTCCACCTTGGTAAACAAACTCCAACTGTCCACATTATACATGCCTCCGATAATTTTAAATACTTTTATATACCCTCAGTAGCCAACACTTTGGTGAAAACAATCTAGGTTTGTACAAACTCTCCTTGTAGCTTATAGTGTCCAGTCCAGGCAATCCTGGTAAACATCATTTGCGCCTGCTCCAAAGCCACCACAACTTTCCAAAGAATGGTGATTAGAACCACACACAAAGCTGCAAATGTGCCAAACTAAAGTTTTAGATAGCTGCAACATGACTTGTGAACTTTTATACTCAATGCCCTGAGATGAAGGCAAGCATGCCATATGTCTTATTTACCACCTTATCCATTTGTGTTAACACCTTCAGGTGGCTACGGACTTGCACCTCAAGATCTCTCTGTATATCATACTCTTAAGGGTCCTGTCATTTACTTTCCTCTTGCATTTGACCTCCCAAAATGCATTACCTGAGACTTGTCACTCCATCAGCCATTCTCTGCCTAACTTTCGTGCTGGTCTGCATCCTGCTCTATCCGTTGATAATTGTCCTCAGTATTCACAATTTTCATGTCGTCTGATAATTTACTTATCACGTCACCTGCATTTTCATTCCAATCATTTATATAAATTACAAACAACAGTCTTGCATAACATCAGTGCTCATTGATCCACCAGTCAGAAAAATACCCCTCCAAAATTACATTCTGTCTTCTAAGACCAAACCAATTTTGTATCCAACTTACAAACTCACAATGGATCCCATGTGACTTAATCTTCTGGATCATCCTCATGAATGACCTTATCAAATGCTTTAGTAATGTCCACATAGACAACATCCACTGTACTACCCTCATCAATCATCTTTGTCACTTCCTCGAAAAACTCAATCAAATTCGTGAGACAAGACCTCCTTCTGCATAAAGCTAGGCCGACTATCCCTAATACATCCTGGAGAATCTTCCCCAAGGATTTCCTTACCACTGATGTAAAGTTCACTGGCCAATACATTCCTGAATTATCCCTGTTGCCATTCTTAAATAAAGGAACTACATTGGCTATTATCTATTCTTCTGGGATCCTCTTGCTCCTAATATATGTATAAAATGTCTTGGGATTCTCCTAATCCTTCTTGCCAAGGATATTTCATGGTCTCTTTTAGACCTCATAATTCCTTCTGTAAGTTCTTTTCATGCTTCTTTTATATTTCTCAAGGGTCTTGTCTGATTTCAGTTTCCTAAAGCTTACATACACTTCCTTTTTCTTTTTGATTAATTTGTCAATCTCTCTTGTCATCTTCAGGGTTACTGAACCTTACTATCTTTTTCTTTGATCCCCCACAGGAACATATTATTCCTGAACTCTGATCAACTAGCCTTTAGAAAACTCCCACGTCAGATGTGAATTCATCCTCAAACAGCCCAATCCAATCTAATTTCTCCAGTTCCTGCCTAATACAATTGTAATTAATCTTCCCCCAATTTAACGTTCACCCAAGGACTAGTCCTTTCCTAATCCATAATTATCCTAAACCTTATGGAATTATGATTGCTGCACTCAAAACGCTCCCCTACTGAAACCTCAATCACTTCGGCAGGCTCATTCCTCAGTACAATGTCTAAAAAGGCTCCTACCCTACTTGGTCTATATATATTATTTTAGGAAACCGACCTGGATATGCTGAACAAATTCTGCCCTATCGGACCCCCTGGAGCTAAGGGAGTCCCAATAAATGTTGGGGAAATTAAAATCACCCACATGCTGTTGTTTTTACATTTTTCCATGATCTGCCAACCTATCTGTTCCTCCATCTCCTGCTGGCTACTGAGAGGCCTATAGCAGTTATTGCATCTTTCTTATTTTGAATTTTTACTCATATGATGTTGCTAAATGAGCCTTCCAAGATGTCCAGTCCTAGTATAGCAGTGAACCTCTCCTTAATCTGTAATGCAATTCCTTTGTCACTTTTACATCTCTCACTATCACACCTAAAACTAAATACTGGAACATTGGCTGGAATCATGGGCTCTCTAGTGGTTCAATGGTAGTGTTTCTACCTTTGAATCAGGATGCTTCGGTTCAAGTTCCACCTGCTCCAGATGTGCCTAATAACATCTGTGAACAGATTGATTAGAAAAAAAAGGTGAGCTGAAAGCCCTGTCCTTCTCTTATCCAAGTCACCATCAGGGCTGCAACATGTACTAATGTACTAATGTAGCTCCATGTACTAATCGAGCTTCTAAGCCTTAACTGTTATACTCCTTGCATTGAAATAAATACAATTCTCACTGCCTGTCCTGATGTTTTCATTATCCTGGCATGCCTGTTCTTTCTATTAGACTTAGAACTCTAGCTTTGGCTGTTTATTAGCTTTATTTATTATCTTCTGCATGTTTAACTATTTTCTGATAATCATGCCTCCAAGGCCTTTCAAAGTTCCACATTTTTTACACTTTTTCACAAGATTTTTGGTACTTATTCAATTTCTGTTTAAGAGTTAATTTTCTTAATATTAACTTAACATTTCTATTTCTTCATTAAATTGATCCTTTGCATAGATGTCAATGTGGGAACACTGCCACAAGACCATTCACACTCTCGGATTGTCCTCCAATACCGCTTAAGGCAGCTAAGACCCAAGTAATGAATCAGGCTTCATCAGACTTATCACAGGCACTGAACAAAAGAAAGTTTTCAATCGAAAATAAAACACAAGAATTTCAATGGATCATGAAGAGTGTCATAAGATGTCTGCTTGACAGAAGAATTGCTGCAGGTTAAAGGGTCACAAATCATGTGCCTGTCACAAGAGGCTTTCCATGATTGTTTTTCCCTTAGTGAGGCCTTTATTAGGAATCCTTGCAGACTTTCAGATTTCCGTTGAATCGAAGCATTCACGTTGGTTTTAAACGAACGAGCTGATTTGACATAGGACCTGGCAGCGAAGTTTGAATCTTTCAGTTTTTAAGGTGGATTACTCGCGTTTCAGGAAGATGTGGAGATCTCTCTGGCTGTGGATGACGATCGGGGTTGTTGAACTGGCTTTTGCTCAGTTTCCCCGCGCATGTAGCACAGTCCCTGCCCTGCTCTCCAAGACATGCTGCCCACCGCAGGGCTCGGATCCGGCAGTGCTGTGCGGGGCTGAACTCAATCGAGGGAAATGTACTGACATGCAAGTAAGTGAGAAACCCTGGAGTGGACCCTACAATCTGCGAAACGTGGATGACCGGGAGAGGTGGCCGCTCAAGTTCTTTAATCGGACCTGCAGATGTATGGGTAATATAATTTTCTCCTTTCTGCTTCTGTACAAGGAATTGGCTTAATCCTTTGATCAGCCCATCGATTTTCAATGTAACTTTATAACTGGTGAATATGTATTAGTTGTTTGAAAGCAACTGATCTCTACACTTTACTGTGGCTAAAAAGGATACAAACATTTCTGACAGGCCCTTCCAATCTCATTCTTTGCCTCCCTCGGTATCTTGGGATATCAAGCTGTGGGAATGTATCTACCTTAATGTTTTTTCAACGCACCCAACACCATTTAATATCGACATGCCCTAGAATACCAACATACCCCCTTCCTAGTCTTACCATCACGAATTGTTTTCTTCTTGGTGATTACCAGTGTGAAGTACTCATTAGGGACTTCATCCACTTTCTCTGGATCAATGCAAAAAATCCATCCTTCACCCTTGAGTGGACCTACCTTTCCCTAGTGACCCTGTCCCTAGTGACCCTTTTGCTTCTAATATCTATATAAAATGCCTTGGGATTCTCATAATCCTACTTGATAAAGACATTTCATGATCTCTTTTAGACCTCATAATTCCTTGTGTAAGTTCTTGCCTTTTCCTCATAACTCTTCATCTCCTTATTGATTAAAAATCTGTCAATCACAGTTTTAAATGTGCTTAATGACCCAGCCTCCTCTAGTAAAGAATTCCACAGAGTGACTACCCTTATGTGGTATGCTGAAAGTCAGAAGTTGCCCTCCAGAGAAGAGACAGCCCAGGTTTGATCACCTTCCACTGTGATTTTTGCGGTCTGTTACATGATTCCTTGATCTTGTGATTCTGTGACCTTCAGTTACTTTTGCTGGTTCGGTGGGCAGTTTGTAGCTTCCTCAACTTCAGAAAATTCTGATGCAAGGACATTGGGATGATATCTGTAAGAAAAAGAGTCAAAAACATTTTAGTGTGGGTAAAGAATCCCAGTTTGGAGAAGAGAGTTCAGCATAATTCCAGAATGATATGGCTTAACAGATTTACCATCAACACTTACATAGTGAGATGTTCCAAGATGATTCACACATTCTTGATTCAGCAAACATTAATACTCACCTAGAAGGGAAAGCATCATGAGAGGTCAAGAGATTTTTTTTTAGGAGAGGTTTATAAGATGATCAAAGTGAAATGGCAGTGAGAATTAAGGAGAGGATATCCAGAACATAGTGTTGACAAAAGTGAGAACAGAATCAAGAGAATGCGTAGTTCTTGATGCTTTCCCAATTTGTCGAAGATTGCAGAGACAGTGAGGCACACACCAATGAAGGCATCATAAATGAGAATGAGAGTTTTAAAATGTCAATGTTAATGGAGCAGGTATATGAGCACAAGGATAATGAGTGATCATGATTCAGTGTAAATTAGATCACAGGAGAGAAAGAAAAAAATCTGAGGGCGGGAGCATGGATAACTACAAAAGTTAAATATGTTATTAAACTTAAAGAAAAAGTATAATTATGGAAAGATAGGTGGGATATCTAAAGATTGGACAGACGATACAAAAAAGACTAAAAGGTTAATGAAGGGGGAAAAAAATAGAGCAGGAAAGAAAGCTAGCCAGAAATATGAAACAGATTCTAAGACTTCCTATATATTTTGTTTTTAAAAAGTAAGTTGAAGCATTAGTCTAATAGAAAGTGAGCTTGGGGAAGTAATAATGGAAAAGAAGGAGATGGGCAGATCAATTGGTATTTTATATCAGCTTTCACTATAGAGGGCGTACAAAAATTCCAGAAATCTCTAAGTTAGGAACTAGCAAATTCTCAGCAGAAATCGGTTTATTTCTGATTTATTGATGACAAAGTAAGCTTGAGGGGCCAAATGGCCTACTCCTAACTCATATGTTTGTATCACTCCATTCTGACGATGCTGGGCAAAAGCAGATAATCAGTATATTAAAACCACACAGCCAACTTACTAGTGCTATCAACGATCATGAAAGGAACATTTGTCTGCTTAGATCGGTTGGCACATGCTTTGCAGTACTCGTCTGATCAGGTCTCCCAATTAGTAATATCCCGCTGTGTGCTTCACAGTTTGCCATTCAGGAAGTGGTGTAGCTTTTACATTGGACATCCAGAACAGAGAAGGGGCTGATATTAGCACCAGGCTGATTTAGTAGAAGAAAAGAAATATAGTCAACTCAATGTGAATTAAAAATGCAACTTCCATCAGCATGAAAGTTGATTCTGCTGGATAAGGACAACAATGTTATCAAGGTGTCGAAGCAAACATTCAATACCTGAACTTAGTACCATTTATCAAACAGAGCAGGTTTGAAAATGTGAGTAATGTATGAGTGTGTGTTTAATTAGCCGAAAGAGATCTATAATGATAGTTTAAAAAGAAAAAGATTGCTGTGCGGTTAGTAATGAAACATCATTCTCTGTAACTTGTGAAACTTTTCTCTTCACTATAATAGGAAATTTTGCTGGGTATAACTGTGCTGATTGCAAATTTGGATGGATTGGCCAAAACTGTGACCTGAGAAGAGCACCTGTGATTAGAAAAAATATCCACTCTCTGACACCAGCAGAGCAACAGCAGTTCCTGGATGCACTGGATCTAGCCAAAACTACAATGCACCCAGATTATGTAATTGCTACACAACACTGGCTTAGTTTGCTAGGACCTAATGGGACCCAACCACAAGTAGCAAATGTCACAATATACAATTATTTCGTGTGGCTTCATTACTACTCCACCAGAGACACACTGCTGGGTTAGTTGTACTTTTTTTTATTTATCAAGAGTAGACAAATTTCTAGACCTCTTGTTTACATGATCAATTTTATATTAACGTTTACTTGATAAAAAGATAGCTGCAATGTGAAATGTGTAATTATTGTGCATTTTATGATATTGTGAGAATGAAAAGGCATTAATGTTGCTTTATGAGTGACAGTTAAAGTAGGTCTTGTCCCAGCCTGTCCAGAACCTCAGGGTTTTGGTATTAATTACCGCTGTGCCAGCAATTAAAATACGTATTGGTCTTTCAGCCTCGAAGACTAATCTGTCCACTTGTCTTTACACCATTTCACAAAAATCTATCATTCCTAGCCTCGAGTATTTAAGTTAACCTCAGATTGATGATTTTTTTGGGGGACAAGTTTTCACACAAGCTTTGTAATTCTTGATTTACTCTGAGTAGTCTAGATCTAGTTAGGTGGACTGGCCAAGCTAAATTGCCCATTATGTTCAGGGGCATGTAGGTTAAGTGCATTAGTCAGGGGTAAATGTATAGTAAAAGGGTAAAGGAATGGATCTGGATGGGTTCCTCTTCAGACCGTCAATGTGGACTGGTTGGGGCGAAGGACCTGTATCCACACTGTAGGCATTCAATGATGATT
The DNA here is from genome assembly GCF_020745735.1 of Hemiscyllium ocellatum. Lineage (NCBI taxonomy): Eukaryota > Metazoa > Chordata > Chondrichthyes > Orectolobiformes > Hemiscylliidae > Hemiscyllium > Hemiscyllium ocellatum. The sequence goes on along the minus strand of NC_083406.1, from coordinate 47,967,184 downwards.
CTGTGATCTCATTTTATGACTTTGTCCCTTTCGTTTTGAATTTTCAGAGCAAGAGAATGTAGTTTCTCTGTGTCTACTCATTTGAATTATTTTATCAAGTCAAATGCTTCAATTATATTTTCTTTGGCCTGCTATCTTCAACATATTACAAGCCAAATTGGATTAAACTTGTTTTGATGAATGAACTCTTTAGCCCGGTGTTAATGTGATTAGCCTGCACTGCTGTATTGACCGATACAAATTAATAATAAATCATCACAACTATCATCCCCCACTTTCAGTCTCCTGATATAATGTCCAAGCTTTGCACTGAATTCCTGCAATTTAAGTTCTTTTTCTCCCACGTGGAACTGTGCTAAATTTTCACAATTATTTATTATTGGAACCATTCAGACAAAGCCAATTCTTGACGATCAAAAATGAATTTCCCTGTGTCAGTGACATCAAACTCCATAGTTCTGAAGACTTGTGCTGTAGAAATTGTTGCTCGTCTAGCCAAGCTATTCCAGTACAGTTACAACACTGGCATCTATCCAACAATGTAAAAAATTGCTCAGGTATGTCCTGTAATAAAAAGCAGGTCAAATCTGATCCAGCCAATTACTGCTCCATCAATCCACTGTTGATCATCAGTAAAGTGATGGAAGGTGTCATCAACAATGCTATCAAGCAGCACCTGCTTAGCAATAACCTGCTCAATGATACCCAGTTTGGGTTCCACCAGGGCCACTCTGCTCCTGACCTCATCACAGTCAAGGACAAAAGAACTGAATTCCAGAGGTGAGGTGAGAGTGCTAACCCTTGACATCAAACCTCCATTCAAACGAGTGTAGCATTAAGGAGCTTGAACAAAACTGGATTCGTTAGGTGTTGTGGGACAATTCTCCAGTAGTTAGAGTCATATTTGACACATAGGAAGATGGTCATGGTTGTGAGATGTCAGTCATCTCAGCGCCAAGACATGTCTGTACGAGTTCCTCAGGGTAGTGTCCTATGTTCAACCTTCTTTAGCTGCTTCATCAATGACCTTCCCTCCAACATAAGGCCAGAAGTGGGGATGCTCGTCTATGATTGCACAATGTTCATTTGCGACCCCTCAGACCCTGAAGCAGTCCGAGTCCAAATGCAACAAGATCTGGACAATATCTAGGCTTGGGCTGACAAGTGGCAAGTAACGTTTGCATATCACAAATACGAGGCCAAGACCATCACCAATAAGAGACAATCTAACCATGGCACCTTGACATTCAATGTTATTATCATCATCATTGAATCCTCCACTATCAACATTCTGGGTGTTATCATCAATCAGAACCTCAACAGGACTCACCACATTAAATGCAGTGGCTACAAAAGCATATGTGAGGCTAGGAATATTGAGATGAGTAACTCACCTCCTGACTCCCTGAAGCCTGACCGCCATCTACCAGGCACAAGACAGGAGTGTGAAGGAATACCCCCCAGTAGCCTGGATGAGTGCAGCCCCAACAACACTCAAAAAGCTTGACACCATCCAGGACAAAGCAGCCTGCTTGATTGGCACTGTATCTACAAGCATCCACTCTATCCACCACAGACGCTCAATAGCAGCAGTGTGTACTATCTACAAGATGCACTGCAGAAATTCACCAAAGACCCTCAGACAGCACATTCCAAACCACGAACACTTCTATCTAGAAGGACAAGATTAGCAGATATTTGGAAACACCACCATCTTTAAGTTCCATTCTAAGCTACTCACCATCCTGACTTGGAAATTATTGCCATTATTTCACTGTTGCTGGATCAAAATCCTAGAATTCCTTCCCTACTGACATTGTGGGTCAATGCACAACAGATGGACTGCAGTGGTTTAAGAAGGCAGCTCACCATGACCTTCTCAAGGGCAACTAGGAAAGGGCAATAAGTGCTGGCCAGCGACATCCACATCCCACAAATTGAATCAATGATAAAACTAGTTTAGTGGCTTCTTAAGATTGCTTTGATTTGGCATACTGGAAATTTTGACATTTGACATAATTCAAATTATTAAATTAAAGGATTTTTTGTGCTTTTTGTAAACTTTGGGTGTACTATCTTACAGTTCAAAGTGTCAATGCCCTTTCGCTTTAATAGCAATTACTAACCAGAGATGTTAAAACCTAGTCAACTGAAATTGATCAGCTCAGTTTTCAATTGTAATGGTATTGTGTTTGCAGCAAGACTATAGTTTGTATGTGGAATCCAGACTTTCTCAGAGATCACATGTACCTACAATTCCCACATACCTGTACAATTTAAAATGGGTCAAAATCCAGCCCACCCCACCCCTCCACCTCTCTAGAGATACTGTCCCAGTGTTCATTTCACAATCTAGAGGCAGTCAGATCCATGGGTGGCAGGTGGACCCGAGGGAGGAGATATAGGCCTCTGGAAGCCACACCCTGCCCTTGTCTCCAATTTATTGTCAAGCTAATGGTAAAGTGTTGCTTAACAGAGAGACCTTGGAATCCCGATTCATAGTTCTTTGAAAGTGGAGTAGTAAGTAGTTTGGATAGTGAAGAGGGCGCTTAGTGTGCTTCCCTTTACTATTCAGTGCTTTGAGAATAGGATGTTGGGAGATCATATTGCAGCTGTAAAGGACATTGGTTAGTTTTGGTCTCCTTCCTGTAGGAAGGGTGTTGTGAAACTTGAAAGGGTTCAGAAAAGATTTACAAAGATGTTGCTAGGGTTGGAGGATTTGAGCTATAGGGAGAGGCTGAATAGGCTGGGACTATTTTCTCTACAGCGTAGACGGCTGAGGGGTGACCTTGTAGTGGTTTATAAAATCATGAGGGGCATGGATAGGATAAATAGACAAAGTCTTTTCCCTAAGGTGGGGGAGTCCAAAACTAGAGGGCATAGCTTGAAGGTGAGAGTGGAAAAATTTAAAAAGGACCTAAGGGGCAATGTTTTCTTGCAGAGGGCAGTGCGTGCATGGAATGAGCTCCTAGAGGAAGTGGCCGCGGCTGGTACAACTACAAAATTTAAAAGGCACCTGGATGGGTATATGAATAGGAAGGTTTTAAAGTGATATGGGGGAAAGTGAGCACTGCAGATGTTGGAGATCAGAGTCGAAGGATGTGGTGCTGGAAAAGCACAACCAGTCAGGCAGCCTCTGAGATACAGAAGCATCGACATTTCGAGCATAAGCTCTTCATCAGAAATGTGGGGTGGCCCAAGGAGGCTGAGAGATAAATAGAACAGGGTGGGTCTGAGGGGAAGTTAATTGGGAATGCAATAGGTAGATGAAGTTGAGGATGAAGGTGATAGGTTGGAGAGGAGGGTTGAGCGGATAGGTGGGAGGGAAGGTGGACAGGTAGGACAGTTCAAGAGGGCGGTTCTGAGTTGGAAGGTTGGATCTGGGATAAGGTGGGGGAAGGGAAATGAGGAAACTGATGAAGTCCACATTGATCCCCTGTGGTTGGAGGGTCCCAAGGCAGAAGATGAGGTGCTCTTCCTCAAGGCGTTGGGTGGTAAGGCTTTGGCAATGGAGGACCTGCATAACCTTGAGGGAGTGGTAGGGGGAGATAAAGGGTTTGGCCACAGGGACGTGGGGTTGCTTCATGTGTGCCTCCCAAAGATGCTCTCTGAAGCGTTCTGCAAGGAGGCGTCCTGTCTCTCCACTGTAGAGGAGACCACATTGGGAGCAACGGATACAGTCGATGATGTGTGTGGAAGTGCAGGTAAATCTCTGATGGATGTAGAAGGCACCTTTGGGGCCTTGGACAGAGGTAAGGGGGGAGGTGTGGGCAGAGTAAAAACAATGACTGCAGATGCTTGAAACCAGATTCTGGATTAGTGGTGCTGGCAAAGCACAGCAGTTCAGGCAGCATCCGAGGAGCAGTAAAATCGACATTTTGGGCAAAAGCCCTTCATCAGGAATACAGGTTTTGCAATTTTTACAGTGGCAGGGTAAGGTGCTGGGAGGGGAGGGTGGGTTGTCAGGGGATGTGGACCTGACAAAGGAGTCGTGGAGGGAATGGTCTTTATGGAACGCATATAGGGGTGGGGAGGAAAACGTATCCATGGTGGTAGGGTCTGTTTGTAGGTGGCGGAAATGGTGGAGGATAATGCAGTGTATCTGGAGGTTGGTGGGGTGGAAGGTGAGGACCAGGGAGGTTCTGTCCTTGTTGCAGTTGGAAGTGCAGAAAGTGCATGAGATATGCTGGAAGGCATCATCGACCACATGGAAGGGGAAATTGTGGTCTTTGAATGAGGAGGCCATTTGGTGTGTTCTGTGGTGGAAATGGTGCTCCAGGGAGCAGATATGGCGGATGCTGAGGATTGAGGATAAGGAATAGCATTTTTATGGGGTGGGGGCGGTGGGTATGTGGTGAGAGGAGGTGTAGTTCAGGTAGCTGTGGGAATCTGGTTTGTAGTAGATGTCCATGTTGAATCGGTCATTGTTAATAGAGATGGAGAGGTCCAGGAAGGGAGGTATCCGAGATGGTCCAGGTGAACTTAAGGTCGGCATGGAACGTGTTAGTTAAGTTGATGAACTGTTCAACCTAATGTTGGCAAATGGGACTAGATTAATTTAGTATATCTGGTTGGCATGGGCGAGTTGGACAGAAAGGTCTGTTTCTGTACTGAAAATCTCTGTGACTCTAAGTCCCTGTGAGCCCCCACAGCACTAAAAGAAGATAACAATTACTTGCCTTCTCACCTCTGTATCCCTTCTGGAATACACTTCAACAGGTGGCTTCTACAATCCAGCTTTCCAGTGCCAAAACATCTGATAGGGTGAGATACTCAACTAGGTGCTGCCGGTCTGCTCTTAATGAATTGATAGGTATGAAATAGGCCAGGTTATTGCGACAGCAAGAGACACTTGTTGGTTACTGCTTAGTACACTCACCCAATGCATAAATATAAAGTAGCATGTGTTTCCATCAGCTAATTGCTAAAAGCGAATTGCAAGCTCCAATATTAATGGTAGAAATCAGTTTTGTGTACAGATCACCTTTATCCTTCACTTCTCACACAGTTAACAGTTTAACATTGGAAAGAGTGGCACTGTGGTTAGCACCACTGCCTTACACTGCCAGTGACCCAGATTCACTTCCAGCTTCGAGCAGAATTTGTACTTTCTCCCCATTTGTGTGCACTTTGATTTCCTCACACAGTTCAAAAGTGTGCTGGTTTGGTGGATTGCCCATGCTAAACTGTCCACGCTAAATTGTTGTTTCATTGATGTAAGGTACACTGGTTATACATAGTCTTAAAATCCAATCTCAACTCTTAATTTAGATAACACTGAAAATGTCGTTATATCCATTTTTAAAGTGCACTTACCATTTGCCAAGGCTAGTTTTGATGTTCGACTGAAAAAGAATGAATGCACTCTATGGGAGTCTGCTTAGCAAGGTTAGATCTCATGGAATATCGGGAGAACTAGCCATTTGAATACAGAACTGGCTCAAAGGTAGAAGACAGAGGGTTGTTTTTCAGACTGGAAGCCTGTTACCAGTGGAATGCCACAAGGATCGATGCTGGGTCCACAACCTTCCGTCATTTATATAAATAAATTGGATGCAAGCATAAGAGGTATAGTTGGCAAGTTATCAGATTACATCAAAATTGGAGGTGTAGTTGACAGTGAAGAAAGTTACCTCAGATTAAAATGGGATCTTGATCAAATGGGCCAACAGGCTGAGGAGTGGCAGATGAAGTTTAACTTAGATAAATGCAAGGTGCTGCATTTTGGGAAAGCAAATTTTAGCAGGACCTATATACTTAATGGTAAGGTCCTAGGGAGTGTTGCTGAACAAAGAGAGCTTGGAGTGCAGGTTCATAGCTCCTTGAAAGTAGAGTCACAGGTAGATAGGATAGTGAAGAAGGCGTTTGGTATGCTTTCCTTTATTGGTCAGAGTATTGAGTGCAGGAGTTGGGAGGCCATTTTGTGGCTGTACAGGGCATTGATTCGGCCAGTTTTGGAATATTGTGTGCAATTCTGATCTTCCTATCGGAAAGATGTTGTGCAACTTGATAGGGTTCAGAAAGGATTTACAAGGATGTTGCCAAGGCTGGAGGGCTTGAGCTATAGGGAGAGGTTGAATAAGCTGGGGCTGTTTTCCCTGGAGTGTCAGGTTGAGGGGTAACCTTATGGAGGTTTACAAAATTAAAAGGGGCATGGATAGAATAAATAGGCAAAGTCTTTTCCCTGGGGTGGGGGAGTCCAGAACCAGAGGGCATATATGTAGGGTTAGAGGGGAAAGATATAAAAGAGACCTAAGGGGCAACTTTTTCACACAGAGGGTGGTGTGTATGGAATGAGCTGCCAGAGGAAGGGATGGAGGCTGGTACAATTACAACATTTAAAAGGTTTCTGGATGGGTACATGAATGGGAAGGGATGGGAGGGATATGGACTGGGTGCTGGCAGATGGGACTAGATTGGGTTGAGATATTTGGTCGGCATGGACAAGTTGGATCCATGCTGTACAAGTCTATGACTCTATGACTCGTGTTTGCTCTTACAAACGACAATAACATGTATCTTTAACTAGGACCTCTAAAGTTTAAGTTCAAACACTAATGATATTGACTGGCCTTCCAAAACATTCTATAAATAAGTCAAAATTAGCGTACTCCTATGTATCTGAAAAACTTTTAGGTGAGTATTTTTCTGAGTTCAGTGACGATTGTATATGCAAATGACAAATCTTGGTTTAACTGAATCAGACTTAAAAGTAATTTTATTAATTTTTAAATCTTTTTTCCTCATTGTTGCAGGACCTGGTCAGGCATTTAAAGCTATAGATTTTTCTCACCAAGGTCCAGCTTTTCTTACCTGGCATCGATATCATTTAATGTTGCTGGAGAAAGATTTACAGGTTGGATAGTGCTATACTTTGGTTTAATGAGTGTGATGAATCATTTTAATATACAACTGTGTTTAAAAAGGTGGAGAATAAGCAAAAGGAAGGGTAGATTTGAACCCAGAAAATTGAGATATACTTTCTGCACTCTTCTCCCTTCGAGGATTAAAAATACCCTTTATTTTGTACTTCAAATAGATTATGTATTAATGGGGTAGACTCTTTTCCATGGAGGGGTTTCCCACCTCATCATCTGAAATGTCAGTGAGAAATATTTCCTTATTAATCACATTGCCATTGCAAAGCACAGAGAAGGGTTAATTAGCTAGAGAGTGGACCTTGTCCCCTCCTGACTTTGTGAAAGCTCCCCCACAGAGATATTTGGTTACATCTGATCAGTGGCTCCTGTAGTTCCAGTTCCAGCAGTGACCAAGGCTGTGACTACAAGAATCAAAGCTCAGATCTCAGCAGCAGGTAAGTGCAGGTGTTCACAGTTGGGATTGGCGTTCTTGTTTTGGTGACGGGAGGAGTGAAGGTGAAACATGATGATACAGCAAAGGGCCACAGTCTTAATTGAGAGGCCAAGGGGAAGGGAAAACCCATAGAATACAAACCCAGTGTTATGTTGGTCCTGGGGGAACATCACTTCCCCCAGCCTACTTTCCCATCAGAGGCCTATGCAGGATGACCATTTGGACATGGCCCCATTCCCTCCTACCAATCTCAAGATGGAAGCTGGGTGTAAAATGGCCCTTAAGTGGTCAAGAACCAAACTGGATTCAGCATAACACCTGTGGGGTTCTGCACTCAATAATTTGCTGATTTTAGGTAGTTTGAATTACCCCCAGATCCCTGGTTCTAGACACTGGACTTGTTTCGGGAATGTGAAATGAAGAAGACAATAGACAAGGATTTTCAGGCAAAAGAAACTCTGCTTTTATTTACAGTACAAAAGATAAGAATAATACAAGTAATAAAGGTAATTGGAATAAGCAGTAAAATTAACGCTACCAATCCTGGGCTGAAAACTAGTCCCAAACTGAAATCAATCTGGGTCTGTGTGTATTTGTTTTGTCTGAGCTCAGGATTTTGTCCAGTATTTTAGATAATGGGGATTTTTGCTCAATCCTACATACCTCATCTGCTAACCCAATACATGCGGACAAATCTGGGTGGTTGGGAAAGTGATGAGGTATTCACTCAAGGAATTATACTGCTAACAATCTCCCCACCACTGGCAAACCCAATGGTGTCGAACCATAAGACTGGTCCATGGTTTACTTGCAACCCACTTCTTCATGTCCTCTGTGCAAATACTGTTTGAGTTTGGTTGAAAAGGATGTTGAAAATGCCGTGAAGATGTTCCTCTAAAATTCACCCTTTTATTTGTGATTTGGAGCTGTCAGTGTTGGACTAGGGCATATAAAGTTAAAAATCACACAACACCAGGTTTTGGTCCAACAGGTTTATTTGGCAGCACTAGTTTTTGGAGGGCTGGTCCTTCATCAGGTTGCTGTTGAGTGTAAGATTGTAAGACACAGAATTGAATTGAATTGAGTTTACCAAGCACTGTGAAAAGCTTTATCTTGCAAGTAATACAGGCTGATCACATAGTTAAGTAGCATAGATAGCAAATAATAGGTTTGCAAAAAAAAAAGCGAATGCTAAGAGTGTGTGAGGGTAGAAACTGTTGCGATACCGTGTATGTGTGTGCGAGTGTGTGTGTGCGAGTGTGTGTGTGTGTGTGTGTGTGTGTATACACTTCTGTAACTTCTCCCTGATGGTAGGTGTTATAGAAAAACATTGCCAAGGTGGGATGGATCTTTGAGAATGCTGGCAGCCTTTTCTTGAAAGCAGGCTTGGTAGATGGATTCTATAGATGGAAAATTGGCCTTTGTGATTGTCTGGGCTGAGTTCACCATTCACTGTAATGTTCTCTGATCTTGAATGGTACAGTTGCCATACATCCAGACAAAATGCTCTCGAAGGTGCAATTATAAAAGTTGGCAAGGGTATTCACTGTCATGCCAAATTTCCTCAGCAGACTGAGGAAGAAGAGACATTGTTGGGCCTTTGTAACCAGTCCTTCCACATAAAGAGTCCAAGAAAGCTTGTTGTGGATGACCACTCCCAGTAAGTTGATACTCTTCACTTGTTCCACCTTTGTGTGGTTAATGCGTACGGTGACATGAGTAACATCCTGCCAAAAGTCAATAATGAGTTCCTTGGTTTTGCTTGCATTGAGAGCTAGCTTGTTTTCAGTGCACCATTTTTTCTGGTCTTCAGCTTCTCGTCTGTAGTCTGTTTTGTCACCATCTGAGATTTGACTGACTATGATGGTGTCATCAGCGAACTTGTAAATGGCATTAGTCTGGTATTTGGTGATGCAGTGATGGGTATACAGTGAGTACAGTAGGGGGCTGAGTACGGACCCCTGGGGGGCCTCCAGTGTGGAGTGCTAGTGAGGATGAAATATTGTCCCCAGTCTTCACTGATTATGGCCTGTGGGTCAGGAAACTGAGGATCCAGTTGCAGACAGTGGGGCTTAGTCCGAGATCACTAAGTTTAGTAATCAGTCTTGAGAGGATAATAGTGTTGAAGGTTCAACTGTAGTCAATGAGTAGAATTCTTACGTAGCTGTTCTTGGTGTCAAGATATTCTAGGGATGAGTGAAAGGCAAGTGATATGGCATCTGACGTGAATCTGCTGTTCCGATAGGCAAATTAGACTGGGTCAAGAGTAATGGGGAGGCTGGAGTTGATTAATGCCATGACCAGCTTTTCAAAGCACTTCATGACTTCCAAGGTTAGTGCCACTGGGCGGTAGTCATTGAGACATGCTGCATGAGCCTTCTTAGGCACAGGGATGATGTTGGCCCTCTTGAAACAGGCAGGGACAGTGGCCTGCTGCAGGGAGAGGTTGAAGATGTCCGAGAAGACCTCTGCCAATTGATCTGCGCATGCTCTGAGTGCACGGCCTGGTACTCCATCTGGTCCCATCGCTTTCCTTGGATTCACATGAAGGAAAACTGATCTGACCTTTTATGCAGTGGGATAGGTTTGTCAGGACTTGCCGAAATTCTGCTCAAAACAAGCATAGAAGGCATTGAGACGATCTGCGAGGGATATGTCATCATCTGCTATCTTTTACTGTCTCGTTTTAGAAAATGTGCTGCCATTCAGTCCTTGCCATAGTCACCGGGTGTCTGTCTGGGTCTCTAGTTTGGATCGGTATTGGTGCTTGGCTGTCTTAATGGCTCTGCGAAGGCACACTTGGAATTCCTTATGTTTGAGTTAGTCTCCTGATTTGAAGGCCTTAAGCCTGGTTTTTAGCAGGTTCTGTATGTCCTGATTCATCCAGAGTTTCGCGTAGGGGAATACCCGGATTGACTTCCTTGGTATACAGTCCTCCACACATTTGCTGATAAAGTCAGTGACGGTGGTGATGTACTCGTCCAAGGTACCTGCAGACTGTTTAAACATGGCCCAATCAGCCGATTCCAGACAGCACCGGAGTTGATCCTCTGCCTCCTCCAACCTGCACTGGACCTATTTCTGCAAGGGGGTCTCATGCTTGAGCTTTTGCCTGTAAGCTGGGAGAAGAAGCACAGCATTGTGATTGGAGTTCCTGAAATGAGGCAGAGGATGGAGCGGTAAGTATCCTTCACAGTGGTGTAGCAGTGGTCTAAAATGTTCGGGCCCCTGTTGGGGCAGGTACTGTTCTGGTGGTACTCGGGCATTTGTATGTGTGTGAGTGTAAAGGGGTATAAGTCTGTGAGAGGGTGTGTGTGTGTGTGTGTGTGTGTGTGTCAGACAGGAGTGTTCCCTCCCAGTCGGAAAACACTTCAGCGCTCCGGGACTTTCAGACTTGGACCTTTGGGTGACTGTCCTCAAAGGCGGACTTTGGGATAGGCAACAACGCAAAGTGGCAAGCAGAGGTTGATAGCAAAGTTCGGTACCCATAGGGATGGCTTCAACCAAAACCTTGGGTTCATGTCACACTACAGATGACCCCACTGCACTCCACACACACACAGACACACACTCCCTCTTTCTCTCATATCAAGCTCTCTCTCTCGTACACTCAGACATACACTCTCGCACCCACACACGCACCCACTCACAGACTTATACCCCTTTAGACTCACATGCATATACATACACACACTCTCTGACAGACACTCATACCACCCCCGCACACACACACCCCATATGCACGTGCACATATAAGTTTGTGAGGGCACCTCACACCTTCAATCTGAAATGACATGGCACCTATTGTTAAAGTTCACTTGAGAATGTAACCTTAAATAAAATTTCTGGGATTTTCACATGAAAGAACTGAAACCAACATGGTCATTCTGAAAGATGAGAGACTTAACAAATTATCCAGGTCTTTTTCAGTATATAATTTCAATTGCATCCCACTGCAAACATTTGCCATAAATTCTGTGTCTTGTGATCTTATAATCCACAGCTACCTCATGACGGACCAGTGCTCCGAAAGCTAGTGCTTCCAAATAAACATCTTGGACTATAATGTGGTGTTGTGTGATTTTTTAATCTTTTATTTGTGATCTGGTGCCTATGGCTGCAGTGTGGAAATTTTGCATGATGAAATTACCTTGTTCATTTCACAGCACAGGATGCTTAATCAAACATATTAGACCACTGAAGAGCTATTATTTTTCCTGGACATTGTGTATGCTTTCACACAATTGAAATCTAATTTATTCCTCTCAGAATCTCATAGGAAATGATTCATTTGCAATTCCATATTGGAACTTTGCCACAGGAAGAAATGACTGTGATGTCTGCACACCATCTTTGTTGGGATCCATGCGCCTTGATGACCTGACATTAATCAATCAAAGTTCCAGGTTCTCTCAGTGGGAGATTGTGTGCAATAGGTGAGTGATTGAATGCTACAAATTACGATTGAGTTCTGAATTAAACACTAATGCAAATCTCACATTGAAAAGCATTGACTAACCTTCAAACATGCGCCATTGACTTCAAAGGGTTTGAAAAGCAACATATAAATGACACACCATATGATGACACAAAGCTGGATAGCAGGGTGAAATGTGAGGAGGATGTTATGAGAATACAGGGTGACTTGGATAGGCTAGGTGAGTGGATGGATGCATGGCAGATGCAGTTTAATTTGGATAAATGTGTGGTTATCCACTTTGGTGGCAAGAACAGGAAGGCAGATTACGATCTAACTGGAGTTAAGTTAGGTAAAGGGGAAGTGCAATGAGATCTAGGCATTCTTGTACATTAGTCAATGAAAGCAAGCATGCAGGTACAAAGGCAGTGAGGAAAGCTAATGGCATGCTGACCTCCATAACTAGAGGAATTGAGTATAGGAGCAAAGAGGTCCTTCTGCAGCTGTACAGGGCCCTGGTGAGACCACACCTGGAGTATTGTGTGCAGTTTTGGTCTCCAAATTTGAGGCAGGACATTCTGACTATTGAGGGTGTGCAGTATAGATTCACAAGGTCAACTCCCGGAATGGCAGGACTTTCATATCTGATTGAGATGTATAAAATTATTAAAGGATTAGACACTCTGGAGGCAGGAAGCTTGTTTCAGCTGATGGGTGAGTCCAGAACCAGAGGACATAGTTTAAAAATAAAGGGTAGGCCATTTAGAACAGAGTTGAGGAGAAAAGTTTTCACCCAAAGAGTAGTGGATATATGGAATGCTTTGCCCCAGAAAGCAGTGGAGGCATAGTCTGTGGATACTTTCTAGAAAGAGATGGATAGAGCTCTTAAAAATAGTGGAATCAAGGGTTATGGAGATAAGGCAGGAATAGTGATTGTGGATGATCAGCCATGATCATAATGAATGGTGATGCTGGCTCAAAGGGCCAGAAAATATTGTCTACTTTCTGGATTAGTGGTGCTGGAAGAGCACAGCAGTTCAGGCAGAATCCAAAGTGCAACGAAATCGACGTTTCGGGCAAAAGCCCTTCATCAGGAATGAAATTGCCTATTGTCTATTGTTAGTGCATCATGATTGAAAATAGCACTGGAAGGATATATTACAATTTCTCAGATCTTTTCAGGTCATTCTAAGTGACAACTCTGCCTTGACATTGAACTTTACTGTACTGCTTGCAATTTCCGTTCAAGCATCAATTTTTAAGTTGGGCAGCAATCTGCTGTCATTACTCTTCTATCATATAGTTTAATGCCACACTAAGAGTTTCGGGTCAAGACAGAATGGTAGAAGAAAAGTAAGGTTTCTTCTGGCTTAGACTTCAAAGTAACACTATTTATTACACATTAACACTAAGTAGTGCAATACATAGGAATAATGGATACATCTGGTTCTGATTTTATTAATTAGGATTATTGTGTCCTCTAATATAAAAGAACTAATTTATTTTCTTCATGTGTTCATGTTCATGTGCTCTCAATATTCTCAAAATTTCTTGTCTAGTCTGATTTAGTCTAGTGTAATGCTCAGTGATATACTGTTCTGTGACCTCATCACAAGGTTGTTCCAGATCCTGAACCCCTTACACACCAAATTACCAATGTGCTTATTGTGGTCAGCAAAACAGTTCAGTTACCCAGTGCAATAATGTGAGTCAATTCCCTTCAGATATAGAGGCTCAGGACCAATATTGACCAAAGTTTATTAGCTCTATTATTTAGATACAACAATGAAAGAAAAATTCTAAGTTCATTTCCTCCTCACTGTGTCTTCTTGCTTTATTCTGATATCCCCAAAAAGAGTAAAATTATAGATATTCACAATGTGCGTACTCACTACATGCCAGTGACAAATACTTGTGTTGTAAAGATTGCCCCTTTTGTATTGAAATTCTAATATCTAACAGTATTATGGTTTTCATATATAATTTGTAGTTTGGATGATTATAACCGCTTGGTCACTCTCTGCAACGGAACAAATGAAGGTCCAATAAGGAGGGCCTTCTTGGGAAAGAGCGGGGTCCAATTGCCAAGCATGGAGGATGTTCGCCAGTGTATGTCTATTGAAGAATTTGATACACCACCTTATTTCCAGAATTCTAATTTTAGTTTCAGGTAGGTAAACATGCTCTTGAAAGGGCAAGTAACTGTTAATCTGTCATTCCATACTGAATGAAAACTTCACAAAAAGAGCAATGTTTAAGGAAGTTGAAGGTGTGCAAGAGCTTATCTTACATCTCACAAAGTGGCAATTGGTCGAATGTCCATGGCAAATCCTGGCTGTGATCACTCAACATTTTGAGGGGTTCTGTTGGGTTGGGGCATGTCTGTTCTTTTTTATGCATCAACTAAGACTTGAAAATGTACTCAAACATGTTTACTTTCGATGGAAGTGTGCAAACTGACATCTTGGAAAAGGAAATTGTGCACACACTTCTAAGGACTGCCACCATTCTGCAAAATAGCAGAATCATGAAGTTCATGAATCAGTATACATTGTTCAATTGAAGTCCCCACTCTAAGCCTGACATTGAATACAACATTAATTAGAATTGAGGTCAACCATTGGCCAATTCTGTTCATAGGATTTTGCTTGTTAAAGTATTTTTGACTTGCAATAGTAACAGTGCTTCCAAATTTGAATCCTATGGAAAGTTAAGCTATCTCGTCATGATCTGATCTGAAGAAAAGGTGGGTGAATTGGGTAGATTGCCTCCTAATGTGATGTGCTATTAATGGAAAAGAAAATATTTCACTTCTGCTTGATCTGAGGTAATTTGATATTATTCCATAACTTAATTAGTTTATTTAACTAGCTAGTTTTCTCTTCTCAACTGAAACTCATCGACTGGATTTTTGAGCTTCAGAACTTTAAACAGATTAACGTTTAAATATGGCTTTCATTCCCTCTTCTGAAAAATATAAATTTAATATATGTTTTAAGTTTAACTTATTCTTTGAGTAATGCAGAATCATGGAATTTTTGTACACCTGTCAAAAATATAGCAGATCAGAGAATCTCTTCAAGGGAGTAATGTTAGAATGTAGATTTATTGGCAGCAGAAAAAAATGAAGCTTTAAGATAATGTGGCCAGAAAGACTTGAGGATGGCTGTCTTCAATTAAGCTGATGGTTGCTCAGAATGGATGTCTGACAAAAGGGAAATTCCTCTTTCAAGGAACTATATGCACTTCTGATTGAGGTAAACCTTGAAGAGAATTCTTAATTGATTTGTAAACTGAATTTGATGTAGTTCCTTGAAGATCCAAGAAGCAAATGACAACATTTTGACTTAGCCCCTTCCCTGTCTCCCCCTCCCCCTCTCCTTGCCTCCCCTTTCACCTATCGGATCAGAAGTAGGTCATCTGGTCCCTTGAGACTGCTCTGCCATTCAATAAGATCATGGCTGATCATTTCATGGACTCTTCTCTACTTAGCCTCCTGCTCACCGTAATCCTTAATTTCTCTGCTGTTCAAAAACCTATCTTTGCCTTAAAAACATTCACTCAGGCAGCCTCAACTGCTTCACTAGTCCCCTTTAAGTCTTTTCCCTCTCACCTTCAATCCAGAGTATTGAGTCATAGAGATGTACAGCACAGAAACTATACGCTCTACTTTTGGGTTTTTCCATCTTGAGGAAAGACCGTGTTGACTTAGCCTATCTATGTCCCTTATGATTTTTATAAACCGCTGTAAGGTCACCCCTCAGACTTTCATACTCCAGGGGAAATAGCCCAAGTCTATTCTACCTCTCCCTACAGCTCAAGCCCTTCAAACCCTGGCAATATCCTAGTAAATTTTTGTGAACACTTTCACGTTTCACAACATTCTTCCTATTACAGGGAGAACAGAATTGCACACAAATATTCCAAAAGTGGCCTAGCTAATGCCCTGCTTAGTCGCAACATGACCTCCCAGTTCCTATACTCAATGCACTGACCAATAAAGGACAGCATACTAAACACCTTCTTCACTATCCTGTCACCTGTGACTCCAATTTCAAAGAACTATGAACTCCACTCCAAGGTCTCTTTGTTCAGCAACACTCTCCAGGACCTTAACGATAAGCGTATAAGTCCTCCCTTGATTTGCCTTTCCAAAGTGCAGCACCTCACATTTATTTAAATGAAACTCCATCTGACACTCCTCAGGCCAATTGGCCCATCTGATCAATATCTCATTGTACTCTGCGGTAACCTTCTTCTCCAATTTTCATGTCATCTGCAAGCGTACTAACCATACCACTTATGTTCGCATCCAAATCATTTTTATAAATGACGAAAAGCAATGGACCAAATACAAATCCTTGTGGCACACCACTGGTCACAGGCCTCCAGTCTGAAAGGCAACTGTCCACCACAACCTTCTGTCTTTTATTTTTGAGCCAGTTCTGTATCCAAATCCAGCTCTCCCTGTATTTCATGTGATAGAACCTTGCTAACTAGTCTACCATGAGGAATCTTGTTGACCGCCTTACTGAAGTCCATATAGATCACGTACACTGCTCTGCCCTCATCAATCCTCTTCATTACTTCTTCAAAAAACTTAATCATATGTGGCCTAACAACCAAATTACTTTTATATATATATATATATACATATATAAAATTTACACAGCTAAAGCATATGAATGGTCATCAATTGAAGCAACATTCACAGTCAAAGTCATCAATATTGCAGGCTATTCCGATACCTACTCAGAAGCCATGAAAAGGGCCTGAATGTAGCAAGTCATGTAGCAGGTATTGCCTGGGTTGGTCTGTCCTACCCTTCCTGTCTCTGATTTGGTTGCAAGTCTTGGATATTAAGGTTCCAGTGCATTCCTCTGTGATGTCCAGGCATCTTGATTGAGCAATTACGTTATTTTCTTCTCATTTGCAATTGGAAAGTCCTTTAGTATGCCTATGAAACATTTAGAGACATTTGGCCAGGCAGGGGCAAACGTGACTAGTTTTGTTTGGGAAACCTGGTCATCATGAATGAGTTGGATCTGTTTCCATGCTGGATGACCCTATGAATCTATGTTTGCATCTTATGTTTGCAGTACTTTGCTGTAAACAACAAGTCAAATGATGAAACATGATCTTATTTCTTCCTGAGAGAGCTGTGTGGGCAGAATCAATGCAAGGTTTGCACAGCTTGGCAGCTTCTTCAAAATGCTGTGTTCCATTGCCCTGTACACATATAATCTTTCCTGTTTCTCATCTGAACTCAGCTGAAAGATGTCATGTTTCTGTAGTGTGTAACAAAGAGTGCAGGTGGATGACCATCTCCTGGCAACAGTTTGTTCTGTAGAAGTCCTTTGTTGCATTATTATTTGAACCATCATGGCTAGTCAAAGACTGGCTACTGAATGGCAAAGTCAGTACCCTCATGCCATAGCTTATAACTCTAATTAGGAACCTATACAACTGTGCATGGTGAAACAATAATAAAAGAGAGCAGACCATTAGCAAGTGACTTTGTCAGCCCAAGCCAGTTGCTGCTGTAGATAGCCCTGAATTGTTTAAGTATCTGAGAAGTCACAAATGCTGCTAACATTGTGCAATTTTCTGTAACATTCCTATTTCTGACTTTATGATGGAAGAAAAGTTATTGATGAAGCAGCTGAAGGTGGTTGGACCGAGGACATCACCCTGAGAAATGCTTTTGGTAATGTTCTGAAGTAAAGATGTTTTGCCTTCAACATACAAGACTGTCTTCCTGGTGGAATTGCAACCAGTGGAGAATTTTCTCAAATTCCCATTGACTCCAATTTTGCTTCTTGATATCACATTTGTTGATTTCCACTTCAATGTCTGGGCAGTCGTGCTCACCACACCTCTCGAATTTGGCTGTTTCTGTCATCTTTGGGCCAAGGTTGTGAGGAAGGGACAAAAACCTGAATAGCTGACACTAGTAAAGTGGTTATTTCAGTGTAAAGGCAGTTGATAGTACCATTGATTAGTTCTTCTATCACTTCCTGATGATTGAGAATAGGGTGATAGGGTGATAATTGACCTGTTGAATTTGAATTTGACCTGTTCTTTGTGGCCAGGATGTAATTGGGCAAATTTTCACATTGCTAATTTTATAGCTGTACTGGAACAGCTAGATGGTTCCAGAGCATAAGCTTTCAGTTCTCCTGCCAGGATAGTGACTGGATCCAAAACTATAAGTATTCTATGCCTTCAGCCATTTAGATTAGATTGCATACAGTGTGGAAACAGGCCCTTCAGCCCAACAAGTTCACACCAACCCTCCGAAGAGCAACCCACCCAAACCCATTCCCCTACATTTACCCCTTCACCAAACACTACGGGCAATTTAGCATGGCCAATTCATCTAACCTGCACGTTTTTGAACTGTGGGAGGAAACCGGAGCACCTGGAGGAAACCCACACAGACACAGGGAGAATGTGCAAACTCCACACAGACATTTGCCTGAGGTGGGAATTGAATGCAGGTCTCTAACACTGTGAGGTAGCAGTGCTAACCACTGTGGCACCATGCCACCCACATGTCTTATACCATGTGGAGTGAGTGAATTGTAATGCTGAAGACTGGCACTGTAGCTCTTTTTTAATTTACTCATGGGATATGGGCCTCACTGGCTGGACCAGTATTTATTACCTGTCCCTATTTGCCCAGAGGGCACTTAAGAGTCAACCACATCACTGTGGTCTGGAGTCACCTGGTGACCAAACCAGGTAAGGTTGGCAGTTTTTGTCCCTAAAAGGGTATTAGTGACTCAGGTGAGGTTTTTCCTGACAATTGACAGTGAATTCATGGTCAGCATTAGTCTCTTAATTCCAGATTTTTTTTTGTTGGTTTCAAATTCCACCATCTACCGTGGCAGGACTCGAACCCAGGACCCCCAGAATATTGTTTGCGTCTATGAATTAATAGTCCAGTGATAATACCACTAGGCTGTCACCTACCCGGGAGTCAGTAGCCTAAAGAGAAATTGGAGATCAATTATTCTATTGATACTTTTGGCTGAAGAAGAATGCAAATGCTTCAGTCTTGTTCTTTCTGCTGATGTGCTGGGCTTCCCATTGTTTAAGACGGGTATTTGTGAAGCATCCTTCTCCTGTTAATTGTTTAATTGTCCACCATCATTCACAGCAGTAGAGCTTTGATTTGGTTGGTAGTTACCACATTACTTGCCTATTGCAAGCCACTTACACTTTTTAGCATCCAAGTTGTCCTGTGACCTCATTTTTCAGATCAGTGCAGCAGTGCTCCTGGCATGCACTCCACCCCGGCTTGATTCCCTGTTTTGGTGGTAAGGGTCGAGTGGGGAATATGCTGGGCCTTGAATTTGTAGCTTGTGTTTGAATATAATTCTGAAGACCCGTCGCACCTCATGGGTTTCCAGTTTTGAGTTACTAGATCAGTTGTCACATTTTTTATTCTTTCATGGGAGATGGACATCGTTGATGGCACTAGCATTTCTTGCCCATCTCTAGTTCCACTTGGGAAGGTGGTGATGAGGTGCCATCTTGAATTGCTGCAGTCCATGTGCTATTGGTATTCACATAATACTCTTAGGGAGGGAATTCCAGAATTTTGACCCTGCGGCTGTGAAAGAATGGTGACATGTTTTTAATTCATGATGGGGCTTCAAGGGGGAACTTACAGGTGGTGATAGTCTCATGTATCGCCTGCTCTTGTCCTTCTTAGATGAAAGTAGTCATGGACTTCGCAGGTGCTATCTCAGGATATTTACTGAATTTCTGCAACGCATTTTATACATAGTACATACTGTGGCTACTGAGTGTTGGTGGTGGAGGGAAGAGAATGTTTGTGGATGCGGTGACAATCAAGTGGCTGCTTTTACCTGGATAGTGTCAAACCTTTTGAACATTGTTGGAGCTGTACTTCTCTATGCAAGTGGGGATCATGCCATCATACTGATGTGAGCCCTGTAGATGGTGGACAGGCTTTGGGGAGTAAGGAGGTGAGTTACTCGATACTAGCCTCTGACTTGCTGTTTTAGAGTTGAGTTTTTGGTGAATGTAACCCCCATGATGTTGAGAGTGAGGAATTCAGTGATGGTAACACTAGTGACTATCAAGGATGAAAGTTAGATTGCATTTTACTGGAGATGGTCATTGCCTGGTATTTGTGTGGTGTAAGTGTTATTTGCCACTTATCAGCCCAAGCCTGGTTGTTGCCCAGGTCTTGTTGCATATGCACGTGGATTACATCAATATCTGAGGAGTCGTAATTGATGCTGATCATTGTGCAATCATTGGCAAGCACCCCCACTTCTGACCTTATGATAGAGGGAAGGTCATTGATGATGCAGCTGAAAATGATTAGTCATAGGAACCTGGGGAGCTCCTGTAGATATATCCTGGAGCTGAGATGACTGATCTCCGATAATCATAATGACCTTCCTATGTGCCAGTGGAAAGTTTGCCCCATGATTCCCACAGATTCCAGTTTTACTTGGACTCCTTTGATGTCATACTGTGTCCTTGATGTCAAGTGCTATCACTGTCATAATATCCCTGGAATGCAGCCTTTATCTATTACATTTAGCTCAGTGTTAATGCCTCACAACACAATAAAAGTATCCTCAATGTAAAAACAGAGTTTTTTCTGTTGAAAGATTGTACAGAAGTCACACCTATGAGTACGATGATGGACATATGCATCAGTGACAGGCAGATTGGTGAGGATGAGTTCAAGTATATTTCCCCTCATCTTAGTCCCATGTCCACCTCTGGAAAGCCCAATCTGGGGAAAATATCCTTCATAACTTGATCAGCCCGGTCAGTGATGGTGCTCTCAATATTAGTGCTAGACATTGAAAACCCTCACCCTGAGTGGATTCTTCACCCTTGTCAACCTTAGTTTTTCTCAAAGTGGTGTTCAACACAGAGGGGTTGTGAGGTATTTGGTAGTCAGCGGGATATTTCATTGCCTATGTCTAACCTGATGCAATGTGTGTTCATAGGGTCCAGAGACAATGTTGAGAATTTGGAAGCTGATTTCCCCTTGGTAGATATACTACTGTACCAGTGGGGCAGTGCATATCCAAGGAAGGTGATGGCGGAGCTGTAGACATTGACAGCAATAATTGATTTGTTCAGTAGTACAATGCCTGATGAGCCTGTCAGATAGTTCTCTGGATTTGGCAATTTTAGTGAGGAGGACTTTGCAGAATAGATTGGATGGGTATATTATTGCTCCAAGTGCATAGATTGTTTCTGGGTTAGCTACCTGGTTTTATTGTCATGTGATTTTTCTGCAGTGATTTGGGAAAACTACGTCATTTGCTAAGTTGGAAATTGAACCAATTGTTTGACTCGAGTCTCGTGTAGGCCCAACCAAGTAAAAATGATAGATTCCCTTTCCAAAAGGATGTTACAGAAGAAGGGTACTAAGATCATTAGTCAGTCCAGTTAAATCACCATCCCTAGGACGTATTTCCTAATGTTAGGATTTTCATTGTGCAAAACTATTTGTAACAATCAGAAGGATTATATAAATATTGAAAGCTTTGATGTTAGGAGAGGGTCAGGAGGGGCAATTTACTGTCAATACTTAGTTACTTTCTGAAATACCTTTTAAAAGCTGTTTCCAATTGTGCTTTGTGGAGTTTTCAGAAACATCAAGGAATAACTATCTAAAATGAAACCATTAGAATGCAATAAATCTTGAACAATCAAATCACTAACAGACAGATGACCGACTAAAGAAAAGGATTAAAATTG
This sequence comes from Hemiscyllium ocellatum, assembly GCF_020745735.1. Taxonomy (NCBI): domain Eukaryota; kingdom Metazoa; phylum Chordata; class Chondrichthyes; order Orectolobiformes; family Hemiscylliidae; genus Hemiscyllium; species Hemiscyllium ocellatum. The sequence goes on along the minus strand of NC_083406.1, from coordinate 47,945,691 downwards.
GAGGAGGAAAGTTAAAAGGAGTTAATCTCTCAGCTACTTATGTTAGAATGCAGGCAACTCAAGCTAAATTGCTAGGTGCACAATATTTGGTTCAGAAAGGTTAATTCTCAAGTTTGTCCAATAACATTTGAGAATGTTCTTAGAGACTGGAAAAATATTAAATCTTCCTCCTTAGAGCTCCACTTTAGGTACCATGTATGGGGTTATTGGTTAGATGCATTGCAGGAAATCTAATTAATACCATTATGAAAATCTCAGATGACATGAATGAAAAACTATGTTACGTAAAACTGATTTTAAAGCTTTTAATTGCAAGTCTAAGACCTTACTGTGCCACTGTAATACTTTAATGTTGAACTCATTGTTTTACAATGCTCTTCATCCTCTCCACACATTCCTCTCTATTAATAAAAAGAAACGCAAACTTATTCAGTTCAAATTGATTAGTTACACAGTCCTCGAATTATTGGGATTTTCAACTGCCCATACATTTATCAAATTTGAACTACTGTTCTTTAAGTGTGACCCACTTTCTCTTTCAGAAATGCACTTGAAGGATTTAATACACCCGATGGCCACTCAGGCACTGGCAAAGTTCAAAGTCTTCACAATCTGGTTCATTCTTTTTTGAATGGAACAAATGGATTTCCCCACTCTGCAGCAAATGATCCACTTTTTGTGGTATGTGTTCAACTGATGAAAAATGATTGCAGTGCTATGCTTCCTACATAGCATTAACTTTAAAAACTTTACATAGAAAATCACAGTGTGTTAAAACATTGTTTGGCTTTTTATTTGTGCTTATTCATATTCACACGTGGGATGTGAGCATTGCTGACTGGGCCAGCATTTATTGCCCATCCTTGGTAACCCTTGAGAATGTCGAGGTGATCTGTTTTCTTGAAATGCTGCAGTCCACATGCCGTGGCAGACCCACAATGCTGTTAGCAAGGGAGCTCTAAGATTTTGACCCAGTGGCAGTGAAGGAATAATATTTTCCAAGTCAGGATGGTGAGTGGCTTGGAAAAAGCTTATGGTGGTCATATTCCTATTTATCTGCTGAGCTTGTCCTCCTAGATGGAAGTGGCAATGGATTTGGAAGGTGCTATCTCACAATCTTTGCTGAATTTCAGCAGTGCCTCTCGTAGAAGTACACACAGCTGCTATTAAATGTCATTGGTGGGGGGAATGAATGTTCATGGATGACATCCCAATCAAGCAGGCTGCTTTGTCCTGAATGAAGTTAAGCTACTTGAGTTTTGTTAGAGCTACAGTCGTCCACGCAAGTGGAGAATATTCCAAAACACTCCTGACTTGTGCCATATAAGGGATGGACAGGCTTTAGGGAGCCAGGAGGTGAGTTACTCGCTGCTGAATTCCCAACCTCTGAGGTATTATTGTAGTCACAGTACGTATAACTGTAATGTTTAACTTTCAACTTTGTTTCTTTATTTTTCTACTATGTGCCTAAGATTTTGTACTTATGATGATATTGGAAATGGTGATATTGTATGTTTTTGACTGTACTTATCTACTTCTGAACGTGAGTACACATGACAATAAAATCTAATTCTAATTATAGAGTCATAGAGGTGTACAGCATGGAAACAGACCCTTCAGTCCAATTTGTCCATAGCAACCAGATGTCTTAAATTAATCCAGTCCCATTTGCCAGCACTTGGTCCATATTCCTCTAAACACATCCAGATCCTGTTTAAATGTTGTTATTGTACCAGCTTCCACCACTTCCTCTGGTAGCTCATTTAATCTGTGTGAAAAGGTTGTCCCTTAGGTCCCTTTTATACAGTTCCCCTCTCATCCTAAACCTATGCCCTCTAGTTCTGGACTCCCCCACCACAGGGAAAATGCCTTGTCTTTTACCCCATCCATCTCTCTCATGATTTTATAAACCTCTAAAGGTCACCCCTCAGCCTCTGATGCTCCAATGAAACAGGTCCAGCCTATTCAACCTCTCCCTATAGCTCAAACCTTCCAACCCTGGCAACATCCTTGTAAATCTTTTTTGAACCCTTTCAAGTTTCACAACACCCTTGCTACAGGAGGGTGACCAGTATATACAGTATTCCAAACGTGGCCTAACCAATGTCCTGTACAGCCGCAACATGACCTCCCAAATCCTGTACTCAATGCTCTGACTAATAAAGCAAAGCATACAAAACATCTTCTTCATTATCCTATCTACCTGTGACTCTAATTTCACGGAACTACGAATCTGCATTCCAAGGTCTCTTTGTTCAGCAAAACTCCCTAGGATTAAGTGTGTAAGTCCGGCAAAGATTTGCTTTTCCGAAATGCAGCACCTCGCATTTATCTGAATAAACCTCCATCTGCCACTCCTCGGCCCATCGGCCCATCTGATCAAGATCCCGTTGTACTCTGAGGTAACCTTCTTCGCTGTCAACTACACCTCCAATTTTGGTGTCATCTGTAAACTTACTAACTATACCTCCTATATTTATATCCAAATTATTTATATAAATGATGAAAAGTAGTGGATCCAGCACCGATCCTTGTGGTACACCACTAGTCACAGGCCTCCAGTCTGAAAAGCAACCCTCCACCACCATTACCCTTTGTCTTCTACTTTTGAACCAGTTCTGTATCCATATGGCTAGTTCTCCCTGTATTTCATGAGATCTAACTTGCTAACCAGTCTCCCATGAGGAACCTTGTCAAATGCCTTACTGAAGTCTCTATAGATCACATCCACTACTCTGCCCTGATCAATCTTCTTTGTTTTGTCTTCAAAAATTCAATCAAGTTCGTGAGACATGATTTCCCACACACAAAGCCATGTTGACTATCCCTAATCAGCCTTGCTTTTCCAAATACAAGTAACTGCTGTCCCTCAGGCCTCCCTCAAAGAACGTGCCCACCATCAATTCCTGATGAAGGGCTCTGGCCCGAAACGTCGAATTTCCTGTTCCTTGGATGCTGCCTGACCTGCTGTGCTTTAACCAGCAACACATTTTCAGCTCGTGCACACCATCCATGTCAGGTTCACTGGTCTATAGTTCCCTGGCTTTTTCTTACCACTTTTCTTAAATAGTGGCACTACATTAGCCAACCTTCAGTCTTCTGGCAACTCACTTGTGACTATCGATGATACAAATATCTCAGCAAAGGGCACAGCAATCACTTTCTTAGCTTTCCACAGAGTTCTCGGGTATATCTGATCAGGTCATGGGCATTTATAAACTTTGATGCATTTTAAGACACCCAGCACCTCTTCCTTTGGCATCTTCCATGTTCTTCTCCACAGTAAGCACTGATGCAAAATACCCATTTAGTATCTCCCCCATCTCCTCCAGTTCCACACATGGGGTGCCTTGCTGATCTTTGAAAGGCTGTTTTCTCCCTAGTTACCCTTTTGACTTTAATGTATTTATAAATTCCCTGTGGATCCTTGTTAACCCTATTTGCCAAAGCTATTACATGTCCCATTTTTGCCCTCCTGATTTCCCCCTTAAGTACACTTCTATTGCCTTTATGTTCTTCTAAGGATTCACTCGATCTATCCTGTCTGTAACTGACATATGCTTCCTTCTTTTCCTTGACCAAAACTTCAATTTCTCCAGTCATCCAGCATTCCCTTCACCTACAAGCCTCGCCTTTCACTCTAATGGGAACACACTGTCTCTGGACTCTCATTATCTCATCTTTGAAGTCTCCCTATTTTCTAGTCGTTCCTTTATCTGTGAACTTCCGCTTTGAATCAACGTTTGAAAGTTCTTGCCTATTTCCATCAAAATTGGCCTTCCTCCAAGTTAGAACTTTAACTTTTAGATCTGGTCTATCCTTTTCCATCACTATTTTGCAACTGATAGAATTATGGAATCTGCCCCTAAGTGTACCCTCACTGACCCCTCACTTATTTACCAAGAGTAGTTCAAATTTTGCACTTTCTGTAGTAGGTACATTCACTACTGAATCAGAACATTTTCTTGTACACACTTAACAAATTCCTTTCCATCTGAACCCTTAACACTATGGCAGTCCCAGTCTATGTTTGGAAAGTTAAAATCCCCTACTATAACCACTCTTACAGATAACTGAGATCTCCTTACCAATTTGTTTCTTTGTTTCCCGCTGACTATTGGATGATCTATAGTACAATCCCAATAAGGTGATCATCCCTTTCTTAATTTCCACTTCCAGCTAAATAACCTTATTGGGCATATTCCAAGGAACAGGAGAAAGTGAAGACTGCAGATGATAGAAATCCAGAGTCAAAAATTGTGGCACTGGAAAAGCACAGAAGTTCAGGGAGCATCCGAGGAACAGGAGATTCGATGTTTCAGGCATAAATCCTTCCTCGGGAATAAAGGAATACCCTCCCTAAATACAGCTATAATGCTATTCCTTATCAAAATTCTTTTGCTCCCTTTCTATCCTTACCAAAGCAATTCTATCCTGGAACATTAAGCTGCCAGTCCTGTCCATCCCTGAGCCATGTCTCTGTAATTGTTATGAAATCCCAATTCTATGTTTCTTTCCATGCCCTGAGCTCATCTGCCTTCCCTGTCAGAACTCTTGCATTGAAATAAATGCAGTTTAATTTATCAGTCCTATCTCATTCTCTGCTTTGTTCCTACCTTCCCTGACTGTTTGACTTGCTTTTTTTCCAACTGTACAGTCTCAGACTGATCCCTTTCCTCAGTATCTCCCCGGATCCCATCCACCCACCTTACTAGTTAAAATCCTCCCGAGCAGCTCCACCAAATTTTGCTTCCAGTATATTAGTCCCCTTCCGATTCAAGTGCAATCCATCCTTCTTATACTGGTCACTTCTATCCCAGAGAGATTCCAATGATCCAAAAATGTGAACCCTTCTCCCTTGCGTCAGCTCCTCAACCACGCATTCATCTGCTCTATCCTCCTATTCTTACCTTTACTAACTTGTTGCCCTGGGAATAATGCAGACATCACTACCCTCGAAGAATTCCTTTTGAAATTCCGACTTAACTTCCCATTTTCTTCCTCCGGAATCTCATCCTTTTCCCTTCCTATGTTATTAGTTCCAATGTGTATAATGACCTCATGATGGTTCCTCTCCCCTTTGAGAATATTCTATGTTCCAGGTAGTCACACCCTTTGGCTTAAATATTTCAAATTTGGTCACTGATCAATTTAGAAGGGTCTGACAACAAGTGAGGCAGAGAGAGGGATCCTATATGTAGCATTGGAACTGCCTCAGGTTTTGATTTTTTTTCAATAGGTATGAGATAGTTGCTACCTGTATGGATGAAGAAAGTCTGCAGACAGGATGGTTAAACTGTATTCTAAGAAGCAATTCAAGTGAAAGGTGCACATAGAAAAGTTGATAGTGGTGGGGAATTTGATAATTTGAGGTCAGATAGGATCCTTCATGAGCGGGATCGAGAGTCCTGCTTGCCCAGCTGTTGCCCAGCTGAAGGACATCCTGAGTCAGCCTGAAAGATACTGGTGAAGAAAGGGGGTAGTCCAGTTGTTATGGTCCATGTTGGTACTAACAAAATGGCAAGACATCCTGTTTGGGGAATATCAAGAATTCGGAACAAAATTAAAAACCAAGATTTGAAAGGTTGTAATCTCTGGATTACTAGTTCACATGCAAAATGGCAAAGAAATAAGAACAGTAGGGATGTAAACACATAGGTAAAGGAGTGGTGTGGGAAAGTGGGATTCCATTTCGTTAGGACACTGGCATCAGTATTGAGACTAGAGGGAAATTACAGTCAGGATGGTTTGACCTGATTTGATCTGGAACCAGGGTCTTGACAGAAAGGCGAAATAGGGTGGTCACAAGGTTTGCACCTTGAGCCTCACCTTCAGCTATAACTGCTGCCCTCTCCTTGGCACATTAGTTTCATGAAAAAGATCTATAGGAAAATGTTGCAAAACTTGAAAAGGTGCAGAAATGATTTACAAGGATGTTGCATGGTTTGGAGGGTTTGAGCTATAGGGAGAGCTGAATAGACTGGGGCTACTTTCCCCTGGGGCTTTGGAAGTAGAGTGGTGACCTTACAGAGGTTTATAAAATCATGAGGGGCATGGATAGTGTGAGAAGCCAAGGTCTTTTTCACAGGCTAAGCAAGTCCAGAAACAGAGGGCAGAGGTCAAAGGTAAGCGAGGAAAAATTTGAAAGGAACCTAAGGGGGTCAACTTTTTCATGCAGAGATTGGTGCATGTATGGAACAAGCTGCCAGAGGAAGTGGTGGAGGCTGATACAGTGACAACATTTAAAAGACATCTGGATGGGTACATGAATAGGAAAGGTTAGAGGGATATGGGCCAAATTCTGGCAAATGGGATGAGATTAATTGAGGATATTTTGTTAGCATGGATGAACTAAATCAAAGCGTCTGTTTCTGTGCTGTATGACTTCAGCACCACCTTCATAACCTGCAATCTTCTTCCTGACCTCTCCGCCCCCACCCCCACTCCAGCCTATCGCCCTCACCTTACCATCCTCACCTTAACCTCCTTATACCTATCGCATTTCCAACGCCCCTCCCCCAAGTCCTTCCTTCCTATCTTTTATCTTAGCCTGCTTGGCACACTTTCCTCATTCCTGAAGAAGGGCTCATGACCAAAACGTCGATTCTCCTGCTCCTTGGATGCTGCCTGACCTGTTGCGCTTTTCCAGCAACACATTTTCAGCGCTGATCGCCAGCATCTGCAGTCCTCACTTTCTCCTAAGGCATGGTCAGACCACATTTGGAAGACCGCGAGCAGTTTTGGACCCTGCATCTAAGGAGGGATGTGCTAGCCTTGGAGGGGGTCCAGAGGAGATCTCAAGAATGATCACAGAAATGAAGGGCTTGTTGAAGGAGCAGTTATAGATTATGGATCTGTTCTTGATAGAATTTAGAGGATGAGGGGGATCTCGGTGAAACTTATAGAATATTGAGAAGCCTGGATAGTATGGACATGGAGAAGATGTGTGCACTAGTAGGAATGACTGGGAACTGAGGGCACGGCCTCAGAATGAAAGGGCAATCCTTTAGAACTGAGATGAGGATGAATTTCTTTAGTCAGAGGGAGGTGAATTTGTGGAACTTGTAAGACAGAGACGGATATGTTCTTAATTATTTAAGGGGATCAAAGGTTACAGGAAGAAGGCAGGAGAATGGGGTTGAGAAACATATCAACAAAGATCAAATGGCAAAGCAGACTTGATGGGCCGAATGACTAATTTTTATGGTCTTATGTGTGATGGTTGGATTCTCTAGCATTGGAGATGATCATTGCCTGACACTTGTGTGGCTGGAATGTTACTTGCCACTTTTCAGCCAAAGCCTGGATATTTGTGAGTGCCTTCTGTTTTTGGACATAGAGGAGTCACAACTGGTATTGAATCCTGTACAGTCATCAGTGAACATCTCTATTTCTGACATTATGAAAGAGGAAGGCCATTGATAAAACAGCTGAAGATGGTTGGGCACTATTTCCTTTGATCTGTGATGACTGACCTCCAAAAATCACAATCACCTTTCATTGTGCTGGTATGACTCCAAGCAGTGGAGGTTCTCCCCATGATCCCATTGACTCTAATTTTGCTAGGGGTCCTTGATTCCGCACTCAGTCAAACATAGCCATGATGTCAAGAGAAGTGGATCTGATTTCATTTCTGGAATTCAGTTCTTTTTCTGATACTGTCATCGATGGATTGACAGATAGATACCCATCAGATCCAGATGTGGATGAGTTCAAGTAATTTTTTTCTCTTTTGTTGGTCCCTTCACCTCTTCCCACTGATTCAGAGGCCAAGACTAATGTTCTGGGAACACGTATTTAACTCACACCACAGCAGATGACAAAATTGGAATTCAATAAAATATCTGGAATAAAAAGCTACTGTAATGAGACCAACTAACCATTATTGATTTTCACGATACAAATAACCCATCTAATTCATTAATTCCATTCAGGGAAGGAAATCTGCCTTCTTACATGTCTGGCCAACATGTGACTTCAGACCCATAGCATTGTGGTTGACTCTTAAACTGCTCTATGGGTGACAATAGTGATAACCAGAAAAACATATTCCTCATATTTGACCTAATGCCACAAGATTTCTTCAGGATTAATATTGAGGACTTTCAGGGTAGCCCTCTCCCATCTGCATGCCATCACCTCTGCTGGGCCTGTCCTGTTAATGGGCATGATATACCCATGCATGTGGTGCTTGGGACATTCTTTGTAAGGTATGATAGTATGAATATTACAGTGTAAGGCTGTTACTTGCCTAGTTTGTGAGACTGCTCTCCCAATTTTGGAACTAGCCATCAGCTGTTAGTAAAGCCAAATTTGTAGGGTGGACAGAGCATTGTCATTCCCAGTGCTCGGATAGATGCCAAATGGTCTAACTGGTTTATTTCTTTCCTTTAGACTCTTTGGTAGTTTGATACAACTGAGTGACTTTCAGAGAGCAGTTAAGAGTCAATCACATTGCTGTGGGTCTGGGGTCACAAACAGACCAGACAGGCAAAAATTGTGGGTCCTTCCCTGAATGGAAATAGTGAGCCAGATGGGCTGCCTTTATTACGAAAACCAATGACAGTTAGTTGGTCTCATTACAGTAGCTTTTTATTTCAGACTTTTTATTGAATTCAAATTCCGTCATTTGCTGTGGTGTGATTTAAACACATGCCCCCAGAACATTAGCCTGTCCTCTGGATTAGTAGCCAAGTGATGTTCTATTATTTCTTTGCCTCCCCTCAAAAGTGAATTTTGTGAATATGCAAAGTGTTTTGAAAGTTGTAGCTATGCTGCTTGCAGTACTTAGATCTTCTGGTATTAGAATGATCATGCAGCATAGGAGCACCCTAAATCTATGATATAGCTGCTTATGACTATTCCAAACAACATCCAATCTATGTGGTAAAATAATCTATTCACAATTTCTCTGCATGTTATCATTTTTTCACCTTTTTCCTGATTTCAAGCTTACAGTTTGATTGGGAGTAACTGAAGACGATCTATTGGTTGGAAGGATTGTTCATTCGTTTTGTAATACTCACTTTGCATCGTAATAGGTGCTCCATGCCTTTATTGATGCTGTTTTTGAAGAGTGGATGAAGCAAAACAGCCCTGCAATGAGCTCTTGGCCAGAGGAGATGGCACCGATTGGCCACAACAGGCAATCTAATATGGTGCCATTTTATCCACCTGTGACCAATGAGGAACTGTTTGTATCATCAGCTGATCTTGGTTATTCGTATGAAATTGAATTTTCAGGTAGGTTGTAAAAGCAGTCTCTCACTTTATTTCATTCTTCTCCCATCTTGAGTGCAGAGAAATATGATTTGCACTGTGACCTTCTCTATATAAAGTCATTATTGGCCAGCAGGCAGAATAGATTTACTTGGTTTCATTTGAAAGGCAAATTGTTTGGTGTCAATATTCACTAGGGGTATGGGAAGGGAGGGAGAACAACTGAATCATTGAATCATATAGTGCAAAGAGACCCTTCGGTCCATCGAGTCTGCATTGACAAAATACCATTCTAAATCTACACTAGGCCCACTTTCAAGCACTTGGCCCATTGCCTTACATCTTATGACATTTCAGGTGTACATTCAAGTATATTTTAAAGGTTTTGAGGCTCCCCACCTCAACTACCCTCCATGCAGTGCAGTTCAGATTCCCACCACCCTCTGAGTGAAAATATGTTTTCTCAAATTCTCTTTTGATCTCCTGCCTTTCACTTTAAAAAGATGCTGCCTTCTCATTGACCCATCAGCTAAGTGGAACAACTACTTCCTACCCACTTGTTCATGCCCCTCATAATCTTATCCACATCAATCAAGTCTCCCTTCGTCTTCTTTACTCTAAAGCTCCATCCCAGAAAATCTCTTGGTGAATTGCATCTCCAACTGCTCCAGTGCACTCGTTTTCTTGTACTATGGTGATCACAGCTAATGCAATACTCCAGCTATAGCCTATCCAAGGTTCTCTAAAGCTCCAGCATAATTTCCCTGCCAAGATACTCTATGCTATGAATGACAAAGAGAAGCATCTTGTATGCCTTCTTAACAATCCTATTAACATATCTTGCCACCTTCAGGGATCTGTTGACAAGCACCCAAAATCCTTGTGTTCCTTTGAACTTCTTAGTGTCCTGTAAATCATTGGATATTCTGCTACTACACAGGAAACGTTAAATTATGTCAGTCAAAGTTCCTGTCAAACTTAGTGATAGTCCAAAGATGTGCAGGTTAGGTGGCTTAGCCATGGTAAATGCAGGATTAGAACATAGAACTTAGAAAAGTACAGCACAAAACAGGCCCTTCGACCCACAATGTTGTTCTGTGGATTATTCCTAATCTAAAATGAAATAACCTATGCACCCCTCAATTCACTGCTGTCCATGTGCATATCCAGCAGTCGCTTAAAAGTCCCTAATGACTCTGCTTCCACCACCGCTGCTGGCAACGCATTCCATGCTTTCTCAACTCTGTGTAAAGAACCTAAACTCTGACATCTCCTCTATACCTTCCTCCTAACACCTTAAAACTATGACACCTCGTGCCAGTCAATCCTGCAGTGGGGAAAAGTCTCTGGCTATTAACTCTATCCATGCCCCTTATCACCTTGTATACCTCAATCAGGTCACCTCTCTTGCTCTTTCTCTCCAGAGAGAAAAGTCCGAGCTTAGTCGGTCTCCCTGCATAAGACAAGCACTCCAGTCCAAGCAGCATCATGGTAAACCTTCTTTGCACCCCCTCCAAAGCCTCCATATCTTTCCTATAATCGGGCGACCAGAACTGGACACAATATTCCAACTGTGATCTCACCAGGATTTTGTAGAGTTCCAGCAAAACCACGTGGTTCTTTAACTTGATCTCCCTGTTAATGAAAACCAAAACACCACATATTTTCTTAACAACCCGATCCACTTGGGTGGCAACTTTGAGGGATCTATGCACTTGAAAACCAAGATCCGGCTGTTCTTCCACACTGCCAAAAATCCTATCTTTATTCCGATATTGAGCATTCAAGTTTGACCTTCCAAAATGCATTACTTTGCATTTATCCAGGTTGAACTAGGGATTCTATTCTATGATTCTATGACTTCATTTTTATGAAGTTTCCCACATGGATTTCAAAAGATTGAGCGGAAGTGGCCTGCTTTTAAGTTTTTTATTTACATAAATAGTAAATGAAAAAAATAAAATGCTATTTACAAAGTAAGATCTTTTTTCATTATTTAGAGGTTATGCAACAAAACATGTACAAATAACTTCATCTCTATATATATGTTTAACCTTTCCACTGAAGGGTCATCTTAGACTTGAAACAATAACTCTTGTCACAGATACTGTCAGTCTTTCTGGGTTTCTCCAGAATTTTCTCTTTAAATCAGTTTTCTCACATTTGTAGTATTATTTATGTATTTATGCTGGTAAGTGTTCAGCATTAAGCAGCTGTAGTCATGTTCCCTCCTCCCAAGATAAACAATCTTGGATTGTGTATGATTTGACTGTTTTTCAAATTTATTTTTGATTGGATGTGGGTGTCACTAGCAAGGCCAATATTTGTGCCCAGCCCTCATTGCTGTTGCACTGAATGTCTCGCTTAGCCATTTCAGAAATGTTATGACACAGGGTAAAGCCCTCTGCTAATTTAAACAAGCCACACAGCAGATATTCACCCTATGCAGTAATCTGTGAAAACTCGAGAGGCAAAGCACTATCCCAAAGGTCACTATTTCAAGTAAAAATGAACAACTTTATTCTTTAAGTCCAACAGATAATATTAAAACCAGCAACTATTTACAACTCCTTTCTCTTACAACCTATCTTTTACCTCCCACTCTATAATTCTACACCGATTTTAAAAATCCTGATTAAGATTTACAAAATCAAATCATGTTTCTAAACCAGTCAGCTTTGCCGATTCTCCTTTGTAGATTTTCCTCTCTAGATTCTCTCCAGGTCAGCCTCGATGTTCTGCTGCACAAACTCTCCATAGACAGGTGCCTTTCAGAGAGCTCTTTAGCTAAACGTCTTCACTCATTGGCGTTTGGCAGTTCTCCCCCTTACTGTTCAAAATGTCTGGTTTTATACTTCAAAACTTTGGATCATTTCACAGGTTTCAATATTATCAAAATAAATTCAAATTTGATTGGATTTTCATTTCTTGCGACATAATTTAAACTGGCCAAATTTGAATTTGTTTTTGTTTCATGGCAACACATCTGCTGCTATTTGTTTCGACCAAGTGTTACATTGTTACCTTGTTCAAGAATCTCTGTATTTGTCCATCCTTGCTAGCTTCTCAACTCTCCTCCACCTCCACAGTACACCTCCATACCTTCATAACAGAGGGCAGTTAAGAGTTAACCACATTGCTGTTGATTTGCAATTATATGTAGGCCAAACCAAGAAAGCTTGGCAGATTTTCTTCCAGATAGGACATTAGTGTTAGATTTTTACAGCAATTGGTAACGGCCTCTATCACTGAGATTAGTTTTTAATTCCAAATTTGATTAAGACATAATATTTTTTGCTGCAATTCCAGAGAGAGAGGCAGGAAGGATTGTAAGCTTTGGGTTGCAAACATGCATTTCGGGAAAGTGATTGGATGTCAGAGACTGGGTGGTGGGCATGGGGAGGAGTTGGATTACAGTTGCAGTGCAGCATGTCTTTATATTGAAGGAGAAGGAGGAAGGGAAGTCAGTAGTTTGGAGACAGATCTGGAGGTTTGAGAATGAGGAAGAGATTGGACATCAGTCAAAGACTAAAGTTGAGGAAATTTAGGAGGTGGGGAAAATGTTGGTGGGAATTTGGAGGGAAAGGTGGTGCCAGTGGTTTTACACTTTTTTTGTGGACAAGGTTTCAATTAGTTTCCTGACAGACTAAACCAATATGGAATTGGGAAGCTGAAAGAGGTGTTAGGTCCATTTTCACCTAGACAAAGCACCTGACTGCCCATTATATTTTAGATAAGGAACACTATTCCTCTGTCTTGATTCAGTTTGGTGACCACAGTGAGCTCATGCCTTCATGTCGGACAAGGAGCAGCCTCTGTAGCTTTGTAAAAAGGGGAGACTTTGCAATGTAATTTCACAGTGAAATTTTCCAAATTGTGGGAATATTTAAACATGAGTAATCCAGCATTCTAAAGACTTCATTCATTTATAATCCATAAAATTAACTTGTTTCATGTAATCTACAGAATTTAATATTTCCTTGGGTACCAAGCTAGCTGCGACCATCAGTGGAATCTTGCTGGGCCTTGTCCTGTTTGCTGTACTGCTGATGCTAATTCTACAACGACGAAAGAATAGGGGTTTTGAACCTTTGCTAAGTTCAGAATTTTCCAACAAGATGTACACTGAAGAAGCTTAGTTTATGCAACAGTTTATTACTATTAATCTTTTATCCCTTTTGCAATGTGCAAAGGCACAACTGAGAACATATAAAAATTTCTAGCTTGTTTTGTGTCAGCAGTGCTATAATGTAAGATCATATGATACCAATGTATGTAAAAGCTGATGAATTTGTATTTGATTCTTAGCATGATCTGCCCTATCTGTTTTATCAATGATGAGAAAATAACTGATTCGTCAGTTGGGAAGAATATGCTGTTTTTGTTGTCTAACATGATGACACGTGATTTAGAGCTTTTTAGGATGTAATGGGCAAGGTTTGCTGCTGTGGGTTTTGCTGGGCAGCTTTTTAAAATGCAGATTAGATCTTTGATTTTCAAAATATTTTCAAAACCAAAATATAGCTGCAATAAGAATGAAATTCTAATTCACTTTCTATATTTCCAATTTATAATAATGTTATGACTAAGGTTATAGGAATGAACTGTTTTTCTGTAGTTCCACACATCACAACATAGATTTTAATGTTACCTGGTTACCATTATGTTTAATTATATACTTCACTGATTTCAGAATGTAAAAGAAAATTTCATCAACCAAGTTTCTTTTATATTAACAAAATTATTGAATCATTATAAGACTCATTCAACAAAGGTGCAAAGCTGGTTAATACATATCTTAAAATTTGAAAGATTAAATATTAAGCCTTTCAAGTAACCTTACACAAATTAAGTTTCTCAGCTAATACCAATTTTAAAAAAACTTTGCGTAATTGCTCATTTGTAAAAGACGAAAATAAGATGTGATCTGTTCCAGGTGATATTTGGTTTGGGAATAAGACACAAGTGCATAGATGTCTCTAGACCCGTGTGGCTGTTATTTTCAGAAGCAACTCATTCAGAAGATGTTGAAATAAAGTCTTCTAGAAGCTTCTCAGGAGAATGACTACAACAGATTTTCCATCTCTCCCACATGGCACTCAAAAATGCTTTTCCCAAAAAAAAGTTGGGAAAGGATGTCTGAGTTGGCTTTTCGATTAACAGGCTATACCAACTGCCTTTTTGGAATAATATGCAAAACACAACTCAGAAATAACTAACAATCATAATCCCTGACATGTAACTTCCCTGTTCATATGTTCAAGTAGTTCCAGAGTCCATAAGAATCTGATTGTTTGTTTGCTTAGCTCAATTGTCTTTCCCAATAAGTGCTTGATGGGAAAGTCAAAAGTGTCCTTTTCAGTGATTTTTTTAAAAAAAAAGATAAATCCAGCCAACTCCATAGTCTTCTAAATGACTCAATTTTTACAATATTTTAACCCTCAGTCTTAAAAAATTTTGATAACCTTCATAACAATAGGTGCTTTAAAAATAAACATATAGCAGACATTAATCCAACACATTACTCCAACTTATGTGCAAGTTCCTTTGTCCCATATACTGTGGTGAGATTATAAAGAGTTGTTTCTCAGAAATGTGTCAGTTTTATGATCCATAGTGTAACTCAACATACTGCCAATAAATGAAATTCCTCCATTTTTATGTCTCACTGCTTCCTTATTTATTATAAAGTTAATTTTAATTTCCCTCAGAGGTCTGAAGAAGTGGTATGGAAACCCTGCTGCCTTCTAAGTGTCACCCAACATAGGCTTAACGCAGAAAGAGTACGTGGTGAATGATGAGACATGGGGTCTCCATTGTTAATCACTCATTGAGATATGCTGCAATAAGAAAGGGGTACCTAAGGGAAGCTAATCTCTGCCCTTTATGTAGGTTCCAAAACCCCCTCACTCCCCACTTTGCTGGAACCTCATTAGAAACACTTGCACGTTGCCCTACTTCTCTTTGTCTGAGGATTCTATCAACAATCATAGGACCCAATGCAATACCAGCAGTAGCCTGCAGTCCTGGTGGCGCTGTCAGTACTGTCGTGTTGCCAGCCTCAGATTAGTTCTTTGTCTTCAATTGTGTTGGAGGAGTGGGTGTGGGAAGTTTGCCCCATACCAAATGGATTGGTGAATCTTGGCAGTTGGGTTCCATTGCCAAGCAGGCATTATATTCTTAAAAGAAACTCAAAGATCTACGGATGCTGGAAATCAGAAAAGAACAGAAATTTCTGGAAAAGATCAACATATCTGGCAACATCTGTGAAGCAAAATCAAAGTTAACGTTGCAAGTCCAGTGATCATTCTTCAGTACAGACTGTAGCTAGGAAGAGGTTGCTTTATTTGTGAAAGATGGGGTGAGGGCAGAGAGAGGAGGAAATGCTAGATGGCGATGGAGCCCAGAGAGAGAGACAAAAAAAATTTGGGCAGGAAAAGGAATGTGGAAAGAGCAGCCTGGGAGAATCAAGAGCTACTAATGATGATCATTAGTGACTGACAATGGGTTTGTGGTAGTAGCCCATGTGATGACATGGCCTGGCATTTGGAGGGTTGAGGTAAAGACATGGGATAAGTTGCTCAAGACCTGCAATTATTGAACTTGATATTGAGTCCTGAAGGGCTGCTGGGTCCCAATTGGAAAATGAGATGCTGTTCTAGCAGTTTTGAGCTGAACTTTGCTGGAATACTGCAGCAAGCCTGAGACAGAAATGTTGGCCAGGGAACATGCTGTGTTGAAGTGCTAGGCAACAGGAAGCTCAGGGCTATTTTTGAAGACAAACACGGGTGTTCTGCAAAGCAGTTGCTCAGTCCGCATTTTGTTTCCACAATGGAGAGCAGACGGCATTGCAAGCAATTAAAACAGTAGACAACATTGAGTGAAGTGCACATAGTTTGCTGCTATGCTTGGAAGATGTGTATGAGACCTTGGATAATGAGGAGGGAGGAATTAAGCATAAATGTGTTGTAATCTGGATTAGTGGTGCTGGAAGAGCACAGCAGTTCAGGTAGCATCCGAGGAGTAGCGAAAGCCGCTTTTGCCCGAAACGTCGATTTCGCTGCTCCTCGGATGCTGCCTGAACTGCTGTGCTCTTCTAGCACCACTAAGCCCGAATCTGGTTTCCAGCATCTGCAGTCATTGTTTTTACCCCATAAATGTGTTGTAACTTTTACCATTGCATGGCAAAGCACTGTGAGGGTATGAGGAGGTATTGGGATTGCAGGAAGAGTGGATCATGATGTCCCAGGAGGAATGGTTCTTGTGGAAGGCTGACAAGGAAGGGAAAGGGTTATGTGTCTAGTGGTGGCATCTTGCTAGAGGTGGCAGAAATGAAGGCTAATGATCCTTTTGATGTGAATGCTGATGGGATGGTAGTTGAGTTTCAGGGAACCCTATGCTGTTGTGGGAGGGAAGATAAGGGGTGAGGGCTGAAGTAAAGTAGATGGGTTGGACATGATTGAGGGTCCTATCATCCCCAATAGCAGGGAATCCCTGGCTGAGGAAGAAGGTGGACAATTTGGAGAACCCCCCCCCCATAGATACTGCCAACATCAGAACAGTTGCGATGGAGTTGGAAAAACTGGGAGAATGGATTAGAGTACTTACAGGGTGCAGGGGTGCATAGTTAAGGTAACAATGGGAGTTGGTGGGTTTGTAGTGGAATTTGGCAGCCAGCCCATCCCCAGAAATGGAAACAAATGTCAAGGAAGGGAATGGAGGATTTAAAGATGGAGTAGGTGAAGATGGGAGTTGGGTGAAAATTGGAAGCAAAATTGATAAACTTTTCTAATTCTGGATGAGAGAGGAAAACAGCACTGATGATTTCATTGATATACCAGAGAACGAGTTGCGGAAGGGGGCCCAAGTAGGCTTGATTAAGGACGGCCAGCTGGTGGAGATTGGTGAAGGATGGAATGGTTTAGGCCTTTTCTTCATGAAGAAGTGGAGAACCTTGAGACCAACCTAATGGGGGCTAGACATATAAAGGGATTGCATGTCCATGGATGAAGAGGAGGGTCTAGATACTGCAGACTGGAAATTCTGAAACTGATGTAAAGCATCCAAAGACACACAGATATAAGTGGGAAAGGACTGGAGAAGGGAAGAAGAAATTGAGTTAAAGTAGGAAGAGATGAGTTCTGTAGGAAAACAACGTGTTTGACTGGGCAGTCCTGTTTGTAGGTTTCCATCAGTCACACTGCCCCTGTTATATTCTGATAAGTTGCAAATTCATTGCCTTAAGTATTCATTAAATGCCCTTTTGAAGTCTTTCATTGTGTCCACTTGCATCACTCATTGACAACAGCATTTTGTGAGTGAATGCATGATTTCTCACATGTCTCTTTTGACCAAGCCTTAGATCGAGTCTGCAGGTCCTTCTGTGATTAACTGTTGGGAACAGATTATCTTTGTCTACCATGGGTCACAATTTGGCTTGTTGAGGGGTCCATTGTGACCCCTGAGCTATTTAAAAGATATAGCTATGTGCGACTGCATGAGTTTGCAAGGTGCTGCTCCTCCAAACAAAGGTCAACTCTCTCAAAGTGGGCAACAAGGATGGGAGAGAAGAAATTCTGTGAGCAGCAAGTCATGCAACCTCATTGGACAAATATAGTCTGAGGTCTGGAGCCAAATTGAAGAGCCTGAGGGATAGGGAACTGGGAGTTTTACAGAATCTACTGGGTTAGGGAGCACATGCATGATAGTTGGGTCTTGGGAGGAGGCAGGGAGAGAAGTGGTGGCGAAAAATCTGTGGGGTTAAGAATTAACCAAATGAAAATTCAGGTAGGTCAACGGCAAGAGCAGTGGATGAGTGACTGGGGAAACTGGGTATGGGTGAGTGAGTGGCAGGGAAAGGGGAAGGAATTGACTGAATTAGTGATTGAGTGATTAAGAGACTGACTGAGTAAGTAAACTCACAAAGTTGTGTGGGAAGGATTTCCAGAATTTTTGATCCAGTAACACTGGAGTAATGGTGATCTATTTCCAAGTCAGGGTGGTGAGTGGCTTGGAAGGGAACTTAGAAATGAGCGTGTTCCCATGTATCTGGTACCTTGGTCTTTCTATTTAGTGCGCATTGGTCTGGAGATACTGGCTGATGAGCTATGGTGAATTTCTGCAGTGCATTTAGTAGATGGTAGGGATGGGAGTGGATATTTGTGAATATGATGCCAATCTGTCAAGTTGCATTATCCTGGATTGTGTCAAGCTACTTGAATGCTATTGGAGCTACACTCATCCAGGAAAGCTGAGAATATTCCATCACACTCTTGACTTGTGCCTTGACCTGGTCTTGTAGTCACTGTGTTGTGGTTTTGTTCGCCGAGCTGGGAATTTGTGTTGCAGACGTTTCGTCCCCTGTCTAGGTGACATCCTCAGTGCTTGGGAGCCTCCTGTGAAGCACTTCTGTGATCTTTCCTACGACATTTGTAGTGGTTTGAATCTGCCGCTTCCGGTTGTCAGTTCCAGCTGTCTGCTGCAGTGGTCGGTATATTGGGTCCAGATCGATGTGCTTATTGATTGAATATATCGACCACTGCAACGGACAGCTAGAACTGACAACCGGAAGCAGCAGATTCAAACCACTATAAATGCCGGAGAAAAGATCACAGAAGCGCTTCACAGGAGGCTCCCAAGCACTGAGGATGTCACCTAGACAGGGGATGAAACGTCTGCAACACAAATTCCAAGCTCGGCGAACAGAACCACAACAACGAGCACCCGAGCTACTAATATTCTCCCAAACTTTGTAGTCACTGTATATATGATTAATCCAGTTGAGTTTCTTGTTAGTGGTTACCCCGGGATGATAATGGGGGATCCAATGACGATAACAGCAATTAATGTCAAAAGGCATTGGTTAGATTGTTTCTTATTGGAGAAGGTCATTTGTGTGGTGTGAGTGTTAATTGCTACTTGTCAGCCAAACCCCAGATAATGTCCAGGTCTTGCTGCATTTCAACACGGACTGTTTCAGTAACTGGTTCAGTAATTGAGGAGTTGTGAATGGAGCTGAACATTGTGCAGTCATCTCTGACCTTGTGATGGAGGAAAGGTCATTAATAAACCAGCTGAAGATGGTTGGGCCAATGATACTATTCTGAGGAACTCCTGCAAAGTTGTCCTGTAGCTGAAATGACTGACCTCCAACTACCAAAACCACCTTTTTATGAGCCGAGTATGGCTTCCATCAGCAGAGATATTTCCTCCTGATTTCATTCGACAATATGACAAGATTACTTTATTCTCCTTGGAATAAGAAATGAGAAGTGGGTAAAATGAAATATGTCTCACGGCAGGCTTGCCATCATATCTTTGTTCAGTCACCAATTAGATGTAGGTGCTTAAGTCTTTCATTAATCACTATACTTATAATTCTGACACACAAATTACAAGAGAACGCACTGATGCATGCAAAAAAATTTTGTTTTGTGAGGTTTGTTTAATTGTACCTATGATTAGAGATTTCATATTGGCATAGTTTAAAATCATTACTGAAAAATTAAAAGGGGTGCAGCAAATGGTAACAGAATTAATGGGTTGGGAATTGAAGAGAAAAGAAAACAATAAAAAGAGGGTAAAGGCAAAATCAAAATTATAAAGCCCACCTATTACTTTACTCCTCCCAACAATTCAACTTGTCACTGATAACGAGCATCAGGAAGCTCTGTGATGTTACTTCGCTTCTTGCAAGTAAATGCTTCACTAATATCCAGCTCAACTCTGTTACTAACATTGGTCATTCAATAAGACAAAGGGTCCAGCTCATGTTGTGGGAGGTTCTTCTCCTGATGATCAAGTGGGCTTTCTCTTTCTGAGATCTCTTGCCCACAATTCTACTGAACGACTAATACACCCAATTATTTATGCTCTCTTGATATGGATGAAGGTACTTCATAATATTGACAAGCTATTCTATCTAATGGAATCGGCATTTAAAAATGCAATAACCAATATTTTGCAGCTTTTATTTAAACAATGATTCACATCTGCCAAGAAAACTGTTCATTCTTTCTTTTGCTTTCTCCTGTAATCTTCCATGTGAAGCCCCATGTAAGTCAGTTTTCCAGGAAAGGATGACTACATTTTATTGGAGCAAATTACCTCAATTCAAGGCCATTTATCAGAATTGAAAGAATAGCATGCCCAGCTGGCCTGTAATGCCTCATTTACTGAAATGGCTATTGTATTTCTCGCTCATTTAAATGAGTTATTTTAGAAACACTGGACTGATGCTACTTTCTTGTTCTAGGTCATTTTATTGTAAAGTGTGATGGGCAGACTTGTCAATCATTCTCCTGCATTCATTTAAAAGGATTTTGTTTTGCTTACGCATGCAGCTTTGTTCGGTGCTGGTCTGACTTTTAAAGACACCCTTTTCAGATATCCCACTCCAGTTCTATTGTCATGAAGCTGTTACAGGTTTGATTCTTGGACATTTAAATCTCTGGTGAACAGACTTGTGATCTGCTAAATCAAGTCCTTTAATTAGATCTATGAATAGCATTAAGAATTCCTGGTGTTGTTCTCAACTTTTCTCTTGGATTTCCATGGTAACAAAGACCATGTCTGAAGTTTCTTTGGAAGGTCGAAAGCTGCACTCTGTCTCTGGCAGGATTTCTTCAGTCATGGGAAGTAGGTCATTCAGGACACTATGTCTCAGCATTTTTCCTACTTTGGACAAGAGGAAAATACCTCAGTGGTTTCCATAATTTCTCTCTTCATTAAGATAGTTACAATTGTCTCATTCTGAAAGCCAGAGGTGAGTGTTTGCCCCCACAACTTTCCAGGATGAGTACATAGAGTAAGCAAAAGCATTGATGCTTTCAGCTGGAATATCATCAGAGCTGCAGGTTTTGTTGTTATTCATCCATTTGTTTATTATAGCTCACCCAGGGAGCGTGGATTCTGGCACCTTGTGGGGGCGATAGCATGGAAAGGATCAACTGTCACAGTGGGTTAATGATTGAGGAGCTGCTCAAAATGTTGTTTCCAGCATTAACTGATGGTATGGTCAATCTTAAGAGTACAGATACCATCCCAGTAAGTGAAGAGGATTTTTTCCATTTCATCTTGGTGTATTAGTGGCCCCGTAGCTTCATAGACAACTTTGACGTGTTGGATCTCTTGCATTTTTTCTTCAAATCCCATGTCCTTTATATTCAAAATTTGTCTTTGGGGGCTGGTCTCGAGCTTTGCAAAACTGCCTTCCTAACTTGCGACTTGTTTCTTCTGCTAGGTCATGAATGCTACTTACTCTTTTTCCAGGAGGTTTCATCAAACAGTCCTGGTGATGATGGTGTCTGAACACAATGGTCTAGCCACAGGAATCAGCTGACTTTATTGGGGTCTCATTATCCTGGAATTGAGTGTATGTGAGAAGAGTTCCCAGACTGGTCATAAGCTGGCTTTGGAAATCCTCTCTCTCTGGTAAGGCAGCTTTAGTGTGGAGAGTGTGATCTCCTTCCTTGTGCACTGTTAGATCTTATCACATCTTGGTGCTAGATGTGTGTTAATTTCTATTGAACAAGTTGACCATCTTTCCAGCAGAATTTGTTTTCCACATAACTCAATGTCTGATCTTTGACTTGATTGGCAACATAATTTCAGAGACCTAGGCTCTCTCCACAGGTTTTGTATTTTTCCTTCTGGCTGGAAGTAGGCTTTGTTATAATGTCCCGTACTGAGTATACATTCTCAGCAGACGTATAACCTTGGCCTTTTCCTAGAGTCCCAGACAACCTTGGGATTAAAGTCCTCTGGGAAGGTTAAGCTTTTCTTTTGGGATGATAATGACGACTTCATGAAATTGGAATAGAACTTTCCTATCACAACTTCATCAAGGTGAAGGGTTGAGGGATAAATGCAGCATATTGACTATGGTTCAGCTGCAGCTAAGTTCGGAATCTTTCGCTTATCCCACTGGGGAGCTTGGGCAAGTGTATTCAGGATGCTATTCAGAGAACACAGAGGTTACTATCTGTCTTGCCTTTCCAGTAGAAAGGTGTCTCTCCTGCTTGTTTTTCAATTGCCCCTCCCCAGGAAAGTGGGTTTTATTTCGGGCAGTAATGCCGTTTGGAGTGCCAATAGTTCAAACAATTGCACAAGTTCTGAGGAAGGGCCACCGGCCCCAAAACGTTAACTCTGATTTCTCTTCACAGGTGTTGCCAGATCTGTTGAGCTTTTCCAGCACCTTCTGTTTTTGTATACAATTGTAGGTCTCCTTTGTAGATGGTCAATTCACAGTTACAAGTGGGATTAGCATCTTGGTGTGGTAGTCTGTGATGCTGTCGGAAGCTCTTTTCTGGCAAATGTCAGACAAAAAGTAGTTCGAAATGTCTTCATTGGCAGATGAGCTGAAGGAATATTGAGTATTTCACAGCTTAGGAGAGTGAAAGAAATCTACAGCAGCAAGGCAATCCTGCTCATTGTGGTTTGACAGCACACCAAAATCTAATCATCAATCATTACAAAATGCATAATGACAGTGCCCCAGGATCTGCATGTTAATGTCTACTAGGGTCTATTTGCTAAGCCTTACAGGAATGGAGAATTGATGATTTTGAAAG
This sequence comes from Hemiscyllium ocellatum, assembly GCF_020745735.1. Taxonomy (NCBI): domain Eukaryota; kingdom Metazoa; phylum Chordata; class Chondrichthyes; order Orectolobiformes; family Hemiscylliidae; genus Hemiscyllium; species Hemiscyllium ocellatum. The sequence goes on along the minus strand of NC_083406.1, from coordinate 47,922,901 downwards.
GGCTGTGAAACTGTGAATCCTACGTCAGGAAACTGCACAGATATTGTATACATGGAAGCTATTGGATGCCTGTATTAGAACAGACGTGTCTATGGACAGCAGGATCTGTGACCGAACAATTCTTGCTGCTCATTCCAAATTGGGAAGGAGGCTAGGAAAAGGTATTCTTAGACTGTAACACATTTTCTGGTTGGAGAATGCACTGAGTAGGAGAAAGTGACATCTGCAGATGCTGGAGATCAGAGCTGAAAATGTGTTGCTGGAAAAGCGCAGCAGGTCAGGCAGCATCCAAGGAACAGGAGATTCGACGTTTCGGGCATAAGTCCTTCTTCAGGAATGAGGAAAGTGTGTCCAGCAGGCTATTATAAAAGGTAGGGAGGAGGGACTTGGGGGAGGGGTGTTGGAGATGCGATAGGTGGAAGGAGGTAAAGGTGAGGGTGATAGGCCGGAGTGGGGTGGGGGCGGAGAGGTCAGGAAGAAGATTGCAGGTTAGGAAGGCGGTGCTGAGTTCAAGGGATTTGACTGAGACAAGGTGGGGGGAGAGGAAATGAGGAAACTGGAGAAGTCTGAGTTCATCCCTTGTGGTTGGAGGGTTCCTAGGCGGAAGGTGAGGCGCTCTTCCTCCAACCGTCATGTTGTTATGGTCTGGCGATTGAGGAGTCCAACGATCTGCATGTCCTCGGTGGAGTGGGAGGGGGAGTTAAAGTGTTGAGCCATGGGGTGGTTGGCCCATCAGAGATGGGACTTGCTCTCTAAAGGTGGGGCATAGTCTTTCTCTGAACCAGTCAAGACCCCCTGATGTAGTAAATGTCTGTGGGTCAGCTCACTTGAGGAAGGCTTAGTTAATTTTGATTTTGTCAGTAGTTTGGGGATGGAAAACCTCCCAATGTGTAAAACCCAGGTCTGTCAGACATTCCCAGTGTTAACGACTGGCAAAGCGAAAGTTGAGAATGCTGCCCCTGCAACCTGAGGCATGAGAAAGGTAGATGGCACATTCTGTTAGTGCATGGTCATGCAGCTATAGCCAATGTGCCAATGGGGAACATAAGCAGCGTTCCCTTTAAGATGAATGCCTGTGCAGCAAACTGAAATGAACCTGCAGTGTTGGCATTGGAGAGAACATTAAAGATTGTGCTCAGGAGCAGTCAATTTCTCAGGAAATGAATTAGTTAGACCTAGACACAATTTAATGAATCATGAAAATATTTATTGAATTACATGAAGTAGCCAATCTGCTTAACATATTTTACATTGGGTCTTTGCAATCACTTGATAATGGCAAATGATCAATGTCATTTGCCTGATACAGGTTGCTGCCAGTGATAAGCATAAACAAAGTGAGTGGTGTGGACAGGCTTGCTTTTAATCTTGAGGTAAAAACAATGACTGGAGATGCTGGAAACCAGATTCTGGATTAGTGGTGCTGGAAGAGCACAGCAGTTCAGGCAGCAAAATCGATGTTTCGGGCAAAAGCCCTTTGTCAGGAATAAAGCTTTTAATCTCCTCAAGATCGGTGGGAATAAGACATGGCTGTAATAGAGGTTCTGAATTCCTTTGGCTGTAACCATATTGTATGTTAGCACCTTTCTTATAAAAATACAACCAGATACACTTTTGTAACTCACTGTGCTAACACCCAACAATTCAACACACCTAATTACGTTCAATAGTGGATCAGTTTTTGTATGTAATAGTCAGCTACTCTGATCCAGACTGAAATCCTGCTGGTCACTAAGACTAGCAAATGCTGACTTTTTACTTCAGCATTTAGTACACTGTACAATCCAGAGAGACAGCAGAGCAGCACATTAGATCAGAACGTGCCGAGTTAAAATGCCAAGTTAAAACGTACAAGTGGAAGTAGGCAAAAATTAAAACAGATAGGCTTAAATTGTACTTTTCATTAGGAAGATGAGACGTTTCCTTATTCAACATTTTGTCGGCAATGACTGAAAACCTGTGCAATTGTAATGTTGTGAAAGCCGTAAAGAAGCTGTGACTAACGGTCAAAAAATAGCAGCAGGGACAGATGTTTTTAGCACTTCTTAAGCAGCTAATGAGCCACTTAACCATATAGATGTCAAGCAGCCCATTGACGCAGTTGTGGAATCTGTCATGGTGGACTTGAAACTACACTTGAATTAAGCATAATTTATGGATCAAGCTCTGGAGGCGCTGATGAGATATATATTATGCAGAAACAACATCATTGGTCAAAAATGATGACCTTCATAATCCTGAAACAGCAAGTGTTTATAGAGTGGGTGGTGTTCTAAGTGTGAGAGGGCAGGAGCATTTATTCAGTGAGTGATTGCTGTAAGGACTTCTCATTAGTACATCTCAGTCAGGCATTTTCATTGCCTGTGCTTTACAATAAAGGTATTCAAACATATATGGTATCTCTACAAACTACAGAACAACACACGAGTGTGCTGCAATTGAGCACTGATCTGAAGCAGACAACATATCGAGCATCTTCAGTTTTCCATTTGCTGCCTCATCAAAGAGATGGCAGAAAGTCTGTGCCAGGAAACAGGACTTTACTGTGTACTCACTAAACAGAGAATAGGCAATGTATGCAACTATCCCACTGTACAGGTGCGATTGATTGCATACAAACAATTTTGCATTCCAGTATTGAACTGTTCTGACACACAATCACTGAATGCGCAGTTGGTGTGTGAACATGCTCAGCACATCATCTGGTCATTGCATGCAACCAAGCAGGTCATGCATTTTTTTTTAACTCAGCCATAGAATTTGAAAGATGTTGACAATTTACTGCCCATCCCTTGTCTTTTTCTTGGCAGATATTTATTTCTGAGAAGACCATCAAAGATCCATTCCTAATTACCCATGGAATGGTCAACTGCCTTCTTGAACTACTGCAGCCTATCTGGTGATGGGGCATCTAGAGTGGTGTTAGAAACAATGTTAAAGCAGTTCGACCTAGTGAAAGTGAGGGAACAACAATATAGTTCCAAGGCTGGGTGGTGTTTTAGACTTGGAAAGGAACTTAGACGGTGGCACTCCCATGCATCTGCTGCCTTTCTCCCTTTGGGTGGTAGAGGGCACAGTTATAGCAGTGATGTTGAAACAGACTTGGCAAATTGCTGCAGGACATCTTGTAGATGATACAGTGTGGTGAACAAAGGAACAACACTTGCTATCCTCCTGTCTTCTGGAACTATTCCTGTAGACGACGACGTAAAGATCAAAGCCAAAGGCTATACAATTTCCTCCCTGGTTTCCCATAAAAATCCAGGATAAATCCCATCCAGCCCAGAGGACTTATCTACTTTCACACTTTCCAGAATTGTTAACACCTCCTCCTTGTGAAACTCAATCCCAACTAGTCTAGTAGCCTGGATCTCCATATTCTCCTCAACAACATTGTCTTTTTCCAGTGTGAATACTGATGAAAAATATTCATTTAGTGCTTCCCCATCTCCACGGACTCCACGCACAATTTCCCACTGTTATCCTTGATTGGTCCTAATCTTTAGGTAAAAACAATGACTGCAGGTGCTGGAAACCAGATTCTGGATTAGAGGTGTTATTCTTTTATTCCTGATACACCTATAGAAAGTTTAGAGGTTTTCTTGATCCTATCTGCCGATGACTTCTCATGTCTCCTCCTGGCTCTTCTTAGCTCTCTCTTTTGGTCTTTCCTGGCTAACTTGTAACTCTCAAATGCCCGAACTGAGCCTTCACGTCTCATTCTAACATATGCCTATGTCTTCCTCTTAACAAGAGCTTCAACTTTTCTAGTAAACCACAGCTCTCTCGCTTGACCACTTCCTCCCTGCCTGACTGGTGCATACTTATCAAGGACACAAAGTAGCTATTCCTTGAATAATCTCCACATTTCATTTTGTCCGCCTCTTGCAGTTTCCTTCCCCATCCAATGCATCCTCTATCTTGCCTAATTGCATCATAATTGCCTTTTCCCCAGCAATAACTCTTGCCCTGTGATTTATACCGATCCCTTTCCATCACTAAAGTAAACATAACCAAATTGTGGTCACTCTCACCAAAGTGCTTACCTACCTCCAAATCTAACACCTGGCTGGATTCATTACCCAGTACCAAATCCAATGTAGCTTTGCCCTTTGTTGGCTTGTATACATACTGTGTCAGGAAACCATCCTGCACACATTGGACAAAAACTGACCTATCTAAAGTACTCAGACTATCGGATTTCTAGTCAATAATTTGAAAGTTAAAGTCACCCATAACAACTACCCTGTTACTCTTGCTCCCATCTTGAATTATCTTTGCTATCCTTTCCTTTACACCTCTGGAACTATTTAGAGCATTATAGAAAACTCCCAACAGGGTGACCTCTCCTTTCTTGTTTCTTACCTCAGCCCATATTATCTCAATAGAGTCCTCAAACATTGTTTCTGCTGCTGTGATACTGTCCTTGACTAACAATGCCACACCTCCCCCTCTTTTAACATATTCTCTGTTCTCACTGAAACATTTAAATCCCGAACCTGCAATAACCATTCCTGTCCCTGCTCCATCCATGTCTCTAAAGTGGCCACAACATCGAAGTCCCAGGTACCAACCCATGCTACAAGTTCACCTACCTTATTCTGGATGCTCCTGGCGTTGAAATAGACACACTTCAAACCATCTTCCTGCTTGTCAGTGCACTCTTGCGACCATGAAATCTCATTTCTGACCTCACTGCTCTCAACCTCCTTGACAGTGGAACTACAATTTAGGTTCCTATCCCCCTGTTGAATTAGTTGTAACCCTCCAGAAGAGCATTAGCAAATATCCCCACCCCAGGATATTGGTACTCCTCTGGTTCAGGTGTAGACCATCCTGTTTATAGAGGTCTCACGTACTCCAGGATGAGCCCCAATTATACAGGTATCCATGACCCTCCCTCCTGCAGCACCCCTGTAGTCATGTGTTCAACTACTCTCTCTCCCTATTCCTCACCTTGCTAGCACAGGCAACAAACCAGCAGTCACAACTGTTTGTTCTAGCAATAAACTTCCACCCTAGCTCCCTGAATTTCTCCCTTAAATCCCCATCCCTTTTCCTACCTATGCTGTTAGTGCCTATGTGGACCACGACTTGGGGCTGCTCCACCTCTCTGTCAAGGATTTCGAAAACATGATCCAAGAGATCATGACCCCTGGCACCTGGGAGCAGGCAACACACCAACCGTGAGTCTCTCTTGTTCCCACAGAACCTTCTCTCTGTTCCCTCTAACTATGGAGTCCCCAATAGCGAATGCTCTGCTCCTCTTCCCCCTTCCCTTCTGAGCAACAGGGACAGACTCTGTGCCAGAGACCTGTACCCTATGGCTTAGCCCGTAAGTTGTCCCCCCCAGCAGAATCCAACACGGCATACTTGCTATTGAGGGGAATGGCCACTGCCTGCCGGTTCCCTTTCTGTCCTCTGACAGTAACCCATCTGCATTTTTCTTGCACCTGGAGTGTGACTATCTCCCTATAACTCCTCTCAATAACCCCTTCTGCCTCCCAAATGATCCAAAGTTCATCCAGCTTCAGCTCCAGTTCCCTAAAGCAGTTTTCGAGGAGCTGGAGTTGGGTGCACTTCCCACAAAGGAAGTCAGCAGGGACACTAGTGGTGATCCTTACCTCCCACATTCTGCAGGAGGAACATTCAACTGCCGTAACCGCCATTCCCAATGTTCTAAATTCCCAAAGAGACTGTAGAAAATTAAAGAATAAAAAAAATTAATTACCTTCCTAATCTGGCGTTATGAACTTTTTTTTTGGTTAGAGGAGGACGATGGGTGGGAGACACTACACTACAACTAACACAACCACCCAAATATATTACTTCACTGACTCAGCAGTCCCATGTCCACTCCTGTTCAGCGTTGTGCTTCACCTATTCATGAGGTAATTTGCAGCTTGGTCGATGTTCCTGCTCTTTCTGCTGCTGAAACAAAACTGGAGGGACCTGATGCTCAAGGAAGTTTTTAAATCAGTGATTCACCTTCATGTCAGCCCCTGGTTGTCACTCCTGCACTTCCTGCTGCTGAATGAAATGAGTAAAAAGTGAGGTCTGCAGATGCTGGAGATCAGAGCTGAAAATGTGCTGCTGGTTAAAGCACAGCAGGTTAGGCAGCATCCAAGGAACAAGAAATTCGACGTTTCGGGCCAGAGCCCTTCATCAGGAATGAGGAGAATGTGCCTGCCTGGCACATTCTCCTCATTCCTGATGAAGGGCTCTGGCCCAAAACGCCGAATTTCCTGTTCCTTGGATGCTGCCTAACCTGCTGTGCTTTAACCAGCAACACATTTTCAGCGCGGAATGAAATGAGGAAAGATTGATAAGTCATCTTGTAGTTAAGGATCCTCTTGGAAGGAATGACCACAACACATTAGAGTTTCACATTCAGATTGAAAGAATGAAGGCAGCATTGCATGCAAACGTTTTAATATTTGACAAAGATAATTATACAGCCCTGAGGAACAGTTGCTCCAAGTGGACGGGGCAAATATTTTAAAGGGCAGGACAGTTGAAGAACAATAGCAAATGCTTAGAGAGATACTAAATACTTCTCAATTAGATTATATTCCTGAGAGGAAGAGCAATTGTAAAACAGTGAAAAATCAGTCATGGCTTAATAAGGAAGTCAAGGATAACATAGGAGTACACGGTGGTTCAGTAGTTAGCACTGCTGCCTCACAGTACCAGGGACCTGTGTTTGATTCCTGCCTCAGGCTACTGTCTGTGTAGAGTTTGCACATTCTCCCCATGTCTGCATGGGTTTCCTCTGGGTGCTCTGGTTTCCTCTCACTGTCCAAAGGTGTTCAGGTCAGGTGGACTGGCCACGCTCAATTGCCCATAGTGTTCAGGGATGTATAGATTAGGTGTATTAGCTTGGGGTAAACATAGATTAGTAGAGGAATGGGTCTGGGTGGGCTACTCATCGGAGGGTCGGTGTGGACTTGTTGGGCTGAAGGGCCTGTTTCCACTCTGTAGGGATTCTATAAATTCTATAAAGGCAAAACCTAGGGCATATCATGCTGCAAAAGGTAGTGGCATTCTGGAGGTTTGGAAGAACTTTAAATGTCAGCAAAGGGTTGAAAATCACAATCAAAAGAACTAAATGAACAATGAAAGACAACTAACAGAAATCATAAGCATTGATACCAAAAGCGAAGGGAATAATGTTTGGAGGATGACAGTGGCAGATACTAATGAGAAACTCAGAAATGGCAGAGGCACTAAACTAATATTTTGTCTGTTTTCACAGTTGGGAAGATAATTATTTCATCCTTATTGTTATGAACCAGGCCAGAATCCCTCAAAACATTGCAAGAAAGTAGCCCAGACCCTAACTTAGCTAGTTGTTTTATGCAGGTGTAACACAAATATTCCTGGAGGGATGCAGCTGGTCAAACCACTTAGTGTTAAACAAAACAGAATTTTTTTTACAAGATTACTGAATGAAACACCAACAAAAGAGAACCGAATAGTGAGTAACTTAACCTATCCGAAAATCCAACAGATTATCCCAACTTTCTGATACTGTTCCAAATACTTGCAGTTCCCATAAACACTCCTTAGTGCAAAAGGTAAAATCAAACAGAGAGTCGTACAGGAGAGACGGAGAGACAGAGAGTGTGTGTGTGAGAGAGAGAGGGAGATGTCAATATGGAACACCCTCTTCCATGGAGCAGCAGTCTCAAACTCTGTCTGACTGCTTTCAGTGAATAGCCAGACTGCCAAAAACAAAATCAAGCCAGAGAAAACCTGAGCTGGGAGAACTCCTCTTTCATTGTGTACAAGTGTTTTTTTTTAAAAAACATGAAAACCTTTTCACTGAGGCAGTCTCTGTTACTGTAATCAAATTGGCCCTAAAACCCATTGAAAGCCAGACTTTTTGGAATCACTGCTTTTACGACCTCTCTGAGAAAAAAGCCAAGGAGAGCGTAACCTTGTTAAAGGAGCAGCATCATCATCATCATCATCATCATCATCATCATCATCATCATCATCATCATCATCACATCTCCCTCCCTTTAAAAAAATGAACCATCAATATTCAAACATGGCTTCATTTTAAAACCCTTTAATCCTACATTGTTAGTACTCTACAACACACATATACATCACACTGACAATAATCATGTAAACTTGCACGACTACATTTTGTTTCAGTCTGTTTTATTCCTGCCACTGAATGACTCCATTTCTCATCCAAGTCTCGACAATGTGTCAGCAATCACGTTCTTTCATCCTGTCATATGCAAATGTTCAAATTGAATGGCTGTAACAACAAGTTCCATCTAAAGAGCCTGGCATTTCAGTCCTGAAATTTCTCCACAAACTTCAATGGGTTATGGTCAGTGTATATGATTGTCTAAGATATGTTACGTGTAACATAAACATTGAAATATTGTAACGCCAACACCAAGCTCAAAGTTTCCTTCTCAATTGTCAAATATTTCTGCTAATGAATGTTCAGTTCCCTGGAGAAATACCCGATAAGTTTTTCTATCTTCTCATCATTTTCTTGTAAGAGCACAGCTTCGACACCCACATCACTTGCATCGATAACCACCTTGAATGGCTTTGGTGTGAATTTGGTGTGGCTGATACCAGGACAGTGGTTAACACAGCTTTCAGGTTGTCAAATGCCTTCTGGCAGTCCACCCCTCACTGAAACTTCTTACATTTCTTTTAGCAATTCACTGAGTGGAGCAGCCATACTGCTAAAATTTGATACAAACTTCTGATTAAATCCGTTCAATCCTAGGAATACTGCTCTTTTTGTCAATGGTATGGGGAACTCAATTACCTTTGTTTTTGCATTCAGTGGAGGCATTTGTCCGTGTCCAGTAACATGGCCCAGGAAGGTGACTTGGGCTTAGGCAAATTCACTCTTAGCCAGTTTTATCACCAAGTCTGCCTTCCAAAGTCGATCAAACAAGTCTGATAAATGCTGCAAATGTTCCTTCCATGTGTGACTAAAAATCACCAGGTCTACTCTATATATGTGACATAGAACGTAGGACATTACAGCGCAGTGCAGGCCCTTCAGCTCTTGAAGTTGCGCCGACCTGTGAAACCGATCTAAAGCCCATCTAACCTACACTATTCCATTTTCGCCCAGATGTCTATCCAATGACCTTTTAAGTGCGTTTAAAGATGGCAAGTCTACAACTGTTGCAGGCAGGACATTTATGGCGGCACGGTGGCACAGTGGTTAGCACTGCTGCCTCACAGCGCCAGGGACCTGGGTTCAATTCCCACCTCAGGCGACTGACTGTGTGGAGTTTGCACGTTCTCCCCGTGTCTGCGTGGGTTTCCTCCGGGTGCTCCGGTTTCCTCCCACAGTCCAAAAAAGATGTGCGGGTCAGGTGAATTGGCCATGCTAAATTGCCCATAGTGTTAGGTAAGGGGTATATGTAGGGGTATGGGTGGGTTGCGCTTCGGCGGGTCGGTGTGGACTTGTTGGGCCGAAGGGCCTGTTTCCACACTGTAAGTAATCTAATCTAATCTAAATTCCACACCCCTACTACTCTCTGAGTAAGGAAATTACCTCTGACATCTGTCCTATATCTTTCAGCCCTCAATTTAAAGCAATGCACCCTCTTGCTAACCATTACCATGCTCGGAAAAAGGCTTTCACTTTCAACCCCATCTAATCCTCTGATGATCTTATATGTCTCAATTAAGTCACCTCTCAACCTTCTTCTTTTCAATGAAAACAGCCTCAAATGCATCAGCTTTTCCTCATAAGACTTTCCCTCCATACCAGCCAACATCCCAGTAAATCTCTTCTGAACACTTTGCAAGCTTCCACATCCTTCCTATAATACAGTGACCAGAATTGTATGCAAAACTCCAATTGCTGCCTCACCAAAGTTTTGTACAGCAGCAGCACAGTTCCGAAACTCAATCCCCCATTAATAGCTAACATACCATATGCCTTATAAACAACCCTATCAACCTGGATGGCAACTTTCAGGGATATACGGACACAAACGTCGAGATCTCCCTGCTCAGCTACACTACCAAGAATATTACCATTAGCCCAGTACTCTGCATTTCTGTTACTCCTTCCAAAGTGAATCACCTCACGCTTTTCTGCATTCAACTCCATTTGCCACTTCTAAGCCCAGCTCTGCAGCTTATCTATGTCCCTTTGTAACCTCCAACATCCTTCTGCACTATCCACAACTCTCCCGACCTTAGTGTCATCTTAAATTTACTAACCCATCCTTCTGTGCCTTCATCCAGGTTGTTTATAAAAATGACAAACAGCAATAGCCCCAAAACAGATCCTTGTGGTACACCAGTAGTAACAGAACTCCAGGAAGAACATTTCCCATCAGCCATCACCCTTTGTCTTCTTTCAGCTCGCCAATTTCTGATCCAAACCGCTAAATCACCCTCAATCCCATGTGTCCATACTTTGTGCAATCGCCTGCTATGGGAATACTTACCAAATGCCTTACTGAAACCCATATACACCAAATCATCCACCTGTTTGATCACCTTCTCAAATTGGGTAATCCAGAAATGACCTATTGGTTAGTCTCTGAAATGTGGCTGGTATGTTTTTCATAACAAATGGCGTGACTTTAAACAGATACAGTTGATCTGGTGTTACAAAAGCTGAAATTGTCTTTGCTCTTTCGGACAAAGGTACCTGCCAGTATCCTCCAAGCAAGCCCAACTTATAAATATAAGTTGCTTGTCCCACCTTTTCAACACAGTCTTCCAACCACAGAATCAGATAAGCATCAGTCTTTGTAACCACATTGACTTTGCGATAGTCCACATATAACCGTTGGGTACCTGTTGGTTTTGGCACCATTACTGTCAGTGCGCTCTTGTCACTGTAACTCACCTTCATTAAGTCAGCTTGGAGGCATGCGTTCAATCTCTCTTGAACCTGTGTCAAAGTTTGAGTGTTATGCCTATGAAGATGTTGCTTAATTGGAACAGCATTTCCTATATCTATATTATGCATAACAGTGCTTCCTAGCTTATTTCCACATATCTCCCCATGTAATTGTAATAACTCTTGCAGGTCATTTTCATTTTCCTCTGGAAGGCAACTTAATCATTTATTCCAATTTTTGACAACTTCCTCAATGTCCAATTTAATTTGAGTAATGCCCAACTCAGGATCCTCTGAACTTGGTTTTCTCCTCTGTATTGTAACCAATAACAGTCTCCTTTGGCTTTCTTTCTCTGTCAAAATACCTTTTGAGCAAAATTACATGATACTCCTGTGAGCTTTCTTTCTATCTGGAGTCCTTATCAAATCATTCACCTCACTCAATTTTCTTTTGACTTGATAAGGTCCACTAAACCTGGCTTATAAAGGTTCACCTATCACTGGAAGTAACACCAACACTTCATCTCTGATGGCAAAATTGCGAATTTTTGATTTCTTGGCTGATTCCTGTTTCATTGTATGCTGTGATACTTTTAAATGCTGTCAAACCAAAACTTCCAATCTATTTAAACATTCCTGATAATTTGACATATCGTCCAAATATATGGTTTCTGAATTCTGACTTATCAATTTCTCCTTAATCAATTTTAGCAGTCCTCTCACTTCATGCCCCAAAACTAATTCAAATGAATTAAATTTGATCAATATATTTGGTGAATTTCTGATCACGAAAAGTACAAATGGAATTCCCTTACCCCAATCATCTGGATAGTCTTGATGTTAAGCTCTCAACATGGTCTTTAAAGTCTAATGCCACCTTCCTAGCGCTCCCTGCGATTCTGGATGGTATGCAGTAGATTTGAATTATTTTATTTTTAAGCTGTCCATAACTTCCTTGAATAATTTTAATGTAAAGTTTGACCTTTGATCTCATCCTATCTCTGCAGGTAGTCTGTATCTCATGAAAAAATTGAGTAATTCCTCTACAATCCTTTTAACTGTGAAGTTGTGTAATGGAATGGCCTCTGAAAATCTAGCAGACACATCCATTATTTTTGACAAATACTGATTCCCACTTTTTGTTTTAGATAGGGGTCCTACACAACCAATTAAGATTCTTGTAAAAAGTTCCTCAAATGCAAGAATAGATATTAGAGGTTTTATTACTGCCTGTGGCTTTCCAATTACCTGACATATATGACGTGTCTGGCAAAATATAACTACATTCTGGTGCAGTCCAAGCCAGTAAAAATGTTTTTGTATTTAAACTTGAGTCTTTCTCACCCCTACATGACCTCCTATTGATAGCTCCTGCACCACCCGCAACACCTCCTTTCTGCCCACTGGCAAAATGACTTGATGAACTTTTGCACATTTCTCATCTGTCTGAATATTTGATGATCGCCATTTCCTCCTTAAGACATTTTTAAGATAATAACATTCACGGAAACTTTTAGATTCATTTTCTGTGTATGCATTTTGATACAATTGCTTTAAATTTTCATCTTTATGCTGTAACTCAGTTAATTTATCTGAGCTAAACCTGTCTGCTTTGCCATATACCTGCTCCTGGTTTGTCTCCACCATCTGGTCAAACAGGGTCTCTGTTAATTCCACTTCAACTTTCTTATCTGCACACTTTGATCTCTCCTGTTTCAATTGGTGACTTTGTGACCTCATTACCAGACAGTCAGGAAAAATCCCAGGATATGTGTCCTGCAATATTTCAGTTGCCTGAATTTCCACTGGCTTTTTCAACCACAGTAGGCAGCAACCTACCTGTGAACCAGCTATATTGTTAGCAAGGACAAATTGTATTCTGGGAGCCGAAAATTTATCCAGTACTTCTACCACAACTTCTCCACTCTTCACTAGACACTCTAATCTCACCTTATATAATTTAGCACTTCCTGTCTCATCATGAATTCTTGTTACTAGTACCTTTTCTAGTAATAGTCCTTCTGGAATACATATCTCTTCATCTTTCAACATAATGGTTTGAGAGGATTCTGTATCTCTTAATATTGTAACCTCTTTACAAGCTACTCCTGGCCTTGGCGAATAAACTTTACCTTTGCAGGTATTTGGTTTAAGAAGTTCTGGCACTTCCTCCTTAACCAACCTCTGACCAATTTGTACATTCTGGTGCAGCTTTTTAGCCTCAACTGTACGTTCTGTTACCACTCTAACAAATTTCACTGTCTTCAAAATTCACAAAATCAAACCAGTGAAAAGTTAAGCTGGGAGAACTGGCAACTCCCCTTTCATTGTACAAGTTTTTTTTACAAACATGTAAGTCTTTTGCCTCGGGCAGTATATGTTAACTATAATCAAATTGGCAATAAAACTGATCGAAAGCCAGAGTTTTCAGAATTGCTGCTTTTATGACCTCTCTGAAAAAATGTCAAGGACAGTGTAACCTTGTTAAAGGAGCAGCATCATCATACTATAATTGCAATTACCAAAGAGGAACTTGTTAAAATTACATAACCAGGGAGAAGATATTAAATAAATTGATGGGTAAAGCCAGAAAAGTCCTTGGGGTGTGATGACCTACACCCTAGGATATTAAAGGAGATGGCAGCAAATATAGTGGATGCATCAGTTGTAGAGTCATAGTCATAGGGATGTATAGTATGGAAACAGACCCATCGGTCCAACCTGTCCACACTGACCAGATATCCCAACCCAATCTAGTCCCATCTGCCAGAACCCGGCCCATATCCCTCCAAACCCTTCCTATTCTTATACCCATCCAAATGCATCGTAAATGTTCCAATTGTACCAGCCTCCACTATATCCTCTGGCAGCTCATTCCATACATGTACCACCCTCTGCATAAAAAAGTTGCCTCTTAGGTGTCTTTTATATTTTTCCCCTCTCACCCTAAACTTATGTCCTCTAGCTCTGGACTCCCCGATCCCAGGGAAAAGACTTTTTCCATTTAATCAATCCATGCCCCTCATAATTTTGTAAACCTCTACAAGGTCACCTCTCAGCCTCTGACACTCCAGGGAAAACAGCCCCCACCCGTTCAGCCTCTCCTATAGCTCAAATCCTCCAACCCTGGCAACATCCTTTCAAGTTTCACAACATCTTTCCAATAAGAAGGAGACCAGAATTGCATGCAATATGCCAACAGTGGCCTAACCCATGTTCTGTACAGCCACAATATGACCTCCCAACTCCTGTACTCAACACTCTGATCAATAAAGGAAAGCATACCAAACGCCTTCTTCACTATCCTATCTACCTGTGACTCCACTTTCAAGGAGCTATGAACCTGCACTCCAAGGTCTCTTTGTTCATTACCTTACCATTAAGTGTATAAGTCCTGCTAAGATTTGCTTTCCCAAAATGAAACACCTCGCATTTATCTGAATTAAACTCCATCTGCCACTTCTCAGCCCATTGGCCCATTTGGTCCAGATCCAGTTGTAATCTGAGGTAACCCTCTTCGCTGTCCACTACACCTCCAATTTTGGTGTCATCTGCAAACTTACTAACTGTACCTCTTATGCTCTCATCCAAATCATTTATGTAAATGACAAAAAGTAGAAGACCCAGCACCGATCCTTGTGGCACTCCAAGTTGGAAACATGCTAATGTGACATCCTTTCTCAAAAAATGATATAGGAAAAATGTGGGAAACTATAGACCAGTTGGTTTGACCTCAGTAGTGGGGAAGTTGCTGGGGTCAATCTTAATGCTGGAGATAACTGAACTCTTGGAACAACAAAGCTCAATTCATCAGTGTACGCATGAAGGGCAGGTTGTAATTGATAAACTTGCTAGAGTTCTTTGAGGACATAACCAGCAAATTGGATAATGGGATCCAGTGAATGTAGTATATCTAGACAACCAGAAGGCTTTTGACACGGCGCTACACTGATGCAGAGGTCAGATTATGGGTTTAAATGTAGAGTATTGGCTTAAATACAGGATTGGCTGACTGATAGGCAGCAGAGGATCAGGATAAATGGGTCCTTCTCTGGATGGTGAAGGGTAACTAGTGAGGTGCCGCAAGGTTCAGTTTTAGGACATTAACATTTTAACAATCTATATAATTTGCAAGTAGGGACACAGAGCAACATAGCGAAGTTCATGGGTGATAGTAAAATTGATGGGAAAGAAGGCCATGATGATAAAACGTTTACAGATGGATGTTGATAGGCTAGGAGAAAGGGTTAGAATCTGGCAAATGGCATTTAATGTGGATAAATGTGAGGTTATCCACTTTAACCAGAAAACAAAAGGTCAAACTATTATTTAAATGGGAAATAGATTCAAAGTGCATCAATGCAGAGAGATCGGGGTGCCTTTGAGTATGTTCTGAGGAAGGCTCACTTGACACGAAACTTATTTCTGATTTCTCTGCACAGATGCTGCCAGACCTGCTGAGTTTTTCCAGAAATTTCAAGTTCTGTTATATTAATTGTTATTTGGTGTTACAGAACTTGAGCATGGTTGAAAAGAAAATACACATTTGATTGGTCAATGGATTGTCATGGAGAATGTGCCAGTTAATAATGAATGCCAGTTCACTGCCTAACCTTATTTAAATTTGAATTTGGCAGTTGACTCTGATTGGTCAAAACATTACCCTGCAAAATTAACTAATGAATGGCTGTACTTATTTTGTTGAGGTGAAACAATGTATATATGTTGTTTCTATCTGTAAAGAGTAGGGCCTTATATATTATCACAGATAGCTTCCAAATACACACCATTTATAATCCAAATTGTGCTGATTCATGGCAGATTAGGTTGCTAACTGTCTTGAATGTGTCCTCCTGTGTGAAGGCTTTTGAGTGTGTTGTGGAGAAGGCAAGAATTGTCTTAAATATAACTAAAGCCAACGCATAGTTTAGCTTGGTGCGGTTGATGACAGGAAAGATATTTTGATGATTTACTGCTTTATAACACGCTGGTTATCATGTCATCATAAAATGAGTGAATGTCACTGATCATCTTTTTTAGGGCAGTCATATTTATACAGAACTTTCCATAGGCCTTCACTGTTACAAAGTCAAGTCTTGGGTAGTTCAATGAACACCATGTGGAGCACCTTATCCTGTTCATGGGCTTTTCTTCAAATTGACATTTGCAAAGATCACGTTGACTGCTCATGGGCCTACAAAGAAGCAACATTGTGATTCTAGTTACATAGACCAATGTGTTAATTCTATATTTATAGTTCCCACAGATTGATTTATCACCTATCTTGGGAGGTTTTCTTCCCATTTTTGTAAAAAGGCCTGAGAGTTTGAACAACAGATCATGAACACCAGCTTTCAAGATCTCTACCAGCAAAAATATTGTCTGTGCCACATACTTTGTGTTCCTGATCTTATTTTTATTATTCGTTGAAGAGATCTGGGCTTTGATTGCTGGGCCAATCTTTATTGCCTGTTCTTAATTGTACTTGAGAAGGTGGTCATGCACTGTCTTCTTCAATTACTGCAGTCCATGTGCTTTAGGGAGGGACTTCTAGGATTTTGACCTCATGACAGTGAAGGAATGATGTTATAATTCCAAGCCCGTGGCATCTGCTGCTCTTGTCATTCTACATAATAGTCGTTGCGCATTTGGTGAATTTCTGCAAAGTATGTTGTGTATGGTACACAGTGCTGCTAATGAGTGTTGGTGGTGGAAGGAGTTTGTGGATACGGTCAAAGATTCAAAGTGTTTTTCCAGCACAGAAATAGGTTCATTGGCCCATTATAGTTGCACTTATCATCAAACATTTTTTCAAATCCCAGCTCTTACCCTGTAGTCTTGTGTGCTATGGCATTTCAAATGCTCATCTAAATTGTTCTTAAACATCTTGAGGGTTCCCACTTCTTCCACCCTTTTAGACAGTGAGTGCCAGATATTCACCATACTCTGAGTGAAACAGGGTTTTCTCAAAACCCCTTTAAAGCATGACATCCCTAATTTCAAACCTGTGTCCTCTTGTTATTAACCCCTCTATGAAGGAGAAATGTTTCTGGTTATTAAGTTTGCAGATGACACCAAAATTAAGGTGTAGTGGACAGTGAAGAAAGTCATCTCAAGAATATATCAGGACCTTGATCAGATGAGTCGAGGAGTGGCAGACGGAGTTTAGATTAGATTACTTACAGTGTGGAAACAGGCCCTTCGGCCCAACAAGTCCACACCGACCCGCCGAAGCACAACACACCCATACCCCTTACCTAACACTACGGGCAATTTAGCATTGCCTATTCACCTAACCCGCACATCTTTGGATTGTGGGAGGAAACCGGAGCTCCCGGAGGAAACCCACGCAGACACAGGGAGAATGTGCAAACTCCACACAGTCAGTCGGGAATTGAACCCGGGTCTCAGGCGCTGTGAGACAGCAGTGCTAACCACTGTGCCACTGTGCCGCCCACATTTAGATAAATGTGTGGCACTGTATTTTGATATGGTAAATCAAGGCAGGACTTATACACTTAATGGTAGGGTCCTGGGGTGTTGCCAAACAAAGAGTTTCTTGAAGCAGCGTCACAGATAGACAGGGTAGTGAAGAAGGTGTTTAGTGCACTTGCCTTTAAATGGTCGATGCATTGAGTATAGGAGTTGGGATATCACGTTGTGTACGGAACATTGGTTAGGCTACTTTTGGAGTACTGCAATCAGTTCTGGCCTCTGGGTTATAGGTGAGATGTTATTAAACTTGAAATGGTGCAGAAAAGATTTACAAGGATGTGGCCAGGCTTGGGGGTTTGAGCTATAGGAAGAGGCTGAAGAGGCTGGGGCTATTTTCCCTGGAGTGTCAGAAGCTGAGGGATGATGATATAGAGATGTATAAGATCATGGGGGGCATGGATAGGATTAGTCACCAAGGCCCTTTTCCTAGAGGGAAAACTATAGGGCATAGGTTTAAGGTGAGAGGGGAAAGATATAAAAGGACTTAATGGGTAACGTTTTCATGCATGTATGGGGTGAGTTGCTGGAGGAAGTGGTGGAGGCTGGGACAATTACAACATTTAAAAGGTATCTGGTTGGGTACACGAATAGGAAGGCTCTAGAGGAACAGAGGCCAAATGCTGGCAAATGAGAGACTAGATTAATTCAAGATGTCTGGTCGACATGGATGAATTGGACCGAAGGGTCTGTTTCTGTGCTGTACAACTCTATGACTCTATCTACCCTGTCCATGCTCCTCTGCACTTTGTACACCTCAATCATCCCTCTTCAGCCTCTTCTGGTCTCAGAAAAACAAACCTCAGTCTATCTAATCTCCCTTCATAGTTGAATCACTCCAGCCCAGGCAACATCCTGGTGAACTTCCTCTGCACCATCTCTCATGCAATCTCATCCTTCCTGTAGTATGGTGACCAGAACTGCATGCAGTACTCCCAATTGTGGCCTAACTAATGCCAAATACAACTCCATCATAACCCCCTTCTCCTGTATTCTCCTTGGCTAACAAAGGCAGTAAGCTACTATGCCTTAACCACCTTATATACCTGTCCTGCTGCCATCAAGTATCTTGTGAACATGAACGCCAAGAACCCTCTGATCCTCTGTACTGCTCAGGTTCCTATGAAACCCTCGCCTTGTTACTCTCTCAAAATGCATCTCATGATTAAATTCCATTTGTCACTGTTCAACACATCTTACCTGTCCTGCTATTTCATCCTGTAATCTAAGGCTTTCCTCCTCACTTCTAACCACACCACCAATTTTCATGTTATCTGTGAACTTACTAATGTCTTGATCACTAATATATACAACAAACAGCAAAGGATCCGTCACTGAACCTTGTAGCATGCCACTGGACACAGGCTTCCAGTCACAAGAACATCCTGCAGTCTTCACCCTCAACTTGATATCTTTAAGTTAATTTTGGATCTAATTTGCCAAGCTGCTCTGGAGTCCGTGAGCTATTAGCTTTTTAACTAATTTGCTATGCAATTCCCCATCACAAGTTTTACTGAAGTCCATGTGGACCTTATCAACTGCACTAGCCTTATCCACACACCTAGTTATCTTCTCAAACATTTAATGGAATTTGTATGATTTGATTTCCCTCTGTCAAAATCATACTGACTATCCTTTATTAATTCTATTCCTCAGAATTGTTTTCAATAGTTTCCAACCACTGATGTAAGATTCACAGGCCATTACTTTCTTGGTTTATTGCTACCATCTTTCTTGAATAATGGTATGACATTAGGTGTGCTCCGGTCCTCTAGCACCTCTCCTGTTACCAGAGAGGATTTGAAAATTAATGTAGAACCCCCTTCAAGCTCTTCTGTTTCCTGGGAGTGACCTGGGGTGCATCTCATCCAGGTCTTGGAATTTATCCAATTTCAAGCCTACCAAATTCACAAATGCCTCCTCCCTCACAACGTAATGTGTTTAAGTTTATCACAGTCCCCCTCCCTGATTTGTATACCTGCATCGTCCTTCTTTACATTGAATACACATGCAAAGTATTAATTCAAAACTTTAGCTATGTCTTCAGGCTCCATATATAGATTGCCTTATTGGTCCCCAATGGACACTAATCTTTCCCTGATTTTTTTTTTGCCCTTAATAAACTTACAAAACACCTTTCAGTTCAGTGTGTGTTGTGCTAGTTTGCACATTTCATTGATTTTCTATACCCACCATATACTAATTACCACATATCATTCTCAAGGAAAGGGAGCATACATTGAATTGTAGGATGCTTTGGAGTACAGGGCATTTGAGGAGTACATATTCTAAATTCTGCTGTGATATATCATCATTCTGGCATGTAATGAAAGCTTGGCATTTCTTTGTTGTTTCTTACAGTTTTTGTTGGAACCCATCTTAATGCCTGCAAGGTTCCAACACAATCGTCTGTGTGAAACTTTCAACCACCAGCAAGTAGGATAATAAGGGTTGTAATCTAGCAGCCATTCACTTTGTTCCCTCCCACCTGGCCCACCAAGGTTTTATGGGTTGTGGAAAGAGGTGAGTGAGTCAGCTACATTTAACCAAATGATATCCTTAATTGAACAATTAATACCTGATTTGACAGGCTACATCAGCAAATATGCAGTAGGACAGGTGTAACCCAGAAATAAATGAATACTTATGAATTGATAGTCATTACTGAAACATAGTTACATGTCCTAGCTTTGGACATTCTGCATGTTGAAAGGAATTTGACATTAAAAAAAATCCAACAAAGGTGATGTGATAGCTCAGTTAATGATGACGTTAGTACACAGAGATGGTTTTAGCTTGAAAGAGTATAATATAGAATCATTTTGGCTAAAAGTAAGAAATAGAAAAGAGGTCAGTTTTGGAAATAAATTGTATGCTCCTTAACCATTTGTCGTGTGGGACAGAGTATACTAAAAGAAATAAATGGGATGCATAAATAAAGTACTGCAATAATCATGGATAGCTTTATTGTTCATGCAAATTAGATGAATTAGATTTGCAAAGGAAGGCTAGAAAATGGGTTCATTGTTCAATTTTTGGACATTTTCTTCGAGCATTATGTTCTAGATACAACCAGTGATCAGGTTACTCTAGACCTGATAACAAGCAATGATTAAAACATGATTATAATTATGATTATATTATAGTTATGTTAATTTAGAACACATGGGTAAATCATCAAACGTGACTCAGTAATAACCTATTATGGTAAAGGAACCTTGAGGTAAAAGCGATCATAACATAATAAAATTTGAAGGGCAAGTGTTTGTCTTAAATCTGTGTTAGAAACAATATATAACTTACAGTTTTGCTTCTATTTTATATTTGTAGTAGATTCTAACATCTTCTTGATGACACGTTCAGCCAACTCGCCAAAGTTATCTCCTCCCCCTTTTGAATAAAGGTGTTACATTGGCAATTTTACAATCCTCAGTGACTTTTCCAGTGTCTATGGATTCTTACAAGTATACTGTACATTTGCTGATCTGTACTCATTTTCTTTAAAATCCTTGTATGCAATCCATGAGATCCAGGGCATTATTTGTCTTTAGTCCCATTTGTTTCCCATTAATTTTTCTCTAATGATAGTCAATATGCTGATGTCCTCAGCTTTTTAGCCCCTTGATTATTTAGTGTTTTTGGAATGATATTAACATTCTCTAACATAAAGACTGAATCAAAATAGTTATTCAACTTCTCTGTATTTCCTGGTCCCCATTATTACTTCCCCATCCTTGTTGTCCAAGGGAACTGTGTTCACTTTGGCCTCTCTCTTCCTTTATATGTGTTTAAAAGACCTCTCAACTGTCCAGTTTATGTTATTTGTTAGTTTGCTGTGATAGTCTATTTTATAATTTTTTTGTGGGTCATGTTACGTTAGCTTTTTAAATTTTCCCAATCCTCTGGTTTACCACTTACTTTTGCCAATGTTTTATGTTTTTTTTCTTTCAGTTTTATGTTATCCTTAATTTCCTTTCGATCCTGAGTTCTAGATTCTTCGGACAGGGAACAGCCTCTGTAATTATCCTGTTAAGTTATCTAAATATTCTATGCATGTTAATCAGATCACCCCTCACCTCAATGAGTTCTGCAGAATATCCGTTAATCATACTCAATCGCTCCTCACAGAAGTAACAGCTGGCTGTTAGCTGTACAGGAGACAGCAAACTAATTGCACCATCCTAACCTTTTACAATAGCTCTCTCCTTAGCTCTTATACCCAATCAGTAACTCAAAGCCTGACCACAGAAGTGGGCTTTACAATAGGTCTTAATGGAGAGACACGATGGAGACAGTTGAAGATATGGCTGTCAGTAGTTGGATGATAGAATCAGACATGCTCAGGAGGTCAGAAATGGAGGATGACAGATGTCTTTGCAGGATCCAAGGCTTGGGAAAGTTAGAGAGATAGGGATATGATGGGAAATGAAGACATTACAGGAGATAGTCAAGAACAAATCCAACTGTAGGCAGAGAGGGTCAGACAACAGTGGAGCAACATTGGATGAGGGGATTGGGTCAACCATGTCAAAGTCTTCAGAGAAGAATGAGCAGAGATAGTGAGAATGATGGATAGTACACAATTGGAACAGAAGATCACCTCATTGGTAGCTTTGTTGTAAGAGGGTTGAAAGCCTGACTGGAAAGATTCAAACTTGAGCCTGCAGACGAGCTGAGCATGGATTGGTTAGGAAGTATGAAGTGCAATTTATCAGAATCTGAGGGGAAAGATTATATACAATATCAGCTAGTGTACAGAAGCAACTTTAGAACATCAGGAGGTTGGTAAGCCATAAGACCCTCTTCCACCAATC
This sequence comes from Hemiscyllium ocellatum, assembly GCF_020745735.1. Lineage (NCBI taxonomy): Eukaryota > Metazoa > Chordata > Chondrichthyes > Orectolobiformes > Hemiscylliidae > Hemiscyllium > Hemiscyllium ocellatum. The sequence continues at coordinate 47,900,740 of NC_083406.1, read as the reverse complement.
TATGTGGTTACAGCTGAGGTGATTAGATCTTTTTTGTGTCATAGATAAGTTGTCTGATATTTAATGGTGATAGATCAGGGATCTGAGCTGGGATTCATGTACAAAATAGAGAGGACATGAGTAACGATAAAAAAGAAACTTGAAACATATTGGGATGACGGAGATGTGAACAATGGATGCGGAAATAACAGCTAGTCAAACTTGAAGTTCATGAGGCTGATTGCTTATTATGTATTCTTTATAATAGATGCAAAATACATGAAAAATGCAAGTATATTGAGTGAGAAAAGAGAAGTGCAATTCCACAAATGACTCAAACTGAAATGATAGGAAGCTTTATTTAGCTATTTGATACCAGAAAATAACATATTGTATCACATAATGTTACATGGTTTTATGACAGTTTGTGCACTGTAACTAGATAAAGGTTCATCAACCCAAGGCTGTTCGCCTCCCAGCATCAAAGAATAACTTGAATCACATGACCTAGATTCTGTATTACATTGGTTGATGATGACATCATACAATGCATACTAAATTTTCATTTTAGAAATATTTTGATAAATACCATTCTTCCTGAGTGTTCAAGGAAGTTTTTAGAAAAATTAAGGCTAATACGTGATCAAATGAAGATTACAAGTAAGTTTATGTCAAACATTTGTGTTTAGTATTTATGGCAGAACTTTATGAGTTAAAAGGAATACTAGTGAAAAGATTAACATGAGCTTTCTACTCAAGTCAACTTTCTCAATGAAATGAATGAGCAGACAAATTTCATCCCTAATGGTAAGTTGTGAAATGATTAAAAATGGCACGGATGATCTCAAAACTGTATCTGTGTTGAGTGTAAAGTTTTACACATTCTCCACCATATACAGAGTCTGAAACACTGCAGCATAAAGCATCAAAAGAATAGCACAGCTTTCATGAGTTTAATCAACCTGTGACCCTGTTGGGAACAATCGTGCCCTGTTACTTTGTTCCAGAGATGAAGAAAAATCATAACTTTGCTGTTGCTACCTTGATTTGAAGCATTGCACCATATTCTAAAACATAACTTTTTTTATACCTCAAGGAACATAAGTTGAATGTTAGTATTGGTACTGGAAACTTGAATGGCTGTAACCTAAGTAATAACTTGCACAGTAATAATGCTACAGTTGCACCCATATCTCTACTTCCTTTAGGAGTATCAAATGTCTCTCCCATTAGATTTTAAATGTTGTAAAAATTAAGGTAAAAAAGCAGAATAATTTATTAGTAGCTACTCTCACTTGAACCTAATTCAATTAATTTAAACATAAACTTACTCCACACCTGATTAAGAGAGTTCCAGTTTTCCCTTACATGGGTACATAAATGAACTTTAAAGTAAGTATTGAAGGGCACCATCTCTCACTTTAGAAAAGAATTTCATCCATTGTTTTCTGTTACAAAATCATCTGATTTTTCTAATAATTACAGAAAAGCTCATTTGTGTTGATGCATGCAAATTTATAGATACAATTTCTTATCCTTGAAATAAATAAGCAGACATATGTTTATGAGTTGACGATGTGAGAGTGACTCAGCATTTATCATGTGTTGTCACAGGAGAAAATAAGGAACTAGAACAGAATTAACTCTTTAGCCCTTCAATATGATCATGGTTGACTTTTCAATTGAACTCCACCTTCAACACTATTCCCGTATTCCTTGATTCCTGAGCATCCAAAATTCTAACCTTTACACAGTTCAAAATGGTTATTCTCTTGCCCTGAGACTAGAATCCCCAGCCAAGGGAAACATCTTCTTCACTACCTGGTTAAGCCCCTTTCAAACTTATGATCTGAGATTACCTCTCATAGGACCTAATTTACTCAGATAACCATCTTCCAATCATAGGAGCCAGTCTAATGAATCTTCTCGCATTCTTCTAAGGTAAGTCTACTGTATCCGGTATTTCAAATATGATCTTATCTAAAGTTTGCTTATCTTGTAACGAAGGCTGTTACTCCATTTGTTTTTTAACTGCTTGCTTCACAAGATGTGACTCATATGAAAGGATGCCCAAATCCCTCTAAGCACAACATTTCTCAGTCTCTAGCCATTTAAAAAACATTCAATTTTCTGACCAAAGAGGACATATTCACATTCCTTTATATTATAATTCTACCTGCCATATTCTTTTCCACTCAGTTATTCTGTTCATAATACTTTATGGCATGCTCATGTCATCTTCACATCTAGTTTGCTTTCTCATCTAGTTTTAGTATTGTCAGTCATTCATTTAGATTATAAATAGTTAAGGTGCAAGTACTGAATCTTGCAGTATCTCATTCATCACAGCCTGACAAACTGAAAATGCCCCATTTATTCCTACCAACTGTTTCTGCCTATAACCTCCAATCCATTCCAATATATTACATGCAATGTTAAGCTTGCTGCTTTCTGAACATCCAAATGCTCTACATCTATTGGTTCCCTCTTTTATACCCTGCATGTTACAAGCATGATGTACTTTTGTTATGTTCAAGGGCCATTATCACCACTCCATTTGCAGCTGGTATCAATTTCCCTTTGGCAGATATCAGACTAACTGACCCATTGCTCCCCATGTTTTTTTTTCTCTTCATTCTTGATTCACACTTTCTGAGGACCATTCTAAAGTTGACAGAATTCAGGAAAATCACATCCATGGTTCTCGACATCAGATCCAGAGGATGTATTTACGTTTTAGTTAAATATCCAATGGTGCTTCATTACTAATGCTGTTTCCTTTAGCAGCAGTGAAGGCAATAGTCTTCTTACATGCAAGTGACAATTTTGTTCATTTAATACATATTTTGTAAATATTTGGCACTGAAATTGAAAAGCATTTTTTAAAAAACTGAAAATTCACAGGGACAGTTTGAAGATAAGTATTCCAGTGGGTCTCAGGACAAATACGAAAAACCTGAACTGAGAGCAACTCAGTAATTATTAGTTAATTACTCATTCTATTTCTCGCATGATAATATTTCAATTCACTACATCAGAGACTATATTCAACTATTTCATCTTATGGGGAAAGATGTTGCAAAAGATTGCCTCCTTTCAAAAGTCCAGAAATCAGTCTAACCTTACAACGTAATACATTTCAGGCTAGCTACCTTTCTGAGCCATGGATCTAACAGCAGAGAAAATAAACATAATTCACCAAACATGCTCTTAACATTTCTTTCATAACTAACTCTTATTCTTATTCTCATTCACCTTCTTCAGGGTATCAATTGATGGGGCTCCAATTCTTTGTTTAATAGTCTAATCTAAATATAAATGAATGAGTGGAAAATAAACTTTACAAAGTTCAGTTGCATTGGTGAAGCTTGCTAAGTTCTCTCACAGTATGTCAATTCAAGTTAAATTTTAGAGTCACCTTATGGAAATACATAATAATGGAGGTTCCATATGCTCCAAACCCATCCTGACAGCACTCTGAGTGTAATTCCACCACATGGACTGCAGTGGATAATAAAAACTAACTTACCAGTGATACTCCAATCCCATATAGAAACAATAATACAACTAGCTAAATAGCTGTCAAGATTGGAGTGCAATTTCCAATTTCCTTAAGTAATCTCCATTAGCTCCTAAATCAAATGCAACACACAAAGCAAAATACCTGTCTCGTTGGATTAGACAAATATTTCCAAAGACAAATTACTGCTTTCTTTTTTTCAATATTACAACTATTATAGTAATACAGTTTGGTATATTCATTGGGCTTGACAATGAATTGATCATTGCACCTGTCATGTTCTTGGCCTTATTCACATTTAGTTGGATTATTTCTAACATGTTAGTTCTATTCCAACTCAAGTACACTTCATAATATCTCGGGAGTTGGACTGACATGACCATTTAATGCAGCTTGAACAAAAGTAGCATTCACAATAATGAGATTATTAGCCCTATAGCCAATGCAGAAAAATAGCCCAAAAAAATGACAACAGGGTTGTTCAAATCTATGAGGGGTTTTGATGACAGTGGAGAGGGAGAAACTGTTTTGTACTGATAGAAGTGTTGATAACCAGAGCGTGCAAGGTTTTAAGATTATTAATAAAAATAAAATCCAGGGGTGATAAGAAATGTTTTTATATAGTGAATTGTTATAATCTAGAACTTGTTCTTTGCAAGGATGGTCAAAGCTGATTTAATCGTAACTTTTAAAAGGGATTTGTATACATCCCCCAAGAATGAATTGCAGGGGTATGGGAAAAGAATAGGGAAGTGGGACTAATTGGATGTATTATCAAAACTGCACTATTCAATGATTCCATGACCCAATAATTGAGCTCCTACAATTATGTTCAAAATTATACTTAGAGAATGACTCTAAGTTGTATCCAACATGAAAAGAAAACAATAATGACAAGTCATCACAAAAATAATGCTCATTTGTAGTAAGTAGGCCTTAGTTTGCAATGAGCATGTTTTTGATGTAGGTAAGATATGGTTGTGTTCAGAAAGCTGACAACTGACAGATTAGAACTGTTCTTTGGTTCAGCATGTTTTCACATGGTTCTAAGCTTTGTTGTTCAGCTTTATATCAGATGCACCTTTTGGAAGCTGCATAATGTGTTCAAAGGATTGAAAGATATGGATTCTAATTTTCCTCTTAATAGTAATATGCTGTGACTGAAAACTTCACCCAGTCTGCATCAGAGAGATATTGCATGTAACTAAGTGAACTATAATAATTTACTACAGATATACCTATGTGACAGAACAGCAAAGGCAAATTCATACAAATATCAGATACTTTCTTCTGATGAATAGTGATGACACAAACCAATCATCAAATATATTGCCAAATGATGTTTCTGCAACTGTATAACTTGTCCTTTTTTCAATATAAATGTTGCTGAATCACTGTTGTGAGGATTAGAGATAAGGTAAAATGCAGGTGATGCAATGATATTTAAACCCTGAGCTAACACTTAGAATTACTTAAAGCTTTAATATAAAAATAGATGATTACCACAAGAACTAAAAGTTGAAAATAAAACTATAATTCTGCTTTTTTCATGTTTGTTACATGACTAGTAACAGTAGAACTATTTGTTGTTCAGGAACCTATTAAAAAGACAGGGAGCAATAGACAAACAGAGGAGCATTAGGGGTAACTGTAGACATATTTGTAACACTGCAAATTGTTCACTGATGACAAGAAAAAGCCAATTATTAATCCTGTTAATAAACCTGCAAATTTCCTATTTCCTAATTGACAATCCAACAAAATAGTTGGCTGGTTGAGGAGAACTGCACCACTGAACCAACGACATTCATGCATCATTGTTACTGAACTTCACCATTAGTGTAGAACAATTCCTATTATCCAGAATGTTTTCCAGCCATTCCTTTTGCTTTGTGGAAACTGTAAAAGTAGAACTTAGATATTAAAAGCAGAATTATGTATAAATCATAACAAGTCCAGGCCAAGTCTTTTAACAAATCCTGTTTTTTTTTTGTTTTAGCTGCATAAAATAAGCAGAGAGGATGTTGTCTTGTTTCTGGAAATAAAGTCAACTGCAGGTTAAGATTCATCAGAGAGCTTTTCTTTTCATTTGATGCCTGGGTGAATATAAAGAAACCTGGCACTGATTGACTGTACCTGAATGGTCTTTGGGTAAAGGCAGTAGGCTACAGTACCTCTTCTCTTCTGCTTTAAAACCGTTACTGTTCCAAGATTGAGTTGTGTGTTTGAAAATGTATCCAAAAGGAAAAGAGAGTTTGTCCTTGATTAAAAGGCAGTGTCTTTATTGTACATCACTGATTATCTCCACTGTCTTTGCAGTACCAGGAGTACAGAGGTGACAAGTATGACCAGCCAGTGCGGGCAGGGTCTGACTGAAGAATCTTTTGGTTCACTCTTGTTGGGTCCTGGTGGAGCCTCAGTTATTGAAATATCAGATTCTGGAGAGCACATTTCATCCGTGCAACCACTCCCACTCCCAGAACCGCTCGCTTCATCAACTGAAAAGCGAAACAGAAATTGATTATTTCATCAGAGAGATTCCTTGTATAGCATGTCCTTGAAATTCCCGTCGGCTTTTTCTAAAAGCAATGTCAGCAATGCCTGCTCCAAGAAAAGGCACCAGTGTATATTGCCACACCAGCAGTGACAGTGATGGTGACAGAGATCAAGACCAAGATCTGGACCCTGACAATGAGGGGCACTGAAAGAAAATAACTCCATTCAGTCCAACAAAGCATGAGTCTTACAATCCTACTTTTTCCTTTATTTGAGACCTCCCCTGAATTTCAACACCTGCCAGAACTCTCCATTCCAATATTTGAAACTCTCAATGCATTTTTCTGTGCCTTTGCTCTGATTGCAGTAATGTATTCATCTGTCCCTTTCTCTGTGATGCCCTGCAAACTCTTCAGTCTCTCCACTTCCTTGTCCTTTCTTACTTCTCTCATAGAGTCATACAGTCCTGCAACACTGAACCCATTCCAAACCTTCCGACAATGTGGTGACCAGAACTGTATGCAATACTCCAAATGTGGCCCCACCAGAGTTTTGTACAGCTGCAGCATGATCTCATGGTTCCAAAACTCAATCGCTCTACCAATAAGAGTGAACATACCGTATGCCTTCTTAACAAACCTATTAACTTGGGTTGAAAATGTATTGCTGGAAAAGCGCAGCAGGTCAGGCAGCATCCAAGGAGCAGGAGAATCGATGTTTTGAACATGAGCCCTTCTTCAGGAATGAGGAAAACGTGCCAAGCAGGCTAAGATAAAAGATAGGGAGGAGGGACTTGGGGGAGGGGCATTGGAAATGCGATAGGTGGAAGGAGGTTAAGGTGAGGGTGATAATGTGAGGGTGATAGGCCAGAGTAGGGGTGGGGGTGGAGAGGTCAGGAAGAAGATTGCAGGTTAGGAAGGTGGTGCTGAGTTCGAGGGTTGGGACTGAGACAAGGTGGGGGGAGGGGAAATGAGGAAACTGGAGAAATCTGAGTTCACCCCTTGTGGTTGGAGGGTTCCTAGGCGGAAGATGAGGTGCTCTTCCTCCAGCCGTCATGTTGCTATGGTCTTGCGATGGAGCAGTCCAAGGACCTGCATGTCCTTGGTGGAGTGGGAGGGGGGGTTGAAGTGTTGAGCCACAGGATGGTTGGGTTGGTTGGTCCAGGTGTCCCAGAGGTGTTCTCTGAAACATTCCTCAAGTAGGTGGCTGTCTGCCCAATATAGAGGAGGCCACATCGGGTGCAGCGGATGCAATAAATGATGTGTGTGGAGGTGCAGGTGAATTTGTGGTGGATATGAAAGGATCCCTTAGGGCCTTGGAGGGAAGTAAGGGGGGAGGTGTGGGCGCAAGTTTTGCATTTCTTGCGGTTGCAGGGAACTGCCGGGAATGGAGGTTGGGTTGGTGGGGGGTGTGTGGACCTGACGAGGGAGTCATGGAGGGAGTGGTCTTTTCGGAATGCTGATAGGGGAGGGGAGGGAAATATACCCCTGGTAGTGGGGTCCGTTTAGAGTTGGCGGAAATGACAACGGATGATACGATGTATATGGAGATTGGTGGGGTGGTAGGTGAGGACCAGTGGGGTTCTGTCCTGGTGGCGATTAGAGGGGCGGGGCTCAAGGGCAGAGGAGCGGGAAGTGGAGGAGATGCGGTGGAGAGCATCGTCGACCACGTCTGGCGGGAAATTGTGGTCTTTGAAGACAGAGGTCAATCTGGGTTGTTCGGTATTGGAACCCCAAGTCCCTCCTCCCTACGTTTTATCTTAGCCTGCTTGGCACACTTTCCTCATTCCTGAAGAAGGTCTTATGCCCGAAATGTTGATTCTCCTGCTCCTTGGATGATGCCTGACCTGCTGCGCTTTTCCAGCAACATATTTTCAGCTCTGGTCTCCAGTATCTGCAGTCCTTACTTTCTCCTAGAAGATATTAACATGGGTGGCAACTTTCAGGGATCTGTGTACCTGGACACTAAGACCTCTCTGCTCATCTACACTACCAAGAATCTTACCAGTCGGGCAGTTCTCTGCATTTGTGTTACTCCTGCTAAAGTGAATCACCTCACACATTTCCACATTAAACTTCATTTGCCTCTTCTCAGCCCAGCTCTGCTGCTTACCTATGTCTCTCTGTAACCTATAACATCTTTGATCACTATTCACAACTTTATCAACCTTAGTGTCCTCCACAAATTTACTAACCCATCCTTCTATGCCATTATCTAGGATATTTATAAAAATGACAATTAGCAGAGGACCCAAAACAGATCCCTGCAGTACTCCACTAGTAACTGAACTCCAGGATGAATATTTCCCATCAAACACCACTCTCTGTCTTCTTTCAGCTAGCCAATTTCTGATCCAAACCGTTAAATTACCCTTAATCCCATGCCTCCATATTTTGTGCAGTACCTATCATGTGGAGCCTTAACAAATGCCTTACTAAAATCCATACACATGACATCAACTGCTTTACCCTCATCCACCTGTTTGGTCACCTTCTCAAAGAACTCACTAAGGTTTGTGAGGCATGACCTAGCCTTCACAAAACCATGTTGACTATCCCTAATCAACTTATTCCCTTCTAGATGATTATAAATCCTATCTCTTGTAAACTTTTCCAACACTTTGCTCACAACCAAAGTAAAGCTCACCAGTCTATAATTTCCAGGTTTGTCTCTACTCCCCTTCTTGAACAAAGGTACAACATTTGCTATCCTCCAGTCTTCTGGCACTAGTCCTGTAAACAATGATGACATAAAGATCAAAGCTAAAGGTTCAGCAATCTCCTCCCTGACTTCCCAGAATATCCTAGGATGAATCCTATCTAGCCCAAGGGACTTATCCATTTTTACACTTCTCAGAATTGTTAACACCTCCGCCTTGTGAATCTCAATCCCATCTAGTCTAGTAGCCTGTATCTCAGTATTCTCTTCGACAACATTGTCTTTCCCTAGTGTGAATACTGATGGTAAGCAGTCATTTAGCACTTCACCTATCTCCTCTGACTCCACGCATAACTTCCTACGACTATCTTTGATTAACCCTAATCTCACTGATGAAGGGTTTTTGCCTGAAACATCGATTTTCCTGCTCCTCGGATGCTGCCTGACCTGCTGTGCTTGTCCAGCACTACTCTAATCTAGATCCTAATCTTACTCTAGTCATTCTTTTATTCCAGATATACCTATAGAAAGCCTTAGAGTCTTCCTTGATCCTACCCGCCAACAACTTCTCATGTCCCCTCCTGGCTCTTCTTAGCTCTCTCTTTAGGTCTTTCCTGGCTAACTTGTAACTCCCAAATGCCTTAATTGAGCCATCACATCTCATCCTAACATAAGCCTTCTTCTTTTTCTTATCAAGAGTTTCAACACGCTTCATAAACCACAGCTCCTGCGCTTGACAGCTTCCTCCCTGCCTGACTGGTACATACTTATCAACGACCCACAGTAGCTGTTCCTTGAATAAGATCCACATTTCAATCATGCCCACCTCCTGCAGTTTCCTTACCCATCCTATGCATCCTAAATCTTGCCTAACCGCATTGTAATTGCCTTTTCCTCAGCTATAACTTTTGCCCTGTGGTATATACCTAACCATATCCATCATTAAAGTAAACATAATCAAATTGCGGTTGCTATCACCAATGTGCTTACCTACCTCCAAATCCAACATCTAACTGGGTTCATTACCCAGTACCAAATCTGAAGTGGCCTCGCCCCTTGTTGGCCTGTCTACATACTGTGTCGCAAAACCCTCCTGCACACATTGGACAAATACTTACTCATCTAAAGTACTTGAACTATAGTATTCCTCGTCAATATTTTGAAAGTTAAAGGCCCTGATAACAACTTTCTTGTCACTTCCCCTACTGTTGAGGATCATCTTTGCTATCCTATTCTCAGGAACTATTCAAAGGCCTATAGAAATCTCCAAACAGGGTGACCTCTCCTTTCCTGTTTCTAACCTCAACCCATACCACCTCAGTAGATGAGTCCTCAAATGTCCTGTCTGCAACAGTAATACTGTCCTTGACCAACAATGCCACATCTCCCCCCTGCCTCCCTTTTACCATTTTCTCTGTTCTTACTGAAACATCTAAATCCTGGAACCTGCAAATACCATTCCTGTCTTTGCTCTCCCCATGTCTCTGAAATCACTACACATCAAAATTCCAGGTACCAACCCATGCTGCAAGTTCACCCACCTTATTCTGGATACTCCTGGCATTGAAGTAGACGCACTTCAAAACAACTTCTTGTGATCCTGAAACCTTAGTTCTGACCTCACTATTCTCAACCTCCTGGACAGTGGAACTACAATTTAGGTTCCCATCCCCCTGCTGAATTAGTTTAAACCCACCTGAAGAGCATTAGCAAATAACCTCCCCCCCCCCCCAGGATATTGGTACTCCTTGGTTCAGATGAAGATTGTTCCTTCCCGTGATCCAAAGATGTGCATGTTAGGTGATTTGGCCTTGCTGAATTGCCCATAGTGTTCTGGGATGTGCAGATTAGGTGCATTAGTCAAGGGTAAATGTTGAGTAATAGGGTAGGGAATGGGTCTAGGTGGATTACTATTTGGATGGTCAGTGTGGACTTGTTGGGCCACACTGTTTCCACACTGTAGGGATTCTATAGCATTGATTCTATGATAAATTTCCTCTGCAGTTTAATAACATCCTTCCAAAACAAGGTGACTAAAACTGAACACAAATCTCTAAGTGCGGATTCACCAATGTCCTTCAAACCCATCCTTTAAGCAAATAATTGGACATTCTACTGAATTCCTTCTTTGGCACATGATCAATTTTTCTGTACTTTCTCTCAGTGAGACACAAACAAGAACTTTCAGAATGAACAATTCTCTAAGAATGTAAACAGTTATTCTGCCATAGCTTGAGAAACCAGTATGTGCCTCAATGGTGATGTTACACATAGAAGCAATAATCCAAAATACACTCAGAAAACATTGACAAGTGGAACTTATTAAAATACAAGGGAAGCCAAATTCTTCAGTTGTTACTGACAATCTATTTCACAACATAACAAACCGGAATACTCCATTTTCATGATTGATAAATCAATTCACATTCACATAACTAGAGGAATTGTCAAGGAACCCACATTTTTATCAAAAGATAATGTTCTCTACCAAAAAGATGATTGTTAAAAGAATATGAAACTAATCTGTACACTAGCTTTAAATGTGGTTTTGATTCGTAAATACAATGTGGTTTAATCATTTAGAAGGTAATCTATTACTGGTGGAAACAACTAATTTTTCCATGGTGCCTCACTTAAATACTTCAAACTGAAAGACTGAAATGTAGGGTAGCTTTTGTAGGGACCTGAGTGATGTTCTCTAATGGTAGGATTTCTGGCACAATCAGATGAGAAGTCCAGCTTGTCTTGCCCTGACATTGGGAGCGACACACTCCACCTTTCATGCTTTTCATAAGTGTTGTGGTGAGATTCCTGTTTAGCAGTGATGAGTTGCCAATTGATTGTTGTTAATGGGTTGCTAACAGCCCAACATGACTTATAAATATTTAACCTCTCATTTTACCAAACTTACCAAATGAGCGTAATAATTGGAAACCTCAACAAAGAAGCCAGAGTGAGCACTTGGCTGACTCAGCTTGCTGTTTGCTCCATGCTGGAAACCGGGCTCAAACATCTCCGGACATGGTCAATGGGCATACCTCCACCATGTCTATATCTTGCAGTAATAAGCCCTCCAAAAAACTTAACAAAATTCAGACTGAGACAAATCAGCTTGAATTCTTCAATCTGAATTGTAGAATGATGAATATTATCAAAATATGAAAAAAAATTTCCTCACATGCACTTACGAAATTCCAGTGACAGGTCATTTAGTCATTCTGCACTGTCAGTAGGGTCCTTACCAATAGAAATTCAGGTATTAATAACAATGAATCACTGGACAATCATGGTCAGCTCATATTTGAACCTGCAATGAATGGACGTGCCAATGTGCAATCTTTCAGTGGAAATATTCAAAGTGGGATTGTGTAAATCACGGTCAAGATTGCTTTTCTAGGATGTTTAATGAGTCCACCCTGGAGCCCACTACTACTACTACTACCACCTTTGCCTCCTCAACAGATTCTGTTTTTTTGACTTGATTTGCCATGTTTTCCTGTCTTTTGGAGACTGTTACAAAAATGTGGGCGTACTCTTCCTTTAACAGAGTTAAAAGCTATCAGAACTACCTGACAGCACTAAGTGTTCTAAATAAGACATAATGTAACTTGTGGTCAGCAACTGGGGTAGCCGGTTGCTTGGCGATGACAAAACAAATTTGAATTAAGGCAGTCAGTTTAAATTATACCCCAAAAATACCAAACTCCAATTAAGTTTGAATTTAGCATATTGACAATACTAAAAACCAATGACACAATCCAATGTTTTGGGGAGTAGAAGATTGGGAAAAATTGAACAGTTGGGGCAAGAACTGCCAAAAGACCAACAGATGTCGGCTGCTGGTAAGAATTCTCTGAGAGGTACCCATTAGGAGAAGGAGTTTGCACAGAGAAAAACATCAACACCGACCTGGAGAGCAAATCTATAGAGGAAGATACGACAACTGGCTGGTTTTGAAATTTGATTTTTTTTGGTAAGTCTTAGGGGTTTGATCAGACTAGTATTATAGAAGGGAAAGTAAAAGATAATTACAGGAAGGAGTTGTAACAGTTGTTAGTTAATTATTCTCTGTTATACTTTAAGAAAAAAGTTGTTAAATTTTAGTTTAAATAGATCTTGGCCTCCTGAATTTTCACAGATTAATGCACGGGATAAATCTTTTCAGTGTTCCTGTTTTAAACTAAGCAGGAAGGTTTACCCCGTGTCGTATCAGTTTGGGGTTTTGTTGTCAGTATTTGAATGATTTAGGGGCTTTTGTCCACAATTTGAACTGTTTGGGTCTTTGGTTTGTGATCTGAACTAGTTTAGACAGATTTGAATAAATGGGGGGGGGGGGGGGGGGGGGGGGGGGGTCAAAACATCCCAGCAGATTTAAACACTTGCAGGTGAGGGTCCTAGATCTTTAAATAAATTGCAGGTGAGACAATTTGTTTAATTTTGGTGACATGTAGTTGATTTAATTAAAAGTGAGAGAAATGCCTCTTTAAATTGCTAAAGAGGTTCTGGAATTTGAAGATGATTCTTAAATTTGCCAAGAAAGTCTAGAAGGAAAGAAAAGGGCCATATTTTTAGAATTAGCAAAGAAGTTAGATTTGGGTTTAACCAAGGACAAAAGTAAAGCTGAAATTGTAAGGGAGTCAATCAAACACTTAGGTGTGTTGGAGAAACAGACAAGTGCATTAGAAGTAGGAAAACATAAATTACAACTGAGGAAAATTGAGTTAGAAGATAAAGGGAGAGACAGAGAAAAAGAGGAAAAAGTGAGAGAGAGAATTTGAACTTGAGGTTGCCACTTAGTCAGCAAAGTCAAGTTAACAGGATGGAGATTAAAAGAGAAGGTGAGATATACATGTATGTCAAAACTCCGCCACATTTTGATGAGAAAAATGTTGAAGCCTTCTTTACTTGATTTGAAAAATTGGCTAGGCAAATGGAGTGGTCCAAGGATTAATGGGTAATGCGAGTTCAGATTAAACTGGTAAGCAGAGCAAGTGGGGTATTTCCACGCTGTCAGATGAGGGGGGTCAAGAGATTATGAAGCAGTTAAACAGGCTATTTTAAGACCTATGAATTGGTACCAGAAGCATATAGACAGTAGTTCAGAAACACAAATAAGGAACCAGATCAGAATTATGTTGAGTTCGAAAGAACTAAACAAAATCATTTTGATGGATGGGGTGCGAGCCTTAAAGATAGATAAGACTGATGAGGCTCTAAGAGAGATTACTCTGCCGGAGGAGTTTAAAAACTCACTTCCGGAGATAAGAAATCACGTGGAGGAACAGAAAGTTCAGGAAGTGAGAAGGGCAGCAGGATTAGCACATCAGTACATGTTGCTGCATAAGACAAGCTTCTGGCCAGAATTTCATTCTCTGAGGGATAGAAGTTGGGAGGGGAGATCCTACACTATGAAACCAAGAGTAGAGAACACTAGTAAGATTTTACCACAGGTTAAAGAAGCCCAAGAGGGTGGACAGGAGGTGAAAGGTCTCAGGTGTTTTCACTGAAATAGAGTGGTACACAGAAAATTACAATGCTGGTGGTTTCAGAAGGGCACTGGAGAAAGGTGTTTCCACTGCCAGAAGGTGGGACACGTAAAGTCACCGTGCTGGCCATTAAAGAAAGGCGCTGTTGGAAAAGAAGCTAAGCCAGTGGCATTAGTGACGGTAGGAAAGGAAACCCCAAGAAAAGCCGAGGAGCTGCAGGAGAGTGTACAACCTAGGCAGGGGCTGGGTATGGAGTTAGTACCTGATCTCTACAAAGAATTTGTTTCTGTGGGTAAAGTTTACTCTGAAAGAACAAGGAGAGAAGGGCATGTTATAATTTTGAGAGAGATAGGATTTAACCTGTCGCTGATAGTAAGGGATGAGCAAATATGCACTCTTTCTGATCTGTTACCCGCGAGTGTGGTAATTTGTGGGATAGATGAATAGAAATTTAGCATTCCCCTATGTAAGATCAAGTTGAAGTGCCAACTCAAGATTGGGGAAGTAACAATGGAGTGATTGACAGAGTGTCAGTTCCATGAATTCAGTTTGTTCTTGGGAAGATTTGGCAGGATCCAAGGTGGGAGTGACATCCCTTGTTGTGGAGAAGCTCAAGGGAGTCCAAGAAACTAACGGGTTAAAACAGAAATAACCTGGTATTTTTCCAGACTGTGTAATAACCAGATCCCACTATCATAAGTCACAACAGGAAGTGAAAAGTAAAGAGAAAGATGAAGAATTTGAGTTTCAGTTAGCGGACACCCTGTTTGATGTAATGGTACAGGAAAAGCATGAATAGGCAGAGGGTCAGACAGAAGTGTTTAGTCCAGAAAGGCCAAGGAATTTGCAACAGCAAGACAAGACGATAAAAGATACGTATGTGGATGCAGACGCTGAAAAGAAGGCAGAGAATATTCTGGAGGGTTATTATCAGAAAGATAAAATCCTAAAGCAGAAATGGAGACCACAGCAGGTTAGTGTAGAGGAGAAATGGGCTGAAGTGCACCAGATTGTGTTGCTGGTAGCATACAGACAGGAACTACCAGTAGGAGGTCACCGAGGGGTATGAAAGTCTCAGGATAAGGTTCAAAAACATTTTTATTGGTCTGGAATGCACAAGGATGTGGTTAACTTTTGCTGTACATGTCATACATGCCAAATGGTAGGTAAGCCACAGGTAGTGATAAAACCAGAACCCTTGTTGCCAATTCCCACATCTGAAGAACCTTTAACACAGGCTATAATTGATTGTGTAGATCCCCTCTTGAGGACTAAAAGTGGGAACCAGTACTTGTCAGCCATAATGGTTGTAGGTTAAAATCAACTAGGAGAAAGTGAGGACTGCAGATCCTGGAGATCAGAGCTGAAATATGTGTTGCTGGAAAAGCGCAGCAGGTCAGGCAGCATCCAAGGAGCAGGAGAATCGAAGTTTCGGGCATAAGCCCTTCTTCAGGAATGAGGAGGGTGTGCCAAGCAGGCTAAGAAAAAAGGTAGGGATGAGGGACTTGGGAGGGGTGTTGGGAATGCGATAGGTGGAAGGAGGTTAAGGTGAGGGTGATAGGCCAGAGAGGGGGTGGGGGGGCGGAAAGGTCAGGAAGAAGATTGCAGGTCAAGAAGGCGGTGCTGAGTCCGAGGGTTGGGACTGAGATAAGGTGGGGGGAAGGGAAATGAGAAAGCTGGAGAAATCTGCATTCATCCCTGTGGTTGGAGGGTTCCTAGGCAGAAGATGAGGCGCTCTTCTTCCAGGCGCCGATTTGCTGAAGAAGAACACAAAGCTTCGGTAGACAGAACCATGCCAGGAGGCATTTGACCATTTTAAGTCGATATTAGCCATCAAACCAGATTTAGCTACCTCAAACTTTTCAAAACTTTTTAAAGTCGCCATCGAAGCTAGTGACATAGGAGTTGGAGCTGTATTCTGGCAGGAAGATGAGGATGGGATTGAACTGCCAGTAGGTTACTTTTCGAAAGAAGATCAACATCTGCCAGAGAGAAATACTTCACGATTAGAAAAGAACTGTTGAGTTTGGTACTGACCTTACAACTTTTTAATGTGTATGTCACGAACAATGTGTCAGAGATGTGGTGTACATGGTCACTATCTGCTTACATTCTTAAAACACTTTAAAGATATGAGACTTTCATTGGAGTCTTATGTTAGAGACTTTTAATTTAAAAATTGTACAGGTTGCGGGTCGTAAGAATGTCATCGCAGATGTGTTTTTGTGGATTTAACTGATAAAGTTTAGATGAGGTTTGTACCTATTTAATGTTTTATACACACAGGTATAAAGTTATCTGTATGTTAGGTAATATGTTTAAAGAATAGAAAAAAAAATGAAGCCACCTTTTCATTATGATGGTTTATTTTTCTTGAGGGGAAGTGTTATGAAGGTGTGGGTGTACTGTACCTTTAAGAGAGCTAAAAGCTAGCAGAACTACCTGACAGCACTGAGTGTTCTGAATAAGACATAATGTAACATGTAGTTCAGTAGCTGGGGTAGCTGTTTGCCTGGAGAGACAACAAAACAAATTTGAATTAGGGCAATCAGTTTAAATTATACCCCGCAAAAACATACCAAACTCCAATCAAGTTTGAATCCAATGCTTTGGTGGTATAAGACTGGGGAAAATTGAACATTTGGGGGAGAGCTGTCAAAAGACCAACAGATGTTGGCTGCTGGTAAGAACTCTGTGAGAGGTAGCTGTCCAGAGAAGGAATTTGCACAGAGAAAAAAAGGTTGACACCGACCAGGAGAGCAAATATAAGCGGAAGGTACGACAACTGACTGGTTTTGAACTTTGAAGTTTTTGGTAAATCTTCCTTGGGTGTTTAATTGGACGAGCATTATAGAAAAGAAAGGAAAGTAAAGGATAGGTTCGAGGAAGGAGTTGTAATTAATTGTTAAATAAAGTTGTTAATTTTTACTTTAAATAGTTCTTAGCCTCTCAAAGTTTTACTGCCTGGGATACAACTATTTTGTGTTGTTGATTTTAAATTAAGCAGGAGTATTTGCCCCATTTTGTAACAGACAATACAACCTACAGTGAAGCACAGAAATAAGCTCCCATGATAAAAACAAGTGAATGTGTGAAACAGATGGGTACAGTAGAGCAACCTGTCAACTATATTCGATGTGGTAGCAAAGTGTCAATATCACTGGACTAGAAGTCCAGATCCCAAACTAATTTCTGGGGACATGCATTTGAATCTCACCATGGCTGAGGGGTGAAATTTGAATTCAATGAAAATCTGGAATTAAATATTTCACCTGATATAACCATTGTTGATTGTCATAAAATGTAACTTGTGGTTCACTAAGGAAGACCTACTATCTTTATTTGGTCTGGCCTATATATGACCCCAACCTCACAGCAATCTGCATGATTCTTTGTCTCCTTCTGAATTGGCCTAGCAAGCCACTCAGTTATCTCAAACTGCTGGAAAGAGATACTTTAAATGTGGGGTTACAAGAGTCAGGAGGGAACAAGCAAGCACTCATTAACTCCCTTCTGTTTCTCTGTTCTTCTCCACTAGTCCCTTGTTTGTCATGGCATCTTGCTCTCCCATCCATCCAGTAACTTGTTTCCTCATTTCTCGTATTCTATCCACCTTCCCCAGCGTGGTCTAGATTTTCTATACTTTCCTCTTCCTCTTTCAATCCCTCCTAAATTGATGCAGTTCCTTGTTGACTGAAGCTGTGATTACTTTAAAACTGGTGACTAGATGGATCACACTAGATTTACTCGTCATTGTCTACAAAGCTACACCGGACTATAGGATTTGGGTAAAACTGAGCAGAATAGACTTCAGCTGTACTCATGCCTCAAGTGAATGGGATATTTCTTAGGTCTAAATGAGTGAACACACACTTGCCAGTAGAAATTGAATTTATCTCCTTTAGCTGTCTGTGATTGAAAATTGTGAGAACCAGTTGCTTACTTGAATCTTGGAAGTTGACATCATTTCCATTATAAGCATTCTTCAGTTTGTTGGTCATCACTCTGAGTGCCATGATCTGCTGACGTATCATTGTATCTGGTCTAGTGATGTCGACATCTACTTCTGGGTTGTTGTTCTGATTGGTCAGACCATCATTCATAATTTCAGGCAGGTACCTGCATGTCAAATGATGAGAACATCAAACAAAGAGCCACACAGCAATGAGGACAACCAATGCACATGCCGAGATTGTTACCTTATATCAAACAAATGGTGTAATGAGGTTTTTATTATTGAGTCATTGCAGAAAATAACATTCTGAAAGAAATCAATCAGCAACTAACTTCAATGAAACTGATCATTCCTTTAAATATTTCCAGGATGGTTCCTTTGGGCTGCAAGATATTTAGCTGGAGCACTTGGTTTCAAACTGCTAGTGTGGCCAGTCATTGACTGACTGATACAATGGGCTGCCTTCCTGCAAAATTCTGATATGCACTTTTGTCACAAAAATTTGTCTGCCTCAGTTCTGTATCAATTTGCTGCCAATAATCCTCTTTATATTATTTTGAGGGGTTTACTAATAGTAAATGGTGAAGGATTCATCTTTCATTATGACATCAGCAGTGAGAATGATAACCAATTATTGCACAATATTCTGCACCATTCACGACTCCTCATTTATTGAAGCAGTCTCTGTCCAAATGCAGCAAAACCTGGACAATATACAAGCTTGTACTGAAAGGTTGCAAGTAACATTTGCATCACACAATACTATCTCATCTTAGCAACAATCTAACCAGCATTACATGACATTCAATGGTACTACTACCACTTGTGTCACCCACTATCATTATCCTGGGGTTCCATTGACCAGAAATTAAATTAGCCAGCCAAGATGCTCAAGTCCCATGAGTGAATAAAACAAAATAGTAGTTGATTACATACTAATAGGACAGCAGGTTACATTGGCTTAAGACTGGTTAACTGTAATAAAATGTAAGAGACATTGTTATCTTCTAAGAAATAGCAACCAGGTCTATGCTAGTAGAACTGACGAACATAGAATAAAATAATTCATGTCAGAGACAGTCATTAATATATCAATGGAGAGAGCTATTCCAAAACATATTAGTGAACCCGTTCAGGCCAGTTGCCTTATAGAAAAATTCTGAGCCCTTAGACTTTTGCAAATGGCATTGAGGCAGCTAGCACCCAAAATGTGGGCAATATTTGGATGGTATCTTGGAAACAAATTCGCATCTGTAGAAAGTGGGCAGAAATTTTATTGATCTTTTATTTTTAAACAAAGCCTGTGATTGTGAAGTAAAGAAATGATCCGCATAAAGGAACAGAAAGGAAGATAAAATTAAGATTTCAACAAATACCAGCACGTAGCCTGGGATTGTTGAATAGCATAAGGTGGGTGAACTTGCAGCATGGATTGGTTCCTGGGATTTCAATGTTGTGGCCAATTCAGAGCCATGGTTATTGCAGGTTCCTGGATTTAGCTGTTTCAATAAGAACACAGAAAATGGTAAAAGAGGGGATGGTGTGGCACTGTTAGTCAAGGACAGTATTACAGTTGCATAAAGGATGTTTGAGGACTTGCCTACTGAGATAGTATGGGCTCATATTAGAAAAAGGAAAGGAGAGGTTACCCTGTTGGGAGTTTTCTACAGGCCTCTAAATAGTAGAAGATATGTAGGGGATAGGATAGCAAAGATACTTCTCGACATGAATAAGAATGATAAGGTAGTTGTTATGGGGTCTTTAATTTTCCAAATATTGACTGGGAATACTATAATTCAAGTACTTTAGATGGGACAGTTTTTGCCCAATGTGTACAGAAGGGTTTCCTGACAGTGTGTAAACAGACCAACAAGGGGAGAGGCCATATTAGATTTGGTACTGGGTAATGTACCTGGCCAGGTGTTGGATTTGGAGGTAGATGAGCGATTGGTGATAGTGACCACAGTTCAGTTATGTCTACTTCAGTGATGGATAGGGATAGGTATATACTGCAGGGCAAAACTTATAGCCGGGGAGGATGGCAATTACGATGCAATTACACAAGATGTAGAATGCATAGGATGGGGAAGGAAATTGAGGGGATGGGCACAATTAAAATGTGGAGCTTATTCAAGGACTAGGTTCTTGATAATTATGTACCAGTCAGGCAGGGAGGAAGTTGTCAAGCGTGGGAACTGTGATTTGTTAAGGAAGTTGAATCTCTTGGCAAGAGGAAGAGGTTTTGTTAAAAAATAAAACTGTGAAAGCTCAGTTAGGGTGCTTGAGAATTACATGTTAGCCAGGAAAGACCTAAAGAGAGAGCAAAGAAGAGCCAGGAGGAGACATGAGATGTTGTTGGCAGATAGAATCAAGGAAAACCCTAAATCTTTCTATAGATATATCAGGAATAAAAGAATGACTACAGTAAGATGAGGGCTAATCAAACATCGTTGTGGGAAGTTGTGTGTGGAGTTAGAGGAGTTAGGGGAAGTGCTAAGTGAATACCTTTCATCAGCTGTCACACCAGGAAAAGACAATGTATTCGGGGAGAATAATGAACTACAGGCTACTAGACTAGGTGGGATTGAAGTGCATAAGGAGGAAGTGTTAGCAGTTCTGGAAAGTATAAAAATGGATAAGTCTCTTGGGCTGGATGAAATTTATCCTAGGATACCCTGGGAAGTCAGGGAGGAGATTGTCGAGCCTTTGACTTTGATCTTTATATTGTCATTGTCTACAGGAATTGTACCAGAAGACTGGAGGATAGCAAATGTTGTTCCTTTGTTCAAGAAGGGGAGTGCAGACAATCCTGGTAATTATAGACCAGTGAGCCTTACTTTGGCTGTAGGCAAAATGTTGGAAAAGTTTTCAAGAGATAGGATTTATAAGCCTCTAGAAAGGAATAAGTTGATTAAGGATAGTCAACGTGGTTTTGTGAAGGGTGGGCTGTGCCTCACAAACCTTATTGAGTTCTTTGAGAAGGTGACCAAACAGGTGTATTAGGGTAAAGCAGTTGATATCATGTGTCTGGATTTCAGTAAGCCTTTGGTAAGGTTCCACATGGTCGGCTATTGCACAAAATATGGAGGCATGCGATTAAGGGTGATTTAGCGGTTGGGATCAGAAATTGGCTAGCTGAAAGAAGACAAAGCATGATGGGAAATACTTATCCTGGAGTTCAGTTACTAGTGGGGTACTGTAAGGATCTGTTTTGGGTCCTCTGCTAATTCATATTCTTATAAATGTCCTGGATGAAGGCATAGAAGGATGGGTTAGTAAATTTGCGGATGACACTAAGGTCGGTAGATTTGCAGATAGTGATGAAGGGTATTATAGGTTACAGAGAGACATAGATAAGCAGCAGAGCTGGGCTGAGAGGAAACAAATGAAGTTTAATATGGAAATGTGTGAGATGATTCATTTTGGAAGGAGTAACAGGAATGCAGAGTACTAGGCTAATGGTAAGATTATTGGTAGTGTGGATGAGCAGAGAGATCTTGATGTCCAGATACATGGATCCTTGAAAGTTGCCACCCAGGTTGATAGGGTAGTTAAGAAGACATATGGTATGTTCACTTTTATTTGTCAAGGGATTCAGTTTTGGAACCATGATGCAGCTGTACAAAACTATGGTGCGGCCACATTTGGAGCACTGCGTGCAGTTCTGGTCACCGCATTATCGGAAAGATGTGGAAGCTTTGGAAAGGGTTCAGAGGAGATTTATTAGGATCTTGCCTGGTATGGAGGGAAGGTTTTATGAGGAAAGGCTGATGGACTTGAGGCTGTTTTTATTAGAGAGAAGAAAGTTGAGAGGTGACTTAATTGAGACATATGAGATATTCAGAGAGTTAGATAGATAGGACAGTGGGAGCCTTTCTCCTCAGATGGCAATGGCTAGCATGAGGGAACATAGCTTTAAATTGAGGGGTGATAGATATAAGTTAAATATCAGAGGTAGTTTCTTTACTCAGAGAGTAGTAGGGGTATGGAATGTACAGCCTGCAACAGTAGTAGACTAACCAACTTTAAGGGCATTTAAATGGTCATTTGATAGGCAAATGGATGGGAATAGAATAGTATAGGTTAGATGGGCTTCAGATTGGTTCCACAGGTCGGTACAACACCGAGGGCTGAAGGGCCTGTACTGCTATGTAATGTTCAATGTTCTATATAGCCATTAAGCCCAAGAAAATGGAAACTGTAGCCTGAAACTCCCTTGTTTGATCTCAAAATCGCCCTTCTCACATTAGAAACATTTGGAAATCAGAACTTCTAACTTCTAAAATTTCAAATTGAAAATATGTAATCAATATGTAATCACAGGATTCAGCGAGTGACAATTCTTTTGCTATCTTATCTCATTCCAAATGAGAGGGATTTAGATATTGATGACCATGGAAGTCAACTATTCTTTTTCCTCTAATGCTGTCTTCTTGCCTTCCTGCTATCCTGGAGGTATTGTATAAATTGGGATTGGTTTTATGTTTGAGATGTGGGAAATAGGGCAGTTTGTTACAAACCATCAAAAAGCATGTGATCATATTTTAACTCAAACTCTGATCAGTCGGTTGGCTTTTTGACTCAGGGTTTATAGTCTAAACCTAAACTCTGCCTCCACTGGTTTGGATATAATAATCACTTCTCAGATACCAAGCCGGGTCCTTCACTAATGTAACCCTTCCCAAAAATGTTGGTATTAAGCATGGCACTAACATGGCCGTGTCAGTCAAATTAACACAGACCTGAAATCAAAACCAGAATCACTCTTATTTGATGAGTCAATATGGAAGCTTTTGTTTCAGTCTTTCATCCTTAGAAATTACATATTTATTTAAGTTATAGAACAATTCTACCTTAAATTTTGGTTCAACAGGTACTTCTAAAGCTGTAAATTGAAAGCCCAATATTTTGCACACCCATTGTGTAATAGTTGGTTCTACCTAAAAAGTGAAAGTGAAGGTTAGGTAGGAAGGATTCATAACTCTTAGAAGGTGAACAATGGTAACACGCATTATTGATTTCAAGGGAATCTAGTTGCGTTGATGGGACATTGATGGTTCTATTGATTGGACTGGACTAATATTAATGAAATCTTTCATGGAAACCCTCATAACACATCATGTATATTAGAGGCTACGGTTTAGACAAAGCTAACCACAAATTAAAGTTTATAATAAAGGAGCACAAATAGCACTTGATTTTGTAGCAAAACTCATCTTTGTCACCCAGTGTAAGGTTGGTCAAGCAATGTTAAAATCCTTGCTTTACTAAATACAACAATTAATTGCAAACTCAGTCTGACTTACTGCTATATTGGTTTTCTTCTTTCTGAAATAACATCATCACCCTAACCAAGAATTTTTCAACTGTAACTAATTGGTTTGTTGAAGACCTATTGTAATGACAACTCCCAACACTATCCTTACACAAGCAACAGCTGCCACTACCCAGTCTGACCAGCTGCCTTGTGAATGCATAGTAATTGTGTGTCAGTTGCAAGTTCCTGATGTGAATGTAATGGGAATGTCTCCTCTGTAGTATACCTCACCTGCCCTTGGTATGTCCATTCCAGCAATCCTCTTCATCCGGCACACCAGCAGTCACTTTATCATCATTACAGATGTTGTATGGTAATGTGGACCAGAACTTCTTAGCCAACTTCAGTTTCTCCTTAACATCAGTAACCTAAAGATTGCATGAGGCAGCACAGCATCTTAATAAATAATTTCATTCAACTTTGGTAGTGAAAATGAAAGCAGTAATGATTGCACTGGATGTAATAAAGATGACTGGTATTTTTGTATATTAATATATAATCTATCCACAACACTGAGAAATGTGTGCATTGTTTTATTTTAAAGCTAATCTGCTTAGACAAAAAAAACTGAATAAGCTACTGTTTGAAAGTAATAAAAAGGCTACAACAACATTGCTGAATAAGGTGCTTGGAATATATTACATAGTTAACCTTATTTATACAAGTTTTCTGGAGTCAAAGAATTTTCAAAGGAGACTATAATGTGGACATTTAGAAGTACCCTGGTCTCATTCTATTGATGAGGTTAAAATTTAATCGCTAGAACTTGGAAAGTTCAAGGAAATAATTATTCATCTCAAACAAACTTTGTCAATATTGTAACTCAGCATTTACTATAATGGTGTGAATTGTATTAGAACATAGAACATTACACCACAGGAATGGGCCCTTCAGTTGTGTGAACATGACACCAAATTAAACTCCAGGTCATTCTCCCACAATGTCATAGTTGCATTCCAGCAAAATCTCACTTAATAGAAAATCACTTCATATAAATTTTGGGCCAATGGGAGAAGAGGGGTTGGGGCAGACCAATAAAAAATATCACTCACAATCACTAAAAATCACTCATAAGTCTAACTCAAAGTATAGCACAACCTGAATGAAGTTATATCATCATATTTATCAACCAAACAATAGTAACTTTAACACCGTACATTTAAAAGCATTGTTATGCAGGACAGAGGGTCATCATAGTGCGTAAGGTAGACTCCCTCATTCCTGTTATTCTCTCTTTATGCTTAAAATGCTTTATAATATCTAGCTTCTCATCACGTGTTACAGCCTTTCATTTGTGTTCACCACCTGCAATTTTATCACCAGGGCATTTCTTGCCAGCATTCTTGTCACTA
Source organism: Hemiscyllium ocellatum (assembly GCF_020745735.1). Lineage (NCBI taxonomy): Eukaryota > Metazoa > Chordata > Chondrichthyes > Orectolobiformes > Hemiscylliidae > Hemiscyllium > Hemiscyllium ocellatum. The sequence continues at coordinate 47,875,977 of NC_083406.1, read as the reverse complement.
TGCCCCTCCATCTTTTCAAAAGATATAGGAGCAGTGCAGCTTTCACAGGAAACTGCTCAATGTATCTCTCACAGAAAGCTGCTCTGTTGGCAGCTGACATTGGTGCATACGCAGAACAGCATGAAAACTGATGCTGACATCGGCATTAGCACAGGACAAAGCACAAAAAATGATCACCGTTGGAATCATGCTATTGCGAACAGAGCTGAGTGATCTTGAAAATACTGTTCCTTAATTCCTCAGCGATGTCATAAGCAAATTGCTCTGCCAGAACATGCGTTATCCATTAACTACCTGTAATCCCTTTTGTCTGCCCACTGTCCATACCTCTTCATCCGTTGGATATTCATGTGCTTATCTAAAAGTGCTTTAAACGCCCTTATTGTATCTGCTTCTATCACCACCCGTGGCTGTGTACTCTAAGTAAAAAAACTTGCCCCCCCCTCTCACCTTAAATGAATGCCCCCTAATATTAGACATTTTACTTTGGGAAAAGATTCTCACCATCACCCCTATCTATGCATCTAGTTTACAGACTTCTATCAAGTCTACAATTTTATAGACTACTATCAAGTCACCCCTCAGCCTCTGCTGCTCCAGAGAAAATAACCCTAGTTTTTCTACCTCTTAGTATTCTTTACAGGGAGAGACATCAATATCTTATTCCCATTATATTACAGCTTACATTTGTTCCAGGCTTGTTCTATTTGTCTAATTAATGAGCCAATTAATAAAAGTGGAGGTGGTGGAAAATTTTACTTCAATGTGTCACTGAGAGGAGTCTGGATGTTATTTTTCATCTTTGAACATCTGATCTTCTGGGCATTCTAACTCACCAAACACTAACAAATTTTGAAAGTGGAAAATGCACCCCATTTTCTTCCTTAAATTAGTCAGCAGTCAAGAACATGTTCCTATCTTGTGTGCTCATTGAAGTGGAACAGAAAACAATACTATAGGTTTCTAGTTATCCATCATTCTTCACAGAGTACCAGAAAAATATTGAAAAATATGAAAAGGAGTGTTTCCACTCACAGAGACAATTCCTCATTAAAAAGGGTTCTTGACAAAGGTTTACTTGCATTGCTTCATAGTCATTATGAGGCTTTACTAAAATGATCATGTTTGATAGTAAATGTTAAACTGTAATTAGACAGAACTCAAAGCATCTTACTAGTTATTCAGTTATTCCGGCTTGAGGCAAGCTGTGCATAGTTTCTGTCAATTGTACAAGATGTGAAATGCAAATGCAGAAAGCAGTTGCCTTCAATTGTGGAAAATGCCATATTTATTTGATTTTGATTTATTTACTTTATTTATTGTCACATATATTTTGTTACAAAATACAGTGAAAAGTGTTGTTTAGTGACACCACTCTTCACCTTAAAACACAGAATAAATGAAGACATGGAATATAAAAACAGTAAAATAAAAAAATAAAGAAATAAAGTTCAACTTTACAGTCTTTCTTGTTAAGTGCTCAGCCATGGACCTGGAGTGGTCAAGTTAGGGATCCTAATGCTGCGCCGCCAGATCAAAAGTCACCATGCCCCATTGCTTTGACTGTCAATGTTTACAATCTCAGATTGCTGGATTCAAATGTTTCTCAGTGGGAAAGTGATTTAAAGAGGCAACAGCTTGAATAAAGTTGATTATGACAAAATCATATTTGAAGTCAACTCTAGTTTATTGTTCTATCACAAAAAAATCTTAAAAGCTATTATCTTTGGCCTAGTACTATAAATGTCAAACATAATTTAGTTTAAAGAGAATCCATTTTCAAAAAATAATAAGAACAGTTTTCTTGAATGTAATATAGGTGACAAGTCACCAATAGCAATACTTTTGCTCTGAGGAGGTACTCAATACAAGCTAAGTGACTGCCCAAGAACCTTTTTCCTATTCTGCTTCCATGTAAATATACTATTTACACTTGGTTTCATGTGACACAGGTTTTGGATGAGTACATTAGTATCCAGAACCAATTATACTCAGGAACTTCTTCTGTGATCAGCCTTTGTTATAACCAAATATATTTGGGAAGATCTCCAAGAAATACTGCTGACACTTACAATGAGCAAAATTCTATGTTTTAAAATAGAAAGTCATAGTACTTAGATATATAAAATAAAATGCTTTTTCCTCACTATTGTATGGTCTGATAACATGAAGGCAGATAATTACAGTCTCATTTGCACACATACATGTTCATTCACAATCCATTCCTTTTAAATCTTGGTAAAAAAGTGTGTCATTCTGTCAATTGTAAGCTTTCTCACTTTAATCCTTGAGGCTTCATCATTTCCTTGTATACCCTTTGCATTTTCATTTTACAAATGATTGGCTTGATGATTTGGAGGTGCTATGCCCTGAAGCATGACACATTGCCGAGACTCAGCAGAGGTTACGACAATGATGAATGGACACCACACAACATTTACCAGACAGGCATGTTCCCACCCAGTAGGGGAACACTTCAATGTTCTGGGCTTTGGGACAGGCAACAACGTAAAATGGCCGAGCAGAGGATGATAGCCAAGATTGGTACCCATGGTGATGGTCTCAACTGGGACCTTGAATCCAGCAGTCTGAGATTGTAAACATTGATAGTCAAAGCAATGGGGTGTGTTGACTATTGATCTGGCAGCACAGCAATAGAATCCCTAACTTGATCACTCCCGGTCCATGGCTGAGCACTTAAAAAGAAAGACTGTAACGTTGAACTTTATTTCTTTTTTAAAATTTTATTGGTTTTATATTCCATGTTTTTGTTTATTCTGTGTTTTAAGGTGAAGAGTGGTCACACACACACGCACGCACACACATACACACACACACACTCACACACTCTCTCTCTCTCTCTCTCTCTCTCTCTCTCTCTCATTCACTAGAGTCATATAGAGCATGGAAACAGACCTTTTGGCTTTCGGTCCATGCCAACAAGATATCCCAACTGCAATCTAGTCCCACCTGCCACCATCCGGCCCATATCCCTCCAAACCTTTCCTATTCATATACCCATCCAAATGCCTATTAAATGCTGCAATTGTACCAGCCTCCACCACTTCCTCTGGCAGCTCATTCTATACACGTACCACCCTCTGTGTGAAACAGTTGTCCCGTTGGTCCCTTTTATATCTTTTCCCTTTCACCCTAAATCTATGTCCTCTAGTTCTGGACTCCCGAATCCAGGGAAAAGACTTTGCCTATTTACCCTAGCCATGCCCCTCATAATTTTGTAAACCTCTATAACGTCACCTCTCAGCCTCTGATGCTCCAGGGAAAACAACCCCAGCCTATTCAGCCTCTTCCTAAATCTCAAATCCTCCAACCCTGGCAACATCCTTGTAAATCTTTTCTGAATACTTTCAAGTTTCACAACATCTTTCCGATAGGAAGGAAACTAGAATTGCATGCAATATGCCAACAGTGGCCTAACCCATGTCCTGTACAGCCGCAACATGACCTCCCAACTCCTGTACTCAATACTCTGACCAATGAAGGAAAGCATACCAAACGCCTTATTCACTATCCTATCTACCTGCGACTCCACTTTCAAGGAGTTATGAACCTGCACTCCAAGGTCTCTTTGTTCAGCAACACTTCCTAGGACCTCACCATTAAGTGTATAAGTCTTGCTAAGATTTGCTTCCCCAAAATGCAGCACCTTGCATTTATCTGAATTAAACTCCATCTGCCACTTCTCAGCCCATTGGACCATCTGAGGTAACCCTCTTCACTGTCTACTAGACCTCCAATTTTGGTGTCATCTGCAAACTTACTAACTGTACCTCTTACGCTCACATCCAAATCATTTATGTAAATGACAAAATGTAGAGGACCCAGTATCGATCCTTGTGGCACTTCACTGGTCACAGGCCTCCAGTCTGAAAAACAACCCTCCACCTACCTTTGAGCCAGTTCTGTATCCAAATGGCTAGTTCTCCCTGTATTCAATGAGACCTAATATTGCTAATCAGTGTCCCATGGGGAACCTTGTTAAACACCTTACTGAAGTCCATATAGATCACATCTACCGCTCTGCCCTCATCAATCCTCTTTGTTACTTCTTCAAAAAACTCAATCAAGTGCTCTGTCAGACAATCACACATGCATCCTGGTGGGCAGCATAGTGGCATAGTGGTTAGCAATGCTGCCTCACAGCACCAGAGACCCGGGTTCAGTGGGCGGCATGGTGGCACAGTGGTTAGCACTGCTGCCTCACAGCACAAGAGACCCGGGTTCAATTCCCACCTCAGGCGACTGACTGTGTGGAGTTTGCACATTGTCTCCGTGTCTGCGTGGGTGTCCTCTGGGCACTCCGGTTTCCTCCCACAGTCCAAAGATGTGCAGGTTCGGTGAATTGGCCATGCTAAATTGCCCGTAGTGTTAGGTTAGGGGTATGGGAGGGTTGCGCTTCGGCGGGTCGGTGTGGACTTGTTGGGCCGAAGGGCCTGTTTCCACACTGTAAGTAATCTAATCTAATCCTCCACACTCATACCCACACACTCACTCTCTCACAGACTTATACCCCATTATATTCATACCCATACATACACCCTCTCACAGACGTATACCCCATTACACTCACACACATGCACATATACACACTCTCTCACAGACATTCACACCCCCACATGCACACACTCACTCAATCTCCCCTGCACGCACACACATATAAGTTTGTGGGGTGAATTTGTACTTGCAGAATTACATTTTATTTTGCTCAAAAACTGCATAAATCCATGTAAGATTCTTTAAATTCCACTTTAGAAATAGAATCTGTCTGACCTAACATTGGGACACAGACAGAATTTAACCTCACACCTTGAATGCATTATCTGAGCTGAGATGGCACCTATCGTTATAGCAATTTGAGAATGTAACTTTAAAAAAATTCTGGGATTTACATTTGAAGGAACTGGAACTAACATGATCATTCTAAAAGAAGAAAGACTTCCGCTAAATTTGTTTATTATTACACAGTGGCTCAGTGGTTAGCACTGCTGCCTCACAGTACCAGGATCCTGGGTTCAATTCCTGCCTGTCTGTATGGAGTTTGCATGTTCTCCCTGTGTCTGCGCGGGTTTCCTCCGGGTGCTCCGGTTTCCTCCCACAATCCAAAGATGTGCAGGTTTGGTGAATTGGCCATGCTAAATTGCCCGTAGTGTTTGGTGTGTTAGTCAGGGGTAAATATAGGTTAGGAGTTTGGGTGGGTTTCTCTTCGGAGGGGTGGTGTGGACTTGTTGGGCCGAAGGGCCTGTTTCCACACTGTAGAGAATCTAATTTAATTCCATGACACTGTAATCTTATTGCTATGAATTCTGTCTTATGATTCTGCTCCACAACTAACTGATGAAGAAACAGAGCTTCTAAAGATAGTGCCTCCAAATCAACCTGTTAGACTCTAATCTGGCTTTGTGTGATTTTTTACCTTCCCTATGATAAAATTATTATTTGGTTTGCATGGAATATTAAGACACAGGGATGAGAAACTTGAAAAATTATTCTCCTAAACAATAATTGATTGATTTATTTACTGCCATGAGTACTAAAGTACTGTGAAAAGCAGTGCAGGCAGATCATAGTAAACAAGGATGTAGAGAACAAAGGTTTTAGATGGAGACATACAGGTAACATTGCACAGGACATACAAAAGAGATCAACATTAGCAAGATCAGCATTATTTGAGGCTAGAGAGTCCATTCGATAGTCTGATAACAGCCAGGAAGAAACTGTCCCTGACCTACCGGTACGTGTATTCACGCTTCTGTATCTTCTGCCTGATGGAAGAGGTTATAGGAGAGTTTTACTGGAATATGAAGAGTGTTTGATAATGTTGGCAGTCTTTCTATGGCAGCGAGCCATGCAAATGGAGCCCATGGATAGAAGGTTGGCTCCCGTGATGGCCTGAGCTCTGCACACCCTCTAGTTTCCTATGATCCTGGATGGAGCAGTGGCCATACCAGGCCGTTATGGACCTGGAAAGTATGTTTTCAATTGTGCATCTGTAGATGTTGGAGAGGGTTCTTAAGGACAAGCTAAATTTCCTGAGTGGCCTGAGGAAGAAGATATTCTTGTGCCTTCTTCAACAACACAACTACATGGGAAGACCAGGACAGGTTGTCAGTTATTGTCACTCTGAGGAACTTGAGGCTCTCCACCCTTTCGAGCCCTTTCGGCTGTTGGGGGGGAGGTGGGGGGCTGTAATGTTGAGTGTTATTGTGGAGAAAGTGCAGTTTTCTTTCTTCACTGATTGCCGTCTGTGGGTCAGGAAGCTGAGGATCCAGTTTCCAGCAGGCTGAGCCGAGACGTAGGTCATGGAGTTTTGAGGTTACTCCAGAGGTGTTGAAGGTGGAGCTGTAGTCAATGAGCAGGAGTCTGATGTTGGTGTTCTTGTTGTTCAGATGCTCCAGGGACGAGTTCAGGCCTAGGGCACCTGCTGTGAACCTGTTACGATGGTACGCAAATTGTAGGTGATCAAGGCTGGCTGAGAGTCTGGAATTGATGTGGCCCATGACAAGCCTCTCGAAGCACATCATACTATTGAGGTCAGAGCCACTGGTGGTAAACATTAAGGCACGTTGCATGTACTTTCTTAGGTATGGTGATGATGGTGGTCTTATTTAAGCGAGTGGGGACTACGGCTTGTAGGAGTGAAAGGTTGAAGATATTGATGAATACTTCAACCAGTTGGTCTACCCTAGATCTGAGTGCTCAACTGCGGAAACCGTCTGAGCCCATTACTTTTCTTGGGTTGACACCCAGGGAGACAGATCGGTTGGCTGCAGCACTCACAGGATGTGGGCTTCAAAGGATGGGACAGCAATATATTGCTAACATCTAATTGACAACAAAATGATGGTGGTGAACTGCTTTCTTCTGCAGTAGCATTCTTCCTCCATCACATTCTTGACTTGTGCCTTGTAGATGCCAGACAGACATTGGGAAGTCAGGTAATGAGTTACTTTCTGGAGGAATCCTAGCTTCTGACTTGCTCATTTAGCTATTGCATTTATATGACTCATTCAGTTCAACTTCTGGTCAATGGTAAATGTTAGGATGTTGATAGTGGGAGATTCTAATGCTATTTAATGTTAAGGGCATTGGATACAGTGTCCCTTGTTGGAGATTATCAGGGCTTGGCACTTGTGTGGTGTGAATATTACTTGCCACTTGTCAGCCCAAACCTGGATATTGTTCAGGTCTTGCTGCATTTGAATGTGGACTACTTCAGTATCTTGAGAATTATAAATGGTAACAACTGTTATGCAAACATTGATGATCATTCCCACTTTTGAACTTATGATGGAGGGAAGGTCATTAATAAAGCAACTAAAGATGTTTAGACCAAGGACACTACCCTGAAAATATTTGTGGAGATGTCCTGGAATTGAGATGACTGACTTCCAACAACCACAATTATTTTCCTTTATGCTTAGTATGACACCAATCAACAGAGAGTTTGCCTCTGATTCCAATATATTGGGTTTCCCTGGTGCCACTCCCTGTCGATTGTGGCCTTGTTGTCATGCCTTCAAAAAACTCAATCAATTCATAAGACATGATTTCCCACGTATAAAGCCATGATGACTATCCCAAATGAGTTCTTACCTCTCCAAATGCCTGTCTCTCAGAGTCTTATTTAACAACGAACCCATCACAAACGTTAGGCTCACCAGCGTGTAGTTCCCAGGCATTTTCCTGCAGCCTTTATTAAATAATGGCATAACATTAACCACTCTCCAATCTCCAGGCACTTCACCCATGAACATCCAATTTCTCTGCTAGGGGCCTTGCAATTTCCTCCCAGCTTCCCACAAAGTCCTGGGATAAGTGTCATCAGATCCTGGGAATTTATCTACCTTAATGCATTTTAAGACTTCCACCTCCTCTTGCTATCTTCAAGATATCACTATTTATTTCCACAAGTTCCCTGGCATACATGCCTTTTTCACTGGTAAATACTGATGAGAAGCAGCAATTTAGAATCTCACCCATCTCTTGTGGCTCCACACATAGACAACCTTGTGGATCTTTAACGGGCCCTATTCTCTCCCTAGTTATTCTTTAGACTTTCCTGTACTTGTAGAGTCTCTTTGGATTCATCTTTACCTTACCTGCCAAAGCCATCTCATCTCAATGGGAAAAGACATTGACACTGTTGACTAAGAGTCCACTAGCGAATCTCTGTTCAATGTGTAGAAATTCAGATCAAAGTTTACCTGTTTTTCCAATGTAATCTCCACTGGAGCTAGTTTTTAGTCAACTTTTGTTTATTCAAAATTTTAAAATAGTATTATTTTTGTTTTGATTCAGTTATGTGATGTGGGTATCACTGGCAAACCAGCAATTCTTGCTCAGTCCTAATTTCTGTGGGGTCACATACCATCTGTGTTTCCCTAAAGGACATTTGTGAACCAACTGATTGTTATAACAATAAACAGTGGAATTCAAATTTCACCAGCTGTTATGGTGGCATTTGAACTCATGCACTTAGAACATAAGATTCTGGGTTACACTACCACTATGCCACCACCTTCTCTGGCATGCAGAGTCAATTTAAAACACATAAATTCCAAACTAAATTGATAAAATCAAAAGACAAAAAGAAAAAGGAAAAATAAGTGGGACAATCTGGTAGATTCCTAATGGAGCAAAATAGCCTTTGTAACATTTTAGGTAACCTATTATCAACGCAATAAAGCTATTGCTGATACTTGAAACATTGTATCATTACCATAACATTGCAATTTGTGGCAGTTCATGAGCTGAAAACGTCTAACTGTACCTTGTGGAATGAGACTGGATTTCCACAGCTCTCAGCAGATTAAAATGGGATTGTTTTATCTTTAACATCATAAGGTTCCAATGATGACAACATTTGCTAGCAATTAGATGTCAATTTGCCCTCATCAACAAGCACCCTCCAGTCTCCCAAACATACAATTTTCCATTGTTTAAGTGAATAGATTTTTTGCAGGGACCGTTAATTCTCACAGAAGGTCAATGTAGTTAGCTCTGTTAGGATAAGGGAAATCAGAAATCCCAAGGACTAAATTGCTTTTATCAAGTGTTGACCCCACTCAGAATGTGTTCATTGATTAACCGTTGTTTCCTTGTGAGTCACAGGGCTCACTGGATACCATGTGAGAATAATCTGACAGCTGCCACAGAAACTAAAATATTGACATGGTTTGCAGAAAGGGTTGCTTGCTATTCAGAATAAAACATATTGAAATACACTTCGAACAAGTCAATAAAAACAAACAAAACATTGTTTGTTGATCTATTTTACATGAAAAGACTCCGATATTTGTGTAACATGCTACTCAACCACTGTCTCCATCTAAAACAGTCTGGGCGATGTTAACATGGAAATCTATCAAATTCTATTCACAATGCCATAACACAGCAAACAAAATTATCCCTTGATACAATCTGGCCTGACATCTTGAAGAAAGCAGCTTGGCTGCAGTGTAAATAAATGATGCCTTCACATATTGTTGTCTTGTACAGTTTTTTTTCTAGTTTGCTTTAATAGCCACAGCAATTTTTTAAAATAAAACTACTTTCTTCACTAAAATAAAATCTATATGACTCAGTGTCTAAGGACACCTCTGAGCCTTCAACGGTTTGTATAAACTCTAAACATTGAGTAGTATTGAGTTATATTAAGAAGGTAGATTAACCATATAGTCAGCAGGGGACAGCACCAGTCAATCTTTACCATCAAAGTCTGAAACCACACGACATCTGGTTATAGTCCAACAGGTTTATTTGAAATCACAAGCTTTCGGAGTATAGCCCCTTCATCAGGTGAAGTGAGCCACATCATGTTTACCACCAAACTGTAATGACTGTGTATTAGCCTTAGATGAATTCATTTCTCCTACAGTACGGTGTGACAGGGGTAACACTCGATAAATACAAAGATTATTTTCCAATGCCCATGTAATCCTTTTTCTTGTACAAAATATTTCCAAATGCTGACATTACAATGCTCCCCAATTTTATACAAATATTATCACATAAGTATTCTCCAAAAAAACAACCTTGAAACCAGTGATACATTAAAATTACATTGCAAAACAAACGTATGGCGAGAAAGGTCAAGCTCCGAATATGCTAATCAGTTTGACAGAGATCACACCGCTATAAACAGGTCTTTCCTTCTCTGCAATGCACAACATAGAACCTCTCCAACTTAGCCATTTCGTATATTTCCACATAAACCAACAAATGACTGCAGAAGCACAATGACAAATGGCTAAGCATTTGACAAACCAATGATAATTTAGGAAATTAATGATTCAGCAGGGCAATCACACATTCTTAACTCTCCATTAATACAGTGTTAGAATGCAATAAAAAGTAATATATAGATTGAATAATTTATACACTGCCCCGACTGAAAACACCATTTCATTATTTGCAAACTTATTTAATAATTTATTTAATAATCTTTGCATTCTGCACAGGCACAAGAATGATTGCAAAACAGAAATGGCTGGAGAAACTCAGCAGTTCTGGCAGCATCTGTGGAGAAAGAAACTATGCTGAAGAAGTGTTATTGGAGTCGAAACTCTGTTTTTCTCTCTCTGCAGATGCTGCCAGATCTGAGTTCTCCAGCAATTTCTGTTTTTGTGTTAGATTTCCTCACCCTTGTACTTTGTTTTATTATATGAGAAAGGCAATATGTTAACTCTAAAATACATCTACTTGGTAATTTTTGTATTACTTCGTAGGTCTTTTGTATCCCAAACTTCATTCTTCAATTTTGCAATATTAATTAACACTTTCCACTCATGCAGCATACTGCTGGGTTTATCAAGCGATCAGCAGTTTTCCATAGCTAGCTACTCTTTTCATGTTGTATCCATGACCCACCTTTATACAATAATGAGAGTCCCATGACTACCAATGGTATCACTATTTTGCAGCCCAGAAAGTTTGTTGTGTTCAGTGACAGAAAGTACAGGTTCCCCATTATATTGCCATTAGGTAGAAGATTGCAAAAAGGCAAATCTCCTTTGACTTCAATGGAAAGTCATAGGAATAAGGTTAATAATATTTTTTTAGAAAAGGACCTCTGATCAGGCCTAATAACAACAGTTATTACACCATTTTCATGCTGAAAAAAATGTTTAAAAAATGTTGTCAATACTGAATATTTTCTTTCATTGGAATGAAAGATCCTTTCAGGTATTATTTGAGGGCTTGCATACTTTCACAGCAGCAGCTGTCCAAAGAAAAAGGCTGCTAACTGGTCTTAAAAACACATTTTTACATTAAGCTACTTATTTCTTTAAATATAGCAGGGGATAATTTAATTCTGCTTCTTAATTGATCTTCTCCAGCCAATTAGTGAAGAAATATGCTACAGCAGCTTATCTCCAGCAGGGTGACTTTTTAACTGTGCTTCATTGGCATCTGGTAGTGAACTACCATTGCCAGCAGAGATGGTGGAGCAGCTGGGGCCCACATTCCCCTTATTGAAAGGAGCTGGATGGATGTGGTTGATTGAGGAGATGGTAAAGACAGATATCCAGAAATCAAAACATACAAAAGAATCAAGTGACTGGATGACACAGATATGAGTCTGTCAGTAACTTTGCTTGCAGTGTCAAATTACTTCGATGTTGATCAAGTTTCACTGATACACAACTGTACCAATTACTATGAATTCTAAAGTATTAGAAGCTTGCATTTGCTTCGGTTTATGTGTCTCCATCTGTATAGAACTTGCAAGTGTTTGGAGAAACAGTAATGAAAAACAGTAAATTAGAATAAAGCATGGCAGCCATAGATGTGATTTCAGTCACAGTAACTTGTAAAGGTGCATTTAATCATAGAGTCATAAAGACATACAGCACTCTTTGTTTACACTGAGTATTTCAGGAAACCGACTCTTCGGTCAAATTCACCCCTGCCAACCAGATATCCTAAACAAAATGTAATATTGCATGCAATTCTGGTCTCCTTCCTTTTGGAAGGATGTTGTGAAACTTGAAAGGATTCAGTAAAGATTTACAAGCATGCTGCCAGGGCTGGACGATTTGAGCTATAGGGAAAGGCTGAATAGGTTGGTCGTGTTTTCCCTGGAGCGTCAGTGGTCGAGGGGTGACCTTACAGAGATTTTTAAAATCATGAGGGGCATGGATAGGATAAATAGACAAGGTATTTTCCCTGGGGTAGGGGAGTCCAGAACTACAGTGCATAGCTTCGGGGGAGAGGGGAAAGATACCAAAGGGACCTAAGGGTCAACCTTTTTACACAGAGGGTGGTGCATATATGGAATGAACTGCCAGAGGGAGTGGTGGAGGCTGTTACAATTACAGCATTTAAAAGGTGTCAGTGGGTAAATGAAAAGGAAGGGTTTAGAGGGATATTGGCCAAGTTCTAGCCAATAGGACATCTACATGCTAATTTATTAGCTTCTGTGGTTAGGTCCGTATCTGACCAACTCTGATTTCAAATCATTTGAAAAGTAAGTATTTAAAATGAGGGAAGTAATTGGTCAACTGCAACCTGCAACATTTTCATCAAGTTAATCTACTCTGTTGAGCTGCTAAATAGGACAAATGCAGGAAAGCAACAGGGATGTTTCAACCATGTCGACTGGTTCCCAGTCATGTCATTGTCACCTGAATTGGAATTCCAAACCAAAGTTTCAGTGAGAAAAGAATAACAGCTCTCCTGTCAGTGCCAAAACTCAGCACATGGGTCTGTGGGCCATTAAGAGGTCTCAGCAGCATAATGTGATTATGAAGGCATATTGGAAAAAAGCATCTTTTGGCCTTCCTTTTCTTACACTTTGCACTCTCTCAAATCCACACAAATGTCTTCGGCCCAAGTCGCACTCTATTTATCTGACTCTTACAGACTGAGCCTAAAGTCTTATACTGAGGTCTCCATTTGTAATTCATCACTGTTACCCACCAGCCAAATAGTCTAACAAACTCAATCAATCACAGGTGTCTCTTTGTCTACACTGAGTATTTCAGGAAATAAAAAGGTGAATGAAACCTCTTAATCCTTTAACGTTTAGATATTTGGGGGATATCATTGCATTAGTAACACAGAGCCCTCAGAGAATGCTCTGGTGACTAGATTAGATTAGACTTACAGTGTGGAAACAGGCCCTTCGGCCCAACAAGTCCACACCGACCTGCCGAAGCGCAACCCACCCATACCCCTACATTTTACCCCTACCTAACACTACAGGCAATTTAGCATGGCCAATTCACCTAACCTGCACATTTTTGGACTGTGGGAGGAAACCGGAGCACCTGGAGGAAACCCACGCAGACACGGGGAGAACGTGCAAACTCCACACAGTCAGTCACCTGAGTCGGGAATTGAACCCGGGTCTCAGGCGCTGTGAGGCAGCAGTGCTAACCACTGTGACAAAAGTTTAAATCCCACCGCTGCAGCTGGTAAAATTTAAATTTGATTATTTATTCCGCAACTGAAAACTCATCTCATAAAATCACTGTTGTAAAAATCCATCTGGTTTACTACTACCCTTTGAGGGAAGAAAATGTGCTGTGCTTACTTACTCTGATTTACATGAAACTCCAGACCCACAGCAAGGTGGTTGACTGATAACAACCCTTTGAAATGGCCTGAGTAAGCCAATCAGTTCAAGGACAATTAGAGAGGGGTAACAAATGTTAGCCTTACAAATGGCACTCATTTCCCAAGAAAGAAGAAAGCAGCAAAAAATCTATCATCACACTGACTAGGTCATCTTCCAAGAGTATATTCTCACTAGATGCTTTGGGCACCGTTTCAGTCTCGTTGACATGCAATTGTCACTTAAAAATAAAAGTAATGATTTCAGATCTGTGCACCAACTTTCAAGTGTTGAATTGTCCCATGTCTGTTGATTCTGTTGTTCCACAGAAAACAGGAAAGATCTGGTCAACAAAGGATCTGTGACAAATCATGTGAGATATGTCACGATTGCTACAATTGTGTATAGTATGACCTGTTGCAGACAAGGTCACTTTAAGTTTGAAGCACTTCAGTTTTTTTCTCCAGATTAGTGGGGACTGCATTAACACCAGTCAATGTACACTTCCTGTTAACATTAGGCAGCTGACTGATTCCTGTGAAAGCATGTCCCAGCAGATAAACAGAAATAACAGACTCTGAATATCTGTGTTCGCACTGTTGGAAAATTCTTTCCAGTCTACAAATATAAGAAAGAAGTCGAGGTTGCTCAGGCCTTCAAGCTTACCCCGTCTTTCAATAGGATCATGGTTGATTGGTTTTTAATCTCAATCCTACGTTCTTGCATATCACCCGATAATTTGTCATCCCATGCGAATCAAGACTCTGTCTATTTCTGCATTAAAAATATTTAAAGATTCTGTATCTACTATCTTTTAAGAGTTGGAATTCCAAAGGCTTACAATCCTCAGAGAGCAAAATTGTTTCCTCATAGAATTTGTACAGTGTGGAAGGAGGCCACTCGGCCAGTCAAATCCATGCCCACCCTCTGACGAGCATCCCACAGAGACCCAACCGTCACTCTATCCCTGTAACCCTGTACTTCTTGTGGCCAATCCACCAAACATGCACATTTTTGGACTGTGGGATGAAACTGGCACATCCAGAGAGAATGTGCAAACTCCACATGGATAGTTGCCTGATGCTGGAATTGAACCTGGACCTGTGGCGCACCAGTTTGTCACCCATCGCTGTCTTAAATAGGTTTCCCCTTATTTTTAAACCATAACCCCTTGTTCTAGGTTCTCCCACAAGAGGAAACATCCAGTCAAGTCCCCTCAGGATTTTAAATGTTTCAATTAAATCACCTCTGACTCTTCTAAACTTCAGAGGAGACAAGCCGAACCTGTCTAGCCTTTCCTCATAAGGCAATCTGCTCAAGCCAGGTGTTCGTCTGTAAATCTTCGCAGAACTGCTTCTAATGCATTCATATCCATCCAATAAATATGGTGCCCAGTATTGTCTACAGTATGACAGATGTGCTCTGTATGTTCAAATATCTTGTGCAACTGAAGCTATTTCCCTGCTCAATTGAAGAAACCTTTGATTACTCCCAACACATCATAAATCACAAGGGCCTCCTCTCCATTACTGTCCAATTAGAGTACTGCCTACTTCTTAGGTTTCAGTTTGGTAGACTTATTAGCCACCTTAGAACCCAATGTACAACCTGCAAACTCTGTCACATATGGAGCAGATGGTGGTTAAAGTTGAGGGTCACCGTGGGGTGTAGATGAGGTTTTCGGAAGGTTTTCCAGTCTTTCCATTGCCTTGCTGTTACCTCTCTTGTTGTGCTCAGTGCCTTACCATATGACCCTTTTCTATTTTGGTCAGTCACATGCCAATGAGGTAATGCATTATATACACTGTCCTCCTGGAATGTCCTGCTGTGGTTGTCTTCTGACTTGAGCAGCTATTTCGGAGTCTGAGGTCAGGCTTACAGTGTGTGCGTGATTGAGAACATGTGTATGATCATCCCCAATGCATTATTCAAGTTTGTGCCCATGTTCCTGGCCATTAGATGCGGTGATCCTCCATTCCCCAACTCTTTACCCAAGCTTTGCAAGGGAGAGGCTGGTGTTTCAGGGATTAAAGCTACACCGGGTGCTCCGGTTTCCTCCCACAGTCCAAAGATGTGCGGGTCAGGTGAATTGGCCATGTTAAATTGCCCATAGTGTTTGGTAAGGGGTAAATGTAGAGGTATGGCGGCTGGTCGCTTCGGCGGGTCGGTGTGGACTTGTTGGGCCAAAGGGCCTGTTTCCACACTGTAAGTAATCTAATCTAATCTACAACTGGATCCTTGATTAAATAATTGGAGTTCTCGGATAACAATTCAGATGATTGGACAAGTCTACTGGTGAACAATATCATGTTCCGTGGGTCAGTGACTTGCTGTATGCCATATAACATGCATTCCCTCTTTAAGGTGTGGCAGTCTGCCTTTATGTTATCAAGCAGAATAACTGGCCTTCCAGTTGGTGAGCTGCCTACAGGTAATGCACTTTACATGACATCACAGACTTAATTCACACTGACTAAATCATTTATAGAATAGTCGCCCCTTGAAACTTTTTTGAGTGAATGTAAAATAGCTGGCACCATTAATATCATCAGGAAATTATTATATTTATATATAATGCCTTTTCTGATAAAGAGTCATCGGACTCAAAACATAAACACTGTCAGATCAGCTGAGTTTTGCCAGCATTTTCTGTTTCTGTATATTGTTGTTGATTGAAGGCTATCAGAAGAACACCTGACGCATAACTTATTTCTAAAGGCTACTAAATAAAATATCAGTAGAAATTCTGAAAACTGGCTTTAATTATAAATTCTTTGGCATTTAAAAAAAAGTAAAACACACAATTATTTAGCTCTCAAATGAGGAACGTTTGCCGTTAATGAATGCATTATGATTACAAGTAATGCATTGCCCTAATTCTGTGGGACTCAGGAACTTTTGCAAGTCAATTGAGTGAGAGAACAGTTCCTTAAATCTCAACACAGGAATGGGGATTAACATTCAGGATGAAAGTACTTTTCCAAACACACAAAGTTTATGCTAGAAAATTGTAAGTATTACTTCTCAACACCCTGTTTTATCAGCTTTGAGGTTACAAGAGTAAATGTCACACTTTGTTTTGTTCAGGATTAGCAATGTTCAGACTGGAACTCGGCTGCAGGAACAAATGCAATCTTAAGCTATAGCAAAATTCTTCAACTCATTCAATACCTAAACTTCCTTCGTATGAGAATATAAACAAATGAATCACAGGGGTTAATGCATTTCTAACATATGTCAAAAATCAATTTGCATTCCACTGTAGTCATGGTCAACTCCTTCCTCTACATAAGCTGCAGTCAAAACAGTGGCTACAGATGAAAAGCAGGTGTTGGTAGTTGGATTTCCTCCACTCGAGGCTGATAGGAGATGTGCAGATTGAAACAACACAGATGCAGAATCAGCTGATATATTCAAATAGAAGCAGCTTCACAAACATCCCCCTCCTCAATTAGGGGGAAGCACAAAAGTCAGATCTGAAGCATTCATACACAATCTTCAGTCAGAAGGGCTGATTGGATAATCCATCTTGGCCTCCTCCAGAGGTCCTCAGCCAATTTGACCCATTCCCGTGGGATCAAGAAATGGCTGAAGACACAGATGCTGCAAAGGCTATGAACCCTGACAACGCTCTGACAGAAATTTTGAAAACCTTTGCTTCAGAACTTTGCATACCCCTAGTCACACTGTTTTAGTACAGCTACAATACTGCCCCTATCTTACAAAGTGAGAATTCCTCAAATTAAAAAGCAGGACAAATCCAATCCAGATGAGTACTGACCCTTGGGTCTGCTCTCATTCATCTACAAGGAAATGGAACACCAAGCCATTGATTCCTCAACTGTCATTAATGTCCTCTCATCTGGAGAACTCTACTCTATGGCTTCCCACTTCACAGTCTTCCCACTTCTAACATTTTCCCAAAATCCATAGACAGGACAGCCGTGGTAGACACATAATTTCAATTATTTTTTATGGACTTGTTTCTTCCTACCTTGGCTCTACTGATTATCCCCTTGTCCTGCCTTTTCCCAGCTACATTTACAATTTTCCTGATGTCCCACAGCATCTCAACAATTTCTAATCACTTTGTTCTAATTGCTTTCTCTATCAATATAGACATCCACACCCTCAACACCACATTTCCCTCAACAAAATCATCTGAAGGCTCTCTACATCTTTTTTGAAATGTTTCCATCCATCACCATTCTCCTTTACCTGGCTGAGCCCGTTCCTTCACTGGACATTTTCTCTTTGAACTGGTCTCATTTACTCCAGGTAAAAGTTGTGACTATGGCTACCCACATGGCTCCCAGTTATGCCTGTCTCATTGTGGGATATATGGAATAATACTTGTACAAGTCCTACTCAAAATCCTGTATATTAATGCTTCTTCTCACTTTCATCTGGAATTGGAAAAATTAATCAATTCTGCGAAAAATTTCCATCGCTCTCATCTTAATCAACTTCAATTCCTGCTTCTTCCCTTCCCTTATTAGACTTCTCTGACTCCATTTCCCCACATAGCCTAATCACTAATATTCATTATAAGCCCAACTCCTACAACTACTTCAGTTACTCTTAGAGTCATAGAGTAATACAACTTGGAAACTGGCCCTACAGCCCAAACAGGTCCATGGATGGGAAATGTTTAGAGGGATATGGACCAAATTCAGGTACCTCGGACTAGCTGAGTGGGTACCATGGTCAGCATGGATCAGTTTGGGCTGTAGGACGGTTTCCAAGCTGCATCACTCTATGACTCTAAGAGTAACTGAAGTAGCTGTAGGAGTTGGTGGGCTTATAATGAATATTAGTGATTAGGCAATGTGGGTCCAAGCTATTTTATTCCATTCTGCAGCTCTCATGGTCACACTTCTATCCTGGGTTTACTGTTGTATTCTAGTGAAGCCTAATGCAAGCTGAACAAACAATACTTCATTTTCTGTTTAGGTACTTTACAGCCTTCAGGCCTTAACATTGAGCTCAACAACTTCAGACCATGAATGCTGTCATCCATTATATCTCTCCTATCTTCACCCCTTTCCACTCTGTATCATATGATTTTGTTTTTCCTTTCAGCAAGACTGATCTATACTCTGCCACTACCAGCTACTCTGAACCTACCATCCTTCATTCTAATCATCCAACTTTGGGATCCTGGATCAGACCTTCGCTGAGATTTTCTCATGCACAGCTGTCAGATGGCCCCTTGGAGACATGGGGCTCCCAATTGAAGACATCCTATTGCCACCTGTTAGGATGTCAATGATGTCCATTGGAAGGACAATCAAAGCTGCCTGCATAGCATCCATCAAACATTCAGCTGTATGCTGACAGTGAACCAATTTGGGGACATTCTTCAGTATGCATTCTTCAGTATGCAAAGGTTGAACCTCCACAAAGTAGTTGGTGTTAAGTACTTTGCCTCTTTGGAGGAGCAGAAGGAACTTGATGCAGCAAAGGTACCGGTAGCCACATATATATCTGCTCAGGTAGCCTGGTACAGACCTGCTTCAATTCAAATGAAACCTCACTTTCCTGGCTGCCAGACTCTCAGCATAGTCAATGCCCTGTACCTGCTCCTCAACCCGCAGCACAAAGAATTCAATAATCTTTCCATTTCACAGACATCATCGCTCATCTTGAATTCCTCCAAATTCTATATGGTCATGCACAGGGGGTTTCTGTAAATGCTGAAAGAATATCGCACATTTTCTCTTGCTTCTGCAGATTTATCCTCTTCATCAACACTTTGAGAACTGGAATCTGTGTGACCAGTGCATTCAAGGCTCCTGTTCTCTTCAGTTGAGACTTTCCATTACAATGCCTGTCTCCAATGTTGGCACTAATGCTCCAGGTGAGAACCCACCACATGTCCCACTAGATCCTTCAAAACCATATCTCACTGGAGCTGGAAAACATTGTGCATTGTTTTATGTGATGGTCCTTCTTCAGAGTGAACGATCGCCTCCGAAGGGTATACAACTTCATTCTACACCAGAGGGATGCTTGAAGAATTACAACATTCAAGGCAAGATGTTGGCACATGTCCTTATTATGGATGATTACATTTCACTGGCTATTGACTTCATGCCAACATGATGAAGATCTGTATGCCCTATAGCTTGTGGATATTTAACATGGTCACTGAAGAGCTTGGCATACTGAGACTGAGTTTATCTCCATTCTCCTTCCCTGCAACCTTGGTTTTCTGCCTCTCCCTATCAGTGCAATGTCCTGCACCCAGGCTGAACTGGAGCAGTTCATCGACTTTGTCCAAACCTGCCACCCTGCCCTCAAATTCACTTGGTCCATCTTGGAAACCTCCTTCCCCTTTCTTGACTTCTCCATTTCCATCTCTTATGACAGCCTGCAGATGGATGTTTACTACAAACCTACAGACTTCCACAACTACCTGGACTACACCTCCTCCCACCCAGCATCCTGCAAGAACTCCATCCTGTTCCCCCAATTCCTCAGCTTCCATACCAGTCCCAAGCATCGCAGATGTCCATCCATTTGGAACAACAAGCTTTTTCTCTCTCTGTCATCCAGACAGCCCTTCACCACACTCACCTCCATTTCCCATTCCACTGCTCTAAACCCACCCCCCCAACACAATAAAGACAGTGTACTCCTTGTCGTCACCTACCACCCCACCAGTCTCCACTCCAACACATCATCTTTAAACATTTCTGCCAACCCTACCACCAAGAACATCTTCCTCTCCCCAGCCCTCTCTGCCTTCTGCAAGGACCCTTCCCCTAGACAGTCTTTGATTTGCAACACTCTCACTACTAATGCCCCTGAATTCCCAGGTACCTTCCCCTGCAACTGGAAAAGATGTAAAACCTGCTCATATACCACCCGTTCACCTCCATCCAGGACCCCAAACAGTCCTTCCAGGTGAGACAGAGGTTCACCTGCCTCTCTTCCAAATGGGTTTACTGCATCAGACGCTCCCCTTGTGGTCTTCTCTACATTGGGGAGACTGTTCATCCAGCATCTCAGCCAGGCCCGCAGGGGGCGAACGGATCTCCCAGTCACCACCTATTTTAACTCCCCTTCCCACTCCATTTCTGACATGACCATCCTTGGCCTCTTCTGTTGCCACAACGAACCAAACCGCAAATTGGAGGAACAACATCTCATCTTCCACCTGGGCAGCCTACAGCCTGGAAGACTCAACATTGAGTTCTCCAATTTCAAATAACCTCCCTTCCCATCACCTGACTCCCTTTTCAGCCCCTCCTACTCCCTTTCATCACTCCCAACCACCTACCAGATTCATCCCTCCCATTGACCAACCACGTTGTACTCTCTGCCTGTCTTCATCTATCCCCGCTTCACCACTCTGCCCCTGCCAGTCCCTTTATCTGCAATTCCCCCTGCACCGACCCCCAGTCCTGAAGAAGGGTTACACCTGAAACTTTGATGTCTCCACCTCCTGATGTTGCCTGGCTTGCTTGCTGTGTTCTCCCAGCCTCCAACCTGTCTACTCTTCCCCTACAAGGCAGGTGAAGCAACAGCTGAGCAAGAGTAACTGAGCATGTTGAGTGGACAGAGTCATTGGAGTGGGTCACTGCGGTGGACATATGTCACACTGCATTGGGGACAGGCTGGGCGCCAATAGTGAAAGGTCAGATAGAAATGTGAGGAGCATCTAAAAAGAGTGGCGGCACGGTGGCACAGTGGTTAGCACTGCTGCCTCACAGCGCCTGTAGACCCGGGTTGAATTCCCGACTCAGGCGACTGACTGTGTGGAGTTTGCACGTTCTCCCCGTGTCTGCGTGAGTTTCCTCCGGGTGCTCCGGTTTCCTCCCACAGTCCAAAGATGTGTGGGTCAGGTGAATTGGCCATGCTAAATTGCCCGTAGTGTTAGGTAAGGGGTATATGTAGGGGTATGGGTGGGTTGCGCTTCGGCGGGTCGGTGTGGATTTGTTGGGCCGAAGGGCCTGTTTTCACACTGTAAGTAATCTAATCTAATCTAATCTAATCTAAAGAGAGGGATGAGTTCCCCAGCAATATGGATTGACATGGGAAGTGACGTATAGGCATAGGTGGATGGGGTTATGGTGTTACCTAGTCCAGGGTAACCCGAATGTGGGTTCCCACTCACGTTTCCTCACCTGTGGAGGCCATTCTGGTACTATATACTGGAGCATGGCATCGCACTCCTGTTGTTAACCTCATGTCTAACCACATCTGCTTGTTATCTGTGACAGCACTCTTGATCCCACAACAAGGACCTGAATCTCCCACTTGCCTCATCAAGCCCTTACAGTTTCAGTCTCAGAAGTGAAGCTAGTACTGCTTTGCAACATTGTCAGTCTGTTTCTGTAGGTTCTGCCACCTCTTTTAGCACATAAGCCATCCTTTCTTTTGCCAGCATGGTCCCAGTCGGGATTTGTGACAGATGTAGGCAATCATCAAACTTGACTACGTTATTGGTTGGGAAAGTCAGAAGTCAGCCTTAAAAGTCATTATTAAATAGACAACTTGAGGAATTGGAGAGTTTCCTACACACCAGGCAGCTCCCCCTCGATTCAATCAAACAGTCAAAATTCAGCCTTGTCCCTTCAATTTGCTCTAATGCTCGATAGTGACTGACTGAAAATATCTCCATTGCCTCTAACCCTAGCCAATCAAATGAGTCAACTGGATAAATAATATGGAGCCATAAGATACAGGATCATAATTAGGCTACTCTGCCCATCGAGACTGCCCTGTCATTCCATCATGGCTAATCAGTTTCTCAACCCCATTCTTTTGCTTTCTTCCTGGAACTTTTGATGCCTTTACTAATCAAGAACATATCTATCTCTGACTTAAATCCACTCAATGACTTGGCCTCCACAGCCTTTTGTGGAAATGAGTTCCACAGATTAACCACCTTCTGGCTGAAGAAGTTCTTCCTCATCTAAACAGTTGACCCTTCACTCTGAGGCTGTGCCCTTGTGTCCAAATCTCTCCTATTAGTGAAGACATCTGTCCAGGCCTCTCAGTATTCTATTGCTTCAATGAGATCCCCAACCTCCTTATAAACTCTATTGTGAACAGACCCAGAGTTCTCATATGATGAACGGTTCATTTTTGTGAACCTCCTCTGGATCCCTCCAAGGCCAGCACATCCTTCCTTAGATATGGGGCCAAAGACTGTCCACAATATTTCAAAAATGGTCTGACCATAGACTTATGCAGCCTCAGCAATACATTTCTGCTACTGGATTCTACAGCATTTGAAATGAATGCTAACATTATATTTGTATTCCCAATGTCAACTAAACCTACATGTTAACTTTGAGAGAATCCAAAACTAGTATTCCCAAGTCCCTTTGTGCTTCAGATTTCCAAAGCTTCTCCTATGCCTCTATTTTGCCCTCACTATTTATAGGATGAAAGAAAAAGCATATTTGCACATACAGGCACTTTCAGACCAGACCTGGACTGAAACTGCTTACTTCACTGAGAAATAGAGACTTGGAAATGGCCTACAGGTGGCACTGAATGCATCACATGGTGGAATTTAACATAGCTGATCAACTGCCATGGTAGGAATTGAACCCAGTCACTTGTCAAGGTGAAATCTAGCTGCCCCAGCAGAAATAATACTCTGGAAGGGCAGCTTTACTTAGATCAGAGAGGGAACTTCATGCTCCCCTCAGAAAGTTACACCCCAGTGACCTGTCAATAAGATGCACATTGGTAGAATTCTGCAGTACCAGGGGTGCCAGAGAGAAGTAGTAGCTACTGATGGAGCTACAATCAGTCCCAAAGAAGAGGAGAGATGCTTACTGCACCTGAGGTAAGTCTGGTGATTTGGACTAGGCATTGCTGGGAAACCTCATGATGGTGGGTAAATAGGGTCTGGGGAATAAGTTATAGAGGTCAGGGGAGAGAGTCAAAAGGGGGAGGAAGTACCAACTTTGGAGGGGTCTTTCTCCTAAGGGACAGACAGGACATGGCGAAAAGCAGTATGACCTACCAGGTTGGTTAACTCTGTTGGCTGAACCACTGACTTGTGAATGCAGAGTGATGTAAACAGCATCGATTTAATTCCTATACCACAAAGGTCACACTTTCTTAACATAGTCTCTGGCCTCAGGTGCAGTGACCTTCAGGTTAAACTCACCACCAGTCATTTTTTTCCTACTGAGAGAGAACCTATATGATCCTCTGGGACAATGTTGACTTTGTCTTGTACTTGCCCATTCAGTCACGAATGGGAACACTGCTTGCCTATGCCACCATCTTCCTCTGCAAACTGACAACTTGTAGAAGCTCAATGAGATCCTCAAATACCTATTAATTGTCTACTTATATTATATTTGCATATATTTCCAGAATCCTCTGCATTTTTAACTTCCTTCAGACAAATGTAAATTCATCTGAGTTCTCACTCGATTTCACTAACTGAAAATATACTGTAACCTCACTGAAAATGACAGTTAAAAAAAATGCTGTGCTCTAGTTCTGTCATTGCTGTAGGTAGTCAACCATGCACATGAACAAATGGACTAACATGAAACCAAAGCATGAGCATAACATAATTATTGCACATTTTTCAAGAAATTAGCTATTCAAAACACAATAGTTAAATGGATAAATACATGTCAGCATTAAATACTTGCTAATTGATATATATGAATAACAATTTGATGTACGAGACTAGAAAAGGGAAATGTTACTTTGATGGAATATCTACAGTGGATAGATTGACAACATTAATATTCAAAGACAAATGGTGATGACTATGAAGAATTGGAATGTTGTAGCTTACGCCATGTTGCAAAGACTTCCACACAATCCTCTGGGGAACCAGAGGAAAAGAGATGCATGGAACAGAAAAAAAGAGAATCGTTTGTTCAGTCCACCTCTCTGGCATCCTTATTATGAACAGACAGCCAAATCAAATGTAAAGTCCTGTCAGTTACTCACTGCGTACTAACAGTTGATACTATTTTCATGTTTTAGGAACAAAATTGTATTTTGACCACCTTTTAATTCCCATTCATTCCATTGTGTTGTACATTACTAAATACGTTACTAAATATTAGTTTGGGTTTGTATCATCACTGGTATTATGAGTTTAAAGAAAAAGACCTGTGATCCTCTTTATCCATTTGACATGTTTAAAGAACTGCTGATGAGAGTTTAGGACTGGCATGTTCAGTCAAGAGGAAGGACAAGGATGGCAAGGTGAGGGACCCTTGGATAACAAGGGAGGTGGTGAATTTAGTCAAAAGGGAAAAAGAAGCATATGGAAGGTTTAGGAAGCTAAAATCAGACCGGGCCCATGTGGAATATAAAAGAAGCAAGAAAGAACTCAAGCAGGGAATTAGGAGAGCAAAAAGGGACCATGAAATAACCTTGGCATGTAGTGTTAAAGAGAATCCCAAGGTGTTCTATACATACATCAAAAACAAGAGGATAACTTGGGGGAAGGTAGGACCACTCAAGGAGAAAGGAAGGAACTTGTGCTTGGAGGCAGAGAATGTGGTGAGATCCTAAAAGAGTACTTTGCATCAATATTCAGCTAGGAGAAGGGTATGGAGGATATATGTATTTGTGTGGAGCATGCAAATATGCTATGGCACTTTGAGATCAAGAAAGAAGTGATGCCGGGTCTCTTGAAGAACTTCAGGGCAGATAAATCACCAGGGCCTGATGGTATCTACCCCAGGATAATCAGAGAGGCAACACAGGAGATTATTTGGGGCTTTGACCATGATCTTTGTATCCTCATTAGCTGCTGAAGAGGTCCCTGTTGACTGGCGTGTAGCTAATGTTCAAGAAGGAAATAGGGATAATGCAGGAAACTACGGACTGGTGAGTCTCACATCGGCAGTTGAGAAGGTATTGGAGAGACTCCTAGAAATAGGATTTATGCACATTTAGAAAAGCATGGCCAAATTAGGGACAGTCAGCAGGGCTTTGCGCAGGGAAGGTTATGTCTTACTAATGTGATTGAAATTTTTGAGGAGGTGACAAAGGTGATTGATGAGGGTAGAGCTTTGGATGTTGTCAACATGGATTTTAGTAAGGTTTTCAACAAGGTCTCCCATTGTAGGATCATCCAGAAGATTAAGATGCATGGAATCTACAGTGACTTGGCTACATGGATTCAGAATTGGCTTGTTCATGGAAGGCAGAGGAGAGTGGTGCTTGGGTGTATTTTCAGGCTGGAGTTTCACGACAAGTGATATTCTGCAGGGCTTTGTACTGAACCTCTGCTTTTTGTGATATGTATTAATGGCTTGGATGAAAATGTAGATAGGTAGATTAATAAGTTAGCAGATGATACAAAGATCCATGGATTTGTAGATAGTGTAGAAGGTTGTCAAAGGACAGAGGGATATAGATCCATTGCAGATGTGGGCAGAGTAATGGCAGATAAAGTTTAATCGGGTACGTGTGAGGTGCTGCCTTTTGAATTAGAATTCCTACAGTGTGGAGACAGGCCCTTCGGCCCAACAAGTCCACACGACCCTCCGAAGAGGGACCGACCAGACCTATTCCCCTACATTTATCCATGACTAATAACCTACAATATGGGCAATTTAGCATGGCCTATTCAACTAACCTGGCATCTTTGAATTATGGGAGGAAACCGGAGCACCCAAAGGAAACCCACACAGACATGGGGAGAATGTGCAAAGTTCACACAGACAGTCGCTCCAGGCTGGAATTGAACCCGGGTCCCTGGTGCTGTGAGGAGCAGTTGCTAACCACTGAGCCACCGTGCTACTTTGGGAGATCAAATGTTAAGGAAAAGTAAGCAGTTAATGGCAGGAGCTGAACCCCATAGATGTACAGAGGGATCTTAGGGTTTAAAGTCAGCATGGTTTTGTGAAGAGCAGGTCGTGCCTCACAAACCTTATTGAATTCTTTGAGAAGGTGACTAAGGAGGTGGACGAAGGTAAAGCGGTAGATGTGGTGTATATGGATTTTAGTAAGGCGTTTGATAAGGTTCCCCATGGTAGGCTACTGCAAAAAATACAGAGATATGGCATTGAATGTGAATTGGAGGTTTGGATTAGGAATTGGCTGGCTGGAAGAAGACAGAGGGTAATAGTTGATGGTAAAGGTTCATCTTGGAGTGCAGTTATCAGCGGTGTTCCGCAAGGATCTGTTTTGGGACCATTGCTGTTTGTCATTTTTATAAATGACCTGGAGGAGGGGCTAGAAGGTTGGGTGAGCAAGTTTGCAGATGATACGAAAGTCGGTGGAGTTGTTGACAGTGAGGAAGGATGTGGCAAGTTACAGCGGGATATAGATAAGCTGCAGAGCTGGGCAGAAAGGTGGCAAATAGAGTTCAGTGTAGTTAAGTGTGAAGTCATTCACTTTGGTAAGAGTAACAAGAAGATGGGGTACTGGGCTAATGGTCGCATACTTGGTAGTGTGGATGAGCAGAGGGATCTTGGTGTCCATGTACACAGATCTCTGAAAGTTGCCACCCAGGTAAATAGTGCTGTGAAGAAGGATATGGCGTACTGGCTTTTATTGGTAGAGGAATTGACTTCCGGAGTCCTGAGATCATGTTGCAGTTGTATAAGACTCTGGTGCGGCCGCATCTGGAGTATTGTGTGCAGTTTTGGTCGCCATACTATAGGAAGGATGTGGAGGCATTGGAACGGGTGCAGAGGAGGTTTACCAGGATGTTGCCTGGTATGGTAGGAAGATCGTATGAGGAAAGGCTGAGGCACTTAGGGCTGTTTTCATTGGAGAAAAGAAGGTATGGGGTGACTTGATAGAGGTGTACAAGATGATTAGGGGTTTAGATAGGGTTGACCATGAGAACCTTTTTCCACGTATGGAGTCAGCTATTACGAGGGGGCATAGCTTTAAATTAAGGGGTGATAGGTATAGGACAGATGTTAGGGGTAGATTCTTTACTCAGCGAGTCGTAAGTTCATGGAATGCCCTGCCAGTAGCAGTGGTGGACTCTCCCTCTTTATGGGCATTTAAACGGGCATTGGATAGACATATGGAGGATAGTGGGCTAGTGTAGGGTAGGTGGGCTTGGATCGGCGCAACATCGAGGGCCGAAGGGCCTGTACTGAGCCGTATTTTTCTATGTTCAATGTTCTAAATCCAAAGTTCCCTGAAATTGGCCATGTAAGTAGATAGGGTGGGAAAGAAAATGTACGGCATGCTTGTATTTATTGGTTGGGGAAGTGAGTACAAGAGTCAGGATGTCATGTTTCAGCTTTATAAGACTTTGGTTAGGTCACACTTAGAGTATTGCATTCAATTCTGGTTGCCACATTACAGGAGGCTTTGGAGAGGCTGCAAAAGAGGTTTATTAGCGTGCTGCCTGGATTAGAGGATATGAGCTATAAGAAGAGGCTAGAAAAACCCAGGTTGTTTCTCTGGAGTAGTGGTGGGGAGGCTTGATATAAGTCCATCAAATTATGTGATGCGTTGATAGGGTTGACGGTCAGATTCTTTTCCCCAAAGTTGAAATGTCTAAAACTGGGGGAATTATTTTAAGATGAGAGGGGTAAGTTCAAAGGAGATGTGAGGGGCAAGTTTTTTAAACAGAGAGTAGTAGGAGTCTGGAATGATCTGCCACTGGTGGTGATGAAGGCAGATGCAAGAGGGGTGTTTAACAATCTTTTAGATAAGCAAATAAATATACAAGGAATGGAGGTTTATGGACCAAGGGCAGGCAGAATGGATTAGTTTAATTTGGTGTCATATTTGGCATAACAATGTGGGCTGAAGAGCCCATTTCTGCACTTTATTGTTCTATGTTATTAAAGGAGTCCATGATTGCTTATAGGATACAGTAGCTAAGCAGAAAACGGGCATTTCCCTTTCATTGCTTCTGGTTCAAGACCATTTCCTGCAAGAACTTAGACCCAACTGCGATGCACCAAAACAAAACATGTCGGAGTTAAATCTAAAGTTAGCTTTGAATATTAATTCACCTTTATAACTTATCTGAATAATACCTGCCTGCTTTTGCATCTTGCCGGTAGGATTTTTAGATTATGATCATTTCAGCTTAAGATCTTCAGAAGATTTCATTTTTGCATTTGACCCCCAAACCGTGAAATTGTCTTAAAACTATTCACCACACAAATGTTCTTTCTTCTCATGGTCCTGCCTTTCTGGACTGTCAATGAGATGGAGCTCGATGTTGAAATCCTGTTGGAGTTCTCCTGAGCCACTATGCAATTCAACCTTAATGTGTAGAGCATTTTTCCCTCTGTGTTACCCAGCCCAACTGGTTCTGGCAGCTGAAAAAGTAAAGCTAGAATTCTCTCAATATTTCTTCCTCGGGATTGTTATTTTCAGGCAATCATTGACTATAATCTTCAGAAGTGTAATGTTTTTAAATACATTACACTTGTAATTACATTGTAATTTAAATACAAATGGGAAAAGTGCTCCATCTACAATAAATAAATAATCAAGCATTACATGAAGATAAATACACAAAAATATGGAACAAATATGGAGGGCGGCACGGTGGCACAGTGGTTAGCACTGCTGCCTCACAGCGCCTGTAGACCCGGGTTCAATTTCCGACTCAGGCGACTGACTGTGTGGAGTTTGCCCGTTCTCCCCGTGTCTGCGTGGGTTTCCTCCGGGTGCTCCGGTTTCCTCCCACAGTCCAAAGATGTGCGGGTCAGGTGAATTGGCCAAGCTAAATTGCCCGTAGTGTTAGGTAAGGGATAAATGTAGGGGTATGGGTGGGTTGCGCTTTGGCGGGTCGGTGTGGACTTGTTGGACCGAAGGGCCTGTTTCCACACTGTAAGTCTAATCTAACACCTTACAGACCAGATCTTAGATAAAATTTAGAACTATGAATGAACTTACATAATTAAAATAATTCAAGTAACAGAGTACTTTATATTCCCAGCCAATTAAAAGGCAGCTTTTCAGCCCTTTACAGAATGTAGACGTCGATTTCCTAAAGGTTCTATTCGATTGCACTGCAGTGCTAGACATTCGACTAAGTGACAGGTCCATACAAATCAAGGACGGGGCTTCTTGGAGTTCCAACCTCTTTGGCTTGAAAGGAAAAGGGCTCATAAATGAGAGAAATGAGGTATCAAACTGCTTGTCTGACATCAAGTGCAGGAATTAACAGTAATTTCATCCTATTATATACTGAGATGATCAAATCCACGGTCTTTGGTGCTGTGCATACAGGCTCCACCCTTCTCCTTGTAGCTAACTGAAATTGAATCAGATTGTTCACAACCTTGGTGTCATATTTAACCCTGAAATCAGCTACCAATTATTTGCCCCTCGCAACTCTCAGGCGACCTATAACCTCATTTAACTAGGCCCCTGCCTCAGCTCATCTGCTGCTGAAACTTGCTTCCATGTCTTTTCCTAACTTGAGCTCCACTATTTTAGCACACTTCTGAGTGATGTCTCACAATCCACCCTCCATAAATTTGAGTTATTTGAAACTTCACTATTCATGTCTTGACTTGCTCTAAATCACATTCATCCACTTAGACGCTGTGCTTACCAACCTAAATTGAATTCCAGTTAAGCAAGGTATTGATTTTAAACAGAAAATGCCAGAGAAAACAGCAGATTTGGTCACATCTCTAGATAGAAAAACAATTTAATGTTTTGAGTCTGGTGACCCATTGTCAGAATATGTTCTGATTTTTCTCTCTTCAGATATTATCAAATCTGATATGCTTTTCTTGCCTCTTTGTTTTTCTGTCAGAATTCCAATATCTAGAGTCCTTTGTGTTTATTTTATTGTCTTGATTTTAAAACACCTTTCAAATCCCTCCATTCTTTCCCATTGTTATCTTTGTAATCTCCTGAAGACTCAATAGCTGCACTTCTTGATTCCTCAGCATCCCTGACTCTAATTGCTCCACAATGGTGTCGTCTGGAATTTGCTTCTTAAATCTTTCAATCTCTCCAGTCTTCATTAAGATACTCTACAAAGAGTTGAAAGCCAAAATCCTTCATCAACCTTTGGCCACTTGTCTGATGCCATCTGAAGTGGCTCAGTCCTGAATATGATTTCTAACTCTCCTGTGAAACTCCTTGGAGAGTTGCTGTAATTACTGTAGACTGCTAACCAAATGTATGTAAACCAGATTTCAATGGAAATGCTCAGATCTGGGAACATTCCTGGACTCCAAGAGAAAGATGAGTGTTTTGTCAAAAACAAAGTTTGGGAGAGGTTGGTGTGGAGGTGGAGGGGGAATTGATGCAACCTCACAGGAGAAGCTTGACTAGCCCCTCACAGTATCAATTTTTAAAAAAAATCTGCATCAAATTTGCAGATTCTGGCAGAGTGTCCACAGACTAGATGAGCATGCATTCTTGTCTATCCGATGTAGCTCAAGAGTCCCTACACTGATACCATGGACTCTGGTAGGGTCAATGCAGGATAATTGCACACAGACATGCACAAATGCACACTAGCCTGCCAAGACTGCAACACACTGATCTTCAAGATTGATGTTTAACATTAGATCAGTTGGCCCTGTAGTATTTCTGATGTCTCTCTGTGAGGTCACACAGCAGTTTATCAGCCTCAGTATTCAAACAATTTTAAAAGTAACTCATAACTGGCAATAGATCTGAGATGATCTAACCATGCCTGAATCACACATAATGAGACTGGAGTTCAGAGATTTAAATTGATGTGTGGAATGGCAGTCTGATATCAACAAATATAATGATCATTCATAAGAAAAGCTCAAATTTGTCACGTGAACATTATTAGCCAATCCTATCTCTAAAACAAAATTAATAATGCTGAAAAAGTCGCATGTTGCAAAAATGTTTTCTGAACTTCCCAAACTAATGCTTGGACCAATCACAATTAACCTTTCTGGTATAAAATGTATACAAAGTGACACCTAACTATCAATCATTACTAACTGGTGTATTCACCATGGCAATGCCTTTACCAATCAGAGGCCATTGCTAACTAATTGAAGTTCTTCTTTCATACCATATAAATGTTAGTTTTAAGTTTAAATTGGTATTCTTGTGAATTGTCCTATTGAGTGCAAGATAAAAAGCTTTCACAAAATATGTCCATTTTAAAATAATATTCAAGTTGTGCCTTACCACTTGACTAAATCTCTAATCTGGGGATGCCAATTATGCATCCACAACCCTCTATGAAAAACTTCACCTGACATGAATGATAATATGGAAATAATATCACTCATTACTGCAGATATCACATTTGAAAGCTATGAATAAGTAAAGTTTTGCAAATCCACCTCCAAGCTATCTTCAAGCTGAAATGTCACTCTGCCTATCACAACAACAAATAAGGTAGAATGTGAATTTCAGCACCGGTGTGTACCTAAAAAAATCAGATATAAGTTCCAATATCCAGCAGCTTGTTCCTTTGGCTGTTCACAGCCAACAAGGTACTGACTGTACCCATCCAGTCTGCACTTGCAAAGCTCACAACACACTGTCCAACACTAGATGTAACTTTAGAATTGAACACATTTGCTAAATAACTGACTGTGTGAAGAATTTCACTTATAATCAACTTTGGATAGTCAAATCGGACTCATAGTATGGCATACATTCCAGTGTACTGGAAATTATATTTATTTCTACAGGGCCTTGTTATTTTCAGACAGAAAGAAAATGTACAAACTGGACCCATTTCAACTCAACAAATGTATGGACTACTGAGAGTCAACTTGCCTGTATCAAAATGGAAAAAAAAACTTAGCAGTTAATTGATGCATTCCCAGTGGCAATGCTGCTACCAAATCAGAGTCCACTTGCCAAACAATCAGAACTTTCCTTTATACAGCATGAACATTGCTTTGCCTTTACTTCTGTATTTGTTGCAATTGTCTAGATGAATGCAAAATGAATAGCTTTGATAACATATGTATTTTATTAGTAATACTAAAAGGCAAACTATAGCAGAGTATTTTTCACTGTTTCACATCTCTTAGTGACAGGTGGCTCAATTTTTATGTCAAAATTATTGTTTTATGGGTGGAGCTTAGAACTACAACTATAAATAGCCTAAAAGTTCCATAGTATCATCATTACAGGGTATAGGTTATATCATATAAGATATAAATAGAAAGCAGGAGACAACAGCTTCGTATCACTTGGAGGTCGCCACTGATGGTGTTACCTGGCCAGGTAATGAAACATCTGGATATCAAACCTACAGCTCAGCGAGCAAATCTACACCCTAAACCTCAACCTGAGCTATAAACCTTCACAAACCTTGCCAGCACCATTACAATCAAGCTACAACCTGTAAGCACCAAAGATATTGCAACCCAGAGACAGAAGAACCCTAGAAATTCTGCAGGGAATGTGAAGGGATGCAAATAATTTTGATGGCATTAAAAATCAAGCAAAAAGATTCAAAACGGCCTCAAAGTTTCCAATGCTCAATGGGTAGGCAATGAAGATCATATCTGAATTTACATGTTATGAAAATGCATCAAGCTCTGCTTTCTTGACCATAATATTTCTTACTTAGATAAACAAAGCATCCAAATCAAAATTGCCAAAGGCAATGAAGGCTTTTGCAGATAAAACATCTTAGATATCTTCAATCCTTTACTTTTAAAAATCCAGAAAAATATGGTAAACAGTCAAAAATTAGGTTTAAGTGAAGCTCAACTTAATAAGCTATCTTGAATATATGTCTTCCAGTCAAGGGTTGATAGAGAACACAAAAGATTTTGTGACTAAGTTCAGAGATAAGGGGTGTGATTCAGACTTTCTGGCAGCAGACAGAATAATTGAACCTATGATAACCTTGACAACAATGATATTATTATAACTAAGGATAGTAAAATTTTAATTTTTTAAGAATATAAAAACATTATACATGTTTTAAAGAAATAATTTATATAGTTAATTTTATTTTTAAATGAGTTTTGATGGCACAATTCTGCACAATTCAAAGAATTTATCAATATCTTCAAGAAACATCAGCATTCCATTAAGCTTAAAGCTATAAATGATAACGAAAGTATTAATTTCCAAAACAACAGAATACTTAAATTGGCACAATAGCATAAGTTAGAAACAAATTTCATTTTGAAAAATAACTGACACAATTCTACATAAAAGAAATCATCTTTTAAACATTCTTTCAGCTATTAGTGAGGTCTCATGTAATAAATTGCAAATGCATACACACTCAAAGTTGGAACATTATAACCAGACAGTTACCCCTGTTTACAGCATCTCATATCTCAGTCTGAGTTTTAAACTAAATTGAGTTTATACACAATGTTCATTACAAGTGCATCAACTACATTGCCACAACCTCACTATCCCCAATTTAACTCTTCAACTTTGCAGGCTTAAGCTAGAGATTCATTTGCAAGGAATGTATTTCATTAGAGTCATAGAACTATAGAGTTATACAGCATGAAAACAAGTTCTTTGAACCAATTTGTCCATGCCAACCAGAGTTCCTAAACTGAAACAATTCCATTTGCCAGTGTTTGGCCCATATCGCTCTAAACCTTTAGTGCTTTAAAGTTAGTTAGGTTTCTAGTTCATTGAATATTCCTTTGTTGACAGGTTTAAAGCTGTTCTTTCCCTTTTGCAAATTTCTTCTACAACACTGTCCTGCAGCCACCTTCTCCATCATCTTGCAGTCTTCCATCCTCCCTCCTCACAATTTTCTTTTTCTCCCCCATTATTACTACACCCCTTGTTCACCTAAAACCTTGTAAACTCCTGCTTCTTCACCTTATGAAGGCTTCTTTTTTTTAATCTAAGATCCCCAACACTTTGGTTGAATATAGATAAAGCTTGAATTATAGATAAAGCTTAATAAAGCATTTATTAAGAGTAAAGCTACAAGATTTCATGCTTTTTAAATTGACCAAATGAACCAAACTCTACAACTTAGAAAAGTAATGTATGTTCTATCATCCAGAATTAACAAGGCAAATCTGAGTTTGCAAACTGTAGTTGAATACTCCACAGAGCATATCAAGTCAAGTTTGATCACACAGAATTCTCAGCAACCCATCCAGGAACTGACACTGTGGGTCACTGTAACTCTAATCCCATGTTTACATTTGGAGAATATCATCTAACTCTGCACTGTAGATCACCATCCAACAGACTACTGTTCAACCCAATATACATACCCATTCCAAAAATGCATAGTTTGTTGATCTATGGAACTGAGTGCAAATCTATTTGATAGATAAGCATGGACAAACCATCCCAGTCATCATTCATTGACAGATCCAGGAGTACATAATGGATTACTCAAAAATCAGGGAAAGCTGAAAGATGCCCACAAATGATGTGCAATAGTGAATTATCCAACTTGAACATAGGACAGAAACTCCAAGTGTAACACCTCAACAAATCCAGCAGAAATATTCAACAAATATCCATAATTAAGATTGAATTAAAGACACAAAATCAAGACATCCAAATAGGTACATTTTAATTTTAAGGAACTTTCAAATGAATCTGAATGGCATTATCCAGACAGGATAATATTTAAAAACAAGAATAGATCATTGATGGGTATTAACGAAAATACTTTCACATTTGTTCTGATAATGTGACCTAACATGCTTCCTTAGTTTGTAATAAGCTGAACAACTTCATTCATGCTGACAGATGGATTGTACAGTGACTAAAATAGTTGCAGAATATAAATGTTTTTCAAAATATAGGTAGGTGCTCCTATATCCATAGGAAATAGCTGTGGTTTAGTAAAAAGGACTGATTGAGGCACTAAAAGAAATATTGCCATTTTGCAGTTCATTAGAAAGTGCATGAGGAAATCTGGTTGATATTGTGAGCACATTGGATTACTGGGCGCTGTAAGGTCAACTCACCGTTGGCATTTTCTAATACTCTGCCATCCCCTCCCCATAAGCATCTGAACCATTTCCTCCTTACAGAGCTGATTCCATCCACTGACCCAATATCATAACCCCTCCCTCTCACCTTGCCAGACCATATATCCTAGCCCATCCTCAAAATGCTGTTCCAATCTAAACATCCCACTGTTCTGACTCCATACTTCCACATTCCCTATCCCCAACAAATGCCAACAGTCCCTAACTACTCCCTGACTAACCCAAGCCCCAACCTATCCTAAAACATCACCACATCCTCTATCACAAAAAGGCATTATTTCCCTGATTTACACATATTCACAAGACCTCTGACTTGTTCTAGTAGGAACTCAAAAGCAAACTAAATTCACATCCACTTGGTAACTTGAGCAAGCGCTGGCTGACGGGGACCTTAGCTTTGGTCCCACTATTGCACCTTTTTGGGTTCAATTTCTTCACCCAGAGAGTAGTGAGCCTGTGGAGTTCTCCACGTAAAATAATTGAGACCAAAACATTGATTGTTTTCAGGAAGGAATTAGATATAGGACTTTAATGATCAAAGGGTATGAGGAGGAAGTTGGAACAGGGTTGCAAATGTGTTGCTGGTCAAAGCACAGCAGGCCAGGCAGCATCTCAGGAATAGAGAATTCGACGTTTCGAGCATAAGCCCTTCATCAGGAATAAGGGTATTGAGTTTGATTACCAGCCATGACCAAACTGAATGTGGAGCAGGTTCAAAGGCTGAGTGGGCTTACTCCTGTTCTTATATTCTATGTTGTAAACAAGCTGGGAGCAGCATGCAACTCAAACCTTGTAAATTGACTATACTCATAATTTCATTGCTACATTCACTTTCAAGTGCAACTAATTTTACAGACCTAACTTATCCAGAGGAAGCAGTGCATACACCAAGGTGTATGAATACTCACAAGCCTGTCCAGATTTGTGCCAGCTGCTGTTGTTGGTCTTTCTTCTGGGCTATAGGGCCTGAACCGTAAATTAAAATTTTCTGAAGTGGAGCGTGTCCTACGCGTGGGTTTCATTGGTTTTGGCTGGCCACATCCTTGAAAAACCTGCAACAATTAAACAAGTAAAAAACATTTCAAATTGTTTCAAGTTCATCCACTAACTTTTTCTGGAGCAGTAACTCAAGTAGTTAAGTGATCTGTTGAGTGAGTGAGTTTTCAGAGCCAGCATATTTCTCTTTGAGTCTCAAAAATAATGATTTCAGAAAAACTTTGGGACACAGAAGTATCACGGATGTTGGGATAAAAAATGTGGTCATTGGGACACACACAGACAGATCTCCCAAAAGATCATTATTACTGTGAATTTTCAAATCAAATGTCAACTTTGAATTACAGATTGAAAGTTTGAATTGAATTCACTGAATCACAGAATTACTATGCTGCTGAAGGAGACCATTCAGCCCAATCACATTCATCCTGGATCTCTGATGACTTAGTGACATTCTCCTGCCCTTTCCACACAATCCTGCGCATTATTCCTTTATTAAATAATCATTTAATTCCCTCTCAATTGCCTCAATATTTGAAGTAGGGTTCCACCACACTTCCAGACAGTGTATTTCAGACATAAACCCCCTGCTGTCTGAAAATGTTGTTTTTCTCGCATTGTTGATATTTCCTTTGCAAATCACCTTAAATCTGAGCTCTTTTGTTCATGATCCTTTTAAAAGCAGGAAGTGTTTCTCCCTGCCTTCTCTGTCCAGACCTCCCATGATTTTGAAAACTCCAAGTAAATCTCTTGTCAGTTGATGGTACTACGGACAAGTCAGATGGCAGAATGAAATCTGGATTGATACATCACATTTTAACATGGCAGTCTTTCACTGAAATGTACATGCACAAACCGACAGATTAGTTTTATCAATAAAACGTAAGTGAAGAAATTAAAAAAAAACAAACCAAGCTATAATAATTTGAAAACCTTCAAAATGCAGCAAAACAAAATCCCATCTACTTCCCTATACTATCAATTTAGAGCTATTCAACAAGTAAAGATATTTTCCTTCCCTATTAAACTTGTAGTTTTCACTTAACTGCTTTTCTTTCTCACTTGTTGTCTTGTGACCTGTGAAGTCTTTTTCCTGAATCCTCACACAGCTGAGATCTCAGATTTCCTCAGTTTCGAATAACCATTTTTACCCAAACATACCTCTGGATGTTTAACATATGAAACAATTTCCTTGAGGTAACGTATTTCCATAACTGGTTGGAACTGTTTCCTTTTTTTTAAATGAAAGACTCCTAGCATCTGGCTTAAATCTCTGAACTGTTAATCCAGAGATCTCTGTAATGTTTTGGGGAACCAAGTTTGAATCCTGCCATGGCAGATGGTAAAATTTGGAATCAATAAATATCTGGGATTAAGAGTCTACTGATGACCACAAAACCATTGCCGATTATTGAAAAAAACTATCTTGTTCACTAATGTCTTTTTGGGAAGGAAATTGCCATCTATACATCTGGCCCAGATGTGAGTCCAGACACACAACAATGTGGTTGACTTGTAATTACCCTCTAGGCAATTAAAGATGAGCAATAAATGCTGGCGTAACCAGTGACACCCATGAATGAATATTTTTTGCAAATCTGATCTTCAAATTGCCCAAAAGTTTTCTAGTCTATGAATTTTTCTAAGCTAAAAATCAACTGCCAATTATTATAAACAAAAAAGTAAGCTAAATTTCAATGCTTCCTCTTTCTTTATTTATCACCACTCCATAAACAAACTTTCTTTAAAACTCATAGAATCACTGTGGAACCAGACCATTCAGCCCATCATGTACACAGTGACCCTCTGAAGGGCATCCCTCCCAGATCCACTGCACTACCCTGTTCCGGTAGCCCTGCATTTCACATGGCTAATCCAAGTAGCATCCCTTGACACTATGACAATTTAGCATGGCTAATCTATCTAACCTTGGAGTGTGGGAGGAGACTGGAATCTACCTAGTCTTGGAGTGTGGGAGGAGACATGCAGACAGTGAAGAATGTGAAAACTCCACACAGACAGTCATCTGGGATGAAATTGAACCTGGGTCCCTGGCACTGTGAGGGTGCAGTGCTAACCATTAAGCAGTCTGGTTTACAGCAGACACCTCACGGCGCTGGAGCAGTACCACCAACACTGACTGGGCAAGATCCTGCAAATACGCTGGGAAGAAAGAATGCATCAACGTTAGCATCCTTGACCAGGCTAATATCTCCAGCAATGAGGCATTGACCATCCTTGATTGGCTATGATGGGCTTGGCACATCTTCTACATAACCACCATTAGACCCCAGCTTTGAAATTGCTGGCAAGCCCCACATGGACACAGGAAGTACTTCAGTGATACCCTCAAGGCATTACTGGTGAACTGCAGCATTCCCACACACACCTGGGAATCATTGGCCCAAGACCATCCAAATTTGAGGAGGAGCATCTGGGAAGGCATCAAGCATCTTGAGACTTGCTGTTGGGATAAAGCAGAAGCCAGGCAAAAACAGTGTAAAGAGTGCACAGCCACACCAATGCCCCAGCCATCTTTTCCTGCAACCACCTTCTGTTCTAAGTGAAACAGAACTTGTGGAAGCTGCATTGGTCCATACAGCCACCTACAGACTCCCCCTGAGAGTGGAAGAAGTCTTCTGCATCTGCGAGGAACTGCCAATGATGACTGGTTTAAAATCATGGCTCTGGAAGGTCTGACCTTGTTAATTATCAAATCTTTACACAAATATCGACCAACATGCATTGTTAGCAGTTTAAAATCCAAACCCTTACCAAAATGGACGGCACGATGGCACAGTGGTTAGCACTGCTGCCTCACAGCGCCTGAGATCCGGGTTCAATTCCCGACTCAGGCGACTGTCTGTGTGGAGTTTACACATTCTCCCCGTGTCTGCGTGGGTTTCCTCCGGGTGCTCCGGTTTCCTCCCACAGTCCAACGATGTGCGGGCCAGGTGAATTGGCCATGCTAAATTGCCCGTAGTGTTAGGTAAGGAGTAAATGTAGGGGTATGGGTAGGTTGCGCTTCGGCGGGTCGGTGTGGACTTGTTGGGCCAAAGGACCTGTTTCCACACTGTAAGTAATCTAATCTAAAAATAAAAAGTATCAGTATCTGCATACAGATCATACACCTTTCAGAACACAGAACCCAACTTTTCCAATTTAACATTAGCAGTGCTCCTTGAGCAGCATTCTTGGGATTCTAGAGGTGAGTACTATGAATGGGCAAGCTGAATACTTTTAACCTAACAAAACATTGTCAGTTGACCAACCATTACTGTCAGCCCACTAGACTATTTTTTCACATCTGCAAGTGAGCTGTCATCAAAAAGTAAGCTGACTTGGCATCTCAACTTTATCCTTCTGATTAAAACACAACATTTAAAGTAGGTGCAAGTTAACTGATGAGATTACATGTATTTTGTATTATTTTAATCAATACATTTAAAATAGAGGAGTTGAATGTTGTGTCCTCATTTTATATTGGACAAAAGCAACAATAAGCTGTGCTAATGGAAGTTTTGTAAATATATATACTGAGGAGCATATTCTTTGGAAGTAATCTTTCTTCTCCTTTGCTCCTGAGCTTTCCAAGTAGCAGATATCTGTACTGGAAAAATAAGTGGCTGTGCAGCTATCGAGTATCTACTTTGAGCTGAAGGAAGCTTATGACAGGAAACTTAATCCAGTTTTTTTTCTGGCTTCTCCTTTCATCTATGTGGAAAAAATAATCTTCCGCTTTCAACTTTGTTACAGTAATGCTGCCAAAATCAGGAACCAACTCTTCAACAATAACAAATGCAGCTTTCGTTTTCGATTTCTGCAGCTGCAGCTCATTGAAACCAGTGAAACAGACTTCATTGCCATTGGCAGAACTGACTCTATTAATTAAACAGTAGCTTAGTGTGTGCATTCTATTAATACATTAAATTAAACTACTACTCTAAGGAACACTTTCTGATGAAATGATTAAAACAAGGAATAACCCAGACCAGTATTATGCCGAGTAAATGCTATCTCAGTTAATCACTGCTTGCTAACTATAGCTTATTTGGAACGCAGATAAATTCATTTGTTAACTCCAGTCACTAAACTGATGAGGCTTTTCACTGCCTCCAGAGGCAAATGTCTACTCCAAGGATTCCTTTTTCAAAACATTGCCAAATTACATTGACACTTAACTGATTCAGCACAACAACCCCTATGAATATTGACGTTTCTTTAACATTAGCTTAACAGGGAAATGTGCAGAATGTCAGTAAATAGAAGCATGTTTAAGTGATAATTTAATCTCGTCAATGATCTTCTAAGTGCAGATTTCTTCGTACAAACAAGATAAAATGCCTCTGAAGAAGACTTCATAACTTTTTAATTGGAGCAAACAAATCCAGAAAGGGAAATATAATCCATCCATGATTAAAGATGATGAACTAACCTAGGAAACAAGGCACAAAACAGCAGTAGGAGTTTCATGTACTGAACTATTTACAAGGCGATGGTGAACTTTAATTTGCTGTTACGGTTGAGATCCATGTGAAAACTGTTTTTCTTATTTGCCTGCATCATGGCAGAGGCCTCTTGTGGCACAGCCTGGCACACCTTTGAGCCAGGAAGCACAGGTTCAAGTCTCACCTGCTCCAGAGGTGGATAAGAAGTTGAATCAATAGGTTGATTAAATACAGGTTGATATCTGTACCATTCAGAAGAATAGGGTGCAATGGTCATGTCTCTAACTGTGGGTCAAGAGGCTTGGGCTCAAATCTTGCCTGTTCCTGAGGTGTGTCATAACATGTTTGAGCAGATTGATTTTAAAAAAATCTGTGCCATACCATAAGCATTCCTCAACCTGCTGTAAAATGTTCCATTTGATCAGTTCTTCACTGATTTCTAGAAGGTAACTCATTTGCACTCAAGTTGCAATGCTGATTTTGACATATGTTTGGCTGTTGTAGTTCTAAAGATAGTCAGCAATGAAAAGAAACCGATTCTCACTGCGCTTTCACCAAGAACACATAAATGGGATTGGACGTTATACTTGCATTTAGTCAGTGATCATACTACATCGGCTTAAAGTTATAATGCTGAAAAATAATAGAAAAAACAGATAACTAATATGATTCAGAATTTCCATCAGTGACTAAATGCAATGATTTTCATTTTTCTCTTTGACACCTGTAAATTCTCACTTCCCAATATTATTTCATTAAGCATTCTACAAATGATATCATACTTTTTTGTCAGAAAAGCCTGCAGAATTTGTGTTGACTTTAATCAAGGGGAACTGTAGGAGGAATTTAATGCAACTTAGTTTGAACTAAAGCATGCAGAGAACATTGATAGGAGTAAATATTCAAAACATCACCATTTATTTTTCTTGGTTTGTGCCACTTGGTCATGTTTTCTTTCCAAAAGGAAGAAAGATATTCAGCTCAGACCATCTGTTAGTAGGGCATTGCAAATACCCTTGGAGAGAGTTGCAACCAATATTTGAAGACAGATTTAACATTAACTTGTCATCCCTCCTATTGTGAACGTGCACATTCTCTCCGTATATGGTGCTTTATTAATGGACTAAATCATAGACTTGCATAGAATCCATACAGTGTAGAAGCAGGCCATTCATCATATTGAGTCCAGACTGACCCTCTAAAGCACATCCTACTCAGACCCATCCATCCCTGTAACCTGCATTTTCCATGGCTAATCCACTTAACTTGCACATCCCTGGACACTATAGACAATTTAGCATGACCAATCCATCTAAACTGTATGTCTTTGGACTGTGGGAGGAAACCAGAGCACCTGGAGAAACCCACACAGACACAAGGAGGATGTGCAAACTCCACACAGACAGTGACCTGAGCGTGGAATCAAACTTGGATTCCCCTGGTACTGTGAGACAGCAGTGTTAACCACCAAGCTACTGTGCTGCCCTCAATGTCAATGACCTTTCATTAAAAGTGATTAAAGTTAGACACAAAGAGATGGCAGCTGGAGTAGGCGGATCAGTCCTTTGAACTTGTTCCGTCATTCACCAGGATCATATCTGTCTGAATTTCACTTTCTCTCACCTTCCCTATATACCTTTGTTCCCTTAACTAAATATTAGTTTTATCTTGGAAACACTAGTTGAATGAGCATCAACAGCTCCACAGGTTGAGACTTGATCCTCAATTCTAAACATCTGACCTCCAAGTTCTCAACTGACCAAACACAGAAAACATCAGCCCAGCAACTTCTCATTGGGTCCTTTAAGAATTTCGCACGTTTCATTGAAATTGCAGCTGAATTTTTAATCTGGGGTTGGGAACCTGATGCCTCTATCATTTCCTAGTTGAGAAACAATGTTTCATAATGTATGTGACTTAACATTGCTTTGCAGTATTAAAAAATTGAACTGACATCCAGGTAGTGATGTTAGGAGTAGCCCCAGTTTAGTTGGGGTGATGCTGGTTTATTGGTAATGTCATTAGTGCAAAGTGACTAGCAATCCAGAAACTTAGACTAAATGCTCTGGAAGAGTAGGTTTGAAACTCAGCATGGCTGCTTGTGAAATGTAAATTTACATTATACATTTGGAATGGAAGTCTCAGTGCTAGCAATCATGCCAACTATTGCCAATTGTTGTGAAAAAAAATCTGCGTCACTAACATCCTTTAGAGTCGAAAATCTGTCATCCTTCCTCACATTTGTCTTCATACATACAGGAATGTGGTTTCATATCCTTTGCAATGACCTGAGAAGGAATTCAATTTAACAATAGTTATGGATGGGCAACAAAGCTGACCTTGCCATTGATGACCATATTCCATGCAAGAATCAATGAAAAACAAAAACCAGTGGAAGTCCCCTTGACAGGTTTAACAATATCCATGACTGGGCTTGGTTTTGACAGATATGATGGAACTACAGATTGCCAGCACTGGCCTGGGTAGTCGTCCCAGGGAGGCACCACAAATTTCAGATGCTCTAACAGATGCATTGCCCAAAGAAGAGATATTTTGTTCTTGATGTCTGGAAGAAATAATCCACCAGGGTACTTATAGAGGAGGTGATGTATGTCAGAGGTATATGAGTGCATTACAGAAAGTAAGTGATATACCCAAGTTCTGGAAAGGTGAATGTCATGTGACACCTGATTGACAGGCCTGTAACTCTGCAGATGCAATCTTACACATAAGCTGAGTGTGTGTATGTTTGTATGTGCACTTCTGCACGTGCGTGTATAGTTCTCAAATAAAATAGCCAGTTGCAGCATTGAGCAACAGTAACATATGGAGTGCAGTTGAACAAGGCATTACTGAAGTTATCCCACTGGAATAGGTGGTGTGGGGCAGAGGATAAGTCAACAAAAGGGTTTGTTAACTATGGTGCTATGGTCTGCTGTGGGATAGACTGTGGGTGATTGACAGCCCGTTTTGGTTTATTATGGGACTCTTCAAACATATATGCTGGATAATTTAAGAGTTATGGACCTTCCTGTCCCAGGAGCTGGGAGTGGCTTGGGTGCAGCATTGCTGAATTTGCCAGGGCCCTTAGATACATGCTAACCTGAGGACTGCCACTAGCTTTGGAACTGCCCTGCTCTCTCCCTTCAATACTTGGGCACTTACCAATACCACCTTTATCTTATTTTTCCTCCATTTCTTCTTCTTTCTCGTCCATAGAAGAACAGTGTTCCTCCATCCTGCATCAGGCATCTTGGTCCTGTATAGTCATGTTGTGCAGCACACAATCAACCCTGACTGACATATATTAGAGGTCGGCACTCAGCTGGTTAAGGGAAGTGAAACACACCTTCAGGATGTCAATGATCTGTTCAATGTAGGGAGTGTTAGTTAATGGTTCTGGGTGAAATGGCATTCGGTATTTGTTTCTAAGTACTAGATTTGTCAGGAAAGACGTATTCAAGAAGTGAGCCTTACCCCCAGCAGCTACCTTGGAATCTGGGTGTTGACTTGAAAAGGTATAGTACTTCAAATTCTCAAAGGAATAATGATAGGCACCTG
This sequence comes from Hemiscyllium ocellatum, assembly GCF_020745735.1. Classification (NCBI taxonomy): domain Eukaryota; kingdom Metazoa; phylum Chordata; class Chondrichthyes; order Orectolobiformes; family Hemiscylliidae; genus Hemiscyllium; species Hemiscyllium ocellatum. The sequence continues at coordinate 47,831,548 of NC_083406.1, read as the reverse complement.
GGAACACAGTGCAGACCAAGATAAGATTTGCGTGATCACATATAATTGGGCATTGATGGAGCGGAAGCTTTTCCTGCTCAGTCACAATGTGATCTTGTTGGCAGAACCATTTTTCCTGATAGCTGGTGTGCTACTTTTTGTGAGCAGCTTTCAACACATGACGTTTGAGACTCCAGGGAAGGATAAGTTGCTTAAATTGCTCCTGTTGTCATGGATCAGGCAACAAAGAAGGCCACTTTTCTCCCCAATTCTGCTCCAGCTGTCTGTTGGAACCCCGTCATTAGATAGGAATGGAAGTTAGTCTTTGAGTAGAAGTGAAGTTGACGGATGTCCTTAACAATTAGCCAGGGCTGTCTGAGACCCACTTTTGAGATGGATAGAAACAGTGAAACTATGCAGACCTCTATCCTTCTGGATCAGATTGGGATCGCCTTCAGAAGCAAAATGATAATTATTTGAAGGCTCCCTGTCTTGGATTCTATAGGGGATTGGGATGTGAATGTTGCCACATGCTTCAGGTCAGTGTCCAATATCAGTCATAATTCCCTCCCACTGGAAAAATTGGGTTGTCTTGTTTGGTCAATGTTCCGGCTCAGGGATCTCTGCATTTCCATTATCTTTGCTCAGCCTGTATCTGGTGAGGAAGGCGTAACAGGATAGCACTGGAATCTCACCATACCTAATGTCTGTGATGTTGACAGTAGCACACTGTTAACATTTCAATATGTTTTTGGAGTATCCCTCGGAAGGCTCAACCACAAAACTTACCATGAAGTTAGGACAGCAAGAAGTGGATCTGCCCTTGCAATACAGTAATCTGTTCTGCCTGCCTCTTCAACCTGACCTTTACATTCCATTCCACCCCTACTAAGTGCCTCCCTGATGGTGGACTCCTTTCTGCTTTAGTTTTCTGTCTGTTCCTGTGGTCCTGATAATTTGTTTACATGAGTCAAAGGTCACTGCTCAATTCCATCTGGGTGCTTCCAAATCTTACTGTTTCAGCTCGACTATGCTTCAGCTGGTTGATTTAACTGACAGGTCCAGGAAGATGATGAAGTCAAACAACTTTACCAACACTCCAGGCATATGGAAAACAGGTCCTCTCCTTTGGCTTGCTTGTGCCCAAAAAAATCTCTTCAGTATCTGAAAAGATCCTCTATAGACATCCATACCTCTCCCCTGTATTTCACGGTAAGCCTTCCCAAACATATGTCCCAATATGACTGCCACCTCTAGTAAAGACATGATCAGCTGACAATCCTCGATTCAGACCATGGTTGTCAGGTCAATGGACATTTTTGAGCATCGCCCCAAACTTGTCTTATCCTCTATCTGTAAGCAGGTAGGAGTTCATGGTAGGCAATTTTGCGATAAGTAGGGCAAAGTAGAAACTCAGCTTCATCTGTGCAGCTTGCGCCCTCATTAGAACTGCCGCAATGTCAGCCTACCTTTCTAAGACATTATTTTAACCACTTGCTTTATCTCAGTCGGATACTTTGCTATTTCCTACAGAAAGATTTGATGCTTGACTTCTGAAAAGCCACTCTGGCACCAAGATTGGACTGGAGGTTCAAGCACACCATCAAGGTCAAATAACATTGATCCTTTATTCCACCAGCAAAGTCTTCATAAGTCATTCATGGAAAACCTTAATTCTGAGCAACAAATTGTTTAAGGACATCTGGGACCAACACTCTGGATCACCAGGAAACTATTAAAAGCTGAGCTCATTAGCAGGGTACAGAGCAGTTGGTGGATCCCCTATTGCTAACATCCATGATCATGTAAACCAGATTACTTCATCTCCTAGCCAACAAGGGTGACTACCCTCTCTTTGGGGCTTCTCAGAATCAGAAATGCCATCCAGGCATCTCTGCCAAGCCTCTAATACTTGTACGTCAGATTCCCTCTCCCACCTCTTTCACCACCATCAAAGGCTTTGACTTGTCACAATGCAATTCATAAGACTTGTAATTCTGCATTTCCTGCTTACTGCTGCTCTCTCACTATTACCTCATGACATCAGGGTCCAACACAACTGGTCTGCTAAGGACACTGCGTCTCACAAGGAGAGGCCGACCAGTACATCTGCCCACCACAATCCACCCACCATTGCCACCATTCGGTTACAGAACATTGAGTCAAAAGAGATGCTCTAGCCTACTTTTAAACTGGACTTCTACTGAAGCTTGTTTGTAAATGCAAAGGTGACAGAAAGGCGATCTTCACATAATATTAATCCACAAAACAACTCCAGAGTCCTTACCTTAGCTGACACTTGCAAGCTGTGATCTTGCATATTCATGATGGCATCGGAAATCTTCAAATCAATTGGATCCAGGACTGCTTCAATGTTGAAAGGTCCTTCCAACCTTTCCGCTACCAAGAGCATAGCATCTGTCAAAACAAGATGCAAGTGCCACATGGAGGGTGAAGATTAATCATGCTGGCATTTCATAAAAAGTTAGGCACAGAAATGCTGACTGTTGAAGTTTATAGCTATGCTGGAATATAGAGTATGTGACAAAATGGGAATATTTGAAAAGTATGTGATTATGGCATATAATTGCCATGTCAAACTGCATTAGTTTAATTTCCATGGAAAATAGGTAAATAAAATGGAACTTTTTCATTTTCAATAATATACAAGGAATAATTTGTAAGAAATGTCTTTGCACATAAGTAGCAAAAGAACTCAAGTCTCACGTAGCACCTCATTGATTTTTATCCAAAATCAGGAGGCAGAAAATGCAATAATCCTCTGTGTGCATTTCAGCATATAAATGAGGATTAGAGGGAAAACAGAATTGCTGAATGTGTCATGAACATATTTACAATCAGAAATCTGTGTTTGTCACGAGCAAATGATTGAGTTCTTCTGGCTGTCAACTATCACTGCACAAAAGACAGTGCACAATCCTAACCAATTGCATAATTTATGAGCTAGAAAAAATACCCAGCAAGTCAAATGATACAAATAGAAATACTTACTGAATAATGCAACTGCCTATATCATGACAATTGTATGTGATAAAGTGTCCAATCAGGACTACCACAACATATACCTAATGCTTGTGATCTGTACATCTTTCTACCATTGACAGAGGATTTCAGTTAAAAAAAAGAAAGTGTGTTAATCTGTAACAAAGCATCACTTTTTCAACTAAAAGTACTGTAGGAAATACTTCTTTCTCTTTTATTTGAGACTAATAAATCCTTTCATTGCCCATTGATTTCTGTGATTTTGAAACATAACTCCTTCTGTAAAAATTCTGAAATTATCTGTAAATCACATAAATTAAAGTCAATCAACACCTAAGTTTGGTTTTTAAGACATTGTTATAAGTTTATTTTTCTAATTAATGCATTTTTCATACAAATATCACATTTTAGTACTTTGTGTCCACTTACCGTTGGATCATCTGCAGGCCATCACATTAAGTTATCCCAGTTAATATAAATTCAGCTCAACAATGCTCAAATGTGTAACATACCTGGAAATGTGACTTAGGATTCAGCAAAAACAGAGCCAGCAAAAAATTGATAGAGATGGAGAAATCTGCCCTTTTGACATCATGGTAAGTGTTGTGGTCATGTTCAATTTAACCTTCTGAGACGCCTTGGGTTAGAGTTTCTGCCACCAATGCTTCTTACTGTTATCTTTCTAAGTTACTGTTACCAACTGAGGAAGGATGTCAACACCGAGTTTTGAGTTTCACAGGAAAAATGCAGAAAGTGGACTGTTCCAGGTTCAAGGGGTTGAATGGCCACTCCTGTTCTTATTCCTTGTGCTCTTATAAGAGGTTATACTGGAATGATATAAAATGTTGGTTAGGCCACAACAAGAGTGTTGTGTGCAGATCTGGAATCAATATTAAAGGAGGTTACTGAAAACATTTACCAGGATGTTGCCTGGGCTAAGCAGGGATTATGATTGAGATGTTCAAAACTGAGGGACATAAACAGGGTAAACATGAAGACACTTTTCTTCTTAGTGGAGGGAATGATGACTGGTGGCATGGATTTAAGGTAATGGCATGAGGTTTAGAGGGCATAAGAGGAAAAAAATCTTTCATCGCGAGAGGGTGTTGGGAATCCGAAACTCACTGTTTGTAAGTGTGGTAGAGGCAGATACTCTCATAACATTTAAGGAAGTATTTAGATGTGCACCTGTGATGCCAAGGCATATAAGGCTATGGGCCAAGTGCTGGAAAATGTGATTCAACTAGTTAGATGACTGTTTTGACTAGCATGGATGCAATGGGCTGAAGGGGCTTTTTTCATGCTGTTGACCTCTATGACTCTATGACCAATGTCAGAAAATCAATGACCAGCTTTTATTGCAGAAATAAGTTCTTCTAAAGTGAAAGTCCTCCTTTAACAGTAACACTCAGACTGAAAACTCATTACAAATTCAAGTAGAAAACCAGGTACAAAGGAACAGGAATAGGCCATTCAGCCTGCAAGTTTACTCTGCCATTCCATAAAATCATGGCTGATCTGTGGCCTAACTCCATATGCTTGCTTAGGGTGCATATCCCTTGATACTCTTGCTTAATAAAAATTTGTCAAACTCCGACTTAAACTTAGCAACTGAATTAGCATCGACTGCCATTGAGGAAGAGAATTGCAAACTTCTATTACCTTTTGCATTTTGAAATACTTTCAAACATTTCTCCTGAATGATGTGAATGTAAGAATTAGAGCGTGTCCCCTTGTTCGAGAATCTTCCACCAGTGGAAATTGTTTATCTTCACATCCTCTGTCTTTCCTTATTAATATCCTGAAGATCTTGATTAGATTACCTGCTAAATCCTCAAGAATAAAGGCTTAATTTGTCTAATCTCTCCTCATTACCTAACCCCTGAAGTCCAATATCATCCTTCTAAACCTGCGATGAACTCCCTCCAAGGCCAAAACATCCTTCCTAAGGTGTGGAGCCCAGATCTTCTCACAATATTCCAAGTGGGGTCTAATTAAGGTTTTGTATTACTGCAAAAGAATGCCTGCAACTTTGTACTCTAGCCATTTAAATATGAAGATCAGCATTCCATTAGCCCTCTTGAATATTTTCCATACCCAAATCTCATTGGACATCTGCTATATTTAACTTTACGCCTTCTAAAAATACACTGATCTATTCTTTTTTGTTCTGAAATGGATAGCTTCACATATGTTTTTATTAAAAGCCATCTACTACAGCTTTGCCCATTCACCTAATCTGTCAATAATATTCTGTTCTAATTTTATGCTGTCATCAATATTGTCTAAAATGTTGCCCAATTTTGTGTCATCAGCAAATTTGGATATTCGACATTTTATGCCATTATCCAAATAATTAATGAATATTGTGATCAATTGAGGCCCCAACACAGATTCCTGGGGGACATCACCAGTCATATCCTGCCAATGTGAGGACTTATGCTACTCTCTCCCCAACCCCACCCTCCCCTAGCTTATCTCTCCACGCTTCAGGCTCACTGCCTTTATTCCTGATGAAGGGCTTTTGCCCGAAACGTCGATTTCACTGCTCGTTGGATGCTGCCCGAACTGCTGTGCTCTTCCAGCACCACTGATCCAGAATGTGAGTACTTACCCATTATTTAAACTCTGATTCCTGCCACTCAACCAATTTTCCTGTCAATATCAGTAATTTGCCCTCAGCTGTGTGGACTACCTGCTTTATGTGGGACATTATCAAAAACTTTCTGGAAGTCCATATAAACCACATCCACTGATTTACTTCTGTCCACCACCTTTGTCATCGCTTCAAAAAACTTCACCAGGTTTGTCAGACATGTTCGACCATTCATGAATCCATGCTGACTCTTCCTGATTAGCTGAATAAGTTTTGAGATGACCAGTTACCCTATCATTGTTTTATAGACTCTAACAAATTTTCCACCACAGATGTTGGGCTAACTATCTGTAATTCCTTTGTTTCTGTCTGCCATTCTTCTGAAAGAACAAAGCATAATGAATAACTTTCCAATTCAGAGGGACAACTCTTGAATCCATAAAACTCCAAAGCATTATGGTTAGGGCATCAGCAATTTGCTCTACTACCTCCTTTAACACATGTTGATAGGAGCCATCTGGTCCGGTGGATTTGTTACTCTTCAGTTCCATTAATTTCCCCCTGATTGATAATTTACTTAAGCAAAGTATTTAGACACTATTCCTGATCCCCTGTTAATTTTGTTGGGACTTCTGGCATGTTATCCTTTTTTTCTGCACTGAACACTGAAGCAAAATAATGGTTCAGCATGTCTGTCATTTCCCCATAGTCATTGATAATATCTCCACTCTCAGCCTTCAGTGGACCAATTGTATTCTTAACCAGTTGCTTTCTCTTTATATAACTGTTAAATCTCTTATTGTCTTTTATACCCTTTATAAGTTTCCATTTATAATCCTTTTTAGCTGCCTTTATAAGCCACTTTGTGGCTCTTTGCTAGTCTTTGTATTTGTCCCATTCTGTGTGATCTGTACTGTCCTTTGCATTTTTATAAGCCTTTTCTTTTAATTCTATGCTGATTCTTTACTCCATAGGCATCCATGGTTGTTTTTATTGATGACGTATGGGTACAAACTACTTCTAAATAGTACTCAATGTTTCCTTGAACACCCTCCACTGTTCCTGAGTTGCTTTACTTATTAGCAGAATTTCCCAGTTAACTGTGGGCAGTTTGCCTCATTTGATTAAAGTCTGCCTTGCTTAAATCCAAAAGTCTGGCGTAGGTATTCAATCTTTGCTTATCTCTTGCAACAGTCTAGAAAATTTGGTTATGTTATAATCACTTTTTGGAAAATGCTGACAAACAATTAGGTCACTAATTAAATCACACTCATTGGTTATTAATAGACCCAATATTGCTTGCCCCTTTGTCAAATATTGACATAGGAAATGATCATAGCATGTGGAAAGCATAGCGATTCAGCCCATTAAGTTGACTCTGACCTGTAAGGAACACCCCTACCCTATCCCTGTAAATGCATTTCCCATGGCTAATCTGCACATCCCTTGAATTCATAAACTTTTTGGCAAATGCTTATCTGTCACTCCCAGTCTATAAAGATTAAAGTACCCCATTATTACTACCCTGCCTTTGTTACATAGTTATCTAATTTCAGCGTTTATATAATCTAGCACTGCTAAGCTGTTATCAGATGGATTATATGTGACACTTATTGCAGTTTTAGTTTCTTCGTAAGTCCTTAGTTCTATCCATAAGGTCTCCACTGGATGCTTACCATTTATTAGAACTTCCCTCACCATATAAATGATTCTGTTTGGAATTAGTAATACCCTTCCTCCTTGTTTGCTGTTTCTCTATCCTTCCTGTAAACCTTATAACCTGTTATGTTTAATTTCGAATCAAGACCATCCTACAGCCATCTCTCTGCAATGGCTACAAAATCATAATTTCCAATTTGAAATCTGTGCCTGCAGCTCATTTCATTTGTTCTTTACATTCTGTGCGTTTGTATAAAGAACTCTCATTTTGGCTGTATGCCCTATCATGTCCTTCCGCTTCTTTTCATTATTTCTCACTCTTCTCTTAGTCAATCCACTTCTTAAAATCTCATCTTTTATATTAATCTGGCCTTGCTTGTTCAACCTAAAAACCTGCTACTCTGATTGTCGCCTTCCTACAAAACTATTTTAAACCCTCCCAAGTGGCACGAGCAATCCTCACCAAAAAGATCTTGGTGCAACATGTCCTTTTGTACAGGTCTCACCTGCCCCAGAATAGATCCCAATGATCTAGTATCTGAATCCCTCCTTCTGACACCAGCTCATTAGGCACATATTCAATTGTACTAATTTCCTATTTCTGGCCTCACTAATATGTAGAACAGGGAGAAGTCTTGAGACTACAGCTCTAGACATTCTGCTTTTTATCTTTCTGCCTAACTCCCAAAATTCCTTTGTAGGATCTCATCACCCATATTGCCTATGTCGTTGTTTCCAATATGAATCATGACCTCTGGCTGTGCACCCTCCCCTTTCAGAATATCCTGTGCCCACTTGGAGATATCCGTGACCCTGGCACCAGGAAGGTAACAGACCATCCTGTATTCTCATTTGCTGGCAGAGAACAGCCTATGTGTGCTTCTGACTATACAGTCCCTGACTACCACTGCTTGCTTGCACTTTGACCGTCCTTGCTGTACAACAGAGTCACTTGTGGTGTCACTGTCCTAGTTTCTGCTGTTGCCATCCTCAGATGGGTGATCCCCTCTAACAGTCTCAAAATTGTTATTGTTATTTGAAAGGGAAATAGCCATAGGCTCTCTTGCAATAATTGGTTGCCTTTCTGGCAGATTAGAGATATTTGTGAAGACATCCAGCTAAAAAAACTGCTTGTATAAGTGTCTGGGTTTTATTTCTCATTTCATCCTTTCAAATTAGCAAGACAAACATAAAATTAAAGTAATTTAGGCTTAATAGAAGTGTTCAAAATGACAACAGATTTTAATAAGTGAATGGAGAAACTTTAAAGTAGCAGAAAGTTAAGGAATCTAAAAAAGACAGTTTACAAAGTTCTCTTTCAGAGAATTATGATGATTTGATTTGAGTTTTATTTCTGGCAGAGTTGCGGAAGATGACTTAATGGAAACTTAGAAAGGTAATTGCATATCATTTGAAAAGGAGATATTTGCAGGACCACAGAAAAAGCAGAGGATTGGAACTAAATGGACAACATGTTCAAAGTGCCAACAGAAGAGCCATGGACAGCAGAGCTTCCTTGCACAGCGGATGTCTTTAACTGCAATTCTACACAGTAATAGCAATGCTTAGAATACAATGAGATACTTCATAATATGTGAAAGTTTACTGTTTCCTTCAATATGCAATGGCTAAGTGAGCTTAGGGACTCATCTTTGTTAGGCTTTTGGGTACAGCATGGGTAGGTGCTTCCTTGCAGAGCTAATTTAAGCATCTTGGACTGGAGTACATTTGAAATAGTGCAAAACATTTCCGGAGAAAAGTCTTAACTCCCTTGACCTGGCTAAGTCCTGCTGACAACCATGACATTCTTGCGCACTTTGTATCTGTATTAAACAGCATGGCAAGATAGTAGATTCCTGACGAAGCGCTTTTGTCCAAAACGCCGATTTTCCTACTCATCGGGTGCTGCCTGACTTGCTGTGCTTTTCTAGCACTGCTGTAATCTCGACTCTAATCTCCAGCATCTGCAGTACTCACCTAGCCTAGCAGTACCATCAGCCTGGTACTTTTGGCTGAGGTGGTAAAACGCACAATGGCAAGGCAAGATAAGGCTGGGATGCTATCAGCATCAACATAGGCACAATGAACACAGTCCACCGATTTCTGAACAACAAATCCAAACAAGCAGACAAAACATGTCCAGAAACCGAACAACTAAACAGACAAAACTCAGGTCCAGAGGAAATGTAAATAGATGTAACATCTGGAAAAATTGGTGAAGGTTATAATCTGAATTTGATAACTCAGTGTTGAGTCAGGTAGTATGTAAATTGTAATCACAAGATGAAATACAGTCCCTCAAGCTTCAATAGAGCACTGTAGATGGCCAAAGACTGGAGGCACAGAGAGCAAGTGCAGCGGAGAATTAAACTCTCAGACAATTTGGATATTGGTTTCAAATTGTTGTTTGAGAACCGATTGTAGTTGCTTCAGAATGCAGTTGGCCAGTCTGTGTTTGATCATCAAGCTAGAGGAGAGTACAATGTGAACAGCAATACAGTATACTTAATTGAATTGATCACTGATAAATCACTGCTTCACTTGGAAGTAGAATATGTGGCTTTTATGTTGAAGAGAAAGTGAGGACTGCAGATGCTGGAGATCAGAGCTGAAAATATGTTGCTGGAAAAGCGCAGCAGGTCAATTATGTTGAGGAGACAGGTGAAATTGTACCAACTCTCCCCTACATCAAAGACATCTCGGAAATGACTTCCAGAGTACTCAGACCCTATGGCATCATGGTAGCCCACAAACCCACCAACAAAGTGAAACAGCAGCTAATGAACTTGAATGACCCTATACAGACAACAAGCAAAACTAATGCCATTTACAAAATGCCTTGCAAGAACTGTAACAAACACTACATTGACAAAGTACTAGACCGTTATAATTTCATATCGCAAACTTCGGCTCTCACCCATTGCCCTTCATCCCAGGACCATAAGGAACCTGTTGTCAATCCACCAGCCTCTAAAGTCAAAGGATCACCCCTGTTATTTTTGACAGGCAAATATAACAAGCTACCACCCCTTTTCTTTCAGAATTTTAAAGAAACTATCCCTTCTGAAACACATTGACATACTCATCAATCAGACCAACATTCTCAACCTTTCCTGTGGTAATGTCCCACTTAAGTGCACCAGATGCAAAACCAACAATTTCACCTGTCTCCTCAACATAATTGACCTGCTGCGCTTTTCCAGCAACATATTTTCAGCTCTGATCTCCAGCATCGGCATTCCTCACTTTCTCCTCAACATAAAAGCCACATACTATACTTCCAAGTGAAGCAGTGATTTATTAGTGATCAATTCAATTAAGTATACTGTATTGCTGTTCACATTGTACTCTCCTCTAGCTTGATGATCAAACACAGACTGGCCAACTGCATTCTGAAGCAACTACAATCGGTTCTCAAACAACAATTTGAAACCAATATCCGAATTGTCTGAGAGTTTAATTCTCCGCTGCACTTGCTCTCTGTGCCTCCAGTCTTTGGCCGTCTACAGTGCTCTATTGAAGCTTGAGGGACTGTATTTCGTCTTGTGATTACAATTTACATACTACCTGACTCAACACTGAGTTATCAAATTCAGATTATAACCTTCACCAATTTTTCCAGATGTTACATCTATTTACATTTCCTCTGGACCTGAGTTTTGTCTGTTTAGTTGTTCCATTATCATCCCTATCTGACACATTATGTATTTTGTGATTTAATCTCTCCAGCCTATCACCCCATCACCAATCTTCCCTTTTATCATTTCAGGTAGATGTTTGCTTGTTAAATGCCTTACTTACAGCCAAACTTAATTAACATTTAGCTTTCTATCTTATTACAAGTACTGATCAGGCTAGGTGAGAATTATTGATATTGATGTCAGAGCTGATACTTGGTAACTTCAGCTCACTGCTTGCTCCCAAGGACCTTGGATGAGGTCTTTGGCTCTGAGCACACCGGGTGATGGTTATTGCAGGTATGGGGCAAATCAATATCTTAGGATATAGATGCCATCTTAATATTCATAGTATCCGGTATGTTTCTAGTCTAATATGGGATTGAGATAGGCCAAGTGGATCAAATGTCTTTAGGGAAAATTTAGGGTCCGATGATAATTGTATCATAAGTTTTAGTCAAATATGGAAAAGGGTAGGGAACAACATGGAGTACCAATACTAACTTTAGGGCAGGCTAACATCAATGGGATGAAACTGAATCTGATGTGGATAAATTAGCATTAACTGGTGGCAGGGAAAATGTGTAATGGGACAATTAGCCAACTTTAAAGCAGATGAGTTCAGATGCAATCAAGGAACATTCTGATGAAGCAAAAAGGTAGGGCAAGCAAATTTAGAGCTCAGTGGATGTCAAGACAAGACAGGATTATATTTCAGGATCTCGTCAGTCCATGTGGTGCAGGTACACCCACAGTGATGTTCTGACGGAATTCCAGATTTTTGACCCAGTGACAATGAAGGAATGTTGACAGATTTTCACATCAGCATTGTGTGAGGTTTGGAGGGGAACCTGTAGATCGTGCTGTTCCCATGCATCAGCTACTCTTGTCCTTCTAGAAGTAGAGGTCAAGGTCATAGTTTGGAAGGTTGGTTTCCAGAGGACTGTTTATGAGTTGCTTCACAGTTTAATTATTTTCATATTAAAATACAGATTGTGCAGATTCAGCTAGCAAATCTAAAAGTAATTCGTGCTAAGTGTATTTCACTTGCTGTAGAATCTTCATCTCACCAAGTCTATTCTCATACCCTGTAAAGGAATGATTGAAAATCATACAAGTATTTAGATCAGGTAACAAAGGGGAAACTAAACAATACCAGTGTACAGTAAAATATCAGGTAGTTCAAACATATCCAGCAAAAGATGCTTAGATTGCCTACAGTAGGAAATACCACACAATGTTATACCCAAAAGTGTAACAAAGGCAAGACCTGCAATTGAACATTACATATTGTAGGGAACAGCACACTTCTATCCATTATGTTAGTTGACAGAAACATAAATATTCCATAACATCCTGGAATTGCAATTATAAACATACAAAGAGGCTCTACTGTCCATTGTGCCCCTATTGGGTCTTTGAAAGTGTTGTCCATTTGGTCCCAATCCTTAGCTTTATGGCCCTGAAAATTTTTCTTTTTGCAGTTATGTGCAATTACCTTTTGTAAGTTTCCATTAAGTCAGCTTTCACAATACTTTCAGCACTGCATCAAGCCAAATTATCATAATTCTTTGCAAGAGAAATTCGTAAATTTGCCTTTCGGTTCCTGACCTTTCTTTTACTCAAAAGTTTCTTCTTGGTTACTCTGTCAAAATCCCTCATAATTTTGAACATTTTTATTAAAGCTAAATGACATTGTGTCATGTTTTGTTTTGTTAAGCTAAAGGGATGAAATGAGGAATACAAGCCAGGCACTTCCACTGACAGCTTTGGCTGGATCTGTTCCTAAATGTGTTTACTTTCTTACTCCTTGAATTTATAATAAATCTTGTCTCACTTTAGAAGTATCTGTGACTGCAAGAAAGGCTGGTCATGATAGTGGCTAATCTTCTGAAACAATGCCTGAACTGTCCCTAGCAAATGTTTGAAATAGACCCTGACCCAATTGTTCGACGGAGTTGAATGTTGCCACCAAGTAACTCTTGGATCAGTCACTTCTATTATTAATTAGTTGTTAAGTGTGAGAAGAAATAACATCACAATACACATACACAAGATTTAAAAAAAAATTAAGATACATGGATTAGTTTCTGGATTGTTCTTGAGTTGGTTGGAATATTGTAGCTGTGTCCTTGCTCCCACACCCTTTGGGATCTTTTTTGTTGTGCTCCTGAAACATTCCTTTGGCACCACACTGGAGGGGATTTATCTATGCACTAGATCAGATCGCATGGCTGTTCAACCTGGCCTGCCTTAGAGCCAAGACAAAAGTAAGCGTGGCATTCATCAGGGACATGCTGCTTGCCCATGATGCTGTTGTTGCAACACACATCCAGCAAGAACTCCAGTTACTGATAAACTGCCTCTCTCACGCTTAAAAGGATTTTGGGCTGACTATCAGTCTGAAGAAGGCGAGCATCCTGGGACAGGATGCAGAGGCACTGCCAGACATCACCATCGACAACTACGAACTCAATGTCGTCCATCAGTTTACTTACCTTGGCTCTACCATCACTGAGAACCTCTCCTTGGACACAGAGATCGACAAGAGGATTGGGAAAGTAGCCTCAACTCTTGCTCACCTCACAACTCGGGTATGGACAAATCCCAAGTTGACAGTGAAGACAAAAATGTCAGTCTACAATGCCTGCGTCATAAGGACACTGCCGTACGGCAGTGAAATGTGGACTACATATGCCAGATAGGAGAGAAGACTGAACACCTTCCATTTGAGGAGTATCCACCATATCTTGGGTATATCCTGGCAAGACAGAGTGTCCAATACAGTGGTCCTACCTGGCCCTGGCCTTCCCAACATGTACACTTGCTCAGGCAGCAGAGACTGTGCTGGCTCGGCTAGGTCCACAGTATGAAGGACGGTTGCATCCCAAAGAATATCCTCTATGGAGAGCTTGCATCCAGGAAGAGACCTACAGGGTGTTTCCAGTTGCGCTACAAGGACGTCTGCATGAGATATGAAGGCACTTGATACCGTAATGGAGTCCTGGGAATGGCCTGCAGCTGACCGCATGAGACGAAGAAGCACCCTGAACCAACACCTCAAAACACGGGAAAAGAAGCTGATGAACTCTGCAGTAGACAAGCGATTATGAAGGAAGGAATGCAGCAGTTCTAGCAGATCAAGGACCACATACAGATGTGACCTCTGCAACCAGGATTGTCACTCCAGCATTGGTCTCTTCAGTTAGAAGCAACATTGCTTCAGGGAAGCAGAAAGCAAGAACAACATGGATGCAACCCATGGTCAGCCATGACTGAAAGGGGCTTTACTCACATTGTATGGTTCTGATACTGAGGTTGTTGGCCAGTGATTGATATTGAGATGCTTGACTTTGCAGATGGCCGACAGGCAGTTGTCTAGTTTCCCTTTTGAATGTGGTTTCACATTTTCTTTTTACCTGTAGACCCCTTCCTTGGTGGAGTTTGGAGATCAAGTTGGAGTCAAAACAAGACTACAGATCAAGTGCAAATGGAGAAGTGAGCCAGAGATGCCTGGAGATTAGCTCTGGAGATTGGGGCCAATAGCTAGGCAGAGTTGGGTAGGTGGAAAAAAGCAAGCATTGTTTGCAATTCTGGAAGGGTGTCATGGATGGGAGCAATCGTGTGAATTAGACTTTGAATGCAGGGAGGAGTGCAATGTTGTCTTATTATTCATGGAAAAGCACCTACCTCCAGCTATGTCAAACAAAAAAAAAACTTCTCTCTTGTACTTCTTGCAGTTCTGGGTCCTGTTTTGGTTGATTTTGGCTAATGGAGACAACACAACCTCTCTGTAAAGTAGTCTTTCCTTACACATTCACCCTGCCATCCTCACTTTCATGCAGACAGCTAGAAGAACCTGAAACTTGCTGTAAAATTGCAAAGATTGAATTCCTGTTCACTGGATCCCCTTGTTTGTCCATTCACAGTCACATTCTTCCTGACCCTGACCAAATCAGAATATTTTATCCTGAATGGTCTAACTGCAGTTGTGCAGATTCCACTGCTTAAAAGAGCAGCAAAGTATGGGGAGCTGTTGGGACAGTTGTGGATCACTGCAGGGATGGAGGGCCTTCAGTAATACTACTACTCTTTTAACGTTATTTGGATCATTAAAATTATGGATCTTAGGAATTCTAACACAGTGGTTATCAGAGAGTGCTATTACCTTCAAATTTTAAGGAAAATTATCACATTCAATTTTAAATACAAGGCAGTGCACTGCTTTGAACCAAAATTTAAGACTCTCCCACAGCATGCTTTCACTTATGACATGAGAAATAAAATCCCCAAAATACAGTAACAAAAACAGAAATTGCTGAAAAAAAACATAAGCAGTCTGGTAGCATCTGTGGCCAGAAAGCAGAGTTAATGTTCGGGTCTGGTGACCTTTCTTCAGAACAGTGAACCATTGACCCTTGAACCAGTGACCCTTCTTTCTCCATTCTGAAGAAGGGTCACTGGACCCAAAACGTTAACTATGCTTTCTCTCCACAGATGTTACCAGACATGCTCAATTTTTCTAGCAATTTTTGTTTCTTTTCCTAATCCCGAGTTCTTTGGTATTTTTTGTCCCCTGAATACAATTCTGTTTCCCAATTGATTCCGTGCTGCGACCATGAATTTTGCAGTATGTTAACTTGCTGGCAACTATTTCTTCTTCTCCTAATAAAGCAGATTTATAAGCTCAGTCGAGGTCACTGCTTGTCTTTACATCATTTTCAGCATATGTGTTAGATTGTAATTGGTGACCTCTTCAAATTCCTGTATGGTTACACTGTGTGAACAGAATGCATATAGCTTTTTGAGGCAGCTGTGCAGTGTTTACTCCACAAGAATAGGAAGAGAACGAAATTCATTAGTGATCCTACTTGCAGATTCTGGGCAAAGCTTAACCCGAGTTCTGAACAGACCATTTCATTACTCATGGTTCAGAAAGCAGCTACATATCTGAGATAACAATAAACTCAGAAAAAAATTGCTCATCTTCAGTTTCAATTTATTTGCATTATCATTTCTCCTCCAGCATTTAAAAAAAATTAAATGGCTTTGCCACATAAGTAGAGCTTCTTTTTACTTTAAAAGAAAACAATTACTGTATTACATCTTTCGGCCAGCCCATATAGCCTCATCATTATACTCTGAATCATCAGTATGGTGGAAGGGGTTATTGACAATGCTAACAAACACTTGACTATCCTGCTTAATGACACTCAATAGGGGTTCTGCAATGAACATTCAGCTCCTGACAGCCTTGGTCCAAACATGGACAAAACAGCTGAACTTCAGAAGTCATATAAGAGTCGGTGCTCTTGATAAGGCAGCATTTAATGAAGTGCTACATCAATGAGACCTTGCAAAACTGGAGTCAATGGGAATCTGCAGAAAAATATTTTCGCTGGTTGAAGTCATATCCAATACATAGGAAGATGGTGAGGTCAGTCATTCTGGACATCTCTGCAGGACTTCCCTGTTTCCGAGGCCCAACCATCTTCAGCTTATTCACAATGACTTTCCCTCCATCATAAGGTCACAAGTCAGAATGTTCACTAATAATTACACTATGTTCAGCATGATTCACAAATCTTCAGATAGTGAAACAGTCCATGCCCAAATGCAGCATGACCTGGGCAATATCCAGGCTTGAGCTGTCAAGCAGCAAGTAACATTTGAGCCACAGTAGTGTGAGGCAATGACTATATCTAATAACAGAGAGAACATGATCTCACTGCTTGACAGTCAATGAAATTATCACCACTGAATCCTCCATTATCAACATCCTGGGGTTTACCATTAACCAGAAACTCAAGTGGACCAGCCCCCTATATACTATGGTGACAAGACCAAGTCAGAAGTTAGGCACCCTGCAGTAAGTAACTCACTTTCTGTCCTCCAAACTGAAGTCATCACACTTTTGATTTTCCATCAGCCTACAAGAAATGCCTGGTGGTCGAAGCTTCTTCATGATGAATGAGTTAAACACCGGACTGGGACAAGCTAGATGGAGTGATTGTAACATGGCCAGCCAGGTGGACTTCAAAGAATATGTTTCACTGATTGGTTCTGTTAATCTGGTTCAACCAAGGAGTGCTAGGTGACAGATATGAAAAGAGGTTCTGTTCACTCTGAGAGCTGGGTCTAAGGAAGCCAGACAACTGTCAAATACCATGTACGTGTAAATAAAGGGTGACTTGATGGATACTATCTGTGGAGTTATTTCAGTGGTTAAGAGAGAAAGAAAAATGCTCCTAAAGAAATCTGCTCATAACAGTCATCTTTTGTTGGGGCAAGCATTTCTTGCCATTATTTGGGAAGTTTGACTTGTTTGATGCTGCCATTGGGCCCAGTATGTGAAAATAAGGCATTATTTTTTCCAGGCAAATGTAATTGGGCCAGATCATAAGACTAGATTAATTTAGAATATCTGGTCAGCATATATGAGTTGGAGCGACGGATCTGTTTCCATGCTGGACGTCTCTATGACCCTATGACTAGATGTTAAAACTTCTCAAAAATTGACAGATTTAGTTAATGAATATAATGAGGCCTCCTTTAATGCTATGATGCTATCATTTTTGCTTGGCAGTTTGAGAACCAAGGGAATCGTGTCAGGAGTTTTGATGAGTTTAAGAAGACTGGTAGAGGCATATGACTATAGGATAACCCTAAATGAGATGATGAGAGATTGTTTGTGGGATTAAAGATGTAACCATGAAAAAGTGCCTAGTAGTTGAAGCCCAACTGGACTTCAAACAGGCACCACAACTGGCTTTGCAATTAGGAAATGTGGCAAGTGGAGCACATGAGTTACAGGGTTTGTCAATGGAAGGAATGCAGGATGGAAGAATCAACAGACTGATTGAAGTTGGGGAACACCACTTCAGTGAAGGTAATTGCATAACCTCACTCATGATATAACCTGAACAGAGGGATTAGCCCTCAGCTAAACCCCAAAACAAAGCAAGAGTCCCACTTGGCCTGAATTGAGTAAGAGAATTCATAGGCCGAAGAGAGCAGGTAGAGCACTGGAAAGCCAGCCCAGTGCCATTTGCCTTATATACAATAGCAAAGGCAGAAATCAGGAGGCTGGAAGTTGAAGAAATCATCAAACCAAACAGTTTGCAGTAGGGACAGCACAGGTCATACCACTTGTGAAGCCTGATGGATCAAGTTGTCTTTGTGGGGATTTTAAACAAATGTTAAAGTGCTTTACGCAGCTGGATAAATACCAAATCTCTCGCATAGAGGACTTACAAACAAAACTGGCATGGGGGTGGGGGGTTGCTGTCCTTTTCAAAATTGCATATGAGCCATGCATGTCCTGCAACTGCAGTTAGATAAGGATTCTGAGAGGTATGCTACAATTAATACCTATGAGGATTTGTACTAATATGCGAGGCTGCCATTTGGGGTTTCATTAGCTTATGCCATTTTTCTGCAGATGAAGAACATTTCACAAGGTCTACCCCAGGTTGCCAGATTATGTGCTAATAACAGGGATGGCTAATAAAGAGCATGTAGAGGATTTGGACATAGTCTTGAGACATTTCTCCAATGTGGGCATACATCTTATATGGGATAAATATGTGTTCCAGGCACCTCAAGTGACCTATCTGGGCTACAGAGTTACACCTGTTGGAAGATAAAGTGAGGGTGATCAAAGATGCCGCAGTTCCCATGTCTGTACTGGAATGTGGGTCTTCCTCAGATTGTTGAATTATTATGGAAAGTTCATTCGTAACCTGGTCTCCATCCTGGCACCCTTACATCTACTGTAGAAAATGGGGCAACCTTGGAAATTGTCTCATAGCCAAGATGTAACCATTAACGAAGTGAAGAAACAGCTAACATTGTCTAACATGTTGGCACATAATGATCCTAAGAAGATCTGGTGCTGTCCTGCAATGCCTCCCTATTTGGTAGTGCTGCCTCACAGATGGCCCAATGGAGAGAAATGCCCACTAGTGTATGCCTCCCTGGACTTTGGCTGATGCAGTGTGCAAATATGCCCAGATAGAGAAGAAAGGTTTGGTTGTCATCCTTGACATACGTTTGTCATAATCACAGACCACAAACCCTTGCCAGCACTACTTAAAGAGGAAAAGGCAATACTGCCTTTAGCTTCAGGTCAAATTCAGCGATGGGCTCTGATTTGAAGTGCATATAATTACAAATTGGAACACCATCCAAGAGGTCAAGTAATGGATGCCTTGAGCCGCCTGGCAAATACACCACCAGTGATAGGGCCAAGGGAAGGGTCCATTCTGATTTTAAACTTTCTGGACACTATTTCAGTCACCGCTGACAATATCAGACTGTGGATGCAAAAAGATTCGCTCCTGAAGAAACTAAAACAACTGATGGTGATGGGGGAAACAACCTTCTGTCATCACAACTATAGTTCAAACCTTTCTGGATCCAGTAAGATCAGATCACGATAGAGAGCAGTATTTTATTATGGGGAGCAAGAGGCACTATCGCATGCAAAGGTCGTCACCAGATACTGGCTGAACTTCACCAAGGTCATGCAGGGGTGCCAAAAATGAAGATGTTAGTGAGAAATTATGTCTTGTGGCCAGGATTGGATGCAGATTAGTTGTGTTGGTGGGGCAGTGATCACAGTCATGAGTGTGGTGCTGGAAAAGCACAGCAGGTCAGGCAGCATCTGAGGAGCAGGAAAATTGATGTTTTGGGCAAAAACCCTTCATCAGGAATCATCAGTGTTGAGAGTGTCAACAAAGCCAAAAATTACTGCCAGTGGCTCCCCCATATTCATGGGAATGGCCGGGTAAACCCTGGGCTCAGTTACGTGTCGACCATTCATGGGCTCAACGTTCTAAATCATTGTAGATGTCCAATCAAAATGCTTGGACATGCATAGAGTTCATTCATCAAGCACAAGGACTATGATAGAAAAGCTGTGACAATCTTTTGCACGACATGGACTGCCAGATATGCTGGTCACAGACAATGGGCCATCAATTCGCAGCAGGGAATTCACATATTTCCTAAAGTCAAATGGTACGTAGCATATAAGTCAGCTCCATACCATCTATTGTCTGATGATGTGGTAGAAAGCACAGGCCAATCTTTGAAGGTAGGCTTAAAGAAACAGAATACAGATTCACTCAACACTGAACACTCCCAGTTCCTATTTGATTGTCTGACCATCCCTCATACAACTATAGGGATAGCTCCAACAAATTTAATAATGGGGAGAAAACGCTGCACCATGTTAAATCTGATCTTCCTGGACCTAGTGGGAGGGTGAAATGGCATCAGGAATGCCAATGTCAGACACAAGACTCCTCCAAGTGAGAGAGATAGTTTACTTCGGGGGACGAAGTTTGGTGCCGAAACCCATGTAAATGGCCCTGCATGGGTAAAAGGCTTGGTCGCTGCAAGGTTAGGACCTGTGACATAGTAAGTTCGGATAGTTGAGGTAGTCCTGAACAAGCATGAGGACACAGGAAAGCTGCAAACTCACAAACAGGGCAAAACATACCCAGCTACTCAGAACAAACATCTTCACCATGGATATCCAATCCCTCTACACCTCCATCCGCCATGACCAGGGTCTCCAAGCCCTCTGTTTTTTCCTCTCCAGACGTCCCCAACAGTACCCTTCCACCGACACTCTCATTCGTTTGGCCAAACTGGTCCTCACCCTTAACAATTTCTCCTTCGAATCCTCCCAATTCCTCCAGACCAAAGGGGTAGCCATGGGCACACGTATGGGCTCCAGCTATTCCTGTCTCTTTGTTAGCTATGTAGAACAAACGATCTTCAGTAATTACATTGGCACCACTTTCCACCTCTTCCTCCGTTACATTGATGACTGCATTGGCGCCACTTCATGCTCCCGCGAGGAGATTGAGCAATTCATCAACTTCACCAACACATTCCACCTTGACTATCTCCAACACCTCCCTCCCCTTCCTGGACCTCTCCATCTCCATTAATGACGACCGACTTGACACTGACATTTTTTACAAACCCATCGACTCCCACAGCTACCTGGATTACACCTCTTCCCACCCTACCTCTTGCAAAAATGCATCCCGTATTCCCAATTCCTCCGCCCCTGCCGTATCTGCTCCAAGGAAGACGAGTTCCACCACAGAACACACCAGATGGCCTCCTTCTTAAGAGACTGCAATTTTCCTTCCCACGTGGTTAAAGATGCCCTCCAACGCATCTCATCCACATCCCGCACCTCCGCCCTCAGACCCCACCCCTCCAACCATAACAACAACAGAACGCCCCTGGTGCTCACCTTCCACCCTACAAACCTTCGCATAAACCAAATCATCCGCCGCAATTTCTGCCACCTCCAAAAAGACGCCACCACCAGGGATATATTTCCCTCCCCACCCCTTTCCGCCTTCCGCAAAGACCGTTCCCTCCGTGACTACCTGGTCAGGTCCACGCCTCCCTACAACCCACCCTCCCATCCTGGCACTTTCCCCTGCCATCGCAGGAACTATAAAACCTGTGCCCACACCTCCTCCCTCACCTCTATCCAAGGTCCTAAAGGAGTCTACCACATCCATCAAAGTCTTACCTGCACATCCACTAACATCATTTATTGTATCCGTTGCTCCCAATGCGGTCTCCTCTACATTGAGGAGACTGGGCGCCTCCTAGCAGAGCGTTTTAAGGAACATCTCCGAGACACCCGCACCAATCAACCACACCGCCCCGTGGCCCAACATTTCAACTCCCCCTCCCACTCTGCCGAGGACAAGGAGGTCCTGGGCCTCCTTCACTGCCGCTCCCTCACCACCAGACGCCTGGAGGAAGAACGCCTCATCTTCCACCTCAGAACACTTCAACCCCAGGGCATCAATGTGGACTTCAACAGCTTCCTCATTTCCCCTTCCCTCACCTGAGTTCCAAACTTCCAGCTCAGCACTGCCCCCATGACTTGTCCGGACTTGTCCGACCTGTCTGTCTCCTTTTCCACTTATCCACTCCACCCTCTCCTCCCTGACCTATCACCTTCATCCCCTCCCCCACTCACCCATTGTACTCTATGCTACTCTCTCCCCACCCCCACCCTCCTCTAGCTTATCTCTCCACGCTTCAGGCTCACTGCCTTTATTCCTGATGAAGGGCTTTTGCCCGAAACGTCGATTTTGCTGCTCATTGGATGCTGCCTGAACTGCTGTGCTCTTCCAGCACCACTGGTCCATACTCAGAACAATGGGTAAGTCTTTCAGAGCCTGTGGGTTCTCCCCCTCTATCAAGCCTCAAAGAAATCTTACAGTCTGAAATGGGAACAGTGGATGTTTCAGCCTTGACACTTTTACTGCCTGATGAAGAGATTAAGTTCTGCTGAGACACTCCAACCACAAGAGACAGGCCACAGCACGGTACACCTTGCCCATATCCAAGGCTGAGTTGGAGGAACTGATATGAAACTCGGCCCAGAAGGGGAAACAAGAAACAGAACAGGCCAATGCCCCCAGACTTAAAAGAGGGAGGGATGTAGTGATTGTAACAATGCGAGCCAGGTTGGCCTCATATGAATTATCTGATTGAACCAGATTAACAGCCCCAATCAGGGAGCCCTGGCTGACAGATATTAACAGGAGTGCCTGAAGTTCTGTTCACTTAGAGCTGGCTCTGAAGAAGCCAGACCAATGTCAAGTGCTATGCATGTGTAAATAAGGGCTGACTTGATGGCAGGATTCTGGCCTCTGTCGAGTTATTTCACTATCCAAGAATCCATTCAAATCCAAAGGCATCAACAAGCAAGGATCAGAATTATTGACTAGGGTCCAGGGAGATTTACTGAACTTAGGCAGTAAAATAATGAAAGTTCACAGAATCTGAGAACAGGATTCCAGGCTGACAATATTGCATTACAACTTGATTTTGTGATGTCTTAGAGAAAGTACAACTGATCATGAGAAATGAAGGGAGATCTGCATAGAGCCACAGTGTCAAAAATTGAGCAGTGTAACAGTAAGGCTCTGAGAAGAACTCAAAATTTTAAAATTGCATCGAGGACTTCTATTCATGCACAGGTGTAGGAATGTTTTTGATGTTTAAAGATTCCATCAGACATACTCTTGAATTTCAAAGTGAATGAAGTGTGAACAGATAACAATGGAAACATGCAGCATTGAGTGGAGAAAGAAATGAAGTTAACACTTGAAGTCTGTGATGTTAGTTCATTACATGCAAGATTGCTCTGTATGTACAGCATGGTGTGTAATTGAAAACAAGAGGGACTGGTGTATTGATGAAGACATTTGGCTGAAAGTGAATGAAATAGATGATGAAGCTAAAATAAAAGTTGTCCTGTCTATGATGGATCAGATGCTTTCAAAGCTATGTCTAACCAATGTTGGCCATGATATCCCAATTCTAAGAACAAATCTGAACTCAATGAGATTCTGGGTATGATGGCACAACTAAAAATAAGATTGCATTTAGTCATAGTCCATGAAAAGAAGCAGTTATCAAATAAGAATGTTGTAGATTTGATCCTCAAGTTGAAGAAATGTTCATTGCTTTGGGCATGATGCAAACTTAGGGACCAATCATTTATTGGGGACTTAAGGAATCATGAAATTGGGATCAAACTTCCCAGCAAAGGCAATGAGCTGACACAGGATGAGATCTACAATGAGATCACAGACAGGGAACTTCTAAGAGAAAGCAAGAAAGAGCGACACACAGAAGAATTGTATAAGACTCTGGTGAGGCCTCATCTGGAGTATTGTGTGCAGTTTTGGTCGCCATACTATAGGAAGGATGTGGAAGCTTTAGAACGAGTGCAGAGGAGGTTTACCAGGATGTTGCCTGGAATGGTAGGAAAATCTTATGAGGAAAGGCTGAGGCACTTGGGGCTGTTCTCATTGGAGAAGAGAAGGTTTAGGGGAGATCTGATAGAAGTGTATAAGATGATTAGGGGTTTAGATAGGGTAGATACTAAGTACCTTTTACCGCTAATGGAGTCAGGTGTTACTAGGGGACATAGCTTTAAATTAAGGGGAGGTAGGTATAGGACAGATGTTAGGGGTAGATTCTTCACACAGCGGGTTGTGAGTTCATGGAATGCCCTGCCCGTATCAGTGGTGAACTCTCCTTCTTTATGGTCATTTAAGCGGGCATTGGATAGGCATTTGGAAGTTATTGGGCTAGTATAGGTTAGGTAGGATTCGGTCGGCGCAACATCGAGGGCCGAAGGGCCTGTACTGCGCTGTATCCTTCTATGTTCTATGTTCTATAATTGCAGATTAAGGAGAATTCTTATGCCAAGCTGATAGGGTGGGGGTGGGTGGGGGAGTGGGGAGTCCATTACTTTTTTGGTGGGATCCAGACCACAGCAGCCAAGTTCATACTCTCAGAGTCTGGGGTTTTTTTTGTACTGCTGGACACCCAAGTTTCAGAATTGGAATTTAAAATATCATGGTAGCCACCAGGAGCTTCAATGCCCTCACTTCCAGTCAGTCTTCTCCCTGTTGGAAAGCCAATCATATCCACACAGCATTGAAGAGCAGAAGTTTCAAAACTCCAAATCACAGCACGAGACCAGGTCAAGGTTGTAGTGAATCTAAAGTGAGGTCAGCAGACTGTAAATCCTCAAATGTGCATTTGATAGATGTGGAAAGAGACATTGGTTTTATTAAACAAGAAAATCCAGAGTTGTACTCAGTCAGAAAGCAAGGGTAAAAGAACATGGAACACAGAGTAAAAATAAAAATTGGGAATTCACAACTTCCACACTTAGTACAATTACAGCAGTGGCTTTTCTCAGAGAAGGAGAGTACATGAATTCCCCAAGTCAAATTTTCTTACACAGAACTGATATGAAAGAGACTCATTATTCCAAATTGGTTAGTATGCTTGCATGATGACATCAAAATTGCTTGAATAATGTAGAAGGTTACCTAAGTGTAAAACAGGATCTTGATCAACTGGGTCAGTGAGCTGAAGAAGAGCAGATGGAGTTCAATTCACAAAAATGCGAGGTGTTGCAGGACTTACATAGTTAATGGTAGGCCCTTGTTGAGCAGATAGACCGAGGACAGCAGGCACCCAGTTCATTGAAAGTGGTGTCACAGGTAGACAGGGTGGTGAAGAAGGCATTTGACATGTTTTCTTTCATTGGTCACAGCACTGAGTACAGGAGTTGAGATGTCATGTTATGACTGTACAAGACATTTATAAGGCTACACTGGGAGTACTGCATACAATCCTGGTCATCTTTCTATAGGAAGAATATTATTAAACTGGAAAGGATGCAAAACATTTATAAGGATGTTACAGAGACGGGAAGGCTTGATTTCTAAGCAGAGGCTGGTTAGAATGTGGAAGGCTGAAGACTGACAATAAGGTCTATAAAAGAGGTTTGTAAAATGATAAGTGGCAGAGATAAGGTGAATAGCCAAGGTCTTTTCCCCAGGATAGAGGACTCCAAAAAAACAGCGCATAAGGTAAAAGTGAAAGGGGAAAGTTTTAAAAGAGACCTGAGGGGCAACTTTTTTCACACAGAAGGTGGTGTATATATGGAATGAGCTGTTAGAGGAAGTGGTCAAGGCAATTACTATGTTTAAAAGACATTTGAGCAGGCACATAGACATTGAGGGATATGAGCCAAAAGGAGGCAAATGTGACAGTTCCGTTCAGGAACCTCATCAGCATGGATGTGTTGGGCCAAAGGGTCTGTTTCCATGCTATATGACTCTATGAGTCAATAACTCTGACAGTATTCCAGTATCTGCTGAAGGCTGAGTATTTAATAATACATGCTATTATTTGCTATTGGATAGACATACAGCATTTTAATGGCTAAAAATGAAGTAACATGGCAGACAATAATCTCACTTCTGAAGATGGTGGCAGAATGGGTTTGTCCACTCTATCCACTCTTCTCTTTCCTTTTCTTTCTTCTTTGCTTTTCATTCTTTTCTTCTTTCTAGTTCTAGTTTTTTAAAAGATTTTTTCTACCAACTCACCTTCTGGAGAGAGTTAGCGGCAGGGCTATCAGGCTCATTAAATTGGGTGGTTGTCTAGATATTGAGTGTGAGGCAATGGCTGGGGGTCTGACCCAGGACTCTTGGTTAGTTCTCAATGATTGGTGTGCAGCCTGAAAGTGAGACTAAGGATTGCCACATGGACCCAAGGCAAGGTCAAGGCTCGGTGTTCACTGCGCCAGGATCATGTCTTTGGCGGTCTGATGTGTGGCTGAAGGCTTGGGTCAGGACTTTGGCAGTCTGAGATCTTAGATGCGAGCCCAACCCAGTGAGGGAGTCTCCTCTGACATCTGCAGTGATGACAAGAGGAAGTGAGATTAAGACAGTAGGGGGAAAGTGTGCTAAAGAGGAAGCAAGCAAACCCTTGTAGGAAGTGCAGTCCCAGCATGGCTAAGCACATAAGAAAGACTGCAATGGTTGCACTTTTAGAATTAATCTTTATTTCTGGACTTAATTCTAAGAAGGACTGCAATGTTCCACTTTTAATTTTATTTCTTTATTTTATACACTATATTAAGAGTGGTAGTAATGTAATGTTCAACTTATAGCTTTGTTCTTTCTATCTTGTTCTTAAGTTTATATAACTAATGTGGTGTGGTGTGTGGTGACATTAAAAACTTTTCATTGTGCTCCTATACATTTGTACTTGAGTACACATGACACTAAAGTCTAAATCTAAAAGCATTGCACACTACTTCTTTGGGCATTGCAGGTATATAACTTGAGATTAATGGATTTGATTTAAGGAATACTGATATCTCCTCCTGTATGGCCACTCCACAGTTCGTACATGCGTTGTGACATCGAACACTTCTTCCGCCACCTCCCAGCTTACTTTTTCAATCAGAACCCCCACCCATCTTCCGAGGACACCTTCACATGCCTCCAACACACTCCATCCACTTGGACACCCGTGCTGGCCTATTACATGCCTTTGATCTCTTCATTTCCGACTGCCGCCAAGACATTAACTGCCTCAACCTGTCTACACCCCTCCCCCACTCCAACCTCTCACCCTCACAATGCGCAGTCCTCCAATCCTTCTGCTCCAATCCCAACCTCAAGCAGATAAAGGGGGTGCAGAAGTTGTTTGGTGCACTGACCTTTACACCGTTGATGCCAGATGTCAACACGAAAATACTTCCTCCTTCCGCCCCCTCGACCATGACCCCACCTCCCATCACCAAACCATCATCTCCCAGACCATACACCACCTCATCACCTCAGGAGATCTCCCACTCACAGTTTCCAATCTCGTGGTCTGGGAACTCGGCACCGCCTGAATCTATCTTCTTCCCAAGATCCACAAGTCTGACCACCTTAGCCGACCCATTGTCTCAGCCTGCTCCTTATCAGCGAACCCATCTCCACCTACTTCGATACTGTCCTATCCTCCCTAGTCCAGGAACTCCCAACATACATTCGAGACACCACCCACGCTCTCCAAGACTTCCTTTTCCTTAGCCCCCAATGCCTCATCTTCACCATGGACATCCAATCCCTCTACACTTCCATCCGCCATGACCAGGGCCTCCAAGCCCTCCGTTTCTTCCTCTCTCGATGCCCCAACAGTACCCTTTCATTGACACTCTCACTCATTTGGCTGAATTGATCCTCATCCTTAACAATTTTTCCTTCGAATCCTCCCACTTCCTCCAGATGAAAGTGGCAGCCATGGGCACCCGCATGGCCCCAGCTATGCCTGTCTCTTTGTTCGCTACGTAGAACAGTCCATCTTCCATAGGCTTCATTCCTGATGAAGGGCCTTGGCCCGAAACATCGATTTTCCTGTTCCTCAGATGCTGCCTGACCTGGTGTGCTTTTCCACCATCACTCTAATCCAGATTC
This sequence comes from Hemiscyllium ocellatum, assembly GCF_020745735.1. Lineage (NCBI taxonomy): Eukaryota > Metazoa > Chordata > Chondrichthyes > Orectolobiformes > Hemiscylliidae > Hemiscyllium > Hemiscyllium ocellatum. The sequence continues at coordinate 47,803,796 of NC_083406.1, read as the reverse complement.
TGATTTCCAACATCTGCAGTCCTCACTTTTGCCTAGTCTTTTCTCATGCCTACTCTTAGCCTATGGAATGTAATATGCATTGCTTCCATATTGTCTATAGATACAATATATTTTTGTATATTATTAGCCAATTTTCAGTCACATGAAATTGCATATACGGTAGAGCAAAGAGACAGGCAGGTTACCTCAACATGAACACATCAGCATTTCACTTCCCATCAGCCTAGCCATTAATGATTGTTTACATAGGCTGTTCCATTTTAAATTTGAGAAGATAATCGACTGTAGAGACAACTCAAATAAGTCTCTATTATGATTCCAGTGACTACAATTACTTTCTTACCTCAGTGAATGGTTTGAATCTTGTCAGTAGTGGGGTGACCTCCAGGCTTGACAAACAATGAAAACTGAAGGTATTTCTTGATTCTAATTAAATAAAACTCCATACATTCCCCAACTTAATATGGTTTCGTGGTACTAATTTTCTCTGCCTTTAACTTCTTCTGACATTTTATAGATAATGGTAAATAAAATGTTTAATAAGTTCAAAAGTGCTTTTGAAGAACCTAAAGTGATCAAAGGGCTGGATAAATACAACCGTGTTTCTTCCTTTAATGTCACCTTCCTTTATTAGATAGATCACAACTTAGTTTTGCTGGAAGGCAGTAAGCATACAAATTTTGCCGTTTTGATCATGAACTATTCCTCCTTTAAACAGTAGAAGTGCATGATTGTGGAGCAAGACTGGAGGACTTTGAAAGGGACATGTACAACTATAGGTGATAGGCAGGTGATACTTAACACGTCATATGAATGGTGCATTTTAGAAAAATGCAATTTAACTAGAATGGTACAATATTAAAAGGGGTGCATTATTAATTCAGAGGGGAGATAAACAGTAAACGAAAACCCACAGTGATAGAGTCAGTTCTTCTGTAACACAATGGTTGCATTCTTGAAAAATCGCGCTTTAGAAATAGTGTATAAAAGGCTGTAATCACACTAAAGCCAACACGTTGTAAAAGTTCATGCTGTAGCAACAGCATCCCCAATTTGTCAATCACGTTACAGTGAATTTGCATTGATGAAACACGCATTGTAACAGTGCCTCATTACTGATGAAGGGCTTATGCCTGAACATTGACATTCTGCTCCTCGGATGCTGCCTGACCAGCTGTGCTTTTCCAGCATTACACTCGTTGACTCTGATCTCCAGTCTCTGCAGTGTTCACTTTCTCCTAGCATTATAACAGAATGACCTGTACTTGGAAATGAATGTACTAGTCCTTCTGGGGCTCCAGTTTGACATTTGAGGGCGGCACGGTGGCACAGTGGTTAGCACTGCTGCCTCACAGCGCCTGAAGACCCGGGTTCAATTCCCGACTCAGGCGACTGACTGTGTGGAGTTTGCACGTTCTCCCCGTGTCTGCGTGGGTTTCCTCCGGGTGCTCCGGTTTCCTCCCACAGTCCAAAGATGTGCGGGTCAGGTGAATTGGCCATGCTAAATTGCCCGTAGTGTTAGGTAAGGGGTAATGTAGGGGTATGGGTGGGTTTCGCTTCGGCGGGTCGGTGTGGACTTGTTGGGCCGAAGGGCCTGTTTCCACACTGTAAGTCTAATCTAATCTAAAAAAAAATATATGAGTGGGACCTGTATATTCCATTTGCAAATTTTTCTATTTTTTTTCTTTCAGAGAGACTTAATTTTCACAAATTTTAAAGGTGTTCATTAGGCACATGGGGTTTGCAAATGTATCAAGGAATACAGTGCAAAAGCAAGGATGTTAAAAATCACTTGTTAGGCTTCATTTGGTATTCTTTTTAAAATTCTGTGTGCCACACTTTAGAGAATTTAGCGAGGCCTTGGACAGAGTACACGAGGAAGAGGTTTACGGGAGTAATACTTCTTGTTGATGCAGTTGTACAACTTCATCCTGAGAACTGAAAGTTAAAAACAATTTGATAAGGTTTCTTTCATTTTTCAGAACATTCAGACCAGGAGAATTCCACAGTACAACATCAGTCACTTCTCCAATTTTTTTCTGGTTAGTGATGGGCAATGTGAGTTGCAGCTGCCATGAACGCATCATTTTTAACTAGCTAGTGGTCTTTCACCCACACAGGACTGGAAAATGAAACAAAACAAAATTGGATATTTTGCATTGATAGTCCATTAAATTAACTATGTTGTGGAAACTGAAGTGAGTACTTTTTTTTTCAATCAAAGAACGCTTCTATTTTTGAATCTTAGTTGTCCAAGTAGGAGAGGAAAGCTTAACACTGAAAAGAGGACGGTTGGTGATACAGATTTATATCGAGAAAGGGCCAAAATACTGGCAGTGTGACTGATTAACAGTCAAGTCCTCATCTGCTATTGCCACCTAATTCAGAATAAAATATGACCCATAATTACCATCCTTTGTCCTGCTCTATGTGAAATAGCCAGGGTGACATCGGAATGAACTTGTCCTGAGCAAAGCTGCAGTGCGTACCTCATCAGCACATTTGAGAGATGGAGTTCACCAATGCATTTTCCAATTTGTCAAACATTCAGGACTGTTTTAAAAAAAGTAATGCATTGAGAGAATCTTTATGTATTTTACAAATGCATAGCATTCATTCAGAAAGTAAATGCTCCACATGATGCAATAGCTCAGTATTCAGCAAGGTGTAATGTTCAACTCTCTGGTTCAGGGAAATACATATTGCATTGACTTCATGGTGCTGGAAACATTACGGCTGAAACCTTGCTGGGTTAGCTGTAGCCTTTTAGCTGTGTAATATGAAATTCATTCCCTTGGCATGCAATCTTAGACAGTAGAATGTGCCAATATCTGACAAGGAGTTTCCAGATGTCTGTTATGTTGGAAAAATAAACAATAAGCTTCAGCCATATATCATAACATTGCTGCCCAAATGGACAGATTCCAGCAACAGCCAGAACTATTTGGGGAATATTTGCCAAGAAAGGGACGACAGTTTTAAATGTTCTTTTTGGAGTAAAGTGTCATTTTCAGCCAGCTTTCTTTGAAAATCAGACCAAAGGTTCACCAGGTTCAAAAATGGTGTACTTTGGCTGTTTGCACTAATGAAAAAATCTAAATGCCTCACCAGTGCTGCCTCTAAATAGACTGCATTGGCTAGGGGTAAGGGAGAGCCAAGCGTGAATTGGCGTAGGCAGGGAGAGATCAGTGAACAGTCAGAGGTCAGCTAAATACTTACCAAAAATGGCATAAAGATAATGGTATTTGAATAGCAATCCAGAACTCCAGGCTAATTTTGGGGAGATGGGTTGGATTGCCACCATGATAGACAGTGAAATTTGAAACATAACCTAGTCTCATACTGACCATGTATACACAAATACCTTTTTAGGAAGGAAATGTGCCATTCTTATCTGTTTAGACTAACATGTGCCTAAAATCCACAGCAATGAAATAGTACTACATTCTTAAGCACCTTGCAAAATAACTGTAGCAAGCCACCTACTTCAAGATGTCATTAGGAATTGGCAATAAATGCAGGTCCAGTTAACAACACCCTCATCCCACAAATGAGTATTGGAAGAAAGTGACACTGCAGATATAGAGAATGGCCCAAATCTTCCATTGAACTTTTGGATCCCTTCGACTGATAATGACCATTAAAAAGTTAACTACTTTTCTTCCTTCCATTTTTCTTCGGCTGATCATCCCATGTGATCTTCCTTCAGAGACAGTGGTGAAGAGAATCCACCTTATTATCACACTTGCTGCAGTATTCAGGTAAGTAAAAGGTTAATTTTTTCAGCCCTTCTCAGTGTGCTGATGAATATAATTCAATGGCTGACTGTGTAGATGTAGGCAGGCTGGGGGAGATAAGTGGGGTGAAAAGTTTGGGTGACAGTTGGGTGGTATGGCATGTTAGGTCAGGGGTGAGTCAGAGGATCATGGAGTAAAAGGGGTGACAGGGGATGTTCGGGTGCTGAGGGTGGCTTAGAAGCGGGCGCCATGGTGATGAATTGGCTGGGAAGTTAGGGAGTACAAGTTGAATGATTACAAGGAGTTAAAATGTCTGTCTAATCTGTTTACTCTGTTTCCAGCATCTGCAGTTCATTGCTCAGATCATTGAGTATAGAAGTTGGTGTGTAATGTTGCGATTGTACAGCATGCTGGTGAAGTCACTTTTAGAGTCCAGTGTGCATTTTTGATTGCCCTGCTATAGTAAATATTACATTGAATTGGATATGGTGTAGAATAGATTTATATAGATGTTATCAGGATAGCTTTGAGCCAGGAGGAGAGGCTGGATAGGCTGGTATTTGTTTCACTGAATCATTGGAGGTTAAGGGGCCGACTTACAGAGGTTTATAAAATCATGAGAGGCACAGATAAGATGAATACCAGGGTAAAGGACTTCAAAACAGGAGGGCATATTTTTATGTTGAGAAGGGAAAGTTTAAAAGGGACCCGAGGGGCAACCTTTCTTATTACAGGGTGGTTTGAATGCAAAATGAACTGTCAGAGGAAGTGGTAGATGCCAAGTACAGTTAGAACATTTAATAAACATTTGGACAGGTACATGAACAGAAAAGGATTAGAGAATATGAGCTAATGCAAGCAAATGGGACTAGTTTAATTTGGGAAAATTGGTCAGCATGGATGAGTTGGATTGAAGGATCTGCTTCAGTGCTGTATGACTCTATGACGTTATAATATAAAATATTTAACTACTTTGTTTCTAATAATGCAGAGGGAAGATCTTTTTCCATAATCCAAGTAAAACTGCTTCAGGAAGGCTCCCTCACATTGGGACTTATATCCTTGATAAATTTCCCACTTGGACACAGAAGCAGATTGACCCAGTGCGTAACCCAGGGAGTGACAATAAAGAGCTTTGGGGATGTGAAAATTGACTGATTTATTCCCTGATGATAAAAATGGGAATTGTGCATATATTTTTCCAACCAGCTGAGAGAAACTTACATGCTAATTATCAGAATCAGTCAGAACCACAGGCCAAACTCAAAACCCCGCACCACCAAAAATCAGTTTGCAATCACAGCGATGCCTTTGTGTTACCAGACTCAATCAGAATAGTAAATCCACAGTGCATGATTAAATATCAAATCATTAAAAGAGATTAAATGACTAACTGGGTCTACAGTCAAAGAGATTGGTGTCAGTATCAACAATGACTCTAACCTCTGGAATTTCACTTTATTAAAGCAATTCCTTTTCAGAAAACTCACAGCCACATAACATGTTTCAAAACGTGCACTTCCCTGTCACATGCTAGCTTTCTGGTTAACCCTTATAATAGCTGCAAGCAAACTAAAGGCATGAATTTTTTCAAACAATAGTTTGATGTTCATTTCTCCAACAAACTACAGAATAAATATGAAAGGAACTTTCTAGTGAATTTTTTTTTTCTCTATTTTGCAATGAAAAGTTGGAATATCTTCTTACTGTGATACCTTACTGATGTCTTACTAAAAGTGGGAACATCTTCCAATGTGTCACAAAAAGTGATTTAAAGCTTCTTCATTCCCTCCTTTATAAATTGAATCTGTAACCAAAGAATTAGAACTGGAAGTCTGACTCAGCAATTATAACAAAGCAACTTGTTTTGTATGAGGTACATAGCTCTTTTAATACAGCTCGATGAATGAAATGAAATGGAAGAATGAAAATTAATTGCATTACTGATGCTTTTTCTTCATCACATAATTGGACAAGATGTTCATTTCGGGTAAATGAGACAGAATCCCATTTTGCAGACCTCACAAGGTGTACACTGAGCTCACTTGAAAGTTAAAGCTGTCTACAGAGAGTGATAGTACACTTTTATGGATAAAATAACTGGGCTGAGTGCAGGATATGGTTCTCCGAGCAGGACTAGTGAAGTGTATCTCAGGAAATTGATGGCAAGCAATCCAAGATTTCTATCCCTTAATTAAATGAGAAAAGAATTGCTGTGTCCTCATTGTTTCTAAAGATACACTTCTGCAATCAGCTCTGCACTTCAGAATCACTGTTTTACAACTTAGAGGATATGAGGTTGGGGCAACCATTCACAAACTCAAAGTCTCATTGAAGTTAAAGCGACATTCATGATAGTTTAAGAAACATCCTGAACATACATGCAGCTCCATCAATTTAATAATGCTCTCTGTCTTTTTGATTTCATATATATGCCTCATACTTCGTATTGCCCTTACAAGAAGTTAGCTCTCCCAACAAGGGATGAGATAACAAGAATCAACTGGAAGATTAGACGTCCCAGCAGATCATGGTATGGCGTGTTTCCTATTAGCTTGCCCAGCAGTGGCAGAGCATGGTAGCAACACTTACCTTGAACAGTGATACATAGCACCTTTAAAGGAACAAAAACTCTATAGGGTACAGATTTAATGCACCTTCACACTGCTGGATGTAATGTTTCTATGGAAGAAATAATCTTTGGAATACGGATTTTGGTTTATTTGTGCAATGTTGGAATATTTGTTTTATTTTCGCATGCCTTTTCTGATAAAAGTAAGAAATAAGATGCTAACTTTTACTTTGACCAAAATCTAATTTAAGTACTGTAAATATTCAAGTTCATAAATATTAAGCACACCACAGATATATGACTACCATTATACACTTGAGCAACACGCAGTGTTTTTAGATGATCCAACTTAAGTTTTACATTGGTGATTGTATCTGCATATCATGTAGACAAGGGGTTGCAAAGAAAATGGTCTACTTCTTGGACCACAGGAACAGGCATAAGCCATTCAGTCCATACAGCCTCCACCATTTCATAACAGTTATGGCTGATCCTAATTCTGTTCCTGAGCAACTAATTCTCTGCTCCATGAGACCATGGTAAAGGTAAGTAATCAAGGCATATAATGTGGAAATTTCCTTGGTGGCTACACAGGAGTAGGCTGCCCGTCTATGTTCAACAGTTTCCTCATTTCCCCTCCCCCACCTCACCCGAGTTCCAAACTTCCAGCTCAGCACTGTCCCCATGACTTGTCCGGACTTGTCCTACCTGCCTATCTCCTTTTCCACCTATCCACTCCACCCTCTCCTCCCTGACCTATCACCTTCATCCCCTCCCCCACTCACCCATTGTACTCTATGCTACTTTCTCCCCACCCCACCCTCCTCTAGCTTATCTCTCCACGCTTCAGGCTCACTGCCTTTATTCCTGATGAAGGGCTTTTGTCCGAAACGTCGATTTCACTGCTCCTTGGATGCTGCCTGAACTGCTGTGCTCTTCCAGCACCACTAATCCAGAATCTGGTTTCCAGCATCTGCAGTCATTGTCTTTACCTGCCTGTCTATGTACTGATTCAAATGCTTCATGGCCAAAGAAAATTTACGAAAAAGAAAAGAGGTGATTTATCCTAGAAATCTCCAGCAAATCACAGTTTTTTTCTTCTGTTATAATTAAGGTGAATAATCTCAGTTCCAGAGAATTACTCGATCATTTTTATTAATTCAAGGTCAGACTTTCATCAAGTTGAGAAATCTCCCAACGTGGCATATCCATCTTTGCGAAAAATGACTCCTATTTGCATAATTGTTGTTCTGGTTGAAGCTGACTGATTCGAAAGGTGCCACCATTCTGGGTCACTTGGCTCCCACTGTGTAAAAGATTGTTAAACTCTCTGGCCCATAGCTCTCGACCTAGCCACCCTATATGATATTCAAATTCTAATTATTTCATGCATACACACTACAGGCCAAAAAAGTCTCCTATTAAAAAAAAGTATAAAATTTTTATATCTCAAGTTTTAAATCTGGTGCAAAACTAAACTTCTATTCACTAATCAAATCAAACACAGCTAATCTTTTAATATACTCTTAAAACTGCAATCAAAATGTGAAATTAGTCTTGCTACTGACTTAAATGGTTTTGGAACTTCTGAAACTTGGCCAAATACTTGAGGTTCGGCTGTAATAACTGTCCTTTGGAAATTCAACAATTAAATCTATTGAAACTGCATGAAAGCTGGTTAGTTGATTTTTTTTTGTCACAAAAAAAGCTGTAAATCAATGACCTCCTACAGCAGGTGTTGGCTTTTTTAACTCTGACAGATTGATTTTTTTTCACCATTTCTAAAAACATTGTCTACCTTAATAACTTAAACATTTAAATGGACTGCATCCATCGTTCCTGAAGAAGGGCTCATGCCCGAAACGTCGATTCTCCTGCTCCTTGGATGCTGCCTGACCTGCTGCGTTTTTCCAACAACACCTTTTCAGCCCGCATCCATCTTTTACCAATGTTTATGTACCCTCCATAAATTCCTGACTGCCAGAGTATGGGTTAAAGCCCTTGAAACATCAAAATAGAGTCAGTTTTATTTCTGTACTCATTTCAAGTAGCTCTGTTGGTTCAGGTTTCCCAACTGTATGATCTGAACCTTCCCCTTCCTTCTGCCAGCAACAATGGGATCAGCCAGAATTGAGGTGGGTGGGGGGGCAGGGGGGTGGCAGGATTTCTATAGCTTGGCCTTACTTGCCATCTTTAAAGGCTTCCAGCACCAGTTACACTTTACTAACCTCTACCCATTATTGTCATCATCAAGTATTCCCAGGTTAGGTCCAGCACAAAAATTATGTAGTATAGTTCTGAACACTTGGACCATATAAGCCATGACAACCTTAAGCACAAACAATGTCTCCAATCATGACTTCAGTTTGTTATTTTTTCACTTTCTGACAGCAAGTATAGCAACATCTGCCTGAATGCAACCAGCCATTTTTGCTCCCCTTTGATTACTGTGCATATTCATCTAACTGTACCTGCACAACCCCAACCCCAGCTCAGCCTGTGTCCTCAGGATTGGAGAAATGTATGAGGTAGGTTCTTTGATCGGCAGAAAACCAGGTTAAATTGCACACTGATGCATTAGCCTTTGGAGCCCTGCCACAGCCAAGAAATATTGGCAGCTTCAGAGCTAACCATACGTTGCCTAAAGTATTCAAATAAAAGGTTCGTACCTCTAGGATTAAAGCAGCGCCTTGACACTGAGAAACAGTAGAACTCCTAAATTAACTTTGAAATATTAACATTCATTGGTATTCCTTCCAATTTTGCAAACTGGGTGATGAGTCAAACATCTCAGAGTCACATGATTTATGTGCCAACATATATACTAAGGGAGGTATTTTCCTCAGCTATAGCATCAATCCTTATTCTGCCTGATACTGCACTGTAGGAGAAAAGTGAGAATGTGTTAATCTTGCCAAGGAAGGAGCAAGACCTATTCTGTCTTCCACTCTGGTTTAATCACATTACTCAATACAGTAGAAATGGAAACTACTAACTCCTTCTACAAATCAGCCTCTTCCCAGAAAAAAGGGTGATTTGTATAAAATAATTTCCAATCACCTTGCTTGGATATTCTATGTAGACAAACAGGAAGCTGGAAGAACACAGCAAGCCAGGCAGCATCAGAGGTGGAGAAGTCCAACGTTTCGGATGTATCCCTTCTTCAGGAATGTAGGGGGGATAGGGGGAGTTGCAGATAAAAAGGGGGAGGAGAAGCGTAATGGGTGGGGAGAGGGGCAGAGTGGTGAGGTGATGATCGGTGAATACACGTGGTAGGTACGACCTGGCAGGTCGACAAGAGGAATGAATCCAGTTGGTAGTGAAAGGAGGGGGTCTGTTGGAGGGATGCAAGGGAGGAAGCGGGGCTGGAAAGGGAGTCGGGGGATGGGAAGGCAGATTATTTGAAATTGAAGAACTCAATGTTGAGTCCTCTGGGCTTTAGGCTGCCCAGGCAAAGCTGAGGTGTTGTTCCTTCAATTTGCGGTCTAATTTGCTGTGGCAGTGGAGGAGACTGAAGATGGACATGTCTGAGAGGGAATGGGAAGGGGAATTAAAATGGGTAGTGAGATCAGGGTGGACTGGGAGATCAGGCTTGCCCTTATGGCCCAGCTGAGGTTCTCCCTGATGGCCACATTGGGAGCACTGGATACAGTAAACTGGATTCATAGAATGCATACAATGTGGAAACTGGCTATTCATCCCAACAAATCCATAACGACCCTCCATGCAGACCCATTCTCCCTTTCCTGTATTTACCTCTGACTAATGTAGTTAACCTACACATCTCTGAACACTATGGGCAATTTAGCATCATCAGTTCACCCATAACCAATTCATTTTTGGACTGTGGGAGGAAACTGGAGCACCGTGAGGAAAACCACACAGACATGGGGAGGATATGTAACCTCCACACAGATTGCCGCCTGAGGCTGGAATCAAACCTGGGATGCTGGTGCCGTGAGGCAACAAGGCTAACCACTGAGTCACCGTGCCACCCCAAACTAGGTTGGAGGAGAGGCAGGTGAACCTCTGTCTCATCTGGAAGGACTATCTGGAGCCCTGGATGGAAGTGAGGGAGGTGGTGTGTTGACAGGGTTTTTCAGGGAAAGTTACCAGGAGGAGGTGTAGTCCAGACAGTTAAGAGAGTCTGTGGGTTTGTAGTAAATGTCAGCCTGGAAGTTGTCACTGGAGATGGAAACAGAGAGGTCAAGAAAGGAGAGGGAGGTTGACCAAGTGAATTTAAAGGCAGAAAGGAAATTGTTGGCAAAGTCGATGCTCCAGTTCAGCCTGGGTGCAGGATGCAGCACCACTACAGTCGTTGATGTAACAGTGGAAAAGTAGGGACACAGTGCCTGTGTAGGTACTGAAGAGGGACCGCTTGATGTGGCCAACAAAGAAGTATGTGTAGCTGGGGCCGATGCGAGTGCCAATGGCCACCCCTGGATTTGGAGCAAATGGGAAGAGTTGAAAGAAAAGTTGATGGTGAGGATTAATTTGGCGAGGCAGGGGAGGGTATTGGTGGAGGGGGACTGGATGGGCCTGTTGGAGAGGAAGTAGCTGAGGGCTTGCAGGTCATCTTTGTAGGGTATGGATGTGTATACAGGCTGCATGTCTATAGTGAAGATGAAGCGCTGGAGGCCGGGGAACTGGAAATTTCTGAAGAGGTGCAGGACACGATTGGTGTCTTGGATGGAGGAGGGTAGTGCCTGGACTAAGGGGGAGAGAATGGAGTTGAGGCAGGAAGAAATGAGTTTGGTAGGGCAGGAGCATGCAGAGATGATGGGTTGGCTGGGGTAGTTGGGCTTGGGATCTTGGGGAGCAGGTAGAACCAGGCAGTACGGGGCTGGTGGACCATGAGGTTGGAGGTAGTGGAGGGGAGATCTCTGCAGGAAGTGAGGTCACAGACAGTGTGGGTGATAGTGGCCTGATGGGCCATGGTGAGGTCGTGATCAAGGGGGAGACAGGCACTTGTTTGGCCTCTGTGACATAGAAGTCCATCCTCTAGACTACCACAGTTCTGTCTTTGTCACCAGGTTTGATAGTGAAGGAGGGATTGGTGCAGAGGAAATGGAGCACTGCATGTTTGGAGGGGTTGAGGTTGGAGTGGGTGAGCGGGGTGGAGAAATTGAAGTGGTGGGTGATGCTGCCTCAGTAGTCGGTAATAAAGAGGTCCAGGGTGGTTAGAGGCCAGGAGGGCATGCCCAAGTGGCAGAAGAAGGCTGGGTGCAGGAGAAGGGGTCCTCGGAGGGTGATTGGGAGTCTTTGTTAAAGAAAAAGGCACTGAGGCGGAAGCAGCAGAAGAAGAGCGCCATGTTGTGGTGGGCACAGACCTTGTTGAAGTGGGGGCAAAGGGGCATGAACTTTACTGATGACAGATAGTTCAGCCTCAGAGTTCAAGTTCAGGAGGATGATGAATATGTGGCAACACTCAGGGGTAGGATTTGGGGGGCATCGCGAGGAGGCTATGGGAGAAGGATTGGACATGGTGTGGAGGGGGAGTGGTTGTATGAGAGAAAGGAGAGTGGATGCAGGGTGGGCTGGGGAGGGGGATGGAGCATTGGGTATGGGGAGGAGTGTAAGGGGGATAAAGTAGAGAGTGGAGAGGAAAGGTGAAGGAGTTAGGTGTATTGTGGAGGTGGACATGTGAAGAGAGAGAGCTGATGTGCTGCTTGACCACAGTGGGCAATAGGACCAAGGAGTGACCCTGGGAATCAGAGTTCATATCTTGATAGGAGAGTGGGCGGAGTCTGGAGGTGGAAGTGGAAGGAAAGATGAGGCAGGTCCCCGTGCTCATGTCACCAGAATCCAGGGCAGCATTCGAAGAGTCATCCGGAGCAGAGATGGAGGTGGCAGTTGGGTTTCGGGGGCTCCTAGTTGCTGGTTAAGATGTCATTCTATGATGTACTTCCTCGGCAGGTAGGACTTGAATCCAATCCATTTGACCCGGAGGTAGAAATGTTATCACTGTGCCACAAGAGTCCAGATCAATGTTTGTAAAAATGTCATAGAGTCATACAATACGGAAACACACTCTTCAACTCAACTTGTCCATACCGAACAGGTTTCCTAAAGTGAACTAGTCCCATTTGCCTGCATTTGGCCCATATCCCTCTGAACCTTTCCTATCCAAGTATATGCCCATATATTTTTTAATCAATCTACAATCAATCAAAATGTCACGACATAGCTCTGGGAGAGTAGGAATTGAACCTGGTCCTTCTAGTCCAGAGCAAGAGACTAGGCTCTTTACAGATGTCTTTGAATTAAACTGTTCAGAGATGTTATTACTTCAAGAGCAGATGAGACTTGAACCTGGGTCTTCTAGCTTAAAGTTAGGGATAATACCACTGTGCCAGACAACTCTTTTCTGTGTGCCTGAGCCATTTCTCAATTAGTGTTAGCTGTTTTTAATCATGTCTAGTGTAAGCACATATATGCTCAATTAAATTAGTATTTTCATGCAGTGGTAATGTTCTGACCTCTAGTCCAGAAGGTCTAGACCCTAGAAATGTGTCACATAATATCCAAACAGATTCATTAAAATTGTTCAGAATTTCAACGGACAAAACATTAGCAATAAACACCAGGAAATACGATGATGCAAAGAGACTTTCAATCTGGCTGACTGTTGCTGTAAGTGATCTAGCATATCACTGAATTTTCCCAGGTAGGACAATTATAGATGAACAACTAAGGCAACAGAGGTAGAGGAACGATTAATGCCAGCCTTGCTCACATTCTGTGAATAAAACTAAACCTAACTTTTATAATAAAGAAATTCTAATAGATTTTGGGGGATACTACTTCTCACTAAAAATTCTTAGTGAGACCTTCAGTCCAAACCATATAATTTAGTGTCTAATCCTGTATGAAAAACAATATAAAATGAAAAGAAAGACTGGATTAAGAGACAGACATTAAAAAAAGCTTCAATATTAAAAATCTCTCAGAATAATTAAAATCTTAAGGAATGAGACTGCTAACTTGTACATGTACTGCAGAAGATGTGGCAGCAATTAAGATTGACCCAGTTATTAAAAATGTACTTATACTGAAATAGGCAAACACTAACATTTTCTGGTATATTTAAGGTGTGATGATCGTGTATACACTGTGATCTTAAATCCTCTAGTGTGATTAAACACTAGGTTTCTCTAAGAGGTGCTGGTGTAGACAAGCAGTACAACCCAACCAGCAACTACCTGCGATAAAAATAAAGATTGTCATAAGTTTTCCACAATATTGATACACTGTGGCACTATATAAAAGATAATTCAGTATTATGCACATTGTAGGAGTTTTTGGCACAGCTAAACATCCATTTATAATGGTAAGGATGAATTAACATAAATCAATTATTTTCTATAGTCTTGTTTTTTTTAATTCATTCAAGGATCTGGCCATTTCTGGCTGGGCCTGCATTTATTTCCTATCCCTAGTTGCCCTTGAGAAAGTGGTAGTTAGCTGACTTCTTGAACAGCTGCAAGCCTTTTGATGGAAGGACATCCACAGAGCCATTAGGAAGGTAGAAGTTTGACTCAGTGACACTGAAGGAACAGCAATATATTTCCAAGTCAGGCTGGTGAGTGTCTTGGAGGGAACTGTCAGGTGACAATGTTTTGATATATGTACTGCCCTTGTTGATCGAGATGGTAGTGGTTGTGAGTTTGCAAGCTGTTGTTTCAGGACCTTTTCTGCATTGCATTTTATAGATGGTACACACTGAGTGTCAGTGGTGGGGGGGACTGAAAGGTTTGTGGATGTGGTACCAGTCAAGCAGGCTGCTTTGTCCTGAATGGTATCAAAATTCTTTAGTGTTATTTGGAGCTGCACTCACCTAGGCAAGTGGGGAGCATTCCATCATACTCCTGACTTGTGTCTAACAGATGGTGGACAGGCTTTGGTAAGTCAGGAGGTGAATTACTCCCTGCAAGATTCAAGCCTCTGAACTGCTCTCATAGCCACAGTATTTATACTCATCCAGTTCAGTTTCTGGTCAATAGCAATCCTCAGGATGTTGATAGTTGAAGACTCAGTGATGGTGATGTCATTGAACATCAATGACTGATGATTAGATTCTTTCTTTGTTGGTCAAGAACACTACACTAAGGAACTCCTGCAGAGATGTCATGCAGTTGAGATGACTGATCTTCAACAACTGCAACCATCTTCCTATGTTCCAACCAGTGGAGAGTTTTTCCTTCAATCCTCATTTACTCCAGTTTTGATAGATTTTACTCAATGTAACCTCAGTCAAATGTTAAAAATCACACAACACCAGGTTATAGTCCAACAGGTTTAATTGGAAGCACACTAGCTTTCGGAGCGACGCTCCTTCAAATGTGACCTTGATCTCAATGGCTGTCACTCTTGCCTCACCTCTGGAATTCAGCTCTTTTGTCTATGTATGAATGAAGGCTGTAATGAGGTCAGGAATTGAGTCATCTTGATGGAACTCAAACTGAGCATCAGTGGAAAATTTATTGCTAAGTAGGTGCTGCTTGATAGCATATCTGGTGACACCTTCCATTAGTTTAGTGATGATCAAGACTGGACTGATAAAGCATCAATTGGCTGGGTTTGATTTTTCTTGATGTTTCTGAAGTCAGGACATGCCTGGGAAATTTTCTGCATTGTTGGATAGAAACTAGTAACTGTATAAGGGTAGCTGGTCTAGGGGTGTGGCATGTTCTTGAGCACTAGGCATTAATACTATTGCCACCATGTTGTCAGGGCCCATTACTTTTCCAGTGTCCAAAGCCTCCAACCGTTTCTTGATATCATGTGGCATGAAATGATGTGGCTGAAGGCTGGAATCTGTATTGTTGTGGACTGTGAGAGGAAGCTGAGATAGATCATCTGCTTGGCACTGGACCAATGACAATATCACTAGCCCATGGCCTCCCGCGAGAAGGACTTTTCAAACAAAAGATCTTAGAAGCTTAGATCTAACCTAACAGTATTTGTCCATGAAAGCACTTGGTTACCTCCCAAGGAGTGGTGACAATGTTGGAGAACCCCTTGTGAAGTTGCACTGTTACACGGAACTGTTATCTGATGAAGTCGCATTTAAGTTGCTCAACACTTGAGAGCTCTAGTAAAGGATGCAACGGACACTTAATGAAAAATTCAATTTGCTGATAAATTAATTGAATTCCCTTACCAGCCAACCTTGACAAGCTATATCCCACAGGAAAACTCGAAGAAGGATTTGCTAATTAATGTTAATGTGGAAGAAAGTACAACTGTGCATTGATTTGTGAATATAGCTTACAAATGTGCATTCAAGATTGTTAGGCTGAAAGGGATTTATTCAGCATCAATGATATTTCTTTCTATTAAATCAAACAAGCCAAATGGCTTGCTTTGGGACAGAACATTTTTAAACCTGAATGATAAGGAAAATCCCTTGCATTTACATAGCACCTCTCAGGTCCTCATGATATCACAATATGCTTCACAGCCACTTACAGTTTATTCAATTCAATATTAATTTAATGTGCCGGGCTGTTTTCACACAGTTAAGACTACTTGGAATGTACACACACCCTAGGCACCATTCCTTTAACTTGATTTGATTTATTGTTGTCACGTGCACCTAAGTACAATGAAAAGTTTTGTTTTGTGTGTAATACAGGCAGATCATAACGCACAAGGACATATAGATCATAGAGTGTTTAACAGCAAGGTTACAACTGCACATGAGGTGCACAAAAGCAAGATCAAAATTAGATTTGAAATTTGAGATGTTCATTCAGCAGATGAATAATAGCAGGGCAGAAACTGATCTTGAACCTGTTGGTGCCTGTGTTTAAACATTTGTATCTTCTGCCTGACAGAAGAGGTTGCAAGAGATTTTAACTGGGGGCGGGAAGGGTCTTTGGTGATAAGGCAAAAGTGTGGACTGCAAATGCTGGAGATTAGAGTCGACAGTGTGGTGCTGGAAAAGCACAGAAGGTCAGGCAGTATCCAAGGAGCAGGAGAATCAATGTTTCGGGCAAAAGCCTTTGATGATATTGGCTGACTTTTCTCAGCAATGAAAAGTGTAGATGGAGCCCATGGATGGAAGGTTGGCTTCCGTAATGGTCTGCATTGTGTTCACAACTTTCTGTAGTTTCTTACGGTCCTGGGAAGAGCAGTTGTGTACCAAGGCATGAAGCAGCCAGATAGAATGCTTTCTGTGGTGCATCTGTAAAAGTCGTGGAGGGTTCTTATGGACATGCCAAACCTCCTTAGCTTCCACTATTGGTCAAGAACAAAGAGGTGCTTATCAAGGACAGGGCCTATGGGAATGAGCACTTCAAAAAATTCCTCAACAGAGATTCTGTCTTCAACAAAGGTGTCTTCAACTCCAATCCATAGCATGCTACCTGCTGCCACTTCATCTCAATGGCAATCAAGTGCTAGACAAAGAAGGCTGTTCGATAGCTAAAGAATAACAAAGTGTCAGCAACAGAGAGGATACCCCTGAATCGGAGGCTCACTAATGATGTTACCTAGCATGGTGATAAAATGTCTGACAACATATCTACCAGCTCAGCAAACAAACTTATAACCTGACCCACAACCTGAGCTATAAATCTTCACCAAAATTGCAAACAAATTAAGTCTTTGATGTTCACCATACTCTATATTACAGTCAATGTCTTGGCATTTAGCTGAGGAATCAGTGGGACTCAGCTACTGAATGGACCCCCGTTATTCTCCAGCAGAAGGAGCTTACACAGTGGTCTTTGTCCATTGCACCCTGGTGACAGCTGCCCCAAGCTTTAGGAAAGCCAACATGGAGACACATCGTGCAGAGGTTTTAATGCAATGCACGTTAATGCTGGCAATGCTAACACCCACTTTAAGGTTTATAAGTTACCAATGTCCAGTCACCAATGGTCCTGTCTCTGGGGGACTATGAGCATCCCTATCGTATTGGTGAACCATTGGAACCTGAGGTAGCAGTCTAGTTCCTCTCTGGGGCCATTTCTGCAGTCTGGTGTCATCGGGCTGAGAACAAAGTCAGCAGAGTCCAGTTTTATGCAAGACCAAGGGACTGTCAGAGGATTGCACTCCCAAATGCCTGGAGATGTAGTGCAGTGGGTAACCCCTGGTTCTCAGGAGGTGGGGGTTGGGCTTTACCAGTCTGCTCAGAGGGTCCATAATTTCCAAATTTGGGGGGGGAGGGGGGGTACTCCACTCTATTACCCCTGTAGCGCTCTGCCTCTTTTTCTGATGGATGGCCGTCTTTCCGTCACTCTTCGTCATCACATGAACTGCTGGTGTCATCCTCACGTAGCTGTTTCTTTCTTCTTTGCAGTGAGGCTTTGGGGGGCTGGCAGGTTTTCCTTTTCTTGTATTTTACTGGTATCCACTCCCCCACTACCCTGGTTTCCTCCTCCTGTGTCATGCTGCAAGTGATTCAAGGTAACATGGAATTTGAAATCTTTGTACTCTCAGGTTTCATGCAGTGATGCATGGAAGACATCTCTTAAAGGTTTACTGACATAGTGACCATGAAAATAAGTCATCAATTACTCCAGAAAACGCAGGGAAAAGCCACAAGATTCCAAGCCATCATAGGGTTAGAAAACTAGAAGCACTCAAGCTAGGAAAGGAGTGATGTTATTTTACAGAGATATGCAAGGTCACAATGGGAAAGCATCATCATAAATTTTATAACTGGATACAAACTCAGCCATGAACATGGTAAAAGGATGCAGTGAAAAGTTGCTAAATTAATGTAAATTCTTTCTCAATTAATGAATAAATATCGTATAAATGACCTTCAATTCTGAGAATTTTGTGGTTTTCTAAATGTGGTTTTTAAATAATGCTGTTCACAAGTGGTTTGATTATTCTTTTGCAATAAAGCACAGCACAGTTTCCCACCAACGTCACTGTGCAACACATTCCGACAGCATTATACAAACAATGTTTTGTTAATGTGAAGTTACATTACACAAATAAAATTACAAAATCTTCTTGATTCAGTACAATCAAAGAGTGTACTCAAACATAATTGAGTTGTGACTGGTACAGTGTGTTCTCCAGCATCACAGAGGATTGGGATTAGCCAGAAAAGAAGGTATTCTGCAATTGACTAATTTAATCCTCCTGATCTCACTTCTTAATTAGTTTCACTTGACTGTCTCACTTGCCTTTGGTAAATAAAATCTGCTACCAGCAGTCAGTGAAACTACGCAGGTGTGTCCTGCTGTGCTGTCATTGACTGAGGTTAGAATAATTTAAAACAAATCTCATGTAATTTAAAACAACTGTAGCAGCAGCAGGAGACACAATGGTAGTGCCATGCATTGACTGGCTGGCACTCACTGTAGGTACAGCTGATGAACACTGGGTTCACGTGATCAGAATTATGTGGGTGTACTAGAATCGAGCAGAATGAGGAAACCTGCAAACAACTGTGAACAGACATATCTTTCGGAACTCACCATTCTAAAATAGGGACATCACCAATTTGGAAAGAGGGCATTACTTGCATATGAACAAAAGAATGAAGAGGAGTAGGCCACTCAGCCCCTCAAGCCTGCTCTGTCATTCATTAGGATCATGATTGATTCAATTACTATGAATTCCCACCCACCACCAATAACTTTTCAGCCTTTCATTGAAAATCTATCTACTCTGCCTTAAAAATACTGAAAGATTTTATTTCCGCCCACTTTGAGGAAGAGTTTTCCAAAGATTCCTGACTATCTATAACCAGATCTAGACATGCCCAGAAGAGGAACCATCCTGGCTACATCTACCCTATTAAGACTGTTAGAGAAATTTCAATTAAGTTGTATTTTCCTTGTCGAAACTCCAACAGGTACAAACCTAGAGTATCTAACCTATCCTCATAAAGTAACCAGTCCATTCTAGGTATTAGCCTGGTAAACCTTCTTTGAACTGCCTCAAACATATTTCTAGCCTTCTTTGCTCTAACTGTGGTTTCACTGGTGCTTTGTATAACTGAAGCATAACTTCTCTACATATGTGTTCAATTCATCTTGTATTAACTGACAATCAATTCCTCCTTTTGTAATATTTGTTCATGAGATGCAGGCATCACCGGTAAGGCCAGCATTTGTTATATTTCCCTAATTGCCCCTGAATGGAGTGTCATGCTTGGCCATTTCAGAGGGCAGTTAAGAGGCAGCCACTTTGCTGTGGATCTTGAGTCATATGTAGGCCAGATCAAATAAGGACATCAGATTTTCTTCCCCAAAAGCCATCAGTGAGCTAGATGGGTTTTTATGATAATTAGCAACTGTTTCGAGGTCTCTATTATGGACTAGGTTTCAATCCCAGATTTATTAGTTGAATTCAATTCAATATGACATTTGAAGCCATATCTCCCAAACATTAGTCTGAGCTTATTTGTTCAGTGGCAATTAGATTAATACCGTGTCATGATGTTCAGCAGTTTATTTTTAAAGTGGTCATCACTTCCCTAAAGTTGCAAGGTTTTCTTGAAGCCTGTGTTTAACAAACTGATATTCACATATGGATTCAGTATCAAAAGACTTGCCAATGTAGCATTAGGGCAGAATCTAACTCTTTAGTTTGAAAGCCTTCCACCAAATCACTCAATAACTAATAAGGTAAATAATGAATTACAAGCACTGCTCACCAGAAAGGAACTTAGGTCCTTTTTATATTAATAGGCTGTTCAGACATGTTATTGTGTACACCAGGAGCAGGTGGGACTTGAATTAAAGGTAAGCACTCTACTACTGTGCCACAGTATCCCTTTTCTGTTGTGTGTGATAGATACATTTAAACAAATTGTTCAAATGTGTTGTGACAAAGATCCCAACTCTTAAATACAAAGTCCAACAAACACCAGTTGCTTTCAATCAACATTGGAGCTATTCTAGTTGATCTATAAAGGGACCTAAATTCCAAGGTTACACTTATGAACAGCTGAAATCTGAGGCCCACTGTCTCATTGAAATATATAAATGACTAAGTCAGCTCCTGGGAACAGGTTGGCTGGTCTGTTCTTCTTTCAACCAGAGAGCAGGCCACATTGGAGGGATATTGGGATCATATTTGAGGATTTTAAAAATTCTACCATCTCCCCTGAACCCTTATATTTGGAGTTCAGATTCACTCCAAGGTTTCTGGTAAACAAAAACAAGTCATGCCTTCCTCGCTTTATGTACACTCAACCAAAAACGATGAGAGCCAGGTAAGTGGAAACTGAATGAGCAGCTCAGTTCATCTTCAGTGGAGTTACCCAATATTATAACTGAACTGGTTGGCCATTCCCAAAGCATAGAATTTGCACAGTTTCATTAAATCTTCTCTTCAAATCCCTCTTATTACAGACAATTTCCAAAAGATCAGCTTGCACTAAAGCAATCTTCACATGGGTTGGTTTACAGCCACTTTCTGCCTTCTTACAGAAAAGAGAGAAATGTTCAGGTGCCTACACAGTAAATAGCAACACTTCAGACAAAGTTGATCAGCTGGAACAAAGCAAATTTGAAACAATCAAGGTACAGTATATATTTTCAATGTGCATGCTATTCCTATTCATTCTGTCAGGCTGTGTTATAACTTTTTGCATTAAGGATCAGAATCTTCTGTTCTCCGAGGAGACGAGAAGAAAAGCAGGCAGGGGAACTTAATACTCATACATTTTTATTGCCTTTATGGAAATTCGCTGCAGGTGAAATTGTAATGCATTGCTAAAAAAAAACTACACTAGCAATACCATAGCCCATGTTGCTACAGAAAGCTACCAATGTTCACATCCAAATAGAATAGAGAGAGAAAGGAAACCAGTGTCGAGATTTAATCATTCTCCTTCCCCAGTAAAGATCTATCAATGTAAGTGTGAGATGTCTGTGTCCTCGAAACACATCTCATGAGCCCAGCATTGGTGATGAATTAAAAAGAATGGAGATGAGGCAAAAGTGAAATTCTAGGAATTATCTGATCACAAATACTGTAGATAGACAACACTGTTTGCTGGCAAAAACCCAACCATCCTTAAAATCCTGCTGTTTTTCTAACCTTTCTAACAGCCATTTGTAGGATGTGGGTGCTGCTAACTAGGCCAGCATTTATTATCCATCCCTAATTGTCCCCTGAGCTGCCTTTTTGAACTACTGCAAAAAATGCACTATTGGTAGACCCACAATGGTGTTAGGGAAGAAGTACAAGAATTTTGACCCAACGACACTGAAGGAATGGCTCTATATTTCCAAGTCAGAATAGTGAGTGACTTGGAGGGGAACTTACAGGTGGTGGTTTTCCCATTTATCTGCTGCCTTTGTCCTTTCAGATGGTAGAGGTCACAGGTTTGGAAGGTGCTGTCAGGGGAGCCTAGGTGAGTTATTACAACTAAGCACACAATTAGCATATATTATCTCAAGCATGCAAAGGAAAATAACTTCAATAGCAAATTCCTAAATGTGATTGTTGGGCTATTGACAAATATACCACAGTAAATACAGAGGTGGCTACAGGTTAGAGACAGACCTGAGAAATTCAGGTTTGTGAGAGTTAATTTCTGAGACTGTGTAAACAGCACCTCACATCACAATAGTACAAGGGAACAGATGACTGAGGCTTGGAAGGAGAATGACCGTGGCTTCAACAATAAAACCTTACCATGTGAAGTTTCATATAATTCCTTAGTATATAATAATCCGCTTCTTGTTTGAACATGCCAAGAATTCAGTAATCCTTCTAAAGCTAGACTAACATCCAACAAGATCCACAAGCAAGGGAAAAAATAATGTAGAAGTTAGGATAGACCAGGATATTGAACTTTCTGATAGCTGTTTAGTCGTCCTAGTGGTTCCAAATTCCAGTTTGGAAAAACTACACATTTGACAAAGTAGAGCAGGTTTTTCATCACAATGTGCAAAGCAACTTCAGTATTAGTGGAAAAGTGTATTTACTAAAGTATTGGATGGTGGACAAGGGAGGGCCTCCAGATGTTATTTATTTAGCCTTCAGTAAATGTTTGATAAATTTCCACATGACTGCCAACTGAGAGCACGTGCAGATACTATTGAGAATTGAACTTCATCAGAGTCTCATAACACAATTGCTGAGGAGTAGGGGAATTCTGGAATTGGCCTCACCTTACTCCAATTCCAGCTGAATTTGGGTGGCTTAGTGGCACAGTACCTAGCACTGCTGCCAAGGACCTGTGTTAAACAATAGTCTTAGGCAACTGTCTCTGTGGAATTTGCATGTTCTCCTTGTGTCTCTAGGGGCTTCCTCTGAGTGTTTCAGCTTCCTCCCACAGTCCAACGATATGCAGGTTAGGTGGATTGGCCACACTAAAAATTCCTGATGAAGGGCTTTTGCCCGAAACGTCGATTTTACTGCTCCTCGGATGCTGCCCGAACTGCTGTGCTTTTCCAGCACCACTCTAATCTAAACTCTGGTTTCCAGCATCTGCAGTCATTGTTTTTACCCACACTAAAAATTCCCCTGTAGTGTCCAGAGCTGTGCAGGTTTAGTGAGTAAGCCATGGCAAAAACCCCATGTAGGGTTACAGGCATGGAACGAGTTGGGTGGAATGGATTAAATGGCCTCTTTCTGCACTGTTGGGTTTACATGATTTAAATTGAAGAATCTGTCTGTGTGGAAGAGTGAAAAATGTCAACTCCTTTTGTCTATACTTACCATAATACTTTAATTAGTTTCCATAATTACATGTATTTTGAATTTATTCATTTTGAAATCAAGAAACAAAGGTTTAACAAAATATATTGTAATACTCCTGAAAACAAAATATCATTCTGGAATGAATATGCATTATTGAAATTATTCCATTGTTACAAATCTTAATTTAAAATGTATATATATTCTGTCAGAGTTTAGAGAATTTGAAGTTGCCTGATTTCTGTTCAGGCTTTGCTAAAAAAAGAAACTTCTTTAGCTGCTATCTGACACTTGGTGCAAGCCATGTTCATGTTTTGAAAAGTGTCACTCTACTATCACCTGGAATTCTTTCTCAGTTTTGAAACTTTTGGAAGACTCACTTGTATTTGCATCAGTTCTGCTAGTTTTTGAAATATCCCTTCAGAAAGCATTTGACTGTGTTGAGGATAACTCTTCCTCAAAGAATCAAAAATATATTAAAGCTGACAGCAACTGCAAGATTTTAAGCATCAATCTGTTGGAATGATGCCAGATCAGAATCCCAAAATATTCAGACATTTTTACTTTAAAAAATCACAAATGTGAATGTAAATTCAGTGACTGTCTGGCAAAGTCCCATGGGAAGCTCATGAAATGTCACACCTGTAAAATGTCAGGGAAATGTCAAATAGGGATAAGGTTAACATGAAGAGATGATGAGGGAACCGACTATATCCTCTCTCAGCAGATAGCTACCTTTTGAAGACATGTCTGCTTTACTCTTCAGGAATATATAAAAAGACTGACTGTGATACTAGTCTGTGTGCTATTGGCCAGACATTCTAGCATGTGGATTAATGTGTCAGAGTCACAACTTTGAGAACAGTCATTTAAAACTCCCCTCATTACGGGTAAAAGATACTGAAAGTCTGAGATAGCAGTGAAGACATGTCATCTTGAACATTTAAATAGTATCTGAATGAGCACTTAAAATGCCAGGGCATAGTTGTTAATAATCACACAACATCAGGTTATAGTCCAACAGGTTTATTTGGAAGCACTAGCTTTCCGACTGTTGCTCCATCAGGTGATTGTGGAAAATCACTAAATGAAGGAGCGGTGCTCTGAAAGCTAGTGCTTTCAAATAAACCTGTTGGACTATAACCTGGTGTTGTGTGATTTTTAACTTTGTCCAACCCAGTTCAACACTGGCACCCCAAGTCAGGGCACGGTAGGATATTGGCCAAGCACAGGTAAATGAGAGTTGTGTAGTTTAGTTTTTGTTAGTCAGCATTGACATGGAGGCAGAAGGTGGAGGTGGGTACTGCAGATGCTGGAGATTAGAGTCAAGATTAGAGTGGTGACTGAAAAGCACAGCAAGTCAGGCAGCATCTGAAGAGCAAGAAAATTGACGTTTCGGGCAAAAGCCCTTCATTAGGAATGCCCTTCATCATCTCTATAGAGGCAGAAGGGCCTGTTTCTGTGCTGTGTGACTGACTGTGTTAATGTTACTGGTGTCAGCCAATAACATCCTCAAAATCGTCTTTTATGTACTTAATGAACAAACCAGGAAATGCTCTGTAGTTTGGAGGAGTGAGTGCAGTTCAGGCCAAGGTGCTAATGGGCAAGGGACTGCATGTGAGAGAACAGTAAAGATTAAAAATTCAGTTGTCATTAGAGATTCCATAGTCAGGATGATAGACAGGGTTCTATGACCACCATCATGAATCCTGTGCAGTGTGCTGTCTCTGAGGTGCCAGGGTAAATGACATCATGGGGAGGGTGCAGATTGTTCTCCAAGTAGAATGTAGTGAGCCCGAAGTTTTAGATACATGTCCACATAAATAGCATAACGAGTGAGTGACCAAGTTGTAATGTATGACTTAATGGTAGCAGTCTCTGAATAGGAAGTTAAATGTACATCTAAAGGTATGAGTTAGGAGAATGGGCTTCAGAGTCAGGGACAAGACGTGGTATTTATGAAGGTAAGTTTATACTTCAACAGGACAGGAACCAATAGCCTAGTCAGAGGGTGTTTTAGTGAGGTTGGTGAGAGTTACAAGGAAATTGGCAGATAGATGAGTATCTGAGAATAAGGTGTGATACTGTTGGATGACGGTTAAGGGAAAGGAATAGCTCGTAATTGGACACGAGTGGGCTAAGACATACTACAAGGAATACATAGGCAAGTTTGCAATTTGTACATGAAAATGTATAATCTGTGGTGAATAAAGTTGGAGAGTGACAAGCACAAATGTGATAACATGAAGTAGTGATACTAATGGAAACATGGCTTGAAGTGTTGTGTCAGATTTGAGTCTGATCTAATTTTCATCTTAATATTTAATTTTTGTATCTGTATTTTAATTAATTACCCCTTTTTAATAAAGTAACTTTCAGTCATCATATAATAAATTTTATCTTGTTTAAAGTTTAAAGCTGTGTTTCTAGTATTTGTTAAATTGAAGCATTTTATAATTAAAAGTGGGCTAATCCTTACTTGAGGCAAGTCATCATTGCATTGGAGGCAGTTCAGTGAAGGTTCAGGAGATTAATTCCAGAGATGAAGAGTTTGTCTTACAACAAAGAGATTAAGCAGTTTAGGCCAATACTCCCTAGAGTTTAGAAGGATGAGGAGAGATCTAATTACAGTATATAAGACGCTAAAGGAATTGACAAAGTAGACAGAGAGCGGAGATTTCCCCTTGTGGGACAATCTAGTCAAGAAATAATAATTTTAGGCTAAGTGGTAGCAGATTTAAAATGGAGAGGAGGGTAATTTACTTCTCTCAAAGTGTGAATTTGCAGAATTCGCTACCTTAGAGTGAAATGGATGTAGGAACATTGATTAAATTTAAGAAGGAGATAGATTTTTCATTAGTAATGGGTTGATTGCTTGTGGACAACAGTCAGTAAAATGGAGTTGAGGTGAAGATAAGATCAACCATAATCATATTAAATGTTGGAGCAGGCTCGAGAGGCTGAATTGCCTACCTCTGCTCTGAACTGTTATGTTCACTTTGAGGAAATGCCTGGCATATAATCACAACACAAAGGGTGCGAAGGGCTTAATGAAATGTGCTCAGGAACTCTCTCTCACACACACACTCCTACTGACCAATACACTCATACAGACCTCTCATACACTTACACGCACACTCTCACACTCACACATGCACTCTCTCACAGACTTATAGCCCTTTACACTCACGCTCAAACACATACACATACTGTCTCACAGATATTCATAACCACTGCACCCCACCACCACACATATAAGTTTGTGGGGTGAATTTGTACTTGCAGAATTACATTTTACTTTGCTCAAAAACTGCATGAATCCATTTAAGATTCTGTAAAACCATTTTTTAGATTAGAATCAGTCTGTACACTGTGGCACAGACAGTGTCATACTAGGCAGCTCACACCTTAAGTGCTGGGCTGAAATGACACCAATTGTTAAAGTTCACTTGAGTATGTAACTTTTAAATGTTCTGCGATTTACATATGAAAGAACTGGAACCAACATGCTCATTCTAAAAGATGAGAGACTTAACAAACAATCTAGATCTTTCTCAATGTATAATTTTAGTTACATCACGGTGTTAACTTTTGCTATAAATTCTGTCTTATGACACAGAACCACCTGATGAAGGAGCAGCGCTACGAAAGCTAGTGCTTCCAAATAAACCTCTTGGACTATAACCTGGTGTTGTGTGATTTTTTAACTGTGGTCAGGAAAATGTTTTTGATAAATATCTTCCTGGCCCAATGATAAAGAAGATGTTATCAGACAGGGTGCTGGGGACTGAGGTGAGCAAAAGTCAACCATGTTTCTCTGCGGGAAATGTTCAAAATTTAAACTACTGATGCAGAAAAGCAAGGAATAGTCTAAAGTAGAAAAATAAATTGGAAGAGGGTAATTTCAATAGAATGAGATAAGATCTAACTAGAGTTAAAAAAAAATGAATAACAAGAGAAAGAGTAACACACAGTAGGTGATCTTTAAGGATGGGATGTTTTAGATGCATTCCAAGAAGGGGTAATGAAATGCGAACCAATGTCATTATTTCCCAGATAATGAGAGACATAGAAAACATAAGACCATAAGGCATAGGAGCAAAAATTAGGCCATTCAGCCCATTGAGTCTGCTCCACCATTCAATCATTGCTGATAAATTTCTCAACCCCATTCTCCTGCTTTCTCCCCGTAACCCTTGATCCACTTTACAATCAAGAATCTATCTCCATCTTAAATATACTCAATTACCTGGCCTCCACAACTTTCAGTGGCAATTAATTCCATAGATTCACCACACTCTGGCAAAAGAAGTTTCTCTTTATCTCCATTCTAAGGCTGTGCCCTTGGAACTTAGTCTCTCCTATCAATGGAAACATCTTCCCAACATCCACTCTGTCCAAGGCATTTAGTATTCTGTAAATTTCAATTAGATTCCCCTTCATCCTTCTAAACTCCATTGAGTATAGACCCAGAGTCTCAAACGTTCCTCATCGGTTAAGCTGTTCATTCCTGGAACCATTCTTGTGAACCTCCTCTGAAAACACTCTAGGGCCAGTACTTCCTTCTTGAGATATGGGGCACAATACTCCAAATATAGTTTGACCAGAGCCTTATAAAAACTCAGAAGTACATCCCTGCTTTTATGTTCAAGTCCTCTCCAAATAAATGTCATCACTGAATTTGCCTTCCTAACTACTGACTCATCTTGCAAATTTACTTTGAGAGAATCCTAGACTAGAACTCACAAGTCTCTTTGCACTTCAGACTTCTGAATTTTATCCCCATTTAGAAAATAGTCCATGTCGCTATTCTTCTTACCATGGTGCATGACCTCACACTTTCCCACATTCTACTCCATCTGCCACCTCTTTGCTTACTCTCCTAACTTGTCCAAATCCTTCTGCAGCCACCATGCCTCCTCAATGCTACTGTCCCTCTTCCTATCTTTATTTTCTTTTCAAACTTAGCCATAAGCCCTCAGTTCCTCCATCTAGATCATTTATTGTATAAAGTTAAAAGTTGTGGTCCCAACACTGATCTTGGTGGAACAGGCTGCCACCCTGAGAAGGACCCTTCTATCTCCACTCTCTGCTTTAACACGACAAAACAAATAAAGAATGTCTGACACGTCATACAAATTCTTCCAGTGAGAACAAAATCAAACACAATAAGGTGAGAGGGGAAATGAAGAGGAAATAGGACTGGAAAACTTAAAATATGAGAATAAAATACCAGTTAATGTAGAATGGAACTCAAAATTCTATGACCAGCACATAAATAGTAAGTAGATGGTAAAGAATGGAATGAAGTCTATTAGGAAACAAAATGGGTGATATACTCTTAGCTGTACAACACAAGGTTAGAATACCTGTTGAGCACTTTGCATTTGCACAGAAGAGGAAGCTAACAAAATAACCCAGAAACAGAAATAGTAAAGGCAATGGATGAGGTAAAAATTGGAAAGCAGGCTGCTCACAAAAGTCTGGCTATGCTTATGAGTGGATGGATTGTCTGGTCCAGATGGCTTGCATCTTTAAGTTTTTAAGGATCCTGCAGGGACAGATGATGGAAGGGCTCATCATAATCTTCCTATTTTCACTAGATCCAGGGAAAGAATCCAGAAGTTACCAGTGTGACAACTATGACACACCTACTCAAGTAAGGGAGTTGGTGCACTGGTAGTAATAACAGGCCAGTTAGTTTTTCAGTGATGGGTAATATTTTAGAAATAATAATCAGAAAAAGTCAACAGATGCTCAGAATTGTAAAAATGTGACAGCAAAGGAGGAAGCAATTTGGCTGATCTTTTCTCTACTGGAATTTTGAAGCAGTCCACAATGTACCACAATTTCTCTCTACACAGCCCTATAAATTTCCTCTCTTCAGATAACTATCCAATTCTGTTCTGAAAGAAACAGTTGAACCTCCTTTCACCACATGCTCAGGCAGTGTTTTCCAGGTCTGAACCACAGGAGAAAGTGAGGACTGCAGATGCTGGAGATCAGAGCTGAAAATGTGTTGCTGGAAAAATGCAGCAGGTCAGGCAGCATCCAAGGAGCAGGAAAATTGATGTTTCGGGCATGAGCCCTTCATCAGGAATAGAGGCAGGAATAGACGTCGATTCTCCTGGATTCCTGAAGAAGGGCTCATGCCCGAAACGTCGATTCTCCTGCTCCTTGGATGCTGCCTGACCTGCTGTGCTTTTCCAGCATACATTTTCAGATCTGAACCACACCCTGAATAAAAATGTTTCTCTTCATGTCATTTTTTTTCTTTTATCAATCATCTCAATCTGCCATTTGATTTTCAATCCTTCCATGGATGGGCACGGTTTCTCTCTGTCGACTCAGTCCAATTCTCTCATGATCTTGAAATCTCAAATCACAACCCAGTCTTCTTCGAAGAGAACAAGGTTTTAGGTCAGTGTGGTGCTAGAAAAGCACAGCAGGTCAGGCAGCATCTGAGGAGCAGGAAAATTGACGTTTTGGGCAAAAGCCCTTCATCAGGAATAGAGGCAGGAAGCCTCTAGGGTAGAGAGATAAATGGGGGGGGGGGGAGGGGGAGTGAGGCTGGGGAGAAGGTATCAAAAAGTATGGGGTGAATGGGGTTGGGGATGGAGGTGATAGGTCAGAGGGGAGGGTGGAGTGGATAGGTGGGAAGGGAGCTTGGCAGGCAGGACAGGTCATGAGGACAGTGCTAAGCTGGAAGTTGAAACTGGGGTAAGGTGGGGGGGGGGGGGGTGGAATTGAAGAAACTGGTGAAGTCCACATTGATGCCCTGGGGTTGAAGTGTTCTGAGGCAGAAGATGAGGCATTCTTCCTCCAGGCGTTGAGTGGTGAGGGAGCATCAATGGAGGACGCTGAGGACCTGCATGTCCTCAGCAGAGTGGGAGGGGGAGTTGGAATGTTGGGCCACAAGGTGGGGGGTGGGGGGGGGGGGGGGTGAGGTTGATTTGTGTGGGTGTCCCAGAGATGTTCCCTAAAGCGCTCTGCAAGGAGGCATCCAGTCTCTCCAGTGTAGAAGAGACTGCACCGGGAGCAGCAGATACAATAAATGACATTGATGGATGTGCAGGTGAAACTTTGGGGCCTTGGATAGTGGTGAGGGAGGAGGAGTGGGCGCAGGTTTTGCAATTCCTGCGGTGGCAGGGGAGGGTGCCAGGATGGGACGTTTGTTTGTTGGGGGGGGGGCGTGGACCTGACCAGGTAGTCACAGAGGGAACAGTCTTTGCGAAAAGCAGAAAGGGGTGGGGAGGGAAATATATATCTGGTGGTGGGGCCTGTTTGGAGGTGGTGGAAATGTCAGTGGATGATGCAGTTAATGCGAAGGTTGGTAGGGTGGAAATGAAGACCTGGGGGGTTCTGTCCTTGTTACGGTTGGAGGTTTGGGGTTTGAGGGCGGAGGTACGGAATGTGGATGAGATGTGTTGGAGGGCATCTTCAACCACATGAGAAGGGAAATTGCAATCTCTAAAGAAGGAGGCCATCTGGTGTGTTCTGTGGTGGAACTGGTCCTCCTGAGAGCAGATACAGCAGAGGTGGGGGAATTGGGAATATGGGATGGCATTTTTGCAGGGGGTAGGGTGGGAAAAGGTGTAATCCAGGTAGCTGTGGAAGTTGGTGGGTTTGTAAAAATTGTCAGTGTCAAGTTGGTCGTCATTAATGGAGAAGGAGAGGTCCAGGAAGGGGAGGGAGATGTCAGAGATGGTCCAAGTGAATTTAAGGTCGGGGTGGAATGTGTTGGTGAAGTTGATGAACTGCTCAACCTCCTCGCTGGAGCAGTCATCAATGTAACGGAGGAAGAGGTGGGGAATGGTGCCGGTGTAACTACGGAGGATGGACTGTTCTACGTAGCCGACAAAGAGACAGGTATAGCTGGGGCCCATATAGGTGCCCATGGCTACCCCTTCAAAGAGAACAACCCTAGTCTATCCAATCTATTCACAGAACTGAAGTTCATCTTATCTGAAATTATTTTCCTGAATTGTTTTGCGTCCTCTTTATTCGCATCACATCCTTATTAAAGTGTTGCCCAGATCTGGCACAATATTTAAGTTGAAATCAAACCAGTGTCTCATTCAGGTAAAACTTAATGTCCTTGTTTTTATATTCTATGTCCCCACTTATAAAACCCAGGACCTCATATGCTTTCTCAACCAGGCTCACCATCTTCAATTATCTCTTTATTCCTGAAGAAGGGCTCATGCCCGAAACATCGATTCTCCTGCTCCTTGGATGCTGCCTGGCCTGCTGTGCTTTTCCAGCAACACATTTTCAGCACCATCTTCAATGACTTTCCACAAATAGCCCCAGTTCTCTGCTCCTGTATCTGTTTGAGAATTGCATTCTCTCTTTTCATTCTTCCAATCAAAATAAGATACTTCTCTGCATTAAATTTCATCTTCCAGTTGTTTACTCACTCTGCCACACTGTATTCTCTTGACATCTATCACTACATCTTCACGGATGACAATCCATAAAATTGTATTTCGTTCACCCAAATCAAAGCTATTCATATGAATCAGAAAATCAGGGATCCTAACACTGACACAAAATCCTATACAATATGCATTCCAGCAAACAGCTGTTCACCATTAGTCTGCTTTTGTTACTTCGTTAATTTTGTATCCATGCTGTTATTCCATGGGGTCTATCTTTGCTGACCAGCCTCTCACATGGGACCTTGTCAAATGCCTTTGGCAGTCTTGGTTTTTCATTCACTCATGGGATGTGGGCATCACTGGTTGGGTCAGCATTTATTGCCCACCCATAGATGCCCTTCGAAGGTGGTGGTCAACTGTCTTCTTAAAGTGCAGCATCCATGTGATCTAAGTGGATCTACAATGTCGTTATGGAGGGAGTTCCAGGATTATGTCATGTTCAGTTGTTCTGTACTGTATTTAGTTATAAGAGTCTGGTAACTATGCTCAATGTGCTTGATTGACTAAGCCTGACTTTAGATGTAGGGCATAAACTATTTGTAAGGAGTTCTGTTTTATTGTTTTGATTTGAGACCAAGCACTAAACCCAGCAGGTTTGATGTTTCTTAGTCTTTGAATTTGAATTAGAGACAAAGGACGTGTGGCAACATCCTACAATATCTTGGCACCAGTGGGAATTCCCTAGTGCAGCTGGACTCTCGTTCAACAGTGTAATTAGTATAGGCACTCCTTGGGCCCATGCAGTGCAGGCCCGCAGTACATACATCAAATAAGTTGATATAGTAACAGCCCCTGCTGCTTGCAGGGCACATCCTGATGCAGCCCTTTCCAAGAGCAGTGTACTTGCGCTAAGCCCCTTCCCAGCATGTGGCACCTGTGCTTGCCTCCTTATCAATACAGGGCACTTGCCGTTGGCTCCTTCCCAGTATAGGGTGCCAGTAGTAGCACCCTTCTGAACAAACAGCACCAAACTGGCATAGGGCACCTGCACCAGGTCCCTACATAGCCTAGGGCACTACATGAGCCATGCCCAAAGTGATAGACACAATATTTCCAGTTCATGCTACCCATCATGCATCAGTGTAATTTCAGTGCCAATTTTTTTGACTACACTTTTACAGAATGTCTTAGAAACATTTCACTGAATATATGATTTATCAACTTACATATATAACCTACTGTTTTATGTTCATGGCAAAGGTTCATATTATCATTGGTGTCCATAAGTACCTGTAAAGTCTAGCGATTATTTTCTTGTAATGCAGTAAATGTTCTGTATACTCAGTGAACACTAGAGGTCACTCACTCCACAGGCAGTGGCTAAGACAGAGAGCAATGCAATAGGATGATTGTTTCCTGAAGGTTTATAGTTAGTGACAGGCTGCTACCACACAGCTTTGAAATGTCAGCTCAATTTTGCCAAATGAAAAGTTGATTTCTAGGAGCCACGGCATAAAGATGGTAACTGTAAATGTGTGTGTATTCAACAATGCCAGAAGGGTAATGTATCCTGTGCACTGCAACCAGACTCTGTGGATTCTAAGTCAAAAAATATCACTTTACATAGAAAGGTGAAGCAAACTTTTAAATGAACTTAACTTTCCTAAATTCACTTCTATATGAATACAGCAGTTAAGTTTTTAACCCTAATCACTCAACTTTTAAAATTGGGTGTGACTAGCTGGGCTACTCCTTAATTGCCCTTGAGAAGATAATGGTGCCCTCATGAACCACTGCTTCTATAAGGCATAGTGACAGCCACAGGTCTGTTTGGGAGGGAGCTCCAAGACTTTAACCCAGTAACACCAACGGAATAGCAATATATTCCCAAGTCTTGGTGGGGAAGTTGAATGTGGTGGTGTTCCTATGTATCTGCTGCCCTGGTTCTTCTAGATGGAAGTGGTCATGGGTTTGGAAGGAGTTGCAAAAGTTTGTCCCTCACTTTAAAAGTTAAGTATTTTCGTTTTTAACTCTGAAGAGTATTTGTTGTGAGTCGTTTAAAGACTGGATTTCACAAGAAGAGAGTTTATCTGGGGGAGGGAGGAACACACCCTGTTACAGGATGGAAAATATATAAAAATAATATTAAAAAATAATCAGTTATGTTACAGACAGAAGAGGAGAACCACAACTTTATCTCTCCCTCTTGCCTGTGAAAGAGTCAAAGAAGGAGAGATTCAATGGTAAAAAGGGTGACAATGTGAATTAAAAATTACAACAAGAAATAAAAGTGTAGCTTAGTGTAAATGACAAGAACAAAATTAATACCAGCTCTTTGCTAGCTGAAATAATGCCACCAGTGGGTTGCAATTAGAATCTGTTGAACTCAATGTTGGATCCAGACAGTGATAAAATGCCTATTCAAAAGATCAGGATCTATGGGGTTTCAAGTTTTTATTGACCTTCATTGATAAACTACAGAACTGCTTTCCATAGATTTCCACGTTGGAGTGGTGGAAAGGCTTGAATGTTTCTTTAAGCCTGGGGCTATTGCTCCTGGAAGGGACATCCATGATGGTAAGGTTGGAGGGGAGGAACCACTACAAAGTGCAATCTAAAACAAGTTCTCAATGGTGATCGAGACGGAAGATACTTGTGTGATATCAATGACTGTTTTCTCTTGAGCATCAGAGGCTGAGGGGTGACCTTACAGAGGTTTATAAAATCATGAGGGGCATGGATAGGATAAATAGACCAGGTCTTTTCCCTGGAGTGAGGGAGTCCAAAACTGGATGGTATAGGTTTAGGGTGAGAGGGGAAAGATATAAAAGGGACCTAAGGGACAACTTTTTCACACAGAGGATGGTGCATGTATGGAATAAGCTATGAGAGGAACTGGTAAAGGCCAGTACAATTACAACATTTAAAAGGCATCAATGGGTTTATGAATGGGAAGGGTTTAAAGGGATATGGGCCAAGTGTTGGCAAATGGGACTAGATGAGGTTAGGATATCTGGTTGGCATGGGTGAGCTGGACTGGAGAATCTATTCCATGCTGTACATCTCTATGAATCTATGACTACGACAGAGAATGAAGTCAGAAACAGCAGGGAGATACCAAATGGTCAGGATTTCTTTGCTTCTGGAACTGGAGTTACCTTCTGTCATGGATCTTGTGTCGATATGCAACAGCATTCCCATGTTAAAAGATGTCCTACACAAGGCATCAACCTATAGGAAATCAACATTACCCCAATACACAACACAAGCCCTGTGATGATTAGAGACAAGTGATGGGATAGAAATGAGAGATCTGGAATTCCCTCACTTGGGACTGTTACATAAGCAGTGGAGTTTAACTCAGTTGTTTTGCTCTTGGAATAGTAACAGGCTGCTTTTTTCAGGATCTGTTCAGCTCACCTGCATCAGGAAGAGGCTAGAACAGATGCCCTAAAAATAGTTTGTCCCATGATTGGAAAACCTCATGTGCATCTATGCACAGTCTGAAAACCAAAGTTAAGCTCAATTTTGGAGCCTGGAATGTATGAACCCTCATGGTTAATGAGCAAAACAATCACCCGAAATGAAGAACTGCCATTGTTGCCTGTGAGCTCAGGCACTTCAACATTGATATCACTGCTGTACAGGAGACTTGAAGAGCATCCTTTTTTTTGGATGAAAACCCGAGAATTCACAAAATAGATTAGATTAGATTACTTTTTAGATTAGATTAGATTACTTACAGTGTGGAAACAGGCCCTTCGGCCCAACAAGTCCACACCGACCCGCTGAAGCGCAACCAACCCATACGCCTACATTTACCCCTTTACCTAACACTATGGGCAAGTTATCCTGGCCAATTCACCTAACCTGCACATCTTTGGACTGTGGGAGGAAACCGGAGTACCTGGAGGAAACCCATGCAGACACGGGGAGAACGTGCAAACTCCACACAGTCTGTCGCCTGAGTCGGGAATTGAACCCAGGTCTCCAGCGCTGTGAGGCAGCAGTGCTAACCACTGTGCCACCGTGCCACTCACTATGCATGGTATTGGCTTCCCTATCAAAAATGAACTCATCACCAACTCTTGGAGCTCCTTTTTGACATCAATGATCACCTCATGACTCTCTGTCTACAACTTGCCATTAGCCAGCAGGCAACAGTCATGAGTGTCGATGCTTCACCCTCCATGGACACCATTCATACCAACATCCTGAAGGAAGATAGAAGTGTCATCTTTGGAGACTTCAAATAATGCACAATTCTGGAAACTAACCATCTGAAAAGAAGGAGACATGAATTGCAACACCATTAGGATTCTCCCACTCACCAAATGTTCTGAACAGCAGCTGTTCATCACCAACACTTTGATCTGCCAAAAAAAAGACAAGTTCAAAACTCCTTGGAGATATCCACAATCAAACCAGATTGACTATATCATTGTTTAATCCCAAGAGCAAAAGGAGGTCCCCATGACCAAAGCGACGACAAATGCAGACAACTGCTGGACAGATTATCGGGTCATCTGCTCCTCAATATCCATCAAATGCCACCAGAAGCAGCTGAAGATGAAGAAACAGTTCCGCAAAAAAGCTCAATATTGAGCAACTTCAGGAGCCATACCAACTAGCAAACATCCAACAATACCTTCATCAAAATCTCCAGGGCTCATTTTAATGGAGTGGAGAAAATCTGGAAAGAGCTGAGTCATCTCATGCTGTGAAAAAACCATCAGCTGAAAGACCAGAAAACATCAAGAGTGGTTTGACGTGAATAACCACAAGATCCAAGATCTCATGGACAAGAAAAGGAAAGGTCTCTGAGTCTGGCAAAACAACATCACCAGCGAAGCAAAGAGAAAAACTCTTCAAATAACAAAGGTGAAGTTCCAAAAAAGAATTAGGGAAACCAGGAACCAATCGTCAGCTGAGAAAGCAAGACTCACAGGGTTTCATCAGTGTCACCAAGGCAATACACAGACACCACATCCTTGGCTTCAAACTAATGGAGAAGAAGGATGGTACCCTTTTGAGAGATGGGGAAAACATTAGATCTGATGGAGAGAACACTTCAAATAACTCTTAAACAGTGACATAATTATTAACAAGTGCATGTTTGAGGAAATTCCACAGCTCTCCATCAAAGATGATCTTTAACTCCCATCTAAGTGGCACGGTGGCACGGTGGCACAGTGGGGGTGGCACGGTGGCACAGTGGTTAGCACTGCTGCCTCACAGCGCCTGTAGACCCGGGTTCAATTCCCGACTCAGGCGACTGACTGTGTGGAGTTTGCACGTTCTCCCTGTGTCTGCGTGGGTTTCCTCCGGGTGCTCCGGTTTCCTCCCACAGTCCAAAGATGTGCGGGTCAGGTGAATTGGCCAAGCTAAATTGCCCGTAGTGTTAGGTAAGGGGTAAATGTAGGGGTCTGGGTGGGTTGCGCTTCGGCGGGTCGGTGTGGACTTGTTGGGCCGAAGGGCCTGTTTCCACACTGTAAGTCAAGTCTAAAAAAGTGTGGCAGAATTTGAGGCTTCCATCAGGCACATGAAGAATGGAAAAGCTGCAGGCATTGACAGGTATCCAGTGGAGATTTTCAAAATTGGAGGTGCAGAGTTTACCCAGCATCTCCATTAACTGTTCCTGAAAATCTGGAACAAAGAATAAAACAATGCTGATCTCAGGATGCAGCCAATGCCACAGTCTTCTAAAAAGGTGACAGTTGGAACCACAAAGAAGTGTCTCTACTCTCCAACACCAGGAAGATCATTGACTGCTTCCATTCTCAGGGGAAATCCTTCCTGAAATCCAGTATGGTTTCTGACCAAACCATGGATTTATGAACATGATTTTCACTGCTCAGCAACTCCAAGAAGAGTGACAGAAACAAATCAACTACTTAACAAGGCATTTGCAACCTGACTAAGGGTTCTGACTCAATCGGGAAGTGCTATGGAAATCCTGTCAAAGTCCGGCTGTCCTGTGAAATTAATCAAAATCCACCATCTCCTCCATGGCAATATGTTTCCCACTGATGGTAATATGACAGAATCTTTTGAGGTCAATATAGGTATCAAGCAGGGTTGTGTTATCGCACCCACACTTTTCCACATTTTCATTGCCACTGTTATTCATCTTGTCAAGAACAAGTTTCCTCATGGTGTGAACACTGTCTGAAAGGTGGACAGAAAACTTTTCAACCTCAACCAGTTGAAATACAAGAAGAAAAAAGCACCAACTTCATTTGTGGAATTTCAATATGGGGATAACAATGTCATCTCTGCTCTCTTGTAAGAGAATCTTCAAGCCTCACTTAATGCTTTCATGGAAGCATACTGAAGAATTGGCCTCAGCTTCATCTTCAAGAGGATTTGAATCCTTTACCAACCTGTCCCAGGTCAAGCTCTGGTCCATCCCTCCATTAAGATTAGTGGAGTATTCTCCCAAATGTGTAACATTTCTTCTATCTGGGAAGCTACCTTTGATCTATGACATAAATCAATGCGGAGATTCAACATTGCACTCCATCTGGGAGCACCATTGGATGCCTAATGATGAGAGTTTTCAAAGATTGTGAGATGTGTGACGACACCAAAATCCTGCGTACATGGCAGTCATTCTTCTGACTCGATAAAATGGTTTCGAAACCTGGTCTACATATAGATGCTACCTCAAGATCTTTGAGAAGTACTCTTAATATAGTTTGAAATGGATTCTCAACATAAGCTGGGAGGACAAGCATACTAATATCAGTGCCCTTGAAGCAGCTAACAGAACCAGCAATGGCCCTGGTCATTCAAAATCAACTCCCCATGTGCTGAGGATGCCTGAGTTTAGATTCGATTCCATTCCCTACAGTGTGGAAACAGGCCTTTCGGCCCAGCCGGTCCACACCGACCCTCCGAAGAGTAATCCACCCAGACAATAACGTACCTAACATGTATGGGCAATTTAACATGGCCAATTCACCTGACCTGCACATCTTTGAACTGTGGAAGGAAACTGGAGTACCTAGAGCAAACCCACACAGACACAAAGAGAAAGTGCAAACTCCACACAGTCAGTTGCCTGAGGCTAGAATCGAACCTGGATCCCTGGCACTGTGAGGCAACAATGCTACCCACTGTGCCATCATGCCGCCCCAGTGTTCTGAGTACCAAAGCAAATACTCCAGTCCAATTTGAAGAAGGCACTTGACAAAAGGATAACAAAAGAAGCATTTGAAAGACTCCCTGAAGGCTTCCCTCAAGAAATACAACATAGATGGGAGACCCTCGTTCAGAAAAATACAACTTGGAGGAAATTCTTTGAGAACACCTGTTGGCAAGAGGAATTACAGGAAAGGAACCAGAGATAGGAATGCCAACAATCTCAAGGCCAAACACGAACTCCATCTCCCAGCATCACCTTCCCAATGCCTTGTCAGAGATGTGGCTCCAGGATTTGGCAAGGACCCACCAAACCCATGATCAATGACACAGAATTTCTTAGGGAGACAATCATACTTATTAGCGAGTGACTGCTGAGGACAATAAAAGGACAAAGGTGTCAGAGTAGAAGTGAAATTGAGATTAAGGTGGCAAGGACTGGAACTTAAGAGTAGTGATCATCTAACCTACACTTCGTCTCCCTAATTTTGAGGCGACTGCATTCTGAGCAGTGAATAAAACAAGAAATTCAATCAAGTACAAATACATTTGTGTTTCATTTGGAGGGAATGTTTGAAACTGTGAACACTGGGAAGGATGTAAAGGGTGTGATGGAAAAATGTGGATGATTTAAGAGTAGATTAAAGTGTCACTTGCTTCAGCACGCTAATACAGGATTCCCTATAGGATTTGGAAAAAAATATTAAGACTTCATTTGCTGATTGCAATGTAAAAGATTTAATGGCAGTATTTCGAAGAAGAATGGGGCAACTCGTTGAAAGAGATGGTCGGGTCAATATCACGTGACTACTCATGGGAGATTGCAGTATGCAAATTGGCTGCCACATTTTCTACAACAGTTTTGCACTTAAGTATAACACATTGGCTTCCAAAACACTTTGGGACACAGATTGTTAAAGTCAAATGCTTTCTTTTACCTTCACACTGGGATTTTGTAACACTAAATCTGACATTTTCTTCACAACTGTTGACTGCTTTGTTGATGAAACGTTGGAAATCAATGGACCCACTTTTAGATGACAGTCAAGCTTATTGGCTCAAACGTAGTTTGGAGAATTTTAACTGTGCACTTGCATGTTCCGCCTATGATGTGATCTAGTTTTGAAAAAAACACTTTTCAATAAAAATAATTCTGTCTACTCTTTGAATGAGGAGATATGCGAGATGTAAAATTGGCATTTTATTTAGATTAGAATTATTTTAGATAGGAAAAGTTTTAATACTTTTGAATGAAAAACGCTTCATGGGTATTTTTAGTATGGTTAAGAAAAAGAAAAAATGACTTTTTTGGATATTTGCTTATTAGTAATTATAGTACTGTATTTTATATCATTTTCATAATATGCCTGGTCTAACCACACATGAATAGCGTATGGATGGTGACAATCAAGAAGGGAATTAAACCATGCACTTCCGAAGTGCTCCAAATTATAACACTTTACATTGTTGAGAAACAGAAATCATAAGATTCCTTCATTGATTCAACTGAGTAAAGAACAGCAATGGAAAGGATTAGTCTCAAGTTTTTTTCTGGTTTAGTCTGAAGTTTTTTCAGAGTTACTTCTTTTCACTTGGGTTAGCAATCTTGGTTCTATAACTGGAGTTCAGCACTCTTGGATTAAAAGGGACAATTGGATTTGTTCATCACTATAGTTAGAATAGTTTTCAGACAGATATTGGCTAGGTTGGTGCATAAAGGATGGCCAATTTGTATAAGTACAACTACTTGTGAAACTGAACTCAACAACTAGATCACATCTTCTGGAAATGATGAATAAGCATCAGGGAGATTGGTGATTAAAGGAAAAACTAAGATAAAAAGAGATGCGAAATGTAGAATGACATTTTGGCTTCTTTTCAATCCATGTATTCTCCTCAGTGATAAGAGTAGAATTTGTCATTTACTGTTAATGGTGTAAGCCCTCCAACAGGGCTGGATCTGCCAAGAATGAAAGACTAATCTCCGCCATGCTGCTTTCATGACTAACCCATTGTCAAAATCATAGTGGCATTCAAAATATTGGGGGCAAGATGTTTACTCATTTAAAATCCACACACTTGGACAAAGTTAAAATCCTTTCCACTGTGTGTTCTTGACCTTTTCTGTGAATGCTTTAACTAATTCAGTATAAATATATTAGAGATGCAAGAAAAGACTCTTTGCCTAATGGGGCATTTGGAGTCGGACGGGTTTGTTTGATGTAAACTCAAATAAATGCTTAACCAGCATTGGAAAGCTCACTTGCTGCCTGCTCATACAATGCTGCAATTACAGAATCTGCTTGATTTTTATTTCCGCACAAGTCATATAACTATATCTGGTTGTGTGTAAGATAAGGAGAAAAAAGCTATTTAATCCACACAGTTCATCTTTTTATTTACATCTATACACTGGATATTTTCAGATAGTTTTTCACCTTCCATATTAAGTCTGGTTCCTTAGAGGTTCCTTAGAGGTAATTTATTTTGTAATCTGTGGAAGAAATGTGAAGTCATTACTTCTTAAACTACACTTAAATATTCCCTCACTTAATTATCATTTTCCCTAGCTTTCTTCCCCTGCTTTTACTTCAAAGGATTTCTATGTATTTTTAATCTGATTCTGAAAGATTTGAGCCCTTTTACTGAAAGATTGCAAATTCAAATCTCAACCCTTTTGATAGCTCTTTGTCCCATGACCTTGAACCATCCTTGGCATCTATTAGTCTTTGTTAATAATCCAACTCTGTGACAATAATTAATACATAATCCATTTGTATGAAATTCCAAATGCAACAGCAAACAACACCAGTTAATATGAACATGGTTTAGTTCACATACTAAAAACACACAGCAAAGTCTCATAGCCTTTCACTTTACATATTGGTAAAATGTATTTTGAAAAATTTACTTTTCACCTTCATAATGTAACTAATTTTTCCTGCAATATTGACTCTGCTGTTCTGTTCAGTTTTGTTCTACATTGTCTTTCCATTTGGCACTGGCCCCATTGAATAGGTTTAATTAATAAAACTTTCTTTTTTGATCTTAATCTAGTTTACAAAAAGAAAACAAAAAGAAAGTTCAAATAAGAGATATTAGCCAAATTATCTAATCCATGATGAAATTTTGTTCTCTTGGCTAGGAAAGGGAGAAGGCAAGCAAGAATTTACATATTAAATTGCACTTTGATCTGGAATCTGAGTAAATAAGAAGAAATTAGTGGAACAATAGAGACACAATTGACAAAATTAAGTTTGACTTATGTGAGAAACTTCATCTTTTATTTGATTTTTGACCAATGTTGAATTTTTCAAAAAATGCCTTCACTTATATTATGTTTTACCTACTGCAGTTGTGAGCTTCCAGCTCTAACTAAATGGATATATTTCACAGGACTGAAGAAACGTGGGTTCGGACACAACTGGAGTTCCAAGATCAGTGATTATGGCAAATAATTAGTGTGATCACTCCTCAATGACCTCTAAGATATTGTATTGTAGTTTAATACATTAAAGCATCTTTGTGCTTTGAAGGGATCAATGTGCAAAATATATATAAGCAGTAAGGAACCATGTTTATCAAAAATTAAATGTGTCAAATTTTAAACTTGACTGTGACTAATTTATAATCAGATTGTACAAATAAACAGGTGAAAGTCGGATTGGGCACTGGCGTGAAACAACTAACCGAGGGGGCTTGTGGCACAGTGGTAATATCCCTACCTTTGAGTCAGGAGGTCTGAGTTCATATTGAAATATCTTAAAACAACTAACTGCAACTTGGTTGCTCCTTTTATTTTTGTCCGAAATGACTTAAATAGGAAATAGAATCCGACAAAGGGTAAAACGGTTGCTGGCTGTTATTTTTCATTTGTGTTTCTACCCAAGGGAACCGGGCATTGTGGAGACCTGATGGAATCAACTCCAAGATCTCTAAAAGTGCCTGTGGCCTCAGCATATACCTGGACCCCATCAGGAGCACACACTTACCTCCCGGAGGAGTAGACTTGTATCACAAGGCCTAGGAATAACCTGAAGCAGCCACCTTACCAGAAAATGTGGGAAATGTGTAGGCCTGCAGGTGAGACTGAAACAGCATGGTTTTCAAACCCCCTCCACTGGCAAGCATTCGAGCCATTGAAAACAAAATAAATGAACTTTAAGCCAGACTTACCTTCCATAGGGAACATAGAGACTTCTGTGTACTCTGTTTTCAGAGACATGTCCCATTTCTTCTACACCTGACTGTGCCTTACAACCTGAAGGTTTCTCTATAACAGGAAGGTGCTACCAAAATACCACCAACACCTCCCCCACTGGCTAGAGTGAACATCCTTGACCATAGCTACTCAATCATCAAAGATGTTTACCATTCTATATCCTGTTCCTCCTCCCAAATCACAACACTGTGTTCCTCCTCCCAGTTGATGGGCTGGAAAGCATACATTAGCATCTCAAAAAGGTCTGCTCAAAAAGTTCTGCTCAAAAAGTGACTGGAAAAGATGAGAGCACACAATAGAAGACAGTCTTTTGTAATTGTTCTGGAGGTAGGAGACAGAGAATGTAGATAAATAATGTGCATGTGAGTAACAAGTGACTCAGCTCAGGGGTCTGTCTGGCAGCTCCCTCTTTTTTGCATATTAATTAATCCTTGATGAGTGCCTCCCATTGGGGTTTCTGTCCCTTTAAGAGGTGTGGTCCTGCCTGGAAGAGCTGCCAGCCAGTGTGGTGGCCACAACTGGAACTGCATCCAGTCTGGAGATAGGCTCTACCTATCTGCTTCTGAAAGTATTAGTTAAGTAATTATATGAACTTGTTAAATTGGCTATTGCAGAATAAATAAATAGTATGCTTCCCATATAACAAAAAAAAGAATAATCCTGTGAGTGGCTGATATGAATAGGGCCAGATTAACTGGGGCCACTTAGGCAGGCTGTGCGCTGCTGAAGTGGTGGTGATAGTTATCTGGGTGTTGAGGAGAGAGAGAGAGATAGTGGAGGGCTGTGAGGCCAGGATTGCTGTTGCAAAACTCATTGTCATTGGGGTGGAGGTGAGAAGGATAGACGTGTTCTCTGTGGGCTACAGAATAAGTAGCATCTCTATCATCACCCTTTCCTGTGGCCAGAAGGAAGCTACAAAGGTTTATCGGGCATAACCCTCAAATGGCATATGACACACCTGTCACTGACAAAAGGCCCTTCATTGCCAATTGAAAGGCTTCAATTTGCCTATAGTTAGGAAGATTACCTGCTGATATCTCCAGCATCTCTACCACTGGCAAAATGATAGCAGGAAGGCATCAGGCACTGCTCCTTTCCCTCTCTGAACATGCTCCTTGAGATTCCATCAGCACTGATGGGACCATTTGGCTCATTATGTTGGTGCTGATTTTTTGAAAGAGCCAGCTTTTACAAGGCAAACTAAAAATAAAACAAGAGGAGCAAAGCATGATACCTACAGCACAGAAACCAGCTATTCAGATTAGCTGATTCTTAGGCATAAAAGCCCCCAACCACCTTTCTTCAGAATATCCTTGTACTCCTTGTACAATATAATCATATTGCAAGGCGAAGCAGGTTTGAAGATCTGAATGTCCTACTCCTGCTACTAGATTCTATATTTCCTTTTCTTCCTTCATATATTTATTCAGCTTTCCCTTAAACACCTTAAATGTGTTTACATTATTTTTATCAACTATGCCTTGTGATGGGGAGTTTCATATTACAAGCACATTACAGATCCCTTTTCAATTTATTTGTTGACTGTTTTGTGTTGTAGTACTGATCTCCTGTGCAAGTAGAACATCTTCTCTGCATCTTTTCTATTAAATACTTTTAGCATCTTAACAATCTCTGTTAGATGGATTGCAGCATTGTAGAAGGTAGCTCACAACCACCCTCTCGAGGGCACTGAGGGATCGGCAATAAATGTTGGCTTGACCAGTGGCACTTGCATTCCATGAACAAAAATAGACACTCCACATGATAAAACTCCATCATACTGTATTAGACAATAGACAATAGGTTCAGGAGTGGGTCATTCTGCCCTTTGAGCCTGCACTA
Source organism: Hemiscyllium ocellatum (assembly GCF_020745735.1). Classification (NCBI taxonomy): domain Eukaryota; kingdom Metazoa; phylum Chordata; class Chondrichthyes; order Orectolobiformes; family Hemiscylliidae; genus Hemiscyllium; species Hemiscyllium ocellatum. The sequence goes on along the minus strand of NC_083406.1, from coordinate 47,759,273 downwards.
CCATTCAATATGATCATGGCTGATCATCCTTAATCAGTATCCTGTTCCTGCCTTATCTCCATAATCCTTGATTCCACTATCCTTGAGTGCTCTATCCAAGAATCCAGAGACTGGCCCTCCACTGCCCTCTGGGGCAGAGCATTCCACACAGCCACCACTCTCTGAATGAAGAAGTTTCTCCTCATCTCTGTCCTAAATGGTCTACCCCGTACTTTTAAGCTTTGTCCTCTGGTTCAGCACTCACCCATCAGCGGAAACATGTTTCCTGCCTCCAGAGTGTCCAATCCTTTAATAATCTTATATGTCTCAATCAATCCCCTCTCAGTCTTCTAAACTCAAGGGTATACAAGCCCAGTCGCTCCAGTCTTTCAGAGTAAGGTAGTCCTGCCATTCCAGGAACTGACCTCATGAACCTACACTGTACTCCCTCAATATTTGTAAACATTATTAAACATTAGTAGAAAACAAACAAGGGAAAATCTAATGAGATAGAGCATGAACAAGTGTCAGGGAGCTGATACTATTAATACCTTGGTGTGGAGAAAGAGTGAGAGTCATACCTTTTCAAATTTTTCTTGGTTTGGAAATTATGTCATTAGCCTGTCAGTTTAATGTCAGTTTTGAGGAAGCTACAAAAATGTGTCATTTAGAATAGCATAGCTGAGCACTTGAGCAAATATGGAGAAAACCAGCATAACTCTGTTAAATGTAAGTCATGTCTGACTAATTGGATTGAATATTTTGAGGCGGTCACTAACAAGATAGGCATCTATGGCTGCAATCAATATTGATTTCCAGAAAGCATCCAATGAAGTTCTACTCAAAAAGTGTTTGGAGAAGATGAGAACACACAGAACTAGACAGTCTTTTGCACTTACTTTGGAAATTGGTCTGGATATAAGATGCAGAGAGTGCAGGGACTGTAGATAAATGGCATGCATATACTTAAGTTCAAAACAAGTGATGTTCCCCAGGATCTGTTCTAGTGCCTCACACTTTTCCCATGTGACTTGATCCTTGATGAATCCCCAATACAAGTATAAAATAAAGCCCATTCAGTGAATTCGACAGCTATGATAGATGGATTTTAAAGTAGGAAAGAACATAACATAAATTGCACTCATTTTCAAATGGTTAGATGCAGCCAGATGGTAAAAGAGGAATAATGTTTCTGAATCTAAGCACACAGATCAGTACATTTGTACCAGTCTACCCCCTCCTCAACACCTTCTCCAACACCACCACTGTCACCCTTCAGCAGCCAGCAGCCTATCTGAGTGGTCCCTGTGATGTTCATCTTAGTTTGAGGCTTGGAGTCCAGGCTCCATCTCCAGGCTGAATGCCGTCCCAGTTGTGTCCACCATTCTTGGATGCCCACCTTGTTAATGACCTCCTCAAAAAATTCCATTTGGTTAGTCAGACATGACTTACATTTATTAGAACAATGCTGGTTCTCTCCATATTTTCTCAAGTACTCAGCTGTGCTACTCTAAATGATAGATTTTCATATTTTCTCAAAACTGACTTTAAACTGACAGGCTAATGGCATGATTCCCACATCAAGAAAATTTGAAAGATTGAGTCTCACACCCTTGAAATTACCTCACCTCTTATTTTCCATGCAAGGTGTTAATATTATCAGCTCCTGATTCCTGTCCATGCTGTATCCCATTAGAATTAGAGTAAATGTGACATATTCTGAAGTCTACCTGACAGTAAGCAATTTGATTGTTCACATTCAGTATAAAGCTTAGATTGTTTTATAGGGAAAAAAGGAGTGAGGTCTTTATACTTGGAGACAATGGCAGAGGTTTCTGGGTGTACAATGAGTGAACTCTGAGTCTCCCAAAATTCCAAAACGGTGTTAAAGGTTGGGTTGTAAATCCAGTTCAGCTGCAAATTGTTCAGTTACATGTAAAAAGTTAGGTATTAAGATGCTAGCTAATTTGTTTCACAATGCCATGGAAAAGAGAGCAAAGGAAGATATTTTGCCAAACAGAACACCTAATCAAATGTGGATCTTTCTCTAAAACAGCTTCATCCTAGCCTGGAGTCTTCCAATGAGCGAGGAACAGACTCTGGACTGATTCCACCTGCTTGGACTTGCAGTCTATGCACAAGAATTAGGTCCATTGCTGGGCCCAGGCACCTGAAGGAGGAGAAAGGTCACCTTGGCTTAGTACTGCACTCTCCCTGTGTGTTTGGTGTTCTGGTGTGGTGGTCTTGTCCCAGTGTAATGGCTTTGTCTTGAGGTAGAAGTCTCAGCTCCATGTGGAAGTCTTCTTCCTCTTAAGCTTGCAGGTATTCCAGTGGCCCATTGAAGTGGTCTTGTCCCGGTTGTGTTTTCTGGTATTCCATCGTTCCTAAGTCAGCTTTCCTCGAGTCCAGGAGCCAATAACTGAATTGCAGTGAACTTTGTCTTAATTTTACTGTTTTTATTATTATGTATGATTTCTGTCATTGATGTTGGTGCCACAGTGAGGTGACTCAAAACTCTTTACTGCATTTTTTATGAAAAAGTACATGTGACAATAAATTTCTATTCTATTCTAAAAAGGGACTGAATTATATAGGAGTGAGAAAGTTGTACTTCAGCTGTATAGAATCATAATCATACCCCAATTAGGCTATTCTATTCAATACTTTGCTTTGGTCTGCATAGCATCTTATAATATTTTATAAAGAGATTCAAAATTTCATCTGACAGTCAAAATAATGACACACCGTGACTTTATGTTTAAAAAAATATTTACTGTGACAAATGGATAAAAATATAATTGAAGAAATACTGTTTTCTCACTGTAGGCAACTCATACTTTGAGCTGCAGAGGGACTATTTGCCCTTTATACTGACCATATATTGTACTCTCCACAGAAATTCAGTATTTACAACAGAGTCTTCACTTACTACAGGGGAGGCAATGGTCTGGTAATATTACCACTGGACTATTAATCCAAAGACCCAGCTAATGTTCTGAGGGTTGAGGTTCAAATCCTGCCGCAGCAATCAATGCTGGCCTAACCAGTGATATCCTCATCCTGTGAGTGAATACATTTTTAAAAATCCCAGATTCTAATTCAACCTCATATGCCTGCTTCATCCAGTAGTAGCTTGAAGGGATTGTCTTCAGCTGCTTTCTTTAGGTTTCAGAGAGTTTCCTAAATCTACGACCAACAGGAGACCTTGTCCAATGGTTTATTTTCCTTCTAGCCATGCCAGAATTTGTAGATAGATGGAGGATACATCTTCTCCATGTGAATCTGTGTCCTTCTTTTATCACCTGTGGTGGATCACAAAGTTGAGCAACTTCTCTGCCGACTGGACAGAATTTCTACCTTTCCACGACATTTACTGATTTGCAGGGGATCCTGTAATCTGATCACCAAAATAGCTTCCTTTGCTCTCTTTTCCATGGGAATGTGAAGCAAATTAGCTGGTATCTCAATACCTAGCATCTTAGGAATAACTGAACAGTTTACAGTTGAATAATGTGGGACACTCACAGTATACTTATTGTACACCCAGAAACCAAGTATGACAACATTGCGACCTTTTCCCCAATAAAAGAATCTAAGCTTTACACTGAACTTGAACAATTAAGCTGCTTACTGTCAGACAGATGTCCAAATATTTACCCTCATTTTAAAGCTATCATCTCATTGTAGAAGAAGCATATGGACCACATAATTTTAATTGCTGTTTTGGGCACCATTCCTCAAGAAGGCTGCATTGTCAATAAACCAAAAGAACATAAGAAATATGATTTCATTTGCCTCTTCAAGCCTATTTTGCCATTCAGTAGGATTATAGCTGATCTGACATTCCTCACAGGCACTGGCCTACATCTTCTCCATAATGCTTGATTTTCTACTACTTATCAATTAACTACCTATCTCAGTCTTAAATATACAGAAGCTCTCTGTTGCGAGGAGTTCCAAAGACTCATGGCCTTTTGAGAGAAAAAGTTCATCCTCATCTCAGTCTTAAATTAATGTCCCTTTATTTTGAGATTATGCCCTTTTGTCTTTGGCTCTCTTATGATGGGGAACGTCCTCTCAGCATTTATCCTGTTAAGCATCTTAAGAATCCCATAGTTAAAAATCACACAACACCGGGTTATAGTCCAACAGGTTTAATTGGAAGCACACTAGCTTTCAGAACACTGCTCCTTCATCAACCACCTGATGAAGGAGCGGCGCTCCGAAAGCTAGTGTGCTTCCAATTAAACCTGTTGGACTGTCACCTGATGTTGTGTGATTTTTAACTTTGTACACCCCAGTCCAACACCGGCATCTCCAAATCAAGAATCCCATATGTTTCAGTGCGATCATCTTCTAAATTTCAGTGAGTAGAATCTCAACCTGTTTAGTCTTTGCTCATAAGACAACCCCTCCACATCTGAAATCATCCTAGTGAAACTTCTTTGAACTGCTTCCAATTAAATGATATCTTTCCCTAAATAAGGGGACTGAACTGCTCATAGTATTCGAGATTGATCTCACCAACACCTTGTACAATTGCAATTAGACATCCCTACTTTTGGACTTCAATCCTCTTCCTGATTACCTGCTGCACCTGTCTGCTAGCTTCTTGTGTTTCATAGGAGAAAGTGAGGACTGCAGATGCTGGAGATCAGAGCTGAAAATGTGTTGCTGGAAAAGCACAGCAGGTCAGGCAGCATCCAAGGAACAGGAGAATCGACGTTTCATTCCTGAAGAAGGGCTTATGCCCAAAACGTCGATTCTCCTGTTCCTTGGATGCTGCCTGACCTGCTGTGCTTTTCCAGCAACACATTTTCAGCTCTTGTGTTTCATACACAAGCACCCCCAAGTTCCTGGTCTGACAGTTTTCTGCTGTTTTTCTCCATTTAAATAATATTCTATTCTTTACTTCTCCTTTCAAATTGACTAACTGCATATTTTCACAATTCCCAATTCCTTCGCCTCTGCTGCATCTGCTCCCAGGAGGACCAATTCCAATAACGAACAACCCAGATGGCCTCCTTCTTCAAAGACTGCAATTTCCCCTCAGACGTGGTTGACGATGCTCTCCACCGCATCTCCTCCACTTCCTGCTCCTCCGCCCTTGCACCCCACCCCTCCAATTGTCACCAGGCCAGAATCCCACTGGTCCTCACCTACCACCCCACCAACCTCCAGATATATCGTATCATCCGCCGTCATTTCCGCCACCTCCAAACAGACCCCACCACCAAGGATAAATTTCCCTCCCCTCCCCTATCAGCGTTCCGGAAAGACCACCTCCTCATCAGGTCCACACCCCCCACCAACCCAACCTCCACTCCCGGCACCTTCCCCTGCAACAGCAAGAAATGCAAAACTTGCACCCACACCTCCCCCCTCACTTCCTTCCAAGGCCCCAAGGGATCCTTCTACATCTGTCACAAATTCACCTGCACCTCCACACACATCATTTACTGCATCCGCTGCACCTGATGTGGCCTCCTCTACATTGAGAAGACAGGCCGCCTCCTTGCGGAACGTTTCAGAGAACACCTCTGGGTCACCCGCACCAACCAACCCCGTGGCTCAACACTTCAACTTCCCCTCCCACTCCGCCAAGGACATGCAGGTGCTTGGTCTCCTCCATCGCCAGACCATGGCAACACGACACCTGGAGGAAGAGTGCCTCATCTTCCGCCTAGGAACCCTCCAACCACAAGGGATGAATGCAGATTTCTCCAGCTTCCTCATTTTCCCTCCCCCCACCTTATCTCAGTCCCAACCCTCGGACTCAGCACCGCCTTCTTGACCTGCAATCTTCTTCCCGACCTCCGCCCCCACCCCTCTCCGGCCTATCACCCTCACCTTAACCTCCTTCCGCCTATCACATTCCCAATGCCCCTCCCCCAAGTCCCTCCTCCCTACCTTTTATCTTAGTCTGCTTGGCACACCCTCCTCATTCCTGAAGAAGGGCTTATGCCCAAATCGTCGATTCTCCTGCTCCTCGGATGCTGCCTGACCTGCTGCGCTTTTCCAGCAACATATTTTTCAGCTCTAACTTCATATTTTCCCACATTATGCTACATTTGCCAAATTTTAGCCCACTTTACCTATCATTATCTCTCTGTAAACTGTTTGCATCCCTCTCTCAAGCTGCCTTTCTGTCTATTTTTGTGCAGTGTGCAAATTTGTATGCATTATATTTGCTTCCTTCCTCTAAGTCATTAATCTACATATTGTACAGCACTGATTCCTATGGAATCCTACTGGTCACAGATCGCCAACCTGCAAAAGAAAATCCCTTTCCTCCCTCACCGTTTCCTGCACATTAGCTGATTCTCAATTCATGCCAATATACTACCTCCATCACCATGTGCTGTTTGGTTATGATTTAATCTTTAATACCATAAGATATGATCATTAAATATAGGAGCAAAATTAGGCTATTCAAGCCCATTGAGTCTGATCTGTCATTTGACCATGTTTCTGATATGTTTCTCAATCCTATTCTCCTGCTTTTTCTGTAACCTTTGAATCCCTTAACAATCAAGAACCTATCTATCTCCATCTTAAATGCACTCAGTGACTTGGCCTCCATAGTCCTCTGTGGCAATGGTTTCTACAGACTCACAACCATTCTACTAAAAGGTCATTTCCGTTCTAAAAGGTCATCCCTCCACTCTGAGGCTATGCCCTCAGATCCTTGTGAAGACTTTTCCATATTCATTTTATCCAGTGTTCTCCTAATTTTGGCCAATTCTCTTTGTCCTTCTAAACTCTATCCAGTCCAGATTCAGTCTCCAATTGCTCTTCATATGACAAGCCATTTATTCTTGGGATTATTCTTCTGGATATCCTCTGGAACTCGCACCCACCCCACAAAGTCATCCTTCCTTAGACAAGGGGCCCAAAGTGCTCACAATATTCCAATGTGAGATACTTGTCAAACATCTCTGGAAGTCCAAATATAACACATCTACTAGTTCCCCTCTATCCACTCAGGTTGAGATTTCCTCAGAAAAACTCAGATTAGTTAGAAACAATTTCACTTTTATGAAGCCATGCTGACTCTGCTTAATTACATTATGATTTTCCAAACGTGATGTTATTACTTCACTGATAATTCACTCCAACATTTTTCCAACAATACATATTAGGACAATTGATCTACAAGTACCTGCTTTTTGCCTCCTTCCCTTTCAAACAGGTATGTCACAATGGTAGGTTTCCAATCCTCTACTACTTCTCCAGAAGACAAGGAATTTTGGAAAAATACAACTAATGCTTTCATAATCTCTGTAGTTATCTCTTTTAGAATCCTCTTTTAGCAAGTTATCAGGTCTAGGAGATGCATCTTCCTTTAGCCCCATTTGTTTGTCTAATACTACATGGTGATGATACTTAATTTCTTTCCCTGTGTTCTTTATTGGGATGTTCAAAGTATATTTCACCATAAATTCTGTTGCAAAATATCTGTTTAACTCCTCTGTTATTTCTTTGTTGCCCATAATTATCTCTCCAGATTGATTTTCTGAACAGTCTAGGTTCATTTGACCTCTCTCTCCATTTTAAAATTTTTGAAGTAGCTCTTATTGCCAATTTTTACATTCCTTGCTAGGTTGCCCTTGTGGTTTATTTTTGCTCTCATTATTGCTTTGGTCCTCCTTTGCTGGATTCTGAATTTACCTCAGTTTTCTGGGGTCATCATTGATTATTGTCTTCTTAAATGCTTTTTATTTCAACAGAGTACTCTCCTCAATATCGTTGTCTTTGTAGAAGGAGCAACACTAAACACCAGAATGATATTAGGCTGAGAAGGTTAACTTACATAAGCCAAAACCTTGAAAGGGTTACATGAAACTGACTCTGGAATACTTTGAGCACAGAATTATAAAGGGAGATTTGATCAAACTGGTTAAAATGCTTTATAAGATTCAAGGAGGTAATGGTGAGAATAAGGAGACAGAATGAGTTGGAGCCAAAAAAAGCTGCTGGAATCCAAAGTAGACAGCCAGGAGGCTGGAAGAACACAGTAAGCCAGGCAGCATCAGGAATTTAAGTCCTAAAGTAGGGTTACATCTGAAACATTGACTTCTCCACCTCCTAATGTTGCCTGGCTTGTTGTGCTCTTCCAGTCTCCTCTCTGTCTCAATAGACAATAGACAATAGGTGCAGGAGTAGGCCATTCTGCCCTTCAAGCCTGCACCACCATGTATCCTGTTCCTGTCTTATCTCCATAACCCTTGATTCCACTATCCTTGAGAGCTCTATCCAACTCTTTCTTAAATGAATCCAGAGACTGGGCCTCCACTGCCCTCTGGGGCAGAGCATTCCACACAGCACCACTCTCTGGGTGAAGAAGTTTCTCCTCATCTCTGTCTCGAGTTGAAGAGCAATCAGGAACCACTTGATCACAGAATTTGCAGCAAAATTTGGAATTCTCCATTTCAAACGTGTGACACAGGGACAATTATAACTTTCAGGACTGATTTTGATCATTTTTTTGCTGACAAAATATATCAAGGTGCATGGAGAAAAGGCAAATACATTTAATTTTGCACACTTTAACAATAATCTAATAGAGTGGTAGACATCAGATTTGACAGTCTGAAAGGGAACTGCTTTTCAACCCATGTCATTCATTAAATTCCTATATCTATTTAAAATATTTCAGTCAGTAGTTATTGTCCATCTCTCATTGCCCTAAGAGCAGTCGAGTCAAGCACATTATTTTCAGTCTGGACTGACTTGCAGGCTAGTTTACATGCATTAGTGAAGCAGATCAGATTTTATATGAATAGATACACAGTCACTAACATTCAATTCTAATTGAATTCAACTCTTTTTTTGAACATATGTCCTGGGAGGGTCCTGGCATTTGAGGTAACTTTCACTAGAACATTCTGGTTGCTATTTACATTGTTATCCCTGGTAAGGCATTCCCAATATTCCAGAAAAATAAATTCTGCTTTTTTTCACCCTTAAGGAACACCACAGCATTTGTGACAATATGTGAAGTGCTGCTAAGGATTCTATCATGAATGTGACTGAAATCATATTAAGGATCTATAAAAATAAATCTGGGTGAATGTAAGTCTGATTACATAAAGAGCTGTTGAAGTTAGCAGCAGGTTTCATAAATAACTCACTGATAGAACACACAAGAGAATGTGATGGCTTGTAAACATGATAGAGACATATGGAGATTTATATCCACAGGATGTCCATACCTGATTAACCAAACTTCTAAACGTGTACTATTAATATCATTTGCAGCAGCTAAATTTACTTAAAGATAAGTAAATGGTGGGACCATTTTTTTCAGTTTAATTAGACAAATTGATTGAGGAACGTTGATGACTGCACAGTGCCATGCATCACCTACAACAGATGAGAACAATTTGATAATGATATCCATGAGAATTACTGATTTGGCAACTCACTTCAGGACTAATAGATTTAAAGGAGAAACTTAATTATGTTTGTTTAGGCTCAGTCCCAATGTGAGCTATAAGTTGAAGCTATTCTGTAAAATATGAAAGTTATTTGAACCCAAATGTCAGACTAGAAATTTGGAAGTCAAAGACTGATGTTTCCCAGATTTCCTGGTAGCTTTATACTTTAATGTAACACTTCCCCAAACAATTTTTCAGTTCGGAAAATAAGAGTTGATTGTTAGTTTTCATTTTAAAGTAATTACAAACAATGTTGTATGTTTGCAAAGATCAGTGGAATACCCTCTCAGACCATTAGTTTTAAAACACTGCATTTGGAAATTACTCCTGTTGGCTTTCAGCCACAATTTTTTAAGCTGTCTTTTTCTGTAATTACATTTTTCTCTGCCTTGCTTCTTTAATTTTCTGCAACTTTTGCCTCCTATTGGCCCATGGTACAGCACAATCATCTGGGTCATGATGTCGTTAATCAGCTAACATCCATTCTTACCCACAGTCTCTCTGAAACAAACAACTACCATGATCATTCCTGGTAAGAATCATAGATTCATAGCAACCTACAGAGTGGAATTAGGCCACTTGACCCACCAGGTTCACACCAGTCCTCCAAACAGCATCCCTCACAAACCCATCCCATGATTCTATCCCCATAATAGTGGGTGGCATGGTGGCACAGTGGTTAGCACTGCTGCCTCACAGTGCCTGAGACCCGGGTTCAATTCCCGACTCAGGCGACAGACTGTGTGGAGTTTGCACGTTCTCCCTGTGTCTGCGTGGATTTCCTCCAGGTGCTCCGGTTTCCTCCCACAGTCCAAAGATATGTGGGTCAGGTGAATTGGCCATGCTAAATTGCCCGTAGTGTTAGGTAAGGGATAAATGTAGGGGTATGGGTGGGTTGCGCTTCGGCGGGTCGGTGTGGACTTGTTGGGCTGAAGGGCCTGTTTCCACACTGTAAGTAATCTAATCTAATCTAATACTGCATTGCCTTTGGATAATCCACTTAACCTACTACATATACCTGGACCCCATGGGCAATTTAGCATGGCCAATCACCTAACCTGCTCATGTTTGGCTATGGGAGGAAACCAGAAACCCACACGCAGGGAGAACATTTAAGTTCCATGCAGACAATCACCCAAAGCTGGAATCGAACTTTGGTCTCTCGTGCTAACCACTGCCACCCACAATTGTGCAAATTTATCCAATTACACTAAGTTGGTTCAACTGACTGTCAAGAGTAGTGTTCTGACTTGGAGGTGTGAATCTTGCCTGACTTAAACCTTCCTGAATCCCATTCCTGAGAGTTGAACACATGATCTAGGAGTGCAGAACTGAGGGAGTGCTACAGGGTTTGAGGTTCATTTAGATGGAAGCTCCAACTACAATTGACTGACACCATTCAAGGGCAATTTTCCTTGTTGTCTTGTGCAATATTTACTTCTCAACTAACATTGCAGAGATGAAATGAGCATTGCTATATGCTACTTGTGAGAGCTTGCTGTGCACAAAATGGCAGTTCATTTTCTTGTATTACATGTGCACTCTACAAAGAGAATGCATAGAATCGAATGTGCTTTGAAGTTGTGGAAAGCATTCTTGTGAATGCTAGATGCTTTTTCTTTAGCAGCATTTCTTTTTCTAATTCCAGTAGTTGAGCAACAATTGCTCTTGGCAATCTAACTGATCCTTCTTCCTTTGGAATATTAGTAAAGATTGCCCATGCATCTAATGGGTGAGTCTGGAATCAGAAGTTGGGCCATTTGTCAACATCACGATCCCTGAGTGGCAATGTCCACCTGCCATATTTCCTTCCAGCTGAGTTGGGGGTGGCTGGAAGTGGAGATGCCACATCCTGAAACAGCACTGAGGCAAAATCAAGGGTGAAATTGGTATTGCCGCTAAGATGTGGCTCACCTCTGGTGCCAAAGTACAGAATTGGGGCTCATCACAATTGTTGCAGTTGTTGGCTAAACTTTGACACAGTGCCATTGTTGCCTCATATTGTACATTGATTTCTTATGAAGGTTGGTCCAAAATGAAAGATCATCATTGAGCTCCCACCCAAATCCATTGCTATATCCATTTCTGCCCTCATCAAATAACTAGAAGAGCTGGCTTAATCTTTCTCAGCTCCCTCTGTAAGTGGCTGCCTCTGCCAACATGAACATTCAGTAGGTCAATTCTATAAGTGTGCACAGCAGATCAGCTTAAATGTTGCAGACTACTACAAATATCGATTCTACAGCTTCTCACCACTCCCTTCTGGTTGCAATTGCAGTAATCCCATTGCTGCTCACAACTTATCCCATCACCAAGGCACGTGTACCTCCATGAATCCCTGGCCCCTTAAAAGGAAGCAACACAATCTGATACTAATACAATCATCCAGCTTCTACATGATGACTATGTATTGATATACCAGACTGTAAAATATCATCCCCTTACTATCATGTCATCCTTCTAAGCTAATGAAACACCACACACACATGAATAACACACATCCTGACTCACATACCACATTAATCCCAATTCCAAGTTGACTGAAAGTAGGAGCGTCCAAGAGACACAGGACACAGCAAATGCTTCATCAGCAGAGACCTTGATTCTGGTCCAAGCAGTGATCAAGAGGAAGAACGTACCCTTCCTGTCATGCACAATCCAACTTCTATCATAACCAAAAGGGCATGGAGAGAGATTACACAAGTGGTTACTCTCTCCGAGCAGCACAGGGGTACATGATTGAAATGCCTACAGTGGTTTGGTGTTTTGGCAAGATAAGTGAAATTTCCACGCATTCAATGATCACATTCCCTTCCCTGCCCTACCTCACTGCCTAGCTCACAGAATCCACCACACAGAACACCTGAGGCATTTGGCGTGCATCAAACGTGGAGATAAATTGTACATGCAGTTCACCAACACAGCACCAGCATTGATGATTAAAGCTATCAAGGGTTCTGGCAGATGTAGATAGCACATTGGAATGGATAGAGATTAGTTGGCTCACAGAATATAGAGAGTTGGCATAAATGATCATTTTCGGGTTGTCAAGATATAATGAGTGATGTGCCACAGGGATTAGTACTGGCACCTAACTCTTTATAATTTATATAACTAATTGGATGAAGGAGCCTGTTTGCTGAATCTTCTGATAGCACAAAGAAAGGCCAGAAAGTGAGTTATGGAGAAGACATAAGAAGGCTACAAACAGATATAGATAATTTAAATGAGTGATAATGTGAGGGACAAAGATCTGGCTAATGGAGTACACATTATCTGAGAGCACAATGGGACCTTGATCAGATGAGTGAATGGGCTGAGGAGTGACAGATGGAGTTTAAATTAGATAAATGTGAGGTGTTGCATTTTGGTGAGGCAAACCAGGCTGGACTTATACAGTTAATGCTAGGGCCCTGGAAAGTGTTGTCAAAAAAAGAGACCAAGGGGTTGCAGATGCACAGTTCTTTGAAAGTAGAGTCACAGTTAGATATGGTTAAAAATCACACAACACCAGGTTATAGTCCAATAGGTTTAATTGGAAGCACACTAGCTTTCGGAGCTTCGCTCCTTCATCAGGTGATTGTCACAATCACCTGATGAAGGAGCGTCGCTCTGAAAGCTAGTGGCTTCCAATTAAACCTGTTGGACTATAACCTGGCGTTGTGTGATTTTTAACTGTGTACACCCCAGTCCAACACTGGCATCTCCAAATCATTAGATATGGTGGTGAAGATAGCATTTGTAATGCTTCCTTTCATTGGTCATAACACTGCGCACAGGAGTTGAGAGGTCATGTTGTGGCGGTACAGGACATTTGTGAAGCCATTTTTAGAATTCTGCATTCAATTCTAGTCTCATTGCTATGGGAGAGATGTTGTTAAACTTTAAAGGGTTAAGAAAACATTTGTAAGGATGTTGCCAGGGTTGGAGGGTTTGAGCTATGGGGAGAGACTGTAGCTGTTTTCATCAAAGGCTGAGGGGTGACCATTTTGAGGTTTCTAAAATCATGAGAGGCATGGATAGGGTGAATAGCCAAGATCTTTTTTCCCAGAGCAGGTTAGTTCAAAACTATAGGAGACAGGGTTAAGGCAAGAAGATAAAGATTTAAAAGGGACCTGAGGGCAACTTTTTTCACACAGTGGATGGTACATGTATCGAATGAGCTGCCAGAGGAACTGGTGGATGTGGTTACAATTACAACATTTAAAAGGGATAGGTACATGAATAGGAAGGGTTTAAAGGGTTATAGGCCAAATGCTGGCAAATGGGACTAGATCAGTTTAAGATAGCCAGTCGGTGCGGATGAGTTTGACAAAAGGCCCTGTTTCCCTGCTGTATGACCCAATGACTCTATGTGGAAAAATATGAAATTATCCACCTTGTAAAAAAAATTAAAAATAAAGCACATTATTGGTATGGCAAGAGATTGCAGAGAAATTGGGTTCTCATCCTAGTGTATGAATCTGAAACGCTAGTACTTAGGTGCAGCAAGAAATAAGAAAGGTTAATACAGTGTTAACATTTATCGCAAGAAGAATTGAGCAGAAAAATTAAGTTCAGTTATACAAAGTAATAATGAGATCACATCTGGAGTACTGAGTTTAATATTGATTTCCTTATTTCAGAAAACCATGTAATTTATTGAAAGCAGGTCAGAGAAGGTATCCTAGACTAATGCCTGGAAGGGGCTACTTGTCTTTAACATGGCAATCCTAAATTCCCAGACCATAAGTGCCAGGTCACAATCTGCCACCATTTCCTGGTATGGTTGAAATGATCAGTGTTGGCAATGAGAGTGGGCAGCCACATTGCAAGGGCAGGAGTTGTACAGTTCTCATGATTGGCTGCCAAATTTTCAGGTTACTTCAGCAGAAAGACAAACATCTGCAAAGTAATATCAAACAGTGAGGACAAGCCCTAACACAAGGAAATTCATTGTGACTGAGTTTCATGGCAAGGGCATACAAAGATTGAGATGTAACATCTTAACAAATCTTGTAATGTAGTGGTAATGTCACTAGAGCAATAATCAGGATTCCCAAGCTACTGTTTTAGGGATTAGTGTTTAAATCCAACTATGCAAGTGAAATTGAATGCAATAAAAAATCCTGGAATTAAAAGCTAGTCAACATATAACCACTGTTGATCATCATAAACACCCACCAAATTCACTAATGTTCTATTAGGAAGAAAATCTGTCCTCACTAGCTGAACCCCCCTACATGTGATTCCAGAGTTACAATAATATGGGTGATTTTTAACTGCCCTGTCATCAATTAGGGATGGGGAATCAATGTTACCCTCGCCAGTGACAGTGTGAATGGAATTTAAAAATGTTGGATGAGTGTGTTCAGTTTTGGACTCAGTGTTGTTGGAAGGGTTGTAAGATGTAAATACACATGCAAAGAAAAACTGGGCAGTTTCCTTTGAAACCAAAGAAACTATCAAGGAAGTGACTGATAAATTAAAGTAGAGAATCAGGTAACTGTTTCAGAATGATTTAAACTGAAGATTAAATGTGTAACATTTAAGACAATGGCTGGGAAACAACACCAAATTTTATAAAGTACTTTTTAAAGTTCAGGTTAGATTGACGGATGAAGAAATTAATGGAATTTCAAACCAATGAGAGCCTGATCAGCAATGAAAAAAAACCCAAAGAATTGTGCTTGTTGGAAATCAGAAACAAAACAGCTGTTATCCTAATTGTAAAGCTCATTTCAAAATATTGATGTTTTTGCATTAGTTTACCACTCAGGACTGGATCAAATGAAGCAAACACATTATGAGAAAAGGTATAATTTCAGGCAGCAAGTAGCCAGAGCCAGGAATACATGGCTAGCGTGATGAGGGCAGATTCAATCGAGGTATTCGAATTAGAATTAGATGGATATTTGAAAGGAACAAGATCGCATTATGTGAGCTGCTCATCTGGACAACTGTCACAGATACAATGGACTGACTGGTCTCCTTCTGTGCTGAAACACACCTGTGAACCTGTGTATGATATCATTATGCAAAATAAAACTGTTACTGCAAATATAATGGAAATAAAAGAAAAATCACTAATGTAAGAAGTTTAGATGAAGTAAAATATGGCAGTGTTAGATTAGCCTTTCTGAAAATTTTGACTCCAGATAAAAATAAATTTAAAGCTGTCAAGCAAACAAGTTTCTTTGCTAAATAACATGTAAAATTCCGGGAGTGACACATGTCATGACAACTATTTGCATCTTCAGAGAATGGTACAGGTAGCTTTTCTAGAATGTGACAGTTTCGGTCTTGTGCAAATCCACAATATAGAAAAATCCCGCTTTAGAAGTAGCACTTAAAGTGTTGGCAATGTAATTGTGTTACAGTCACCACGCATTTTAAAAGTTTGCACGTTAGAAACTATATCCTCAATTCATCAATTGTGTTACAGCAAATTCGTGTTAATGAAATGCGTGTTATAGCAGAACAACCTGTATTGGATATAGATGTGGTGACATAATTTATGTTCAGCAATCTGTTGAATTAACTAAGAATTTATCAATAATAACAAAAGTTCACCATAATTATATAAGTGTGACATGCTGAATGTGGCTAGTGTTAGTGAATTGTAGAATAACTAAAGATAGGCAATGGATGGGTATTTCTTATACAAAAAAGAACAAGTGAAACAACATCCAAACAAAGCTGAGTGCTCCAAGTGTGAGTACACAAGTAACTGTGTATTTCTGTCTTGCAGTAGAAGAGATCTTTTTGACTCTTGTGTATGTAGTTGGGGGTGCTACCCCTTCTAGAAAACTTTGAAGACAGGTAACCTGAGGTGACAGGAGGGGCAGAGCTTGGCACCACTCCAGAACTGACTGTGGAGGCGTGAGCATTGTCAATAGGTTTACCATTTGTCCACCTTGTGTATAATTCCTGGTTCTAAAGGAAGCACTAACATTACAGACTCTTATCAACTGTCCCTTCTTGTTTAATTAAAATCATATGGACTTTTTCCAAGACAGCAATGCCTGGAAATTTGACATGGCAGCCGAGCACACCTGGCATTAGTTTGTTTGCTGTTGCAAATTAAAATCTTCAAATTTTTCACAAGGTCATTTGCTGAAACCAAAAAGAATACATTATTGCAAAATTAATAGTGCTCGCATTGAGAAGAAAGTAGAACAAGTAAATGCAATGTAAATTTAGATCAGAAGAGAAAAAGAGAGGGAAGAAAAGCCTGGATAAAGTGAGACACAGAGAGAGGCAGATTGGAAAAGTTTTGCAAAAAACGAATTAAATCTTGTCATTTTTAAAATCTCCCAGAACCTGGAGGAATGACTATTTCTAAGAGTAAATTTTCATGTCAGTGAGATTGATTGGTTGCAATTAATACATATCATAATATTCAAATGATACTTGGACTGCAATGACACGGCGTACCTTTCCGCAGCTGGCTTAATTTGTATATACCACAACAACTTCACACCATTCAATACTTTTCAAGCATGACCCAGACGTGGAGATATTGTTTCTGAAAATCCAATACCAGAACTCAGTGAGCAACTTTTGATTTGAGCATTAAACAGCATATCTATCCTCACTTGAAGCTGCTGTAGTATTATTCTATATTTTAGTACATAAATAGTAAGAAACATGATTAATCATGTTGTTCTTTTTACAGGATACTATCTACCAGGAGACTGAACTGAAGAATCATGAGTTAATTACAATCAGTATCTAACATTAGAAAGTTAGGTAGGATTTTTAAAAGATTCTTTCTCATGTGGGCAGCAATCTTAAGCTCTGAACTTTAAAACTTACATCTGTTTCCAAGCTCAGTTGGTATCACTAGCACCTTTGAGTCAGAAGGTTATGTTCAAATCACACTCCAGGGCATCAGTACTAAGGTCAAGGCTGAAATTCGAGTAGCAGTACTGAGGGAATGCCTCACCTATAGAGGTGCTATCTTCTGGTGGACATAAAAGATTCCATGGTACTACGTGGAAGAAGGATAGAAGAGTTATCCCACTTTACTGGCCAATATCTACCCATTAATTAACATCACAGACACATCTGGTTATTATTGCATTACTGTTTCTGGAAACATGCTGTGGACAAATTGGCCCCTATGTTTTTTACATTTGAAATAGTTATAACACAAATAGACTGAAGATCACTTTGAATGTCTTCTGATTATAAGAAGACTACATGAATGCAATATTTCCTTTTCTTTAAAGTAAGAGGAGGTCACAAAGAGTTCCATGCCAGAAAGGATGACATCAAAACTTCACAAGTACACATGTAAGGATAAGAAGATCAAGACTAGCAGAGGAAGAATACGTAAAGACCCTTTCAGTTGGTGACTTTGGAATAATAAAAATGCAGTGAGGAAATTTGGATCAGAAAAGAAAGGTCGGTCAACTTGATTCCAAGGTCAGAGAAATGAAATGCCAATTAATAGATTGTTAAGTCTTTATTAGTAACACGAATCAGTGAAGGTAAATAAAAGCCAATAAAGCAACAGGAATCCTGAGTTTTATAGTTTCCGACTCAATGTATGAAAATCAAGAGATCATAAAAATAAGGCCAGTCCAAGAAATGTCCAATTCTGGGCATCGGACTTGAGGAAGGAGGTGGGGATTTTGGAAAAAGAATGAAAGACATTTACTCAAACTTTTTCTTCAATGAAGTATTACAGTCTAATGAAGAATCATAGGACTCAAGACTTTAATGCTGATTTCTCCTCACAGATACTGCCAGGTTTGTTGATTTTTGCCATCTGTTTTTATTTCAGTTTCATGAACGGACTATTAGAGAAACTGGAGATTTTCTCTTCTTCTCAGGAAAGTAAACAAAAAGTTAAAGAAGCACAGCAGATGTACTACTGGACTTGCTCTGATAAATCGCTCTCATATTGATACCATTCACAAAGATATGGAGGATCAGAATGATGGCTATCAAATTCCTTTGCATGAATTGGAAAGCCACAGATATCCTATTTGAATTTCACAGAATCACAGAAGTGTTGCATTGCATAAGGAGGCCATTTAGCCTATTGTTCTGTGCTAGCTCCCTGAATGAGCATTAAGACTTAGTGTTATTTTACATTTTTTCTGTAACCCTGCATGTTGTCTCCTTTAAAGTGCTTATTCAATGTCCACTTGGATTCCACAGTCAAATTTGCCTCTGCATATTTCCAAGTTGCGCATTCCATAACTACCTACTGTGAGAAAAAAAATTCACAGATCACCTTTGTTTCTTTTGCACATAACTTTAAAATCTATGTCTTCTCATTCTTTCTTTTTGAGTAGGTACAGCTTCATCCTACCTACTCTGTCCAGCCTGCTCATGATTTTGAAAGCTTCTAACAAATCTCTTGACAGTCTTTTTCTCACCACAGAGAACAGTGCTGACTTCTTCAATCTATACTCAAAACTGAAGTTTCACATTCCCAGAACCATTCCTGTATACCACTCTTGTACCCTCTCCAATATAGTCACATCTTTCTTATAATATCAGTTGAAAATTTTTATATCAGGGAAGGTTTCAGAAACGTAGTTCAGGTTTATTCAGCAGGTTTCAGCAAGTTCTTTTTGGAGTGGTCTCTCAGCTTACCTCACTACTCAAACAGAGAAGAAAGAACAGATGGTTTGAACTGTGACTTAGGTCTTTGTTCCTTTTCAATAGATTCCTGCAGCTCTGAACAGTCCTGTGCTCCTCCTTCAGATTTTGCACTTCTCTATATCACTCAAACTCAGTTCCACCCTGACACCATGTTATGGGTTCTCAGGACAGAAGTGCTGCTTGGACTCTGTCTATTTTAAACTAGTTGTAATATGGATGCCCGCAATGGTTGATGGAAGTCACATGGCTACAGCAAGCCAGGAGGAATATCGTTATTTATTGCATTTCTACCCCAAACAAAAACAAAGGTTTGCAGTAGATCAGCAAAAAGTCTAATTGAAGAAAGTATCATAGGCTTTTGTGGGAATAATAGGAAATACTTACAGTTATGTAGCAAGTCAGAAAATTGTCAAAAATGTATTGAGCCATTGAAGATGTTCAACAGAAAGTTAAGATCACTGGGTATGGCAAAAGTATGAAATTAATATTTTATGTCTTCCATTTTGAAGATGATGCTCAACCATCAGAAATGACTTTTAATCATAAAATTACCAATATTAAATTAGATGAACATGTTATTTTAAAAGCATCAAGAACATAGATAATATAGCCAGGTCAGATGATAGCTGGCTGAGGGTCGTGAGGGAAATAAGGCATGAGTCATGCAAACTTATATTTTAACTGCCCACTTCACTCTTGGATGGTTTCAAAAGATTATGGCAAGACAGGCCCTGGTAACTAGTTGTTTTGACATCATGATGGGAAAGATGCTGTATAGAGTTATTAAAATACAATAAACAAACAGAATAGAAAGGACATAAGTAGGGACTTGTACCTAACTTCATAAAATACCATAGCCTAGATCTTCCAGTCTTTAAATAACGAAAGACTGGACATTTCATGATGGTTGAATGTTAGGACCTAATGATTATGCATGAATTATCTGAGAGGTTGAACATTTTAAAGAATAAGTAGCTGATTTTTGGAACTTTCCCAATACCCTGAAAATAACAAAGAGAAACAGTCTCAGTATTGATTTCCACAGGCTACTATTGGTGACTTAGAGTTGTAGAGTCATAGAGATATACAGCACAGAAACAGACCCTTTCGTCCAACTCATCCATGCCAACCAGATATCCTAACCTAATCCAGTATCATTTTCCAGCACTCGGCCCATATCCCTCTAAACCCTTCCTATTCATATACCCATCCAGAAGACTGTTAAATGCTGTAATTGTATCAGCCTCCACCACTTCCTCTGACAGCTCATTCCATACATGCACCACTGTCTGTGTGTAAAGGTTGCCCCTTAGGTCCCTTTTAAATCTTTCACCTCTCATTCTAAACCTATGCCCTCTAGTTCTGGATTCCTCCATTCCCTCATGATTTTATAAACCTCTATAAGGTCACCCCTCAGCTTCCGATGCTCCAGCAAAAACAGTCCCAGCCTATTCATCCTCTCCCTATAACTCAAAACCTCCAAACCAAGCAACCTGCTTTTAAATCTTTTCTGAACCCTTTCAAGTTTCACAACATCATTCTGATAGGAGGGAAACTAGAATTGCACACAATGTTCCAAAAGTGGCCTAACCAATGTCATGGATAGCTGCGACATGACCACCAAACCACTATGCTCAATGCTCTGTCCAGTCAAGGAAAGCATACTATATGTATTTTTCACTATCCTATCTACTTGTGACTTCACTTTCAAGGAACTATGAACCTGCATTCCAAGATCTTTTTGTTTAGCAACACTCCCCAGAAACTTACAATTAAGTGTGTAAGTCCTGAGTGTATTTGTCTTTCCAAAATGCAGCACCTGACATTTATCTGCATTAAATTCCATCTGCCACTCCTCAGCTCATTGGCCCATCTTATCAAGATCCTGTTGTACTCTGAGGTAGCATTCTTCACTGTCCACTATACCTCCAATTTTGGTGTCATCTGCAAATTTACCAACAATACCTCCTTTGTTCATATCCAAATCATTTATGTAAATGATGAGAATTAGTGGACCCTGCACTGATTCTTGTGGCACACCACTGGTCACAGGCCTCCAGTCTGAAAAGCAATTCTCCACCACCATCCTGTATCTTCTACCTTCAAGTCAATTCTGTATCGAAACGGCTAGCTCTCACTGTATTCCACGTGACTTAACCTTGCTAACCAGTCTCCCATGAGCAAATCTTGTCAAACCTCTTATATAGATCATGTGAACTGCTCTGCCCTCATCAATTCTCTTCGTAACTTCTCGAAAAAACTCAATCAAGTTCATGAGGCATGATTTCCCATGCACGGAACCATGTTGACTCTCCCTAATCAGTCCTTGGCTTACCAAAAGCACGTAAATCCAGTCCCTCAGAATTTCCTCCAACAATTGCCCACAATTGATGTTAGGCTCACTGGTCTATAGTTCCCTGGCTTTTCCTCATCATCTTTCTGAAATAGTGGCACCATGTTAGCCAACCTCCAGTCTTCCGGCACCTCATCCGTGACTATCGATGAGACAAATATCTCAGCAAGGGGCCCAGCAATCATTTCCTTAGCTTCCCACAGAGTTATAGGGTACACCTGATCAGGTCTGTGGATTTATCCACTTTTATGCGCTTTAAGATATCCAGCACCTCCTCCTCTTTAAATTGGACATTTTTTAAGATATCACCATATTTTCCCACATTTTCCATTTTCCATGTCCTTCTCTGACGCAAAATATTCATTTAGTATCTCCTCAATCTCCAGTGGTTCCACACATGGGCTGTCTTGCTGATCTTTGAGTGGCCCTATTCTCTTCCTAGTTACCCTTTTGTCCTTAATATATTTATAAAATCCCTTTGGATTCTCTTTAACCCTATTTGCCAAAGTTATCTTATGTCCCATTTTTGCCCTCCTGATTTCCCTCTTGAGAATACTCCTAATGCCTTTATACCTTTCTAAGGATTCACTCGATATCCACTGTTTATACCTGACATATGCTTCCTTCTTTTTCTTAACCAAAACCTCAATTTCTCTTATCACCCATCATTCCCTCAACCTACTAGCCTTGCCTTTCACCCTAACAGACCTTTCAATCCAACCAGTTCATGCCGAACATAATCCCAAACTAAACTAGTCCCACCTGCCTGCTCCTGGCCCCAACCCTTCCAAATCTTTCCTATTCATGGATCAATCCAAATATCTTTTAAATGTTGTAACTGTACCCACATCCACCATTTTCTCACATAGTGCATTTGACACCTGAACCACGCTCTGTGTAAAAACATTGCCTCTTATGTCTCTTTCAAATCTAACTCTTCTCACCTTAAAATGTGTTTCCTAGTCTTAAAATAGTCCATCTTAGGAAAAAGGCAAATACCATCAACTCCATCCATACCTCTCATTATTTTATAAATTTCTATTAGGTCACCTCTCAATGTCCTACACTCCAGTGAACAATGTCCCAGCTTATCTAACCTTTCTTTGTATCTCAAACCTTCCAAACCTGGTAATATCCTGGTAATTTTTTTCTGAACTCCCTCCAGCTTGATAAAATCCTATTCTATAACTGTGTGACTAGAACTGGACACAGTATTCCAGGAGATGTCTCACCAGTGTCCTGTACACTCAATATGATATCACAATTCCTGTACTCAAAGGACTGAGCAATAAAGGCAAGCATGCCAAATGCCTTTTTAACCATCCTGTCTACATGTGACACAAACTTTAAAAAACTATGTACCTGCACCCCTCTACAACACTACCCAAGGCTCTACCATTAATTGTATAAGCCCCATTGTTATACCAAAATCCAACACCTCGCATTTATCCAGAATGGACTCCACCTGCCATTTGTCAGTCCATTGACCCATTTGATCAAGATTACTTTGTAATCTTAGAAGTGTCTCTTCACTGTGTGTTTTGCAATCAATTTTAATGATGTGGAGGTGACGGTATTGCACTGGGGTGGACAAAGTTAAAAATGAGACAACACCAGGTTATAATCTATCAGGTTTATCCCTATCTGATGAAAGAGCAGTGCTTGTATTTCCAAATAAACCTGTTGGACTATAACCTTGTGTTGTCTGACATAACTTTGATCAATTTTGATATCATCTGCAAATTACTAACCATACTCTGTATTCTCATCCAAGTCATTTAGATGTGAAACTTTTGGTTTAAACTACTTAAATATTATGGAAAAGAGTGATGTGTGCTTGATCTTTTCATCAGGACAAATGCAAAAATGATAAATCTCAAAGGATTGCACAAAATTTAATAATGATTCACAAAAGGATGCTGATTAATTGGCAATTGACTCTTATTGGCTAAGGCATTGACATTGGAGACAGCACTGGCACACCCCAGGCCCCCAGATAATTTGGAAAGGCACCAGGCAGAATGTGATGTTTAACACAAATGACAATTCAATGCCATGGTTAAACTTTAACCTTTCCCTGAAATTGGACTCTTTACTCCCCCAGAGACACCCCTAAGCTAATATTCATTCCCAATGATTTGGTTATTTCTAATTCTAGAACTGACTTTCAGGTTGAAGATTACATAGCAATCTCTTCCAATTAGCCCAACCCATGCAAATCATCCAGGCTCTATGAATTCCTGACAAATTTGCTTTCTATCATCTGACACACATTTTCTCCAGAGTGAACAGTACAGTCAGCATTTTCTCTGCCTCAGATACAGAACTGGCTGTTCATGTCTTTCCGCTCTCTACCTCTCAGGTGAATGCAGGCAGATATATACCTGACAGGCAATTTTCTGCCAACGATTTTTCAATCCAGATTTGTGTATTGCCATTAACATCAAAAGTTCTAATTTTGTAGAGTGTTATGGACCAAGTCAGACCCTCTCAAAACATTTCATGAAAGATGTCCAGACTCTAACTTTGCCAATTGTTTTAAGCAGGTGTGATGTGGATATTCCAGGAGTGATGCAGCTGGTCAACCCAAATACTTTCAAATAAAACAAAATTTATTTAAATGATTACTGTATGGAATGCAAACAAAAGAGAACAGAATACAGAATAACTTAATCTATCTGAAAACTCAACAGATTATCCAACTTAATGATGCTGTTCCAAATAATCCCCCTAAACACCCCTTGGCACATTAGGTAAAATCAAACATAGGGTCTTACAGAAGAGAAGCTAGAGAGAGAAGAGGATCAGCATGTTCCTGCTTCTCTGGGGTCTAGTAGCTTTTTTCAACTCTGATGGCCAAAAATCAAATCTCATCAGAAAAAAGATGAATTGGGAGAACTGGCCCCACTTTCATTATGCAAGTGTTTTTATTGAACTTAGAAGCCTTTTTCCTGAGGCAGTATCTGTTAGCTATAATCAAATTGGCCCGAAAACCCTTCAACTTAGACTTTTCAGAGTTTGTGTCTTTTACAACCTCTCTGAAAAAAAAATCAAGGACAACATAACCTTGTTAAAGAAGCAGCATTGTCAAAAGAGAAACCTTTTAGATATTCTTCTGAAAATAATGAAATCAAGTAATGGAAGGAAATGACAGGAGGATGGAGCTCAGGATTATCAAATCAGCCATGATCTCATTGACTGGTGAAGCACATTTGATGGGCCTGCTTCTGCTACTATGGCTTATGTATTATTTTTGTTACAATGACAGATTTGCCTCATGATTTTAAATTCAGGTTAGGTTCACTCTCATTAATTTTATTTGTTATTTAGCATGAAGACTTTTCATTTCTTTGAAAAACTCACGGGAGTTCGTATCATAGATGTGTATACTTTTAAATAGCAGCCTTCACATTGATATAAAAAGACAGTGAATAGCTACAAAGACATATCCTTATGGATCTTTCTGTTTGTGGGAAAAATACTTGACACGTCATTCCATTTCTATTCCTGCTTCTTTGTGGAATTTTCTTCTTTCTACTCCAGTTTCCAATGTTGTTGTTAAAGGTTGTTAACCATAAATACCTTCTAGTCCTGAGCAATAGCTTTAAGGCTTGATAAGTGAGTGATTCCTTTCTGCCAGCTGATGGTTTCCAGAGTATTTCTTACTTTTTCTGTACTTGAATGGATGTAAAGATCAATTTGAGCCCCTATACTTAGGATCTATATTTGCTTTCAATGCATAATAGTTAGCTCAGAAAGGTTTACCTAAGCTCTGCTTCTGGGCTAGTATTAGAACCATAAACAGTAGTCAACAAAATCAAAATCCTTTTGAAGTAAGCCTACACAGTAGACAAATCACCTGAGTAACAATTCAGCTTAAGGCAATTCAGAACTGCCTGCTGAGCTGAATAATATTGTGCAAGTCCAGAGGTTAGTTTGTCTCAGTATCATTATAGGATCCAATTGCTTCTTATGGTTTAAGAGACAAAATTTAACTGTTTCAGTGCTGGATTTGAAAGCATATCAACAGAAACCACCTTGACTACACAACAAATTGCAAAACAGATTCAAGGTACTTACAGCAAGAAAAACACTTAATATGAAAACAGTTACAAAATGCAAATTCACTGCAAGAATGGAAAATATAATAAATATCTCTTCAATACTGATAGGAATTTAATATTAAAAGAAATAGCAGCATGGTGTTCATTTCACTGTACTGGTATTCTTTTCTAGTCCTTGGCATTGGCTAGTGGCTAGTTATGAGTCCTAGTGGTCGCAGTAGTCTGGCTGTCAGTTCAGAAAGTTTTTGATGTATGGTGGTGTGGCTAGTCCTTTGGGTTGTGGCATGTCCTCATTCCGTTGTCACCCAAAGGACTAGCCACACTACCATACATCAAAAACATTTCCGAACTAACAGCCAGACTACTGTGACCAATAGGACCCATAACAGCACACAAACCAACAGCCACTCTCAGACAACAACTCACCAGGACGAAAGACCCGATACCTAGCATGAGCAAAACCAATGTAGTGTACAAAATCCCATGCAAGGACTGCACAAAACACTACATAGGACAAACAGGAAGACAGCTAACGATCCGCATCCATGAACACCAACTAGCCACGAAACGACATGACCATATATCCTTAGTAGCCACGCACTCAGATGACAAGCAACATGAGTTTGACTGGGACAATACTACTATTATCGGACAAGCCAAGCAGAAAACAGCCAGGGAATTCTTAGAGGCATGGCACTCATCCACTGATTCAAATCAACAAGCACATCGACCTGGACCCAATATACCAGCCATTGCAGCGGACAGCTGGAACTGACAACCAGAAATGGTAGATACAAATCACTATAAATATCGGAGGAAACATCACAGAAGTGCTTCACAGGAGGCTGACAGAACCACAACAACTAAAAAAGATGGTAAGACCAGCATTGTGAGTATTTTGTCATGAAGGTGTAGGTGTGTACTGTGCCTTTAAGAAAGAAAGGAAGCTGGCAAGGACTGACTGAAAGCATAGAGTTTGCTGAACAATTTAAAATGTAGCATTTGGTTAAAATAAATAGCTGGAGTTGTGTTTCCATGGAACATAAACAAATTCAAATTCGATCAATCAGTTTAAATTATTCCCCAGATACCAAAATCCAATTGAATTTGAATTTTACTGTTTGGGATGACATCAAACCAATGAAATGATCTCATGTTTGGGGTTTAAATTGGATATTTTGAACAGTTAGGAGGAAGAACAGCACAGAGCACCAACAGGTACAGACTGCTAGCTGAATAGCTCTCTGAAAGGTACCTGTCCATAATAAATGTTCTGTAAAAGAAGACTGAAGAAAAGATGACCAAGGAAATACAGAGGAAAATCTACAGAGGAAAATCTACAAAGCAGAGTTGATAAAGATGGTTGGTTTTAAAACATGATTATTTTTGTAAATCTTAATCAGGTTATTTTTTAATTGGACCAGTATTGTAGAGTGGGAGGTGAAAGATGGGTTTAAAGAAAGGAGTTGTAAGTAGTTGTTGTTTTAATGTTTTCTTTTGGACTTAAAGAATAAAATTGTAAATTTTTACTTTAAATAGTGAGATCTGGGATAATTCTTTGCCTCTTGATGTTTAACAGATTATGGCATAAGGTCAGCTTCTCTGTGCGTCGGGTTTGAATTAGCAGAAGGGTTTACCTGTGTCATAACAATATCTACTGCCATATGGACAGCAGTATTTCATAAAGGAAGCTCACACCAACTCCTCAAGGCCAACTAGGGATAGTCACTAAATCAATTACACCAACTTCTTGTGAACACCAAAGAAAAAATTCTCTCACTGAAGTTGGAAAGGTCTTTTAAACATTTCATTCCTTTTTGTGATGAAGTACTGCAATGGCAATATTTTTCTAAACTAACTTTCTTCCACTAGTGATAAATAGTTTGAAATGTATCTCAAACTATGGACTACACTATATCTTCTTAAAGAAAGACTACCTGAATTCTCGACAATTTATTAGTATGTAGAATAAACTAGATCAATTCTTTAAAGATTAAAAAATGCTGCTTCTTGAGTTCCTCTCCTGAATTTTTACTTTGATTGATCAATGTTATCTACAATGCTGAACCATATTAAAGCAACTCAAATGGATTCTGAATTTTAAGAGCTAGTTGTCGAGTGAAGTCATGAAATTCTCACTTAATATAACTGGATTTCATAATAACAGGAGTGAGTAGCCATTTAAAGGAATGGGAAATGCAGCAGACTATAATTCGGTTATAGTAAAAAGATCAACTCAAAAGTGGGAAAGTTCTGCAAGAACTGTTGATGCTGTGTACTGTACAGTAATGTCTTAAATCACAAACTGGAAAAATATAGCTTTATGTTCCGGATTATTGATACAATCTTGCTAAGTTTAGGAATATACTCCAAAAAACAAATGATAGCAAATACCATTTTGCAGTAGGGAGATATTCTATCCAAGGGAGAAAAAAATTATTTCAATTAACATACAAATCCCATAATTAAGGCCAGTAAGACTATTTTTTAAAAAGTAGGAAGACTGCAATCTTAGTTAGCTTTGCTATGGTTTGGTCACTGTTTGATGAATTTTAGTGCGGCTACATGCTGACATCACACAGGACCAATTCATTGCCCATACAAAGTAATTAGCTATGCAATAACTTGCAAATATTCTTGTTTATACAAATAATTACTATTCAATCTATTTTATCAGCCAGAAAAATAAATACAGCACTGCAAGGGGCAATATTTCTGAATTTCGAGTACAAATGGAAAACACTCAGCACCACACTTACTTAACTCCAAAATCCAGAATATAAAAATAATGGACATTTCATTATCTCTGAGTTATATGTAGTGTCTCTGTTTTCCAAAAAAAATGTGCTCTATGTATAAAAAGATAATTGTTCAAAGGGTCATAGACATACAGTGCATTATCTGCTGCTGGAACCGTTATCCATGTCTTTGCTGCCCATAGACTCTACTTTCTCCTCACCAACTTCCACTTTGTTGTCCATCAAATCCAATTAACTCATCATGACTGTTATTATGAACCTTCATTGCCTTCTGGTCAGGTATTGCTTTAGCTTTAAATTTCTTGTCGTTGTCTTCCAATCCCTTCCTGGCTTCAATGTTCTTTATCTGTGCATTTTCTTCCAGCCCTATAATTCAGTTGAGATCACTATACTCCTCCAATTACATTTTACAACATCGAACATAGAACATCACAGCACAGAACAGGCCCTTCAGCCCACGATGTTGTGCCGACCACTGATCCTCATTTATGCACCCTCAAATTTCTGTGATCATATGCATGTCCAGTAGTCTCTTAAATGTCCCCAATGACCTTGCTTCCACAACTGCTGCTGGCAACACATTCCATGCTCTCACAACTCTCTGTGTAAAGAACCCATCTCTGACATCCCCTCTATACTTTCCTCCAACCAGCTTAAAACTATGACCCCTAGTGTTAGTCATTTCTGCCCTGGGAAATAGTCTCTGGCTATCGACTCTATCTGTGCCTCTCTTTATCTTGTATACCTCAATTAAGTCCCTGCTCCTCCTCCTTTTCTCCAATGAAGAAAGTCCGAGCTCAGTCACCCTCTCTTCATAAGATAAGCCCTCAGTCCAGGCAGCATCCTGGTAAGCCTCCTCTGAACCCCCTCCAAAGCATCCACATCTTTCCTATAATAGGGCGACCAGAACTGAACGCAGTATTCCAAATGCGGTCTAACCAAAGTTTTATAGAGCTACAACAAGATCTCACGACTCTTAAACTCAATCCCCCAGTTAATGAAAGCCAAAACACCATATGCTTTCTTAACAATCCTGTCCACTTGGGTGGCCATTTTAAGGGATCTATGTACTTGCACACCAAGAACCCTCTGTTCCTCCACACTGCCAAGAATCCTATCCTTAATCCTGTACTCAGCTTCCATATTTGACCTTCCTTGTGTTTCTTGTGTAACAATGTTGTGTTTCTTTTCTGGTGTCTATAAGAACTGTCCCCAAAGAAAAACAGCAATTTTTTCAAAAACAATAATTTAGTGGGATGACTGCATAATTTCACAGCAAAGTATTTGATACTTGTTGTGAACTCTGTTTTTGTAGCTGTGGGTGCCTGCAATGTGCATGTAATAAGGAGCCAAGGAATTACTTACAAGTGAAGCCAATTGATTCTCAGCTAAGTGAGCTAGTTGGAACTTGAAACAATCTACAGTGACACTGGCACAGAGAGAGAAAGACACAGAAAGGTGTACTGTTGTTCTCCTCAGCAGAAGTTATCTGTTCTCTGCAGTAAAAGAAACAGTTTAAACTTGAAGAAAACTAGTTACCTACCCTGCAGCAGTTACTGCGAGCTGTGACTTTTCAACTGAGAGATCAATGACATTTCCAAGTGAATCGGTCACTCTCTACTTCTTATAAATGAGAGGATTCTTCCAGGGAAAGGAAACTGAACACCAAGGATCTGGCTATCAGAAGTAAGATCATCTCAGCTTTGAAATAAGAAAGGAAAAATCACTGAAATGACTTTACAGATTTTTTTCTACTTACGCCAATATCTATTTTTCCTAGTGTGTATATGTGTGTCACCATTCCTTCAAATGGCTACTTACTCCTGTTATTGTGAAATCCAATTATGTAAGTCTAAGGAGAAATTTATAAGGTGATTATTTATTTGTGTTATATGCCAACACTTTAGAGTCATAGAGATGTACATCATAGAAACAGACCCTTCGGTCCAACCCGTCCATGCCAACCCAGATATCCCAACCCAATCTAGTCCCGTCTGCCAGCACCCGGCCCATATCTCTCCAAATCATTCATGTACCCATCCAAATGCTTCTGAAATGTTGCAATTGTACCAGCCTCCACAACTTCCTCTGGCAGCTCATTCCATACGCGTAGGTCTCTTTTATATCTTTCCCCTCTCACCCTTTAGTTCTGGACTCCCCGACACCAGGGAAAATACTTTGTCTATTTACCCTATCCAGACCCCTCATAATTTTGTAAACCTCTATAAGGTCACCCCTCAGCCTCCGAAGCTCCAGGGAAAACAGCCCCGCCCTGTTCAGCCTCTTTCAATAGCTCAAATCCTCCAACCCTGCCAACATCCTTGTAAATCTTTTCTGAACCCTTTCAAGTTTCACAACATCTTTCGGAGAGGAAGGAGACCAGAATTGCATGCAATATTCCAAAAATGGCCCAACCAATGTCCTGTACAGCCGCAACATGACCTCCCAACTCCTGTACTCAGTACTCTGACCAATAAATGAAAGCATACCAAACACCTTCTTCACTATCCAATCTACCTGCAACTCCACTTTCAAGGAGCTATGAACCTGCACTCCAAGGTCTTTTTGTTCAGCAACACTCTCTTCGACCTTATCATCAAATGTATAAGAACTACTAAGATTTGATTTCCAAAAATGCAGTACCTCGTGTTTATCTGAATTAAACTCCATCTGCCTCTTCTCAGGCCATTGGCCCATCTGGTCAAGATCCTGTTGTAATCTGAAGTAACCCGCTTCGCTGTCCATTACACCTCCAATTTTAGTTTCATCTGCAAACTTACTGACTGTATCTCTTATGCTCGCATCCAAATCATATATGTAAATGACAAAACGTTGAGGACCCAGCACCGATCCTTGTGGTCACAGGCATCCACTGGCCACAGGCCTCCAGTCTGAAAAACAACCCTCCACCACCACCCTCTGTCATCTACGTTTGAGCCAGTTCTGTATCCAAATGGCTAGTTCTCCCTGTATTCCGTGAGATCTAACCTTACTAATCAGTCTCCAATGGGAAACGTTGTCAAACGCCTTACTGAAGTCCATATAGATCACATCTACTGCTCTGCCCTCATCAATCTTTTTTTGTTGCTTCCTCAAAATAGAGTCTAATTGCTCTTGCGATGATGATGGCCTTGTACTATTATTGCTAAACTATTAATCCAGAGACCAAGCAATATTATGGGGACTCAATCTGAACCCTACTAAGGCAGCAGGAGGAGCTTAAATTAAATCAAAAAATTAAGAGTATGTTCCACTGTCGATTGTCAGTAAAAAAACATCTGGTTCAGTAAAGTCCTTTAGGGAAAGAAGCTGCTATCTTTACTTGGTCTGGCCTACATGTGATTCCAGACCTATAAAAATGTGGTTGACTCTTAACTGTCCTCTGGACAATTAGGGATGGGCTTTAAATGCTCGTGTAGCCAAGAGTGAATAAAAAAAATTCTTGAAGTTGTTTAATGAGATGGCTTTAATGTCAATAGAAGTCTCAGGTGCTGCCATCTGCACTCACTTACACAAAATTACTCTCTAAGAATCTTTTTGAAGAAAAACCATTGCAGCAAATCCAATGAAAAGTACAAATATTGAGGTACTCAATGAGCAGTGATTATTGACCACTATAATTAATGTATAATTGTACAGCAAACACGCAGACAATTTGAACTGAATTATGTTTATTTTGTCGAATGTACTCAGATGAGTACAGTGAAAAGTTATTATTTGAATCTTGGTACAAGGCAAAAAGAACGAAAACAAAGTTAAAAAGTTAATCATTGCAGTCCTTCTTACGAAACAGTA
The DNA here is from genome assembly GCF_020745735.1 of Hemiscyllium ocellatum. NCBI lineage: Eukaryota > Metazoa > Chordata > Chondrichthyes > Orectolobiformes > Hemiscylliidae > Hemiscyllium > Hemiscyllium ocellatum. The sequence goes on along the minus strand of NC_083406.1, from coordinate 47,727,283 downwards.
GAAAAACAAAGAAACACAGTAATACTTCAACATTACAGTCCATAAACGCCTAGCCATGCTCAGCTCACACTCTCACAAGAGCTTGACATCACCCTGCTACTGTTCTGGACTGCCTCCACTAACTGCCTTGTCGCATGTTCCTGCTCCTGCCACTGCCTCAGGCTGCCTGCTCTCACTATCGACCTTCCCAGGCTGCTCACTCCTACTCTTGTCAATTTAAACAGAAGATGTACTTTTCAAAATCTGCTATCCAGCGCAGGGATTTCCTACATTGACTGTTTTGCAGTATATTCATAACATGAATGTAAACATAAAAACATAGAAAAGAAGAGCATGAGGAGGTTATTTAGTTCATCAAGCCTGCTATGGCATACTATATATTCATGTTGATCCTCTATCTCAACACCATACTCCTCCTCTCTCCCCATACACCTTGACAGTTTATGATTTTACTCAGAAAATCAAGCAAAGGAATTGCTTTCTTCAAGTAAAATGAGCACTTAGATCTTGAGTTCAGGATAATCCTGGGGAAGTGTGGAAGATCTTTAAGGGTGAGGATCTTTTGAGAAACAGGAGATGGTGAGGAGATGCTGGAGAGTCAGAGTCAATAAACTGTGACACTGGAAAAAGCAAAATAGATCAGGCAGCATCTGAGGAGCAAGAAATTTCAGGCATAACACGATGAGACCTAATGAAGGGTTATGCCTGAAACGTCGACTCTCTTGCTCCTCAGATGCTGCCTGACCTGCTGTGCTTTCTCCAGTGCCACACTTTATTGGGCTGTTTGAGAAATGTCAATTTAAAAATCAAACATTGTAAACTTAATAGTTTCTCTGTTGTTGAGGCTGATAGTGGAGGTGTGTTTACAAAGGATGGCAGACCAGAGTCTATAGTGAAGATGTGGGCTTCAATGAATGTTGTGAATATTTCCTTCACAGAGTCATACAGCAACTCATCCATACTGACTTGGTATCTTAAACTGAACAAGTCCCATTTGCCTGTGTTGACCCATACCCCTCTAAACTTTTCCTATCCATGTACCTATCTAAATGTCCTTTAAATGTCATTATGTTATCCACCTATATCACTTCCTCTGACAGCTCATTCCATATACACACCATTTTCTGTGCTCTGCTTTCTCTCCACAAATGCTGTCATTCTTGCCAGGTTTCTCTAGCAATTTTTGTTTTTGTTTCAGATTTCAAGCATCTACAGTTTGGTTTTATTAAGTTTATTCTGTCTGTTTATAAACACGGTGTTGTAATGAAAAATTGACTTGAATCACACTGTACATCCAAACAGTAGTCAGGAATTGGGGCACAAGATATACCAGGAGATAGAAAAGATATGTAGAAAAGGCAAAGATCAGTGATCATGGGGGATTTCAATATGCAAGATGGACTTGGTATTGAATTGCAAGAAAAGGAATTTGTGGAATATCTGCAAGATGGCTTTTTAGAGCAGCTTGTGGTGGAGCCCACAGGGGAACAGGCAATACTGGATTTAGTGTTGTGCAATGAGGCAGACTTGATAAGGGAGCTGAAGGTGAAGGAACCCTTATGAGGATATGATTGAATTTATGCTGCAATTTGAGATGGAGAAGATAGAAGTAATGGTGTTACACTGAATAAATGCAACTAGAGAGGCATGAGGGAGGAGCTAGCTAAAATTGACTAGGAGAGTTGTCTAGCAGGAAAGATAGTGGAACAGCAATGGCAGGAACTTCTGGGAGTGAGTCAGGAGATACAGCAGAGACTCATGTTGAGGAAAAAGAAGCATCACACAGGGAGGATGAGGCAACCATGGCTGACTAAGGAAGTCAGAGATAACATAAAAGCAAAAGAGAAAACATATAATGTAGCAAAGGGCAGTGTGAAACCAGAGGATTGGGAAGCTTACAAAGTCCATCAGAGAGCAACAAAAAAAAGAGAGAAAATTAAATATGAGGGCAAGCTAGCCAATAATATAAATGAAGACTGTAAGAGTTTTTTTAAATATATAAAGGGCAAAAGACAAGCAAAGAGTGGACATTGGGCCACTGGAAAATGATGCTGGAGAGACAGTAGTGGGGAACAAGAATATGGCTGAGGAACTGAATAATTACTTTGTGTCAGTCTTCATAGTGGAAAACATGATTAATATTCTAAACATTTAAGAGAGTGAGGGGGAAGAACTGAGTATGGTGGCCATCATCACGGAGAAGGTGTTAGTAAAGGTGAATGGACTGAAGTTGGATAAATTACCTGGACCAGATGGACTATACCTCAGAGTTCTAAGGAGATAGCTGGAGAGGTAGTGGATGTGTTAGTGGTGATTGCTAGTATCAGGAATGGTCCCAGAGGACTGGAAAAATGCTGACATGATACTCTGTTTAGAAAAGGGCTAAGGCAAAAGACGGACAATTACTGACTGATTAACCTAACCTCAGTCATGGGTGAGATCCTGGAATTCATTGTGAAGGATGAGATTTCTGAATTTTCTGGAAGTGTATGAGAAGATAGGGCAAAGTCCACATGGTTTCATCATAGGGACATCATGCCTGACCAATCTGTTAGAATTCTTTGAGGAAGTAGGGAGCAGGTTAGACCATGGAAAGGCAATAGATGTTATCTACCTGGAATTCAAGAAGGCCTTTGACATGGTGTCTCACACGTGTAAGGTAAGGGCCCATGGGATTAGAGGCAAGGTGCTAGCATGCATGGAAGCCTGTGTGTCTGGCAGAAAGCAGAGACTGGGGATAAAAGGGTCTTTCTCAGGATGGCAGCCAGTGCCAAGTGGTGTTCTGGAAGGCTCAGTGTTGGGACCCCAACTTTTCACTTCATACATTAATGATCTAGAAGAAGCACCTGAGGGCTTTCTGCCTAAGTTCACAGATGATACAAAGTAAGTGAAAGGACAGGTAGCATTGACGAAGTGGGAAGGCTGCAGAATGATTTGAACAGGTTAGGAGAGTGGGCAAAGAAGTGGCAGATGGAATGCAATGTGGGAAAGTATGAAGTTATGTACTTTGGTAAGAAGATTAGAGGCTTGGACTATTTTCTAAATGGGGAGAAAATTCAGCAGTCTGAAGTGCAAAGAGATGTGGGAGTTCTAGTGCAGGATTCTCTCAAGGTAAACTTGCAGATCAGGTCAGTAGTTAGGAAGACAAATGCAATGATGCCATTTATTTTAAGAGAACTTGAATGTAATAGCAGGGATGTACTTCTGAGCCTCTATAAGGCACTAGTCAGGCCATATTTGGAGTATCATGCGCAGTTTTGGGCCCTGGAGTGTGGTCAGAGGAGGGTCATGAGAACAGTTCCAGGAATGAAAAGCTAAATATATGAGGAATGTTTGAGAACTCTGGGTCTATACTTGATGGAATTTAAAAGGTTGGGGGTGGGGTGGGGTGGGGGGTATCTAATTGATCCTTATAGAATACTTAATGGCCTGGACAGAGTGGATGTTGGGAAGATGTTTCCATTGGTAGGAGAGACTAAGACCCAAGTGCATAGCCTGAGAAGGAAGACCTTTTAGAACAGAAATAAGGAGAAATTTCTTCAGTCAGAGAGTGGTGAATCTATGGAATTCATTGCAACAGAAGGCTGTGGAGGCCAGGTCATTAAATATATTTAGACTGAAATGTATATGTTCTTGATTATCAGGGGATCCATGTTTACGGGGAAAAAGCAGGAGAATAGGATTGAGAAACTTATCAGCCATGATTGAATGGCAGAACAGACACGATGGGCTTAATGGCCTGATTTCTGCTCCTTTGTCTTACGGTCTTAAAGACCACAGGTTTGTTAAGATGTAATACCAATATTTTAATGAAAATAGCGTACTGTTCTTTGCCCATAAGTGAGTCAGTGGTTCTCTGTGGGCAGGCACTTCAAATAGTACAGTTCTAGTAGCTACCTGTTCTCATTTTGTCTGTTTTTAACACAGATTATCCAGAAGTTATAACTTTTTTTTAGTATTGAGCAGTGGTGTAACTAGGGAGTCACATAGATGAGAGTGTTTCCTTCAAAACAGGCAGTACTCACGTCTCTCTCAGACTCACCCAGTAACATCAGCGAAAGTGGAACTGTATCATTTTAGTGCTGAGTTACATGTCTGCAAACATGTGTCTTTCACTAGTGCATAATATATTTTCTTTTGTTTGCAAATTTCAGTCTAAAATAGTTGGTATGGTATTTAGACAAAAATGGGTCTTCTAGTTTTGTGCTTACACTGACTTTTATTCTAAAGTTAGTAAATCATAAAGCATGGAGGTACAGCAGGGTTTTACGGTCAAACTGGAAGACAGGCAAGTAGAAGAATGTTGCACTCGTGACAAGTTTCCAACTCAGTTGTGCTACATCTGTAGAGGCCAATTGAGGGAGTATTACACCATCCCTAAGAGATAGTCTTGCTTTTCTTTCTGCAAAAAGCAGCTGAATATTCTTTTAAGCAGATGCATAATAATAAAGTTTGCTTTTCTTGAATCACAACAAAAATAAATTAATAAATCCATTTGTAAAATGATGCAGCAGCTTGGCCAAAACAGAAATATCTCCAGGCATTAAAATCTTTGCTAAATTGTTGATTTACATTTGCACAGAATTTAAATCAGCTGAATCCCTTACTCTGTTCATCTTGATGGTAATGCCAACAGCTTTAATGGCAAAGTTCTTGCTGCTAATGAGTTTGTTTATGCCTTGATTAGATGCCTAAATGCAAACAGAAACATTCCCCTTTGTTTTAGCCGCATTTCTATTGATTTCCCTGTCCCGTTGTACTGATTCTATGATTCTATCACAGCACTGGCATCCATGGAGCCCGCATTGGCCTTGCCAGCATTGCCAATTTGCTGTGTATCGTTTTCACTTGGCTTTCTCAGTGACCTGATTTTGTCCCAGCCATATCCATCACTGGGTAATCACAACAAAAGTACACAAGAAAGGGTTTCACTTTAGGCCTGTCCAGGAAAGGAACACATGCTGGAGGTTATGTCTTACATGTTGGCTTGTGGTCAACTTCAGACAAACTGAAGGCGAACTGTTTTTGGAACACATCTCACTGGATAAACCAGAATGACTGGAGCAGAGATGTGGCTGGGATAGCAGTTGCTGTTTTCACAGATTTGTATTACTATTGTTGCACCTGCAAAAAGGCTAACATAACTCACCCATTGAATTGTATTCATTATTTAAAAAGCCCCCTCAAGCAGATAAATTAATTACAGCAGATACAAAGCTGAAAAAGTAAAGCTATCTAACAGGCTAGAACAATTACTATAACTAATGGTCTTTCACAGAAATTATATTAAATTTGCTGTTTTCTTATACATGACTTGAATTCAGATACAAATTTCTTAGTCAAATCCCCCAATAGCATTACTTGGTGTCCTTGTAAAAGAAAACAGATGACAAAAATGAAACATAATAGGATTTTAACAAATTAAATGCAGCATTTCTGGAACCCTAGAGGTTTCTTCTGTGTAAAACCTTTCAATTATTCTGACAGGAAGCTTGGTAACAGTGACTTGAAGATCTGATTAATTCATGTAACTTGTCCTTAAGCTCGTCAAATCTGACAGTACTACACATTCAGTACATCTGATTAATCTGATTTTATGTATGATATGCAGAGCATTTTTAGGTTAGATTTGATTAGATTAGGTTCCCTACAGTATGGAAACAGGCCCTTCGGCCCAACAAGTCCACACCCACCTTCCGCAGAGTAACCCATCCAGACGCGTTTCCCTCTGACTAATGCACCGAACACTGTGGGCAATTTAGCATGGCCAACTCACCTGACCTGCACATCTTTGGATTGTGGGAGGAGACACGGGGAGAATGTGTAAACTCCACACAGACAGTCACCCGAGGCTGGAATTGAACCGGGGCCCCTGGTGCTGTGAGGCAGCAGTACTAACCACTGAGCCACCGTGCCATGCCTCTTTTTGTATGCAGCATTATTTTCTGTCTCATTACCAAACAGCCCCATAACTGAGAGGCGATCTGTTGGAAGTTTATAAAATAATGAGAGGTTTGGATAGAGTTAATGGTAGTTGTCTTTGCCCTAGGATGGGGGATTTCAAGATGAGGGGATACATTTTTAAAGTGAGGGAAGAGAAATTTAAGAAAGACCTAAGAGGCAAATGTTTTACAGAGAGGGTGGTTTGCATGTGGAATGAAATTCCTGACAAAGTTATGGATGCAGGTACAATTGCAATGTTCAAAAAACATTTAGATAGATTCATGAATATGGAAGTTTCAGGAGAGATATGGGCCGGAAGCAGGCAGGTGGGACTAATTTAGTGTGGGATTATGTTCGGCATGCACCGGTTGGACCTAAAGTCTGTTTCCATGTTTTCCACCCTACGACTCCAAAAGGTGCCCTCAGTTTCACAAATTCTAGCATTAGTTAACATTTTTGACTGTTATGATAATCAGAGGTGAGGTGTTGGAGGGGGTGATTGTGGATGTTTATTTAATGGGCACAATTGTTCAAAAGTCCTGAGCAGTGCCCTAGCCCTGTACTCTACAGCTTACAACTGCAATTTTGAATGCCAGGCATTCAATAGACTGACTTCTGCTGGAGATGTGTGAGAGTATGCTTATGACTAACAATATGTCAGAATCCATTTGGAAAGGCATCATCAACCCCATATATAAGCAGTCAGATATTGGTGAATTATCTCACTGGTGAGTATAGACCATAAAAGTCCATCCAAGATCATTGACAACTGAGTCAAAATTAACCTGGACCCAGCAATCCACTTGGGTCTCAACTGCATCATAATCAGCAGGCTAATCTTGGACAGTTTAGTTTATTCAAGGAGATAATCCCTTATATGCAATTATGAGACTGGACATCAGCTAAAACTGATCAGGCTATTGACAGAATCATGCACACCTACAGGATAAATATGCTGTCCAAGATGGGATTTAAAGGGGAAATCTACTGTTATGAATCCAACAGCTGTACATGAACATCACCATTCCATTCAAGAGCTGGGAATTTAGAGCTTTCTAACTTAATCTGTATTCAGGTAATCATTTCTCCCATTGTTGGCCATGGACTGCATTTGATATTTTGGCTGGGGTTGTGTGGGGGTAGGGGCGGGGTGGGGGGGGGGGTGTTTAGTTGTTAGACCTGGCATGATAATCCCAGGAAACAGAAGCACTCAGGTCAAAGCCTCCTTGCACATGGGCAGCATCATTTTCTTTAACTGCATCCGCTGTAAATGCACTGACTATGAGTAGCAATGACCAATTTCAACTGACCTCAAGAACCAAGGTAAACTGAGGCAACAATGTTCATTGGAAATTGAATAGATTAATCCTTTGTTCCATTCACCATTCAGTCAGACTCTTTAATGATACTTGATACATGATTTAGAGTAGTTGATGTGAGTGCTAACGACTGGAAGGGGTAACTATGGTCAAACTGGGCACATGAGAATGGCACTCCCTTGTGAAGAAGAGTAAGAAACTTTGTAGAACTATGAAATGCAAGAAAGCAGAAAGGAAATTGGTTCTTAAAGTATTGCAGAAATGGAGTGGCTGACAAAAGTGACTGATTTCAAGCCCAACTTCAGGTCTTAAGATAGATCCTAGGCTGATGTATCAGTGTAATTCTAAGAACGCTTTGTTTTTTTTGAGGCGGGGATAGAGTTGGAAATGTACTCCATTCAGTTCTAGTGAAGTCAGTGGAAAAGGATATAGAGAGGAGGATAGAGTGGGCACTAACAGTGATAATAGTAGTCTTGTCTATAACAAAAAACAGAAATTGTTGGAAAAGTTAAGCAGGTCTTGTAGCATCTATGGAGAGAGAGAGCAGAATCAACAGTTTCAGTCCAGTGGCCCCTCTTTCTTTTAATGCCCAGTTATGATGATCATTAATGTCTCAGCCAAGCGAGTATTGAATTGGACTTAAAGATCCCAAGTCATTATCCAAAAACATCAGAAGAATTTGTGAACTAATTTTTTTTATTCATTTGTGGGACTGGGTGTCACTGGCTGGCCAGCATTTATTGCCTGTTCTAGTTGCCCTTCAGAAAGTGGTGGTGAACTATTGGGTCCACCTGCTGTGGGTTGACCGACAATGCCATTAGGGAGAGAATTCTAGGAATTTGACCCAGCGACAGTGAAGGAATGGTGATATACTTCCAATTCAGGATGGTGAGTGGCTTGGAGGGGATCTTGAAGGTGGTGGTGTTCCTATACATCTGCTGCCTTTGTCCTTCTAAATGGAAGTGGTCGTGGGTTTGGAAGGGGCTGTCTGAGGACCTTTGGTCAACTTCTGCAATGTATCTTGTAGATAGTACACACTGTTGCTAATGAGCATCGGTAGTGGAAGGAGTGTAGTGCCATCAAGCAAGCTGCTTTGTTCTGGATAGTGTCAAGCTTCTTGAATGTTGTTGGAGCTGCACTCATCCAGGCAAGTGGTGATCATTCTTTGGTTTGACTTGTTGAAGAAGACGTTAAACCTGAAAAGCATTCACAACTGCCTCATCAGCCCAACTTTGCTCTTAACTTCGGCCAATGTGCTCCTCCAGAACTCTTCATCTCTACTGGCCAACGTATTCTGCATTGCTTTAGTGATTTCTTTCAGTCCAAATCCTTTCCTCCTGAAGATCTTCAATCTTAACCTGAGTGTTGTTTCATCTGTTCATTCTGGTCAAATTCCATGCCAGTACATTACTCAGTTTAGTCCTTCACATTCAACACTTCCTTTAAGGTGGACATTGCACCTTCTGTGTAACCAAAGAAGTGGTCCAATGTGAGATTTTTGTTTCTCTCTACATCTAAATATGTAGGGGAATGGGCCTGGGTGGGTTGCTCTTTGGAGGGTTGCTGTGGACTTTTTGGGCTGAAGGGCCTGTTTCCACACTGTAGGTAATCTAATTTGTGCCCTCTAGTTCTGGACTGCCCACACACCAGGGAAAACATTTTGCTTATTTATCCTATGCATGCCCCTCATGAGTTTATAAACATCTATCAAGTCACCCCTCAGCCTCCATCACTCCAGGGAAAACAGCCCCAGTCTATTCAGCAACAATCCCTAAGACCTTACCATCAAGCGTATAAGTCCTATTAAGATTTCCTTTCCCAAAATGCAGCACCTCATATTTATTTAATTTAAACTCCATTTGCCATTCCTCAGCCTATTGGCTCATCTGATCAAGATCCTGTTGTAATCTAAGGTAACCTTCATCGCTGTCCACTACACCTCCAATTTTGGTGTCATCTGCAAACTTACTAACTAAGCCTCTTACGCTCACATCCAAGTCATTTATACAAATGAGGAAAAGTAGTGGACCCAGCACCAATCCTTGTGGCACTCCACTGGTCAGAGGCCTTCAGTCCGAAAAACAACCCTCCACCACCACTCTTCTTCTACCTTTGAGCCAGTTCTGTATTCAAATGGCGAGTTCTCCCTGTATTCATTGAGATCTAACCTTTCTCACGAGTCTCCCATGGGGTATCTTGTCGAACGCTTTACTGAAATCCATAGAGATCACATTTACCGCTCTGCCCTCATCAATTCTCTTTTCCATTTCTTTAAAAAACTCAATCAAGTTTGTGAGACATGATTTCCCACGCATAAAGCCATGTTGACTATCCTGAATCAATTCTTGCCTTTCCAAATACATGGACAACCTGTCCCTCCAACAACTTGACCACCACCGATGTCACGTTCACTGCTTATAGCTCCCTGGCTTGTCCTTACCACCCTTCTTAAACAGTGGCGCATTAGCCAACCTCCAGTCTTCCAGCACTTCATCTGTGACTATCAATGATACAAATATCTCAGTAAGACACCCAGCAATCACTTCTCTAGTTTCCCACAGAGTTCTAGGGTTCATCTGATCAGGTCCTGTGGATTTATTCACTTTTATATGTTTCAAGAAATCCAGCACTTCCTCCTCTGTAATATGGACATTTTTCAAAATGTCACTATCTATTTCCCTACATTCTATATCTTCCATGTCCTTTTCCACAGTAAATAGTGAAGCAAAATATTAATTTAGTATCTGCCCCATCTCCTACGGCTCCACACAAAGGCCGCCTTGCTGATCGTTGAGAGGCCATAGTCTCTCCCTTATTACTCTTTTGTCCTTAATGTATTTGTAAAAATCCTTTGGATTCTCCTTCACTCTATTTGCCAAAGCTATCTCATGTCCCCTTTTTGCCCTCCTGATTTCTCTCAAGTATATTCCTACTGCCTTTATACTCTTCTAAGGATTCACTCGATCTATCCTGCCTTTACCTGACATATGCTTCCTTCTTTC